>NC_137798.1:68409719-69009719 GCF_963383645.1 Muscardinus avellanarius
CCATTAAGTACTAAAGACATTACATACTCCAATACAGCTTGCTTATCCACTTTATTTAAAACTATGCTTACTCTTCACCTTATCAAATAATTGCAGCCATTCCTATGTGCTCAGAAACATCCTTTCTCGTATGTGTCATCCCTTACTCTCATAGTTATGTTCCTCCTTGCCAGGACTCAGCCTGTTTTCTCCTCTGCCTCTCTAAAGTCAACACTGCAATTGTGTTTTTAAGCTCAAAGTCTCTTACCTTCTCTCCATTTTTAGAGGCAACTTCTACCTAAGAAGTCACTGGATAGCTTATTTCTTACTATTTTTATGTACAGATTAAGTTTGGCTTTAAATATTGGTCAGCAGGCAATTTACTCCTGAAAATGACCTGTTTGTTGTTTTCTTGCCAAACCCTTGCCTCAACTGAGCAGTACTGTCTCGGAGAATTCTATAGCGAGGACACTCATTTTCTATGTATTTTCCTACTAATAATACACCACTGTGGCGTAACCACATCTCTCCTTAGAGAATCAACCAATAAACCCCCCCTCTCATTTATTTCTCAGTAGAAAGACCAAACCACACAAACTAACACCAAGTACTACAATTATCTAAGACCCACTTGTAAGTACCACAAGAAATATTTCCCTACCGTTTTATCATCTGTTTTCTTGGTACATTTTTCCAGAAGCATTGCTTAAATCTCTAAACTACATGGTCACTGTAAATTAAAAGGAAGGAGAAAAGAAAAACCAAAATTTCAATGTGGTTCTGGAACTTATCCTACAAAATTCTGCCATCTCTTGGGGGAGGGCCAGCGATAGAAGCAGAGTATTCTCACTATAGTAAGATGATATACTGGACATATCAGACTAGTCAAGTCACAGTTTGACTAGTGACAAACAATTTTAAGTATACTAAAAACTTTGAACAACCTTTAAATCAGTTAAGCCAGAAGTACTATAGCTTGTCAATGAAGCAAATAGTTGCTTCCTGAGTAAAAACTCTCTCTTTAAACTGGGCGTAGTGGCACACGCTTGTAATCCCTGCGGTTGGGAGGCTGAGACAGGAGGATCACACAGGTTCGAAGCCAGCCTCAGCTACTTAGTGAGACTCTGTTTCCAAATAAAGTATAAAATAGGTCTGGGAGTATAGCCCAGAGGTAGAAAGCCTCTGGGTTCCACCTCCAGTACCACCAAAAAAAAACTCTCTCTTTAGCACAATTAAGACTAAACACTTTCTTGCAAGGAGAGAAATAGTAAATTATTAATATAGTAGGGACATAGCTATGCAAGTATAGCAGGGAAGAAATTATTGAAGTGAGCTTAAGGGCTGTACATATACAAACATATATACACATGGACATATGCAGGTTTACAGGGAGTCCCTCCCTCAAAAAAAGAAAGAAACACTTAAAATTTTTTTCCCAGAAAATAAGGTCAAAATCAAGTCATGAAACAATACAGAAGTGCCGGGCGTGGTGGCGCACCCTTGTAATTCCCACGCTTGGGAGGCAGAGACAGGAGGATCGCACAGGTTCGAAGCCAGCCATGCTGGCGTAAAAAACCCTGTTTCCAAATTTTAAAAAAGTATAAAATAGGTCTGGGAGTGTAGCCCACAGGTAGAAGGGTTTCCAGGGGGGAAAAAAAATAAAAAAACCAGAAGTCATCTCAAAGATGATTCCGCCTCCCCAAAAAAAAACCAGAGCAGGCCAGCCAGACTCACTGCAACCAGAAAAACTAAAGAAAAAGGTAGGTCTATCATAAGTTTCAAGGTTAATATCATGAATAATGACAATGGCTACTTCATGTACTTAACCACTGTGCTAAGATTTTTCATAATTTAATTTTCACAATAGACTTATAAAGCTACACGATGGGTGGGAAGCTTCAAGGACAGACTCGCCCAAGATCACACCACTGAGTGGCCAGGCTGGGTCCAGGTTGGCTTGTCTGTACTTCTGACCAAGGGAGGAGAACAAAAAGAAAAGGCAGGTTGTACACACTTTAAGTGCTTCCAAGGAGTAGGGCTTTAACATGGAGATAGAGGGGTATGCAAATCATTTAACTAATTACACTGGCTCCAAATCCTGGCTGACTCAAGCGACTTAACAACTCTTTGGTTCCCCCTATAGCTTGCTGCAGGGAGTGAGAAGTCACAGTTCTCATACAGTCACCCCTGGGTATACATGAGGGACTGGTTCAAGACTGACCCTCCAAGGATTCTGAAAGCTGCAAATGAGTCATCCCCTATATAAAATGGTATAAGCGGAATGTGGTAGTATATGCCTGTAATCCCAAGTACTCAGAAGACTAAGACAAGAGGATGCCAAGTTTGAGGCCAGCCAGCAACTTAGTTAAGACTTCCTCTCAAAATAAAATGTGAAAGTCTGAGGATGTTATTCAATGGTAGAGAGGACCCCTGAGTTTAGTTCCCAGTACTACAAAAAAAAAAAAAAAAAAAGTGGTGTCTGCATAAAACCTACCTACCCTCTTCTGTACACTTTAGTCATCTCCATAGTAAGTAAAATTTCTAATACAATCTAAGTGCTATGTGAATAGTTATGCTGTATTTTTGGGGGGGAAAGTCTGTATAATGTCTAGTACAGATGCAACTTTTTTCCAAATATTTTTAATCTGCAGCTGGTTGACTAAATGGGATGTAGAACCAATGAATTCAGAGGGCTGACTATCTACTGAGTAGTGTTTTTCTCATTCTAAACTACCTGGGCTAAACTCCCAGCCCTATTTTTAACTCTTTTATTTTGAAACAGGGTCTCATTAAGTTGTGGAGGACCTCAGTAAATAGCTGAGACTAGCCTTGAACCTGTGATCCTCCTGTCTTAGCCTCCCAAGTACTGGGATTACAAGTGTGGGCCACCACACCTGGCCTCTGAGTCATTTGAGAGTCCAACCAAGTCAACTATGAACAAGACTGCAAAGGTGGCTCATCACTACGCAAACAGGGCCTTCTGAAGAGCACTTCTAGTTGTGGGCCAGGAAGGGAAGTGGAGGAAAAGGCATGTGAACTCAAGGAACAGAATCATCTCAGGAACTGTGGCTTGGGTGGAACAGAGGGGGTTCTGAACCCCTCCCCGAGTCCCTCCTTACCCCAATCACTCACTACATATTCTCCAATGCTGGGAGGCAGTGACAGGGCAGAGAAATGGTTGAGAAGCAGTGTTAGCAATTCAATAACACAAAGACAATGTGAAGTTATTATACAGGGCAGGGAGGTAATGGAGAAGAGGGAATAAAGGGTAAGCCTCTCCCTGAGCCAAAATGAACATTTAATCCCGGAGCTCACTAGTTGGTCTAGCCTTGTCAGAATCACCAAAAGATACAGGGAAGTGCTTGTCAAATTCCACCTATTTAGAAGAGCTCAAGGGGAAAGTGGGGTGTACAGAGACAAAGATCCAATAGTCCAGCATTTTAGAGGGGTGTGTGTGTGTGTGTGTGTGTGTGTGTGTGTTCGCACATGCTAGAGATGGAACTCTGGAACCTATACACCCTAGACAAGCACTCTACCACTGCACTACAAAGCCGGCCCAGTCATCATTGTCACTGGAAAGAATGATTACAGGGAAGCATTTTTACAAAGGAGAACAGGGGTTCTGGAGCCAGGCTGCCTTGGGTTAAAGCTTAGTTACCCAGGTGAGTGGCATAGCTTTGGGAAAGTTTCTTAACCTATCTACCTCTCCTACCTTATTTAAAAGTGATACCTATAATAATATACCTCATAGAGTTGTTAAGATTGAATTAACTCCTTGCTGAAGTTGCTGCATATTACTGTGCTGCTTATAATGAGAGGTGTACAGAGCTGAAGATCTTCTTTTATTCCTACACATTTTTGTGAAAAGCTTGTAAGGATTAAGAATAGGACTAGAATTCTAAGCTGTTTAACTATTATTACAACCTATCAAAACTGACTAAAAGCAGAAAATCTCAACAGTCAGGTATGTATTTAAGAAAACCTTAAGAATTCATTACCAAAACCTTCCTACAGTGAAAACTTCAGGCCCAGATGTTTTCACTGATGAAGTCATTCTAAAACTTCATTTTTTATCTTTCCTTGCTGACATAAATGGAAGGATTCTGCTCCTTTCTCGTCTCTTCTTTTCCAACCAAGAAGCAGTGAGCATAGATGTTTTGCACATGTGGGAAAATCAAACTTAAACCATTTTGGAGTCAGATACACCTTTGAAAAATTAATCAGAAGCAACTGATATTTCTCCCACAAAAATACACAGGACACAAAAGTTCGCAGTCAACATCACAGGGTTCACTGACCCTGTAAAATCAATCTGTGAGCACCCTAAGATGCTAAATAAATACTGTTAAAGTGAGCATTAATTAGAGCGGCAGAGCAACAGTTTAAGACAATATTTTACAAAAGGGCAAAGTACCTACCAGTTTCTCTATCCTCTAACAAATTACAAATGCTAACAATATGTTCCTAGCCTCAAACAGTAAATTCTTCCTGCTCTCATTCTAAAAATGTCTTTCCATAAACTTAATTATAAGCCTATTTTCCACTTACCAAGGAATTCTTAAGTTTCTAATCTAAAGCTCAGGTTAGACTTACCCTATCCTCAAAATTTTCCCTAAACATCAGTAACTAAATGCCCTTCTTCTTAGATACCATTCAATTCTCTTGCATTATTTGTATTTCCAATCTCCAGCCACCTACCTTCAGTGGCTCTTAAGTTAACTCCTAGGCAAACTCTAGCCAGGGCATAATTATTTTTCTTAGTGGATACAGGAAATAAAAACTGAAAAGTTCTTCTTTCTCCAAGTCTACATTTAGATAGTGGTGATCTTATGGGAAAAAAAAAATCTTCCATCCTTCCACCAATAGCATATATAGTAAAGTTAACAGAGTATGTGTAGGCAGACTCTGAGATCTTTCATTTCAACTTCATAATTTTCTACAAAATCATATTATGCTATTAAAGACTAATCAAAGTTGTGACTTCTAGTTAAATGAAAGAATGTATAAAAGATAAAGCATTCAGGTAACCAAGTGAAGGCTATAATCTGAGTGGGGGTAAAAAAAAAAAAAAAAAAAAAAAAAAACACGGCTAATGGTGGCCAAGAAGCAATATAAAGGACTGAAGGAAAGATGTCAATGGAAAAGGAGAAATAACATTTAACATGTTTTATTAAAACCACATTAGCTAGCCGAGTGTGGTGGCGCACACTTGTAATCCCAGTACTTGGGAAGCTGAGACAGGAGGATAGGATCATAGGTTCATGGCCAGCCTCAGCTACTTTGTGAGGCCCTCTACAACTTAGTGAGACCTTGTTTCAAAATAAAGAATAAAAAATAAGGCTAGGAGGTGTGCAGCTCTGTGGTGGAATGCCCCTGGGTTCAATCCCCAGTACTGCAAAAAAAAAAAAAAAAAAAAAAAAAAAAGATCAGCTTTGGAAAATCACATAGCCTACAATTTGAGGTCTATACAGATTTAACCACAGACTGCAAATTAGGCAGACTTTGAAATGAGGGAAGCCCATGTCATAAAGACAAAATATGTAAATAACAGCAATGACCATGTGACAAGGTTGTAAACTTTTTATGAGATGAATGAAAGGATTTTCCTGTAAGTCACACACCTGAGGTTCCACCACTGTACAAGCTCAACTTCCTCATTTCACCCTCTCCTCAACCACTAGCTCCTCAGACCACTACTAACAGCGATTCTCTGCTAACATCTCAGCACCACTGCTGGTCTTTCTCTCTCCTGTCTTGCTCCAGGCTGACATTACCAATCTCCATCTCTCCACATCTAGATATTCCACATGAGCCTCAATATTAACACATCAAAACTCAGCTCCTGCTAAGTACGGTGGTACATGCCTGTAAATCCCAGTACTTAGCAGGCTGGGACAGGAGGATCACAGATTCAAAGCCACCCTCAGCAACTTAGTGAGGCCCTTAATAATTCAGCTGAAAATAAAAATATGGCTGGGGTGTAGTTCGAAGGTAGAACGCCCCTGGATTTAACTCCTAGCACAACCAAAAAATACAAACAAAACTATCAGCTTCTGTTTAAAACCTGCTCTCACCCTACTGCTGAGCCACTTACACAATGACACTGCAGACTACCTCACCATCATAGCCAGGCATCCATCCATCCATCCATCCATCTATCTATCCATCCATCCATCTATCTTTCTCTCTCACCCTCTCTCCAAATATCCATCCACACAAGTGGTTAAGTGTGTGTGTGGGGGGGGGGGGGGATCAAATCCAGGGCTAGGCAGGTGCTCCTTTCCTCTCTTTGTCTACTTCTGCCCTCCAGGTCTGCTGTAACACAACTCTCCTCAGTGATTCACTCCCCCGCTTCAGGCCTTTCATAGGTTCTCCAGCCCCCATCATTCACATCTTCCAGCTCCCCAACACACACACACACACACATACACACACAATCTCCCCCCACCCCCATAACAACACAGTCCTCATAGTGTTCCACTTTATTTATCAAGTGGTTTGGGATTCCTTTGTATCTTGTAACTTGCTTTTTCATCTCAAGACTAGTTCAGCTACCTTTTAATACCCTACTGAGACTTTACTCTTTCTGTAAAGCCTGCCTCGGACACCCTACCTACCTTCGATCAACCAGAGCCTCTCTACTCCTTCCTGGCCTTGCATGTACTTCTGAATGTACACATCACACTATCTTGCTAGTTGTTCATCTAAATACTCTCTCTACCAGAATGTGAGATTGCTGGCAGAGTAAGGCAATCATTTTAATCATAAAAATATAAAATCATAAGTCACTTAACAAACATTACCTGGGATTAACAAAAACAGTATCTTTACCAACAAGAACTCATTTCACAGTTAAAGCACTGCCAAAAGAAACATTTTTTAAAAATGTATAAAGAATATAAAATATTCACAGCTCAAATTTGGGCAAATAAAAATTTCCACAAGACTATTTCAAGCACCTGAATTCTAAGAAATCTTTCAAATGGATACATGGCAACAGAACCCAAAAGATGACATTAACATAATGTGGCAAAAAATATGCCTCAAGGACAAAAGCTTGACATTTGAAGTGATGCAAATGAGAAATAAGCAAAGCCTAAAGGAACTAAAAGTCCTGATTCTCATTTTTCCAACAGATATGATCCCATGAGAAACACATGAAACAAAATTCTTACCTAAGCAACTACTTTGGTTCTCCCCACGCCTGGCTCTAAGGAACTACTTTGGACAATGATTTGTAAACCTAACGAAAAACAGAATCCATTCTAAATCTATTAGACTGCTGATCCTAAGAGATGATAGTTTTCAGAGTTGAAGGATCTGAGAGATCACCTACTCCTTCCATTCACAACAGGAGCAACTGAGGCTGAAAAAGGTAAGTACTTACCTATGGTCTCACCACTAGTTAGGCAGAAGATGCAACATGGGGACAGTAGCTTTTATATTCTCTCTTTGGGGTTCTTTGGGGCTCTTTTCACTATTCCCACTCTATTCTTCCACATATAAGTTTTGTGCTATTTTGTGTAGGCATAAAAGAGTAGTTTTCTTTCTTACTTCTAGTAGTCTATAGGTGGTATCCAGACTTCACTTAAAATGTTTAAAACGGCCTCCCCAACTCATAACTACTTTTGTCTGTCATTTTATTTCCCTTAATAAGAACACCAACTCTCAAAGTATGAGCCCCATCAGGCTGGGTCAGCTTTTGGTATTAATGCTGACACCACACCATATCATCATAGGTCATTACTCATCCTGGCTTGTGAAACCCAGCCAGTGTTTCATTGGTATCTTATTAAAAAACACCACCATGTTTCTCACTAATCCTAGTGATTTACAGTATCAAAAAAGAAAAATAGGTGGGGACAGTGACTGTTCAACAGGCAGGATGATCTTGGAGTTACAGAATTTAAGAAGCATTAAGGCAATGGAAAACAGCAACATCTAGCTGAGAGAGCATGTTAAGTCCACAAACAGGAACTGTGGGTTCCACCAATGACTGTAAAATCAAGTACCTATTAACAAACGTGTTAGAGACTATACTAAGAGCTTTACACAAAACCCCCAAAAGGCAGATATCACACAGATGAAGAAAGGAAACAGCACCAGAATTTCTATTCTTAGTTTTGCTTTATGTTTTGTTTTGTTTTGGCAATGCTGGGGATTGAACCCAGAGGCATTCTACTTCTGAGCTATACCCCTAGCCCTATTTTTTACTCTTTATTCTGAAACAGGGTCTCACTGAGTTGCAAAGGGCCTCACTGAGTAGCTGAGGCTGTCTACAAACTGCAATCCTCCTGTCTCAGCCTCCCAAATGCTGGGATTACAAGAGTGTGCCCTACACCTGGCTTTTTAACTCCTTAAAGGCAGCAAAATGAAAGAAAGTAGGGAGCACCGAGGAGCCCTGGTTCCAAGTCTTCCTACACAGAAGTAACCACACTATTAATATTCCAGTGTATATGTATCTGAGGTGGTAAGGACCCTAGTGTACAAACAAAACAAGTGTTCATTTAAGCAAACTATTTATAGAGTGGGGCGTAAGAGATTATGAGCACCCTTCCCCTGACCCTATGGATCTCTTTACATCACACAACAACTGAGGGCCCCAAACATAAAATAACTCGCTGATGCGGAGCATGATGATTCAACACTGAGATGATTCCAGGCTGAGACAAGAGAATCAGGAGTTTGTGGCCAGCCTCAGCACCTTAGCAAGGCCCTCAGCACCTTACTGAGACCCTGCTTCAAAATTAAAAATAGGGCTGAGAGTATTATTCAAAGGTAGAATGTCCCTGGAAGAAATGAAATTATTTCTGTATGCAGATGGCATGATCCTATACTTAGAAGACCCAAAACTCTCAACAAAAAGACTTCTAGAGCTGGTAACTTTAGTAAAGTATTAGGATACAAAATCAGTCGTTTTTCTATATGCTAATCATGAATCCACTGAAAAAGAAATCCAAGCTGGGTGTGGTGGTACACACTTGTGATCCCCGCACTTGGAGGCTGAGACAGGAGGATCACACAGGTTCAAAGCCAGCCTCAGCTACTTACTGAGGCTCTCAGCAACTTAGTGAGACCTGTTTCTAAATAAAGTATAAAAAATAGGTCTGGGAGTATAGCCCAGAGGTAGAAAAGCCCCTGGGTTCCACCCCCAATACCACCCCCCCCCAAAAAAAAGAAATCCAGAACACAATTACATTCACAATAACCTCAAAAACAATACAATATTCTATTAGAAATAAATCTAATACAATATTCTATTAGAAATAAATCTAACCAAGGAAATGATAGACCTCTGCAATGAAAATTATAAAACATTAAAGAAAGAAACTGAAGATCTGAGAAGATGGAAATATATCTTTTACTCTTGGATAGGCAGAATAAATATTATCAAAATGGCCATTCTAAGAACTGGGCATGGGTCAGGCATGGTGGTGCACACTTATAATCCCCATGCTTGGGAGGCAGAGACAGGAGGATCCCACAGGTTCGAAGCCAGCCTCACTGACTTAAGAGACCTTGTTTCCAAATAAAAATATAAAAAATAGGCCTGGGAGTGTAGCCTGGAGGTAGAAGGGTTTCCAGGAACCCCAGTACCACAAAAAAAAAAAAAGAAAGAAAAGAAAGAAAAGAAAGAAAGAAAAGAAAAGAAAAGAAAAGAAAAGAAAAGAAAAGAAAAGAAAAGAAAAGAAAGAAAAGAAATGGGCGTGGTGGCACAGGCCTGTAATGCCAGTAACTGGGAGGCTGAGACAGATTCAAAAGTTCACGCAGGTTCAAAGCCAGCCTCAGCTACTTAGGCTCTCGGTAACGTAGTGAGATCCTGTTTCCATATAAAATTATAAAATAGGTTTGAAAGTGTGGCTCGGAGATAGAAATCCCCTGGGTTCCATCCCCAATGGCACACACAAAAAAAGGGGTCATTCTACCAAAAGTGACTTACAGATTCAATGCAATCCCTATGAAAATACAAATGTCATTCTTCACAGAGCTAGAAAAATCAGTCCTAAATTTCATATGGAAAAACAAAAGACCCAGAATAGCTAAAGCGATTCTTATCAATAAGGACCATGCAGAGGCATAGCAAAAACCTGACTTCAAGTTATACTAAGAGCCACTGTAATAAAAACAACATGGTACTGGCACAAAAACAGACACACGTATCAATGGAAGAGAATAGGAGACACAGAAAAAATCCACACACTTATAGCCAATTGATTTTCAATAAAGGTGCCAAAAATGTATGTTGGGAGAAAAGACAGCCTAATACAAAAGTATTGGGAAAATTGGTTATCCATTTGTAGGAAAATGGAATTAAATCCCAACCTCTTACTCTGCACAAAAGTCAACTCAAGATGAATCAAAGACTTGAAAGTTAGATGAGAGACTTTGAAATTACTAGGGGGACACAGGTCCAACACTCCAACATATAGAATAGGTAGAAAATTCCTCAATAAGATCCCCAAAAGCTCAGAAAATTAAAACGAGAATTAACAAATGTCATGGCATTAAACTAATAGGTCTCTGTTCATCAAAAGAAACTATCAAGAGTCTAAAAAGAAAGTCTACAGAACAGGAGATCTTTGCTACCTACTACCTGGTAGACGACTAATATCTAAAATATACACAGTACTTAAAGAACTTAATATTAAAAAGAAAAACCTGATCAAGAAATGGGCAATTGAACTGAAGAGACAACTCATAAAAGTAATACAAATATCAAATAAATACATGAAAAAATGTTCAAATCATTAGCAATCAAGGACATGCAGATCAAACCTGCACTGAGAGTCTATATAATCCCAATCAGAATGGCAATCAACAAGAAGTCAAATAACAATAAATGCTGGTAAGGATGTGGGAAACAGGAACTCTCATACAATGCTGGTGGGATTACAAATTAGTGCAGCTGCTATAGAGATCAGTTTGGAGATTCCTCAGAACACTGGGAATGGACCACTCCTGAGTATCATTCCACAAGGACTGAAATCATAATCTTATAGTAATACATGCATATCCATGTTTATAGCAACACAATTCACAATAGCCAAATTATGGAACCAACCTAGGTATCAATGGATAAATTATGGGATATGAAATTCTACTTAGCAATCAAGAACAAAATTATGTCATTTGTAGAAAAATGGATGGACCTGGAGAACATTATGTTACGTGATATTGGCCAGTCACAGAAAGTGAAGGGTCGTGTGTTTTCTCTCATATGAAGAAGCTAGGGAGTAATCGGAATACAAGGACTTTTGACCATGGAGGAAAAATTTCAGTGGCGTGAGAAAGATGATCTAAAGGGGAGGGGGGGAGAGAAGACTAATAAAGAAAATAGTTTCCACAGATGTTATGTGCGTATCAAGGAGTACTAAGGTCAATCTCAGTATCTTGTATTGGGAAGCAGGGTAAGGAATAGGGAAGGAGCCAGGGGAAAGCCCACCAAGTGCTGTGTGCATGTATCACTATAAACTATATTATGATGTTAGATCATAATGCACCAATAGAGTATTTTAAAAATAATACCGCTGGGTTCACTCCCCAGTATTGGGGGGAGGGGAGGAGCGGACACGACCCAGGACATACTCATTCACAGTGTGGAAGCAAGGAAGCATGGCCACAGCGAGCCCTGGAGCCCAGGTCTGTATGGTTCCAAACTTCTTTCTCTTTCAGCTCTATCAAGCCTCCTCTATGAAAGCTCAGATTATCTAGGTACTATTAGTAGCTAACAATTTTACGAGCCATCAGATATAAAAAATGAACTCTAAACTCCCATCTAAGAAAGTTAATTTTCTAATGCCCCTACAACAGCATAGAAAGCAGATTCAAGATTTTCTAAGGTATGGTTAATGCATATTTTAAAACACATAGAATTGTTTTCTTTTGGCTGGGAATGGGGAGGGAGGAAGAGGTAATGGAGGAGACAAACAAACAAAAAAAAAAAGGTCAGTCTCCCTTAGGAGAATAAAGCTGGTTTAGGACCCAGCTGGCTAGTATAAATGAAAGAATTTGGGGGATTCTGCTAAATACTAAGTTTAAAAGCAGAATATAATCCAATAATATCAAATACCTCAATCATAATTTGAGAGCCTGAAATGTCTATATTTTAGGAGGGGATTTATTCTACAAATTTCAACTGGGCCTGGCTAGGAGGCATTATGGAAGCCAAAGAAACATGCAGGGCACATTTCATCTCTAGGAGTACTTACAGTCTAATTAGGAAAATCAGAGAAATGTGCAAATGGATAAAAGGCAGCACACACATTCCAGAGGGGTAGACTGCCAAGAAGCAGAGGACCTAAAGGAAGGACAAAGCACTGGCTTTTTCAGGAAACAGTGGCTGCACTTTGAACTAGCTCTTGAAGGAAAAATGAGAATCAGAACTAGAGGTAGGAGCTGAACAGGGGAAACTTAAAAGCCATTAAAAAGCAAACCAGCTGGGCGTGGTGGCACATGCTTGTAATTCCAGTGCTTGAGAGGCTGAGACAGGAATATCACAGGTTCTCGGCCAGCCTCACCTACCTAGTGAGGCCCTCCTCAATTTAGTGAAATCGGTTCTAAATAAAGAATAAAAAATAGGGCTAGGGAATGCCCTAGGTTCAATCCTCAGGAACACGAACACGAACACACACACACACACACACACACACACACACACACACACACGTCGATCGTGGTAGTGCATGCTTGTAATCCCAGAATTTGGAGGCTGAGACAGGAAGACTGAGGTCGGTGGCCAGCCTCAGCTATTTAGTGACGCCCTTTGCAACTCAGTGAGACCTTGTTTCAAAATAAAGAATAAAAAATATAGGCAGGGGGTGTAGCTCAGAGGTAGAATGCCCCTGGGTTCCATCCCCAGAACTGGGGGAAAAAAAGAAAAGAAAAGAAAAGAAAACTGGTGCAGCCACTCTGGAAGATAGTCTGGCACTTTAAACAAAAACTGAAGATATTTGTTACCATAAGATCTAGCAATTCCACTCTTTGATATTTACCCAAAGGAGTTAAAACTTATGGCCACACAAAAGCCTCCACATAGATGTTCACAGGAGCTTTATTCACAATTGCCAAAACTTGGAAGCAACCAGGATATCCTTCAGTAGGTGAATGGATAAACTGGTATATCCACACAGTGCAATATTATTCAATACTAAAAAGAATGAGCCATCAAGAAACAAAGTTACAAAGGAAACTTGAGTAAAGGAAGCCAAAGGAAATAGGATACAGATGTATGATTGCAACTATATGACATTCTGGAAAAGGTAAAACTATGGGGGTCAATAAAAAAAAATCAGTGGCTGCCAGGGTGTTGGTGGTAGGAGTGGCGATGTAAAGGCAGAGCACACAGGATTTTTAGGGCAGAGATAATACTCTATGGTACAAGAAAGACTATGTAACACCAAGAGTGAAATCTCAGCAAACTATGAACTCTGAAGCCAGGTGTGGTAGTGCACGCCTGTGCCAGGTGTGGTGGCACACACTTGTAATCCCAGCATTTGGGAGGCTAAAGCGGGAAGATAGAGGTTTTTCCCTCTCGGGGACCCCCTCCCCTTTGGGGAGCTTTTCTCTCTCTCTCGCAGGTCACGTTAGCCTTGAGAGAAGGTGGAGTGCAACTGAGGGCATGTGGCTCGGGCAACTCTCGGATAGTGACCTGAAGGCCTCTGCTGGACATCAAGGCCGACCAGGGCCCCTAGGGGTGACCTGCACCTCTTTTCTGGCAGATCGCATGGACCCTTGGAGAAAGTAGTTTGCAACTGACGGCACTTGGCTCGGGCGACACTCGGGTAGTGATCTAAAGGCAGCTACTGGACACCAGAGCCCCGACAGCCCCTTTGGGGTGTCCGGCCACTTTTCCCTATTCCTTTCTGGCAGATCACGTGGACTCTGGAAGAAAGCAGCTTGTAATTGAAGGCATTAGGATTGGGCTACTCTCAAGTATTGTCCTGAAGGCAGCTGCTGGACCCCAGAGTTCCGACAGCCCCTTTGGGGTGTCCAGCCACCTTTCCACATTCCCTGCTGCTTCCAATAAACCATTTACTCCCCTTAAAAAAAAAAAAAAAAAAACAGGGAAGATCTCAGTTCCCAGACAGTCTCAGCTACGTAGTAAGGCTCTTTGCAACTCAGTGAGACCCTGTTTCAAAGAATAAAAAAAATTAGGCTGTGGTTTAGCTCAGAGGTAGAATGACCCTGGATTCCATCCCCAGTACTGCAAAAAATAAATAAAATAAAATAAAATAAAACAAAACACACTATAAGCTCTGGGTGTGCTAATGCAGCTCATCAACTAACTGCAGCAAATGTGCCACTGTGGAGGGTGATACTGGGGAAGGCTGTGCATTGTAGGGCAGGAATATGTAGGAAATCTCTGGACATTCCTCACAATTTTGCTATGAACATAAAACTGCTTTAAAAGATAAAACTTTTAAAAGTGATTAAACAAATCTACAGATAACCTCACACAAGGGAAAACTGATGTATTTACAAAGACATTTATAGAGCACTGGTTAAATATAAGGTAACTGTAAAAAGAACAAAAAGCTTTATGTGTACTGAGAAAAGCAAGGTACAGAAAGAATATAGAGTATACCACCATTTGTGTGTTTACAAAAGAATATTCATAACAAAAATGCGTGTATATGCTCATATACCCATCAACTAGCCAGAGAAAGGTAACAGAAAAAGTCATAAGTAGTGGACACCTCCATTGGCTAAGGGCACAGTGAGCTTAAAACCAAGGAGTTGTGCTCTGTAGAAGGCAGCTCAACCAGAGTTTTAGAAAGCATGCAATCTCAAGAGCAGGGCTCTCAGCAGTGGAACTACTGGCATCTGGGACCAGACCACAATTCTCTGTTGTGAGGGCTGTGCTGTGCAGTGGACTTGGCAGTAGACTTGGCCTCCACCCACTGGATGCCAGAAGCACTCTCGTCCCAAACCTGGCTATGACTACCCAAAATTTCTCTAGACATTGCCAAATGCCCCCTGTGAGGCAAAACTGCTCCTACTTGAGACACACTGCTCAAGACGTGATGATAATTGCTACCTACAAAACACTCCTGTAAATTAACAACTCCAATTATACATTCAGATAGTGATCTGAAGAGCATATCCAGCACCGTTGTGAAATGACCTTTGAACAGTAGCTTCTCAGGATGAGAGAATTTGAGTCCCTTCCCAGGTCTGAATTATTGTTTTTAGCCATAATCTTCGCCATCACAGATGTCACTTTTCTGCATTTGTTGAATGTAAATAGTGAAAGTTAAGTAGAGAAGCTAGATGGAGGTTCAGCAGTAAGGTTCGCCAGTTCCCCCAATGGGCTTCTCAATGATTCACTGACCCTTTTGGAACTCTGAAGCTTAATTTCATGAGTCAGTAGACTAGCCATTCCCATTCTCCCACCCACCCACAAATAGCATGTACTCCTAGATTCAAGATCTTCTAAAATGCCAAGGAAATGCAGCCCTCCCACAGAAATCTAACAGACAATAATATTTGGGCTCAACTTTTGAAAAACTAATATAATTATTGGCACAATAGTACAATTACTCACACTATACTGTTCCCATAATTCCAAATGACCACACAAAATGTTCAGATCTTAAAATCAAAAAAGGCATTACCTCTAATTTCAAGATTATAAAGAGAAAGATTGGTTATAAAGCCAAGAGAAGCCTTAACTGGATTCTACAAATCACATTTTATTAACTGTAAGTCCATTTCTAACATACCACAATGAATAGGAAGGGGGAAAAAAGGCCAGACATCCAATAGGCTTGAATATTTTTCAAACACAGAACTAAACCTTTGGTTGTTTCTCCTCTGTCTTTTCTTTTTCCAGAGCCAGAAATCCAGTAATACCCTGGCGATCTTAGCTTCATATTTTGAAGTCACTGATTCCTTCAATGCTGTTGTAGTTGGAAGGTTCTGGATTTCATCCTCATGAAATCATGCTCTTCAAATTCTAGTATTGTGTAGACTACTTGTGCTTAGCTCTCAGCGGTTGGCTCTCATTTGTGGAGGCAACCTCCAGTGACCTCCCTGTGCAATAAATTTACCTGTGAGTCGCTATGGAAGATGCTTAGAAGTGTCAGCGGCGGAAAAAAGAAACTCACCATTCTAACTACTTCAGGGTAAGTCTGCTCTGTCAAACAGCCTCTGCTTATTGTAATGTAGTCCACCAGTTCATTAAGAGTGGAGCGCTTGTATTCTTTCATTTTAAGATCAGATAGCGTGTCCATGAAGTCAAAAATGACACAGCACTGCTGAAGTTTCTTTAGGAACAGTTCAGGCTGCTCTGAGGTTGGAACGTCTAAGAAAAAAAAAGGAAATGGTGTAAGTCTGTCATCAATTTCCAGGTAACAGGAATTCTTTGTGAAAGTTACTTCAAAAGCAAGCTCAAAAGAATATGAATTCACATGATAATAGTGTTTAACAGTTCGCATGGGGGAAGGGATACCGTATCCACTACTTCAGAGACCAGTCTCTGAAAACTACAATGCACCACCAACACTATTGACCCTGTTTGCTATTCCACAGACTGACTAAAATCCCAAACGCCATTACAAGGTTGAAGCAAATTTTAACCAAAAACACCCCAATGTCAATACCCTTAAATCCAAAAACACGGAAAAAGGTCAAATCTTCCCTTATAAGGAAAGCCAAAGGTTTTCACTGTTGGTTTAAATTCGTTTTACTAAAAAATTTCAAACCAAAAATGTCAGTCTCTTCATTTTTAATTTTGTGCCAACATCCTTGGTATTTAAAGCAACTGTTGTATGTGTTTATATTTTTGTTTTGGTTTGGTTTGATCTCCATGAAGTTTGTCAAAAAAAAAACTTAAAAATTTAAATCAACAAAATTTTTAAAAAGACAACTCTTTCAAAAAGAGGGTACCAGTAGTAACAAAATAAGAAGCAAATTCTACTTCAGTCTATTCATTCTCTCTCTCCCCCATCTCCCATCTTCTTCACATATAGTAGAAGAAAACCACTAAGATCTTTATTAGTGTTCTCAGAATAGACATCTGTTCTTTTTCAAACAAAAAGCAGATCAGACATTGGCTTGGTAATAAAAGAAAATGTACAAATTTTAGGTTGGTTGAAATTCTCCAGCTACAGCTGGATATGAAATCCACAACTAAGGTATAGACAGCCCACTCCACCCCTATCTTCTTTCCACTATTTTATTGCCCTAAACTGGAGCTTCCCTAGAGAGGCAATGAAAATCATGACCAGGACAGCCTCTGCCACCATCATCCAAGGCGATTAACTAATTAATTCCCAGTATGTCCTTAGAAGTAAGCAAGTGGCATTATTATTTTCTCTTTCTTCAAAAAGAAAGCCAGAAACAATCAATGGGAACCCACAATGAATGAGTTATGGTGCTGGGCACAGCGCAGGTCTCTAGCCACGCTCCCACATTCCCTTGTACTACTCAAGAACTTGAACAGTGTTTGGCAGTCACCAGCATCCATCCTCAGTTGCCAGGTTTCCAGTAAATGCTACACACTGGCCTCATGGTGTGGTCCTCTTGCTCCCTGAAGGGGAGTACAATAGCATTAGCACCCACCTTTCATCCAGGAGACCCAGCAGAGGGGAATGGGGGCTGGCCTCAGACAGGCAGGAGTCACATGACCTTCCCCTAGCCCCCCTCCCCTCCTCACATCCCACAACCCAAGTGCCACCCTAGCTATCCAGGACTTCACGGAGGATTCCCTCCAAACACTGTCAGGGTAATCCAGGTTGAACAGATATATGTCTTATTCTATGCTCCTATATTTAGTCAGTTTTAAGCCATAAGAACCAAATGTAGTCATATCAGGCACAGCGTCACATGCGCACGCTCACGTTCTCTCCCTCCCTCCCTCCCTCTCTTTTTCCTTCCCTCCCTCCCTCTGGTGGTGGTGCTGGGAAGTGAACCCAGGCACCAAGCTACTTCAGCCCTATTTAATTTTTATTTTGAAACAGGGTCCTTCAAGGTTGCTATGTTGCTAAGGCTGTCCTAGAACCTGTGATCCTCCTGTCTCAGCCTTCCAAGTACTGGGATTACTAGCATGTGCCACTTTGCTTGGCTGAGTTTTCTGCTTAAGTGCTACCACTTCAGGTGTTTAAGACAAACAAGCAAGCAAGCAAAAACTAAATACAGCCGCCTGTGAGCATGACCGCAGTGTCTTAACCAATGTCTAATTACACATGCAGGACCACTATGGTCCAGACCCTATACCTCAAAGCTGAATAGGAGTCTCAATGCTGTAATGGAAATAAGAAAAGGCTTATTAACCTAACATTATTCGTTAAAGGTTAAAATTTTCAGGGAATTTTTTTTGAGGGGGCAGTACTGGGGATGGAACCCAGGGGCATTCTACCTCTGAGCAACACCCCCAGCCCTACTTTTTATTCTTGATTTTGAAACAGGGTCTCACTGAGTTGCAAAGAACCTAAGTAGCTGAGGCTAGCTTCAAACCTGCGCGATCCTTCTGTCTCAGCCTCCCAAATGCTGGCATTACAAGTGTGTATGCCACCATGCCCGGCCTTGAGAGAAATTTTTAATTAGCCTAATTTTTTATACCAAACTTTAATAAACCTAAAAACCAGACTATCCACATGGAGAACCCCTTAACTCAGCACATATGAATTATGAAAGCATCTATAAGTGATAACTTTTCCAAACGAAACCATCATTTAAGCAGTATCAACAATTTGTTTATGCTTGTGGTCACTACAACAAGCAGCAAGAGATTCATACATTTAGCAATCCAAAAAATTCAATTAACACTTAGACTCTTGTTAATGTTAAACAGTTGAAATTTATCTTTTATTTATAAAAACTGGTATATCACAGACAAATATGAAGCAGGCTATCTACTTTAGAGATGAAATAATAGTAATAATAGCTTACTGTGTGTGTGTGGGGGGGGGGGGTACTGGGGTTCCTGGAAGCCCTTCTACCTCCGGGCTACACTCCCAGACCTATTTTTATACTTTTATTTGGAAACAGGGTCTCGTAAGCCAGTGCGCGCGGCTGGCTTCGAACCTGCATGATCCTCCTGTCTCTGCCTCCCAAGCGCGGGGATTACAAGCGTGCGCCACCACGCCCAGCAATAGCTTACTTTATTGAACATACTGGGCATACTTATTGGGTACTATTCTAAGCACTTACACATATTACAGCTTATTTAATCCCTGTAAGAACTGTACAAAACAGGTAGTATTTCCAATTTTGTAGATGAGTGCAGAGAGATTTGCTAATTTGTCCAGAACGTACAGTTAATAAGCAGCAAAGATAGAATTCAAACCTGGGCACTCTGGTTCCAGGGCCTGGACTCATCACTACCCTGCACAATTCCAACACAATGCAAGGCCATAGTAATACTGTACTAGAAAACAGGATATATGCAAAGACAGAAGAGGAGAAGCAAGCAAAAGGAAATCAACAAATTAACCCCAACACCCCCATCCATAATGTTCCATGCTGAACCCTTTCTGAGTCTCCTGCAGCTCATTCCCCAAAGATGAGCACATAGAGCAAAATCTGTGCTTCATCCTTTATCTTCTAAGCAACCTCCCCTTCATTAAGTTGAAGAGCTAGAGAGTCAGGACCAACCAAAAGCACAGAAGGGGATTCCCTTAAAGAGGCAATTCCTTTATAGTAATAATTTCTTAAAAGAATTTTAGTCATACTGAAGGATCACATTCCAAGAACCAGGTATAGTGGTGCTAGCCAGTAGTCCCAGCTACAGGGGAAACTGAGGCAAGTAGCTGTGGCCAGAGGATTGCATGAGCCCAGGAGTTTGAGGCCAGCCTAAACAACAGAGAAAGACTCCATCTCTTAAAAAGCAAAAAAAGATCCAAGCATGGTGACGCACTTGTAATCCCAGCATTTGGATGGCTGAGAAAGGAGGATCACAGTTTGAAGGCAGCCTCAACTAATACTTAGTGAGGTCCTTTGCAACTCAGTGAGATATTGTCTCAAAATAAAGAATAAAAAATAGGGCTGGGGGTAAAATGTCCCTGGGTACCATCCCTAGTACCAAAAAAAGGGGGCGGTGGAGAGCTGTTCCAAGCAAGGGCCAGTAAAGGTTAGCTCTCAGATTGCACCCCATAGCTATGTCACTCCCAATTTCCATGCCCTTATCTCCCTAGTCCCAGTGGGTTGTGAAGAGAAGACAAGCCAAGAATCAGGGAAGGAGCACTCTCTATCCAAAAGATTCCAAGGAAAAAAGTTTAGTTTAGTATAGAACCGGTCCCAAAAGCAGATAAAAAATTATTTTTAACCAGGAGGCTAAAAAGCTTGGAGGTAGAATGCCCACCCCTAGGTTCCATCCCCAGTACTGGGGGGGAAAAAAAAAAAAAAACTATTTTTAAAGAAACATTTACAAAAAGGATCAGGTACTGGTCATAAACAAAAATCTCAAAATAACAAAAGGAAGATATCACAGTTAAGTACATTTTGATCACAAGGCATTAACACTAGCTACCCCCATTCCAAATCCATGTCACCTGAAATCTAAATGCTTCTGAAGTAACTTAAAGACATTTAGAAGTAAATGCAAGTTAGAAAAACAGAAGGCCATTCTTTTTTTAGGGTGAGTGGTACAGGGGTTGGAACTCAGGGGTGTTCTATTTCCAAGCTACACCCTATCCCTTTTTTATATTTTGTTTTGAAACAGGGTCCCTCAAGGTTGCTGAGAGTCTTGCTATATTGCTGAGGTTGTTCTCAAACCTCCGATCCTCCTGTCTCACACTCCCAAGTACTAGAATTGCATGTATGCACCACCACACATGGATTAAAGGTCATTTTAGAATCCTAAAACAGACCAGGCTTCAGGATTTAGTAACTTCTTCTATTTATCTATCTTCTGATAAAAAAAAAAAAAACCTCTGGCCTACAAAGGCTGTCCTGCCCCAGGGAGAGAAATCCCACAGAATCAAAACCATAAATAATAACGTATCGATAAGTGATTATATAATACCATGAAGGTCATTAGCCCAATGACTCTTACAACCAATGCTGGTATGTGCTTAAAGGGGAGAATAACTGATCTAGTCATTACTGCCTGGTAAGACCATATCAGGTCAAATTAAAGTTAAAAATTTCCAGAATATGTTTCTGACTCAAGAAAAGAATGCATGATAAGCTACTTGTACTTCTCACTATATTGTCCTATTCTTTCCTTTTTTTTTTTTTTTTTTTTTTTTTTTTTTTTGGTGGGTCTAGGAATGGAACCCAGGGACATTCTACCTCCGAGCTATACCCCCTGCCCTATTTTTTTATTCTTTATTTTGAAACAGGGTCTAAGTTGCAGAGGGCCTCACTAAGTAGCTGAGGCTGTCCTCAAACTGCGATCCTCCAGTCTCAGCCTTCCAAATGCTGGGATTACAAGTGTGTGCCACCATGCCAGGCTTATTTTATTTTTTAAAAAGTGGCATGCCGGGTGTGGTAGTGCACACTTATAATCCCAGTACTTGGGATGCTGAGACAGGAAGATCACAGTTTCGCAGCCAGCCTAAGCAACTTGTGAGGCCTTCTGCAACTTAATGAGACTCCGTTTCAAAATAAAGAATAAAATAGGCTGGGGCTACAGCTTAGAGGTAGAATGCCCCTGAGTTCCATGACAGTACTACAAAAGAAGAAGAAGAAGAAGAAGAAGAAGAAGAAGAAGGAGAAGGAGAAGGAGAAGGAGAAGGAGAAGGAGAAGGAGAAGGAGAAGGAGAAGGAGAAGGAGAAGGAGAAGGAGAAGGAGAAGGAGAAGGAGAAGGAGAAGGAGAAGGAGAAGGAGGAGAAGGAGAAGGAGAAGGAGAAGGAGAAGGAGAAGGAGAAGGAGGAGAAGAAGGAGAAGAAGGAGAAGAAGGAGAAGAAGGAGAAGAAGGAGAAGAAGGAGAAGAAGGAGAAGAAGGAGAAGAAGGAGAAGAAGGAGAAGAAGGAGAAGAAGAAGAAGAAGAAGAAGAAGAAGAAGAAGAAGAAGAAGAAGAAGAAGAAGAAGAAGAAGAAGAAGAAGAAGAAGAAGAAGAAAAATGTGGCCAGGTGTGATGGCGCATGCTTATAATCCCAGTACGAGGGAGGCTGAGACAGGAAGATCGGGGTTAGCAGCCAGCCAGCCTTAGCTACTTAGGCCCTCCACAACTTAGTGAGACCCCTGTTTGAAAATAAAGAATAAAAAATTGGGCTGGGGTTGTAAATTGGAGGTAGAATGCCCTTGGATTTAATTCTCAGTACCGCAAAAAAAAAAAAAAAAAAGTAAAATAAAGAAGAAAAAATAGGGCTGGAGACTGGCCGGGCGTGGTGGCGCACACTTGTAATCCCAGCATTCGGGAGGCTGAGACAGGAGGATCACGGTTCCCGGAGAGCCTTAGCTACTTATTGAGGCCCTCTGCAACTCAGTGAGACTCGGTTTCAAAATAAAGAATAAAAAATAGGGCAGGGGTTGTCGCTCGGAGGTGGAATGCCCCCCCTGGGCTCCATCCCCAGACTTGGGGAAAAAAAAGGAGGGGCGGGGGCTGGAGATGTAGTTTGGAGATAGAATGCCCCTGTGTTCAATCAGAAAGAAATTACCTAAAATATTACTCAGCCCTTTTACTTCCTTTCTCCAATCTCACCAAAAAAATGAAGAAACAGAGCACAGAATGGGCATGGTAACTGTGGTCACTGACCCCCTTTATCCCAACACTTAGAGCTCTGCCTTGAAATCTCTGTCCATATATGCCATCACAATCATCAGCAGAATCCATGAGACTTTTATTTGCATAAAGAATATGAGTCTATAGAGAAAACCAGTAATAATTTCTCATAATTCTAAGGAAATACTTTGTATAAAAATATTAAGCAAATTTAACCTTGAAAGACTAAAGCAAGAATACACCAGCACATACCGGTTGTCCCTGGGATCTGTCCAATTCATTGCCCCAAAAGTTACCCCCTAAACACAAATATAGGCAGCAATTTTTTCCATGTATTTTGTATTTAAGAAAATCTTTTAAAAATCTTATTAGGAAATAACTATAAATCTTTGTGATTAATCAAAAAACAAAATTAGGCCTCACGTCCTACAAAATTGGATCCAAATATGACATTCTAATCACATAAGATACTTCAAAATATATACACAGCAAATAAAAAACTAACCTCAAACCAACTCATTAACAAAAATGTGTTAAAACTCCTGACCACTCCAATTAGTAGGTTCAAAATGTTTGCTGCTGATGATGGTTGTGTTGATGTGGTTTTTCCACTGCCAGGTATTGGTATTTTATAAAAGTGCCTCAGGTAATTTCACTATGTGGTTTAGGAAGGTGAAAAAAACTTTTTAGACCAAGAACTTTAAAATCCTTCTTTCATTCCCTCTACCTTTGAAATTCCTTTTCTTTGTTTAAAGCTAGCAGTGAAGTTTTTAGTTTTTAAGCTAAGGTTGCTCACTGGAAACATTTGTAACAGTGACAGCATTCCTTTATGGCACTGGCTATTAAGTGGATATAAAGCTGGCTGCTTTTAGAACTCTTGCCAATCTATTAGGAAGCTTGCGAAACACTCTACTGATTATTAGCACATACTTTTTTTTTTTTTTTAAACAGGTCCAAAGCATGTCTCCAAGAATGGCTAGCACAAGTACAACAGTATTGAAAGCATGAGACCGGCCTGGCATGGTAGTTCAGCCCTGTAATCCCCACTACTCAGGAGGCTGAGGCAGAAGGATCCCAAATTCCAGGTCACCCAGTGCAACTTAGCAAGACTCCATTTCAAATTGAAAAGGGGGGAGGGAGATAGAAATGTTAGCTCAGTAGTACAGCACTTGCCTAGAATATGGGAGGCCCTGGGTTCAATCCACTGTATAAATAAATAAGTAAATAAATAAACAAACAAATAAATGCATGAAAGCAAGCTGTGGGTATTAACCAGCAAATAACTGAAAGGCAAAAAAGGCCAGTACTAAAATGTCAAGGTAAGAACAGCTATGTCAATGATAATGAACACTTACTATTACAAAGCACTGTAGTAATCTTCTAATACACATTATCCCCTTTAATCCTCAGACTATCTTATGAGTGGCCACTATTAGTTTTTCAGATGAAGAAATTGATGCCCAACAGCTAAGCCACTTGCCCAACATCACCGCTAGTAAGAACATCAGCCAGTATGTGAACCCAGGCAGTCTTATCCCAGGACCCACACCAGTAATGACGATGATGATGATGATGATGATGATGATGGTGGTGCTGGTGATGGTGATAATGGTTTTGATAAGTAACAGTAACTAGCAACCATTGTCACAACCACTGGAACTATAAATATGCTTCCACTGTCATGATTAATTATTGAAGAAAAATTGCTATCTATAAGAAAAGGAAAATGTAACTGACATTTCTTAAAATAGGTTTTAAAATAAAATCAGCCTTAAACAGCACACAATTTTAGGTAAGTGAATATAACTTTTAAATCATAATAATTATATGTTAGTTATTCTTCCTAGCTTAGATAATCAACACATATTCACTATTATTCTTTCATGGAGTTCTCCAGAAACTAACAAATACATATGGCTCTGATTTATACGCAAAACCCAAAGGCTACCCTGATGACTGCAGACTAGTGTGGCCTCCCAACAAGTCACATGATTCAGGGCTTTCGTGTTACTCCAACACTATGCTCCAATCAGAATGAACAGAGGAAACACCACACACACACACACACACACACACACACACACACACACACACACACTTCTGATACATATTTTTGTTTCCAACACTTTGTTAGCTTTCCCTCTTGCTTTTACCTTCTAATGCCAAAGTAGTGAGTGAAACTTGTCAACACAAGAAATAAATATTTTTAAATTGATCAGCTCCTAATTATAAGGGTAAACTACTTTCCTTTTAACAAACTCAACACAGGATAAAAGCCACCAAAGCCTCTGACTCACCAAGTCAATGTCTCTATTATTAATTCATTTCTTAAGGGCATATTTCCAGTGGTGGAGACACCAGTACCATAGGGACCAAGCCTTTGGAATCTGAGGAGTTCCTGGAGCTTACTGGGCTATGCCCAAATAGGACTATAAGAAGTATATAGTAAGCCGGGTGTGGTGGCGCACGCTGGTAATCCCAGCATTTGGGAGGCTGAGACTGGAGGATTGCGGTTCGTGGACAGCCTCAGCTACTTAGTGAGGCCCTCTGCAACTCAGTGAGACCCGGTTTCAAAATAAAGAATAAAAAATAGGGCAGGGGCTGTAGCTCAGAGATTGAATGCCCCTGGGTTCCATCCCCAGACCCACAAAAAAAAAAAAAAAAAAATAGGGCTGGGGGTGTTGCTCAGAGGTAAAATGCCCCTGGGTTCTATCCCCGGTACAGCAAAAAAAAAAAAAAAGGTATATAGTATTCTACAGTTTTCATGTCAATGGCTCCCTCCTTTGACAATTTTTACATACCTGTAAAATTTTAAAAAGGGGGGGAAGTTGTCAATTTTTTACAGATAATAGTATTTTAAAAAATAACTAAAGCCAGGCATGGTGGCACACGCTTGTAATCCCTGCACTTGGGAGGCTGAGACAGGAGGATCGCACAGGTTCGAAGCCAGCCTTGGCTACTTAGTGAGACCCTGTTTCCAAATAAAATATAAAATAGGTCTGGGAGTATAGACCAGAGGTGGAAAGCCTCTGGGTTCCACCCCTAGTACTACCAAAAATAAAATAAAATAACTAGCCATGATTTTCACTACAGTTTCATTTAAAACATAAGGACCTTCCCTAGCCAGGTGTGGTGGCATTAACCTCTAATCCCAGTACTGAGGAGGCTGAGACAGAAGGATCACAGGTTCGAGGGCAGCTTCAACAAGTAGTGAGACTCATAGCAACCTAGAAAGACCTTGTTTCAAAACAAAAAATAAAATGAGCTGGTGGTTTAGCTTAGAGGTAGAAGACCCCTGGGTTCAATCCCCGGTACCAAGGGGGGGGGGGGCCTTTCTTAAAAAGACCTTCCTTAAAGAGAAGAGTGGCAAACATATACACATGGTTTTTGTATTGTCTGCCTGGACCTTTCCTTCGTTTCCTGATTTTTTCACTTTGTCCAGAAATAATTACTTCTCCATGAGACTGCTGTTGGGGATCCCTGAGGCACATTACTCCTGTGAGACTTTTTTTTCAAGAAACATGGACAACAGATTCTACCTGTAATGACAGTACTAGTTCCAGATGCTTTATTTAAAGCTAAGAAGATAATCATACTTCCTGCAATGTAGGAATGGCAGCATTTAGACCTGAAAAACTCTGCAACACAAAATTACAGGGAAACTTTGTACAGACCCCACTCAAACACTTGCCACATTATACTGTGATTCTTTTTAAACCAGCATCTCTAAGTGGGGCATGGTGGTGCATGTGGTACAAGCCTGTAAGCCTAGTACCTGGGAGGCTGAGATCACAGGTTCCCAGACAGCCTCAGCAAGTAGTGAAACTCCACAACCCAGGGAGACCCTATTTCCAAATAAGAAATAAAATCAGGCTACGGGTACAACTCAAAGGTAGAATGCCTCTGTGTTTAATCCCCATACCAAAAAATAAATAAGCAAACCAGCATCTCACAAGTCTTAACTTTTTTTTTTTGGGGGGGGGGGTAGTACTGGGAATGGAACCCCAGGGGCTTTCTACTCCTGGGCTATACTCCCAGACCTATTTTATATTTTATTTGGAAACAGAATCTCACTAAGTTGCTGAGAGCCTCACTAAGTAGCTGAGGTTGGCTTCACACCTGTGCAATTCTCCTGTCTCAGCCTCCCCAAGCGCTGGTATTACAAGTGTGCGCCACCACCCCTGAGCTAAGTCTTAACTTTTAATACCCAGTCCCTAGCACGAGCTTCTAGAATATAGTAGATACCTAATGTTAGTTGAGTAGGTAAATTATACATATTCTATCTTATTTCCCCATGCATTCAATTTTTTGTTTGTTTGTAGTACTGGGAGTTGAACCCAGGGGCATCTTACCTCAGAGCTATATACCAGCAGCCCTTTTTTTTTTTTTTTAACTTTTTATATTTTGTGTGGTACTGGGGATTGCACCCAGAGACATTCTACCTCTGGGCCACACCCCCAGCCCTATTTTTTATTCTTTATTTCCAAACAGGCTCTCATTAAGTAGTAGAGGGCCTCACTAGGTAAGTAGCTGAGGCTGGCTTCAAACCTGCAATCCTCCTGTTTGTTTCCCAAGTACTGGGATTACAGTGCCCTGCTCAGCCTCAGTTTAAAATAAGAACTTCATTCCTCCAGAAATAAAATTATACTGAAGAATAGAAGAAAAGGCTTGGCATATTAATATAAATTGTCTCTTAATAACTTAATACAAAGTCCTGAAATGTAAATTTAAAAAGTAGGATGATTGTGTATGTGTGTGTTACTGGGGATGGAACACAGGGGCATTCTACCTCCGAGCTACACCCCTAGCCCTATGTTTTATTCTTTATTTTGAAACAGGGTCTCACTGAGTTGCAAAGGGCCTAAGTAGTAGCTGAGGCTGTCCACGAACCACGATCCTCCTGTCTCAGCCTCCCAAATGCTGAGGTTACAAACGTGCGCCACCACCCCCAGCTCTAGGATGATTTTTAATGATACAAAATTTATGATTGTAAAAGAAGGTAAGACCAATTTATGGTTCCTTGGTTCCTTAACTATCTCCTCCAACCCACTAATATCCAGTAAGATAATAACATATTTTCTAATGCTCTGTTTTTAAAAATCTAGCTAACTTTCAAGAATAAGCAGAATGGTTTATATTCAAGAATATAAGAAAAAAAAACAACAGAGAAAAAATTCAAAACAAAGACAAGTATATATCAGTGAAGAGGCATAGTTTGGAAACACCTCCATTGCAAGTCCATCATTAGTAAGTGAAAAATGAGAAGGTCTGGTGCAGAGTATGGGCTTTGCACTAATTCACTGAGCTCACCGCACATCCCTGAGAGCCAGGCACACAAGGGACACAAGGGGACGAAATCCTGAGCTCTATGCTCTAGCAGGAAGAGACAAATAATAGCAACTAAAAAGAATAAATGAATATATGGCATATACTATGGGGGAACAGTGTGCAAGGCAAAGCAGCCTCCATATGCCCAGGATGGAGGGTAGGACTTTAAACAGTGTTCACAGGAAGATGGCAAGTGAACAAAGGAGGGGAGGCGAGGCAGGTGGTCAGCAAAAGCTACAGGGGAAGTGTGAGAGCAGGGGGGTGGCAGACACAAGGGGCTCTGGCAGGAAGGGGCGTGCTTCTGAATCTGAGGATCAGCCACGAAAGTGAGGGGTGAGGACTGAAGAGTAAGGGGTGATGGCTGCAGGGGATCACCTTGGGCCTTGTGGGGTGTGCTCTTAGGACTCTGCCCTGGCCTCTGGCCCTGAATGAGAAGCGCACCTTTAATATTTACAAAGTGACACTGGACACACCACTTGCTTCTCTCAGCATTAGTTCCCTTATCTATATAATTAGTAAAATATATTTTACATGGTTGAGTCAGGATTAAATGAAAAGCTGTCAGGCCTGATGGCACACACCTATAAATCCCAGTACTTGGGAGGCTTGAGGCAGGAGGATCATAGGTTTGAGGCCAGCCTTAGCAACTTAGCAAGGCTCTCAGCAACTTACCAAGACCTTGTTTCAAAATAAAAAAAATCAAAAAGAACAGGGTACAGCTCAGAGGCAGAGTGTCCCTGGGTTCAATTTCCAGCACCAAAAATAAAGACAGACAGAAAGAAAGAAAGGCAGGCAGGCCATTTATCAGGTGGAAGTGTCTGTCTGTCTGTCTGTCTGTCTGTCTGTCTGTCTCTCTCTCTCTCTCTCTCTCTCTCTCTCTCTCCCTCCCTCCCCCCCCTCTCTCTCACCATTCCTTTAAAGAACATTTACCAAGCATCTTCAATTCAAGAGAGAATCAATTCCCTCTTTTCAGGATTGAAGCCAGCCAAAGCAACTTAGCAAAACCCTCAGCAACTTAATAAGACCCTGTTTCAAAATTAAAAGAAAACAGGGCTAGGAGTATACCTTAGAGGTCAGGTGCCCTGGAGTTCAATCCCCAGGATCAAAACAAAACAGGAGTTAAAAAAGCAAATATCCTGGAGTGCTCAAGAGTACACTGACGCCCCAATTTTTAGCTGGATTCAGAAGTTTAAGCAGCAACAACAGAATATCTTCAAAAGACTATTTTTACTTATACTGCAGTTAAAAGGTAAAGAAATAAGTGTATAGAATTAAAGTTTTCAGCAAGCCCTTAACATTCAGTTGACCCCACGCGTGTGCGCTCGCGCGCGCTCTCTCTCTCTAATAAAAGAACACGTTATTTTCAATCATTTCAGTTATTTAAGGACCCCCTCCCAAAAGATTAGTTCTACAAGGGATAACAATGGCCTACATACTTCCCATTTGTTTTAAGGATTAACATCAATGCAAATCATTTAAGAATAAGATGAACCTTCAGCCATTTTAACAGTATGATAGGTTAGAAACAAATAGATCACATTAACATCAATTAAGCCCACTGTTAATTTACAACTTCATAGCTGATACCACTCAAGGACACTATTAAACTTTTTTTTAAGATTTAAAACACAGGAAGCCGGGCGTAGTGGCGCTCGCTTGTAATCCCCGTGCTTGGGAGGCTGAGACAGGAGGATCACACAGGTTCGAAGCCAGCCGCAGCTGGTTTAAGAGACCCTGTTTCCAAATAAATATAAAATAGGTGTCTGGGAGTATAGCCCGGAGGTAGAAGGCCCCTGGGTTCCATCCCCAATACCACCAAAAAAAAAAAAAAAAAAAAAAAATCACACAGGAAGGCAAAGCAGGGTGTGGTGGCGCACGCTTGTAGTCCCAGTGCATGGGAGGCTGAGACAGGAGGATCACACAGGTTCAAGCCAGTCTCAGCTACTTAGTGAGGCTCTCAACAACTTAGTGAGACCCTGTTTCCAAAGAAAGTATAAAACAGGACTGGAATTGTAGCCCAGAGATAGAAAGCCCCTGGGTTCCACCTCCAGTACCACAAAAAATTAAATATATAAATAAATACACCAAAAAATGAATAAATCCAATCTTACAATGCCAGCTTAGAGATGCTATTTCTGAACCTCAGATGGAGTTTTAAATATGAGACCTTAAGCTCCTGAGAGTAGCTCAGGACTGAGTACAGTGGAATGGCCATTAATCCCAAAAGTAATAAAGAATGTATATTTGTAATTAAAGTCATAATCTGGGCAATAAAATCCAAAGACAGCATGTAGTACAGACCCCTAATTATGAAGCTATTCCATGTTTCATACAAAGAATATTAATTAATATCAAATAAAATCAAATGTAAGCCCAGATGTGAGTTGAGAAATCCAAAATTCAACTTGAAACATAATATTAAAAGGGATGAAATCCCTTTTTTAAAAAAAATCCCTTTTAAAAAGCCCTATTTTCTAGTATATAAAAATAGTATTGCCCAGCTGGGCGTGGTGGCACACACTTGTAATACCAGTATTTGGGAGGCTGAGGCAGGAGGATTGTGGTTTGAGGATAGCCTCAGCTACTACTTAGTGAGGCCCTTCACAACTCACTGAGACCCTGTTTCAAAAGAATAAAAAATAGGGCTGGGGGTGTCACTCAGAGGTAGAATGCTCCTGGGTTCCATCTCCAGTACCCCAAAATAATAGTAATATTGCCCAAGCATAGAACAAGAGAAAAATGTATACCCATGTATTTACCATATGTAAACAGGTTATATGTAAATATATGATTTAAAAATCAAAACTCAAAGAATAGTAATACAAAGATTTTTTTTTGGGGGGGGTGGCGCTGGGGATGGAACCAAGGGGCTTTCTACCTCTGGGCTATACTCCCAGACCTATTTTATATTTTATTTGGAAACAGGGTCTCACTAAGTAGCTGAGGCTGGCTGTGAACCAGCATGATCTTCCTGTCTCAGCCTCCCAAGCATGCGTCACCAGGCCCACAACTACAAAGATTTTTTAAAAGACAGAGAATGTGATCAAAAAAGCTTAATGCTTCCAGAACAAAAAGCACTTTAAACAGTGAAGAGTAAAATTCAATACTAGCCTAAGCTAGAATAGTTGCAGAAGTAAGTCCTTTCTGAGCCGCTGACTTCCTGGCCACACAACATGTATCTTGGAGGGTGAGAAGAGGCCTAAAATCTACAAACACGCATGCTAATAGCGCATTTCCAAGAGTCTTTCCCCAGTCTAGATGCAACTCAGCACTCTGCGCCCAATGTTGGACCCTAGGGCCTAGCTCAACTTGCTACTGAATAGTACATGAAAATAGCTTCCTTTTCAGAAAATATATTGCTGTTATGACTACATTCTCCACCTAAAAAGCCAGATCAAATGAGAAAAATGATTTAGTCTTATTAAATACAGTAAATTTAAAACTAAACTAAGAAACTAAGTCCATGATCTCAAAAGTCTGTCGTCATTCTGGCAGAACATCAGAATTTTTTTGTTTTGTTTTGTTTTGTTTTTGTTTTTGGTGGTACTGGGGGTGGAACCCAGAGGCTTCCTACCTCCGGGCTATACTCCCAAACATATTTTATACTTTATTTGGAAACAGGGTCTCACTAATTTGCTGAGAGCCTCACTAAGTAGCTGAGGCTGGCTTCAAACCTGTGCGATCCTCCTGTCTCAGCCTCCCAAGCGCGGGGAATACAAGCGTGCGCCACCACGCCCGGCTGAGAGAAATGTTTAAGATATCAAATGAATGTGACTACTTTTAAATAACTGAATCCTTGGGGAAAATGTACACTCATTCAGCACTTCTCCAGATGGTCAAAGTGATACTTTAGGCAGCACACACTTAAGACTTTGAGATCAGAGAGCCTCGGCTTCTAGCTGAGCTCTACCATGTACCTGCTGGGTAATTAGGGGGGATATAACACAACGATTAAGCCAGGAGAGGACAGCCTTGCTTAGTCATGTCTCTGCCTCATATGTAAATAAGAGCATAATAACAGTACCTACCTTATACAGTTGACTTACAAATTAAGTGAGTGAATAAAAACACACAAAAGTGTGTCTAGAACACATTAGGTACTCAATAAAATTTAGCAACTAAATCATTGTTGTTAAAAAGTATCACTGAAGTTGGGTTAGGTGGCACATGACTATAATCCCAGTCACTAGGAGGCTAATACAGGAGGGTCATAGGTTCAAGAACAGCCTTGAAATTTGAACAGGCCCTTTTTCAAAACTATAAAGGCTGGGGGTGTAACTTGGAAATAGAATGCCCCTGAGTTCAATCTCTACTACCTTTAAAAAAAAAGCACCACTGGGCCTTAGTATGACTTACAAAATGAGTCTAAGAATAGCAGCTCTGTCACAGAGATGGCTCAAGGATTTTATGAAACAATACATAAATGCTTCATGCAATTACTAAAATATGAAGAGTTCAATTAACGTCAGCTGTAAATAATTATGAAAGCATCTTACGAGCAAGTGAATGATAAATAAGTGAACATATAAACCGTGTGGTGGCACACACATGGAATCTCAGGACTTGCGACCAAGATCACAAGTTCTAAAACAGAGATAGGGTGTGGCTTACAGGTAGAATGCCCCTGGATTCAATCCCCAGTACCACACACATACAAAAAGAAAAAAATGCTAATACGTACAGGGTCTCCAGTCCTTCTGTGTATGTAGTCGTGTAAGGCATATTTAAAGAAAATAATATTGTGCTTACCCTACTAATATCCAGTGAGATTACTTGAAAATGAAACTGTACTTTGATTAGAGGAAAGGTGAAGGTGCTGACTTATTATGTGAAGTGATGCAGCTGTCAGGACATGTAACAGCACTGTGTCCAAGTCCCAGAGGGCGAAGAATGCTAGCATTTGGATGAATGAACAGCACAAACACAGAGCATCTGGGATGAGAAGCAAGAATTTATGAAGAGTTCAACAATCTGAATGAGCCAAGACTAGGCCACACCCAGTCCTCAGATGCCCCCAAAACTGCCTTCCTATACAACCAGGTTTACATAACGAAAAGAAATAAACAAGCAATGCTTGACAGTATTATCCCTGAGTGTAAATTTTATGTGAAATTTTTAAATTAGTATCAGTACTCATGGATGTTAATACTTATAAACACTAAAAGTAAAAGTAATTTATACTTAAATAGTTCTTTACAACATATTCAAAACAAACATTATTGACTTCCCACTAAATAGCATAAAATACTGAACCACTTTAAGGTATTCCACAAAACTTTTTTCTTCTCCACATAACTTGTTATTTAACGATCTAAGATCTTAGCCGGGCGTGGTGGCGCACGCTTGTAATCCCAGCATTTGGGAGGCTGAGACCTGAGGATCACGGTTCGCAGACAGCCTCAGCTACTTAGTGAGGCCCTCAGCAACTCAGTGAGACCCTGTTTCAAAATTAAGAATAAAAAATAGGGCAGGACATGTAGCTCAGAGGTAGAACACCCCTGGGTTCCATCCCCAGACCCACCAAAAAGAAAAGAAAAAGCTCAAAGGTCTTACCTAAAATTCTACAAACTTTTAACAGCCTCCTGCAAACCTTCAGGCCAAGCCTGGAAGGAATAGGATAGATATTTTCAACCTTCCCCGAACAAGTATTTGTTTAGAATCCACCATGTTTAACTTAATCATTCATTCACTCCACAAATATTTACAGATCACTTTTTACATGCCAGACACAAGTCCAGACCTTAAATATACATTACTGAGCAAAATCAAACAAGATCCTAGCCATCACAGATCAAAGGGTGAGAAAATCTAATGGCCATATAAATAAATATAAAAGTAAAATGGTTTGTACTATAAGGAAAGGTACAAGGTATTATAAAAGCATGTTCTAAGAATAATGAAAAGAAATGGTATCTGCTCTCAAAAAAAAAGTTTACAGTCTAGTGGGAAGAGAAGCATATATAAATTAGGGCCCAAAATGCAACTAAAGGACCTAAATTTCATGGACCAAATTGGGGCACAAACAAAGAAAGCAGCACCTAGCAGAGACATACAATATTCTGGCTAGGATCCTCACACTGAAGCCTTGCAAAAATACTGTAAGGTAGGGTTAATATTGTACATATAAGAAAACTGAGGCCACAAGATACTAGTTTTATTATTATAGGTCAATGCTAGCATGTAGAAACAACTGCATTCCATAAGACCAGAAGACATTATAATTTTTGCCAAAATAAAATTTTTCCATATATTTCTACCTTCTACACATATATATCAGAGGTATAAGTGACAGCAGAAATTGAGACTGCAGAACAATGGATTTGTCCTCCTCATCCCCCACCTTCCTTTATATTATAGCCCATCTCCAACCCCCCCAAGGCACACAAATAATTTCAACAGTCACATCCTGTATTCACAACCTTTCTATACTTAAAAAAGAATACACTTTGGCCGGGCGTGGTGGCGCACGCTTGTAATCCCCGCGCTTGGGAGGCAGAGACAGGAGGATCGCGCAGATTCGAAGCCAGCAGCGCGTGCTGGTTTAGGAGACCCTGTTTCCAAATAAAAATGTAAAAATAGGTCTGGGAGTGTAGCCCGGAGGTAGAAGGGCTTCCAGGAACCCCAGTACCACCAAAAAAAAAAAAAAAAAAAAAAACACTTTGCCCTCAGTCAGTGTGGTAATTAGTTACCCTGTCAACTAAATGGCTAATGGATTACCCTCAGGAAGAACATATTTATACTACTGCAAAAATTACACAATAACCAGGCGTGGTGGCACACGCTTGTAATCCCCGCGCTTGGGAGGCTGAGACAGGAGGATCGTACAGGTTCGAAGCCAGCCTCAGTTGGTTTAAGAGACCCTGTTTCCAAATAAAATATAAAAAATAGGTCTGGGAGTATAGCCCGGAAGTAGAAGGACCCTGGGTTCCATCCCCAGTACCACCAAAAAAAAAAAAAATTTACACAATAACAACAATAAAATGGCTTCCTCTAGGGAGGCTGAGACCCGTAATAATACAGTTTGAAGACAGCCTCAGCAACTTGGGGAGACCTTCAGCAACTTAGGGAGACCCTTAGGGTGTCACTTGGATGTAGACTGCTCCTGGGTTCAATCCCCAATACTAACAGAAAATGGCTTAATCTGATAGCCAAATATTAACCATGGAATTTGAATTTTAAGCACAAAATATTTGAAGCTCCTCCAGTCATCTACTCTCTCAAAATTATGAGGTAAGCCTTATTTAAAAAAAAAAAAAAAAAAAAAAAAACAGTAGCCAGGCACATAGCACATCCCTATAATCCCAGTACCTGGGAGACCAAGACAGGAAGATGGCATGTTTGAGGCCAGCACATGTTAACTTAATGTGGCTCCATTTCAAAATAAAAAATAGAATGTCCCTGGGTTCCATCCCCAGTTAATTCCCCCCTACACACACACACACACACACACACACACACACACCACCACCACCACCACCACCACCACCACCACCACCACCACCACCACCACCACCACCCACGGTGTGAGAAAAAGAGAAGTTATCTTCTTCTGAAGTTTGAAAAATATACACTGTTTGCTTATATCATTAATCCACCCTAATCTATCACAAAGTTAACCAAGCATAACACCTTAGCCACTTTTCTTATCCCCTACCTGAGGTCAAAACACAGGTGCTATCAAGTTAGATATAGATGACATGCAGAATCAAGTCTTTGAAAGGGGCCAAATGAGGTAGGCTAAGAAAGGACTATTCTGAATGACATTCATCTACATTATGTAATTCTCATATTACACCAAACTGGAAAAACATGCATCAGGCTGAGTAGGAATACAGAATACACATAAAAATGTGCACATTTCAAACTTCTGATGAACCTAGTTCATACATCTAGATGAACCAAACCTCATTCATGTAATAATCCTCACTGAAATATTTTTCAGAATCTGTCCTCTATTAAAAATATCATGGTCTCTGGTAGATAATCTGCCCTTTCAAGATCTTTAACACTCTAAACAATGTCAAAAGATTTGTTAATGAATGAACAAACCAAAATAAACAGAAGTCATTGAGGACAGGTCAGTTATGAAAAAAGATTCACATTCTGAAGAGCCATTTCCTGTTTCAGAATAAATAGTTCTGAAATCTTGGATGAGTCATCCTTCCTGGTCATATAATAATAGTAAAAACTTAGTAAGCACTTACTCTGAGCAGTCACTGTTGTAAGCAGTTTACCCATATTCGCCCCTTTAATTCTCTCTACACTACTGTGAGATAGATCTTATCTGTATTTTACATATAGGAAATTGAGTCAAAAAGATATTTAGTAATTTACCCACCATGACACAGCTAAAAAGGGGGCCTGTTGAAACCTAAGGAAGCTGTCATACACACTACACCATCTCTGCTAAGGAGTAATATGTGTTGATTTATCTCTACTCTCGCTTTATTTTTCTTCTAATACCTACAAGATACACTGAAAGGACCATTTTACAAGATACACTGAAAGGACCATTTTGAAAGTTTTTTTTGTTTTGTTTTGTTTTTTTGGCAGTACTGGGGATGGAACCCAGGGGCATTCTACCTCTGAACTACACGTGTACCCAGCCTTTTTTTTTTTTTTTTTTTTTTTTTTTTGTGTGTGTGTGTGTGTGTGTGTGTGTGTGTGTGTGTGTTGGTACTGGGGATGGAACCCAGGGATATTCTACCTCTGAGCTACACACTCAGCCCTATTTTTCTATTTTTTTATTCTTTATTTTGAAACCGGGTCTCCCTGAGCTGCAGAGAGCCTCACTAAGTAACTGAGGCTGTCCGCAAACTGCAATCCTCCAGGTCTCAGCCTCCCAAATGCTGGGATTGCAAGCATGCGCCACCACGCCCGGCGCTGGGTTAATCTTTTTTTAATAGACTCTTTAATAGAAACTGAGACAAACATGCATTCAGCCATCTATGTTTTCTGGACCAGCAAAATGCAACTAAAAGAGGTATATAAATCCTCCAGCTGGCCTGTTATTTCTCTTAATAAAGGACCCTTTATATTGGTGTTAGGTCTCTAAAAAGATAATCTCAAGTCTTCGCTGGCCTCCCAACATTCTCCCTTGCATCTAAGCTGGCTTGCTTCAAAGACTTCCATCGTTCTTTGTTTGGACTTAATTTACTCTTCAGGGAAATGTAATGACACAGAGATTTCGTTGTTTCATTTTGTTCCGGAACACCTGACATTTGTTGATCCCTCCTAAGTTTTGATAAGATGAGTCTAATTGAATGCTCAAACCTGTGTTATCACCAGCACAGCTTAAGGTCAAAAAGACATCCGGGTAGACTGAACTGCTCCCAGCTGGGGATGAGAATGAAGGAAAGCGTGCACAGGACATGGGATAAACAAAGCAAAGTCACTTTTAGGCAGAAATGGCCTGGGAGTGAAAATGAGCACATGATGGGGGAAAGGGAGAGAAGGTAGCACAGCTGAGGCAGGGAAAGAATTGATGAAATAGTGGGAAATCAAAGTGAAAAATGCCAAGCACCCAAGGAGAGAAAATATCTGGCCATTAAGGGCTTTGAAAAATGCAGTGAAATAAGGTCAGGCATGGTGGCGCACACTTGTAATCCCAGCATTTGGGAGGCTGAGACAGGATCGTTGTGGTTAACAGACAGCCTTGGCTATTTAGTGAGGCCCTTTGCAACTCAGTGAGACCCGGTTTCAAAATAAAGAATAAAAAATAGAGCTGGGGGTGTAGCTCGGAGGTAGAATGCCCCTGGGTCCCATCCTTAGTAACACACACACACACACACACACACACACACACACACACACATGCAGTGTAAGAAGATGTCATATGGCTGACAACAGAGAAAGCTGGGCAGAAAGAAACATAATGAAGAAGCATTTTACAGAGGTTTGAAGAGAGGCCATCAAATTAGTCAAAACACCAAACCAAGCCTGGAGAGTTATGAGGGCCTATACTACGCTAGTGGCCAGGGAAGAGACACATTTAGACGACAGAAAATAAATGGATTTTTTTTTTTTTGTAAAGGGGGGGGTCACACTAAGTCAAAGATTAATGTTTCCAGGTAGGGAGACTGATGAACATTACTGGTAAAAATGAAATCACCAGACAGAAGTTTATCCACAGGGAAACAATGGAGTATGGGTAACTCCAGGACATCCAGAGGAGAAAGGTTTATGACAGGATTGGAAACAAGGCTACACTTGAGAATAGAGAGCCCAACGTCTCTCCATAGCGCCCCAGATTTCACCGTGAAGGTCAAAGTTGAAATCGGAGAAATAGTTAGGCTCACTGACCAAGCAAATGAAAGGCTAAGAACAGAGGCTTAAAATGAAACCATGGGGCAATCAGAGAAAGATTAAGAACACTCACTGAGGCAGAAAGGTCAATATGAAATGGGACAGAGAACCAAGAGGATGAAGTACCACCCAAAAAATACACAAAATGAAAAGGTAAAGCTTCTAAAAGCTATCTTCCAGTACTAACAATATAAGATGCAAACACAAGAGTAAAAAACTGGTGCTAATGAGACAGCCCAAAAGTCTCAGAAATATCCAATGAAATCAAAGGCTTGGGGACAAGAATAAGGATTGTTGTGATGTGGTTTTGTTGGAGGTTTTATTAAATTAAAAGGAGGAGTAGAGAAAATGGGGACAAGCTAAAGGGGGAAATCAAAAATCAAGTCCATTCAAGTCTTTTGAAACTCAGTTTTAGTTTAGCTTCATACATTTGATTTTATTATAACATCAAAAAAAGCCAAGGTGAGGGCTAGGGGTATAGGTCAGTACATTTGAGTATGGGCTCAATCTATTGTTGATGTTGTTATTGTTTTTACTTCACAGACTTCTGGATAGGTCTCAGGGAACTTCAGGGGCTATGCACACTTTGAGCATAGCTGGTTTAAAATAAGGAATACATAACTGAGAAGCCACAAAAAATTGACTCTATTTTAAAAAAGTGACTCTTTCTAATTGCCAGGACAGCAGATTAAATCATTTAACTTTTCTAGATCCCAATGTCTTCACTAAAGAAAATAGCCTGTCTCCAGTATATTAATCTCTGGCTTCATAAAAAAGAAGAAAGCACACAGAGAGATACTCTGGACTCTCTGGAAGATAACTTCTATGTAAGCCAAACTCTCAGGTGTTACTCAGAGGACTACTCCACAAGCACCTCACTAAATAAACAAGTTTGTTGTCCCATACTTAGAATAAAGAGACTGAACAGAGTGTAACTTAAGTCATTCGAGCAACAAAGGTGAGAAGCGCCTGTCTATCTAACTCAGGTCACACAGCACCTACCAATGTATTGACAGCAAATTGAAAACAGTCTTTTCCAGTTAGAAAGAAAAGATAGAAAAGACTCTCTTTTCTAGTTAGGCGGGTAGAAGAGCCTGAAAAGGTATATCTACCTGAGCCATCAAACTACATGCCTATTAGTGAAAGGAACCTAGAGAGGAGGGAAACCCAATATTCACAATCAAAGATTATTTATGTTGGATTATAAGAAACTCCTAATTTTATGGCTCAAAAATGGATCAGAGTTTGGCACTTTCATCTGCCTCAATTTAAGAGAATATCTCAGTTTGTTAAGAGCACTCTAACCAAAGGTGTTACTGATACCAAAGGACAACGGCCCTCAAACTGGAATGTACATACAGAATACTTTACACAGAGAATATATGCCTTGTTTTATTTGGTAGCTCTACTACCAAAAAGAAACTTTTTTATTATCATCTGTATGGTCGTACATATAGTGGCAAACATTTGTGGAGAAGCCCCCCAAAAGCATTTTCTCTAAAAATTGTACTAATTACATTTAATTCTAGCTCCTCTCTCAAGCCCTCTCTTACTCTTCTCCTTACCTCTCTCCCCCCCTTCTGCCTTTCTCTCCCTCTCTCCCATTCATACACAAGTATGTAATACACATACGCGTGTGTATTCTTATTTTGTGACATATACTAAATCATACGCTCGCCAGATGTAAAACCCCACCACAAAGTGTTTATCATCAGCCCTGTTAGGACTGTACCCAATATAAAGCCACAAAATATGAGATGTTCGTACAATACTCCATCCTTCCCTTCCCATTTTCTCTCCTATCCCTTCCCGGTTTCCTGACTTCTCCTTCCCCATAATCCCATATAAACTCTAAGCCCCAGCCAAACTAGTACCTGGGATTCAGTTAAAAGACCTTATGCAATAAGCTAGATGCAGCGGCACATGCCTGTAGTCCCAGCTACTTAGGAGGATGGTCAGAGCCCAGGAGTTCCAGGCCAGCCTGGCAACATAGCAAGATCCAGTCTCAAACAAAACCAGTCAACAAACACCCCATGCAAGCCTCACTACCCTGATCTGGCCACATAAGGTGCTCCTTCCCCTGCCAGCTCATTTACCCACCCTTAGATGCCCTTTTCTGATGTTATTTCTTTCATAAAGACTGCCCTAATCTAAGTGCCTCGGCCTGATGTGACTTCTCCCTTCTTTTGCACTGCTGAGTCCCTTGCTCACACCTCTCTTAGGATGCTTAAGTCAACTTCTGACATATAATAGCATACTCATAGCTACAAATTAAGTCCAGGCCAGTTAATACCAGCAAGTACAATGCTGAAATATGGTATGTTTGGAGCATTTTGAACAAGAGTAGTTGAGGTTATCAAATATAAACATATATTTTTCTTGGAGTCATAATGTGTTTTAGTATATGAACACCTTTGTTTCAAAGCCCAGTAACTAATAAATAGTACAATTTTTGCAGAGTAGAAACAGATTAAATAAGATTGTTCTGTCCAACATGGCAACCCACTAGCCTGTGACTTACCAAGTGAAATACTAGTTCTAATTATGACATGCTATAAATATAAAACACACATGAGATTTCAAAGACATAGTATTAAAAAGGAATTTAAAATTCATTATTGTTAGTTAGGTGCTGAAATGGTAATACAGTCTACAGTTGGTCCTCTATATCCACTGGTTTAACATCCATAAATTCAATAACAAAAAATATGTGGGAGAAAGAAAACTGAGTGTTTACCAAATACATATAGACTTTCTTTCCCCATTATTGCCAACAATAATATAACAACTATATAACATTACACTGCACTGCACTGGATATTATAGGTAATTTATAGATGGTTTAAAGTATACAGCAGAATTTATGTAGGTCATATGCAGGGTTTTTGTTTTGTTTTGTGGTACTGGGGATGAAACCTAGGGGCATTCTACCTCTGAGCTACATCCCCAGCCCTATTTTTTACTCTTTATTTTGAAACAGGGTATCACTGAGTTGCAAAGGGCCTCACTAAGTAGTAGTTGAGGATCCTCCTGTCTCAGCCTCTCAAATGCTGGGATTACAAGCAAGCGTCACCACGCCCAATTTGCAGGTTGTTTTTTTGGTCATACTGGGTATGAATTCCATGGGCCTTCTACCTCTGGGCTATACCCTCAGACCTAATTTATTTTTTATCCTAGGATTGTAAGTGTGCACCACCCCATTCAGCTAAATGTAATTGTGTGTGTGTGTGTGTGTGTGTGTGTGTGTGTGTGTATCTGGGGATGGAACTCGGGCATTTGACCTCCAAGTTACATCCCCTGCCCTATTTTTTATTCTTTATTTTGAAACAGGGTCTCACTAAATTGAAGAGAGCCTCACTAAGTAGCTGAGGCTGTCCATGAACTGCAATCTTCCAGTCTCACTCTACCAAATGCAGGGATTATAAGCGTGTGCCACCACGCCTGGCTTAAAATGTAATTTTAAATAAGAGACTTGAAAAGCAGGGCGTGGTGGCTCACGCTTATAACCCCAATACTTGGGAGGCAAAGACAGAAGGATCACACAGATTCGAACCCAGCCTCAACTACTTTATGAGGCTCTCAGCAACTTAGTGAGACCCTGTTTCCAAATAAAAATATTAAAAAATAGGTCTGGGAGTATAGTCCAGAGGTAGAAAGCCCCTGGGTTCCATCCCCAGAACCACAAAAATAAATTAAATAAATAAATAAATAAATAAGAGACTTGAGCACCTGTGAATTTTGGTTTCTGAAGAGATACCAGAAACAGCTGCCTGCAGAAACCAATATTTAAACTGTACTTTAAATATGTTGAATTAAGTAAAGTATCTTATTAAAATTAGTTTCATCTGGCTGGGTGGAACTCAGAGATAGAATGCTCCTGATTTCAATTCTTAATATCACAAAAATAAGTAAATAAGTAAATAAATGGGACAAAAAACAAAAGGGATTAACTTCTAGTCCCTCATATCTAGATAATCCAGAAACTTTCCCCTCTGTGGTCATAAAAGAAACTCAATTATTCTCTGTTCTTTAATAACATAATTTATAGCTTAATACCTCTGAACAAGAATTATAAGAATATCTTGAGTAAACAGCACAATGAATTTTTACACCCTCATGCACTTTTCTATGTCAACCTAAAACTAAATTATCTAGGAAAGGAAGAAAGAATAGTCTCACATACTTTCCAATAGAACACTTCCTTCTTATTCAAAAGGAAACTAACTTCATTAAAACCTCTGCCCCAAGCCACTGTCTTTCCAGTTAAGATACCCAAAATTCCTGTTTCTCTTACATGATGGTTGATAACATAAGAAATGTGGCCAATATAAAAGTGCCCTTTAGAAAGACATCTCCTAAACAAGCCATTCCATGTTGTTATAGCTTCGAGGCCTCTTGTGAAGATTTTTAAAGGGTCATAACAGGTTTAAAGTAACCCCATGGAAAGAATCTGGCATTTTCAAGGATCTGATGACTCAAAACACTCTGGACTCTCCCAGCTTCTTCACTGGAAGTATACTCAGGTCAGTCACACCAGTCAGGTTTCTCTTGTGCTAGCCCAGGTCAAGTATAAAATTAAAATGTGGAACAAGTATAGTTACATTAGGCTCATCTTGATCACCAGGTATTTCGCTTTTGTTGTGGGAATATATTATTTTGGTTTTGGTTTGAGAAAGAGGTTAAGTGTTGTTTGATCTGTTTTTTTAATTTTTGTATTTGAGCAAAGATACTAGCAAACTGATGATAGTCAATTCTTTCAGTCCAGAAATTACCAAGAGCCTTGCCAAAACTCAAGAGCTGAGGTTTATTTTGGTTCAGAGTACTGGAGGTTTGGGCACATGGGCAGAGACTGGCACATGAAGGGAAAGTACTGGTATAGCAAAAGCACTCAACTGGTGGCGGGGATGCAAGAAGGAGAGGTGGGAGGGCACACCCCCAGTGACCTGAAAACTCCCACTGAGACCTACTCCAAGTTCTACCACCTCACAATGTGAGACCGTGGGGAGCAAGCTTTAACACATGAGCCATTATAAGATCATGAGGACATACATATAAGACCCAAACTACAGCACAGGATTTCTCAACCTCAGCACTGTTTGAACCAGATCTTTCTTTATGGTGGGTGGGTATGGTATCCTGTGAATTGTCCGATATTTAACAGTATGCCTAGCCTGTGTACCATTAGATGCCATAAGCAACCTCCTACTATCCCATACACTGCCTCCCCACCCACCAGGTATCACAACCAAACAGGTCTACAGATATAGCCAAATGCCCCTTTGGGGACAAAAACACTCCTAGTTAAGAATCACTGGTATAGAGCAAAAACACCTGAAAACATACGCATCTGCAGCCAAACCTAAGGCAGTGTGCCCCATGTCCACGGTGGCAAACACTACTCAGCAGTTGGTCTTGCTCTCATCGTAAGAAATGGTAATTTTTTTTGTTTGTTTTTTGGGGTTTTTTCCTGGTGTTACTGGGGTTCCTGGAAACCCTTCTACCTCCGGGCTACACTCCCAGGCTTATTTTATACTTTTTATTTGGAAACAGTCTCTTAAACCAGCGCGGCTGGCTTCGAACCTGCACGATCCTCCTGTCTCCGCCTCCCAAGCGCAGGGATTACAAGCGTGCACCACCATGCCCAGCATAAGAAATGTTTTTGGCAAAAATTTTGGATTATCAAATATGAAAGATGACTACATACGCAAGTACTCTAGGGATACTAACAAGGAGAGCTTCAAATGAGAAAGGGTTCTTCAACATAGTGGAAGTGATACTATTCACCTCCAAACTAACTTGGTTTGTAAACTTTCTTTTAAATCAAATTAACCAAAAAAAGATGGCCAACTCTTCAGAAAAGATGATGTTCCCATTCCTAATAAGTTATTTGCTCATTTTTAAAATATAACTTTAGCTGTTTCAAAATGAAGAATAAAAAATAGAGCTGGGAGCCGGTCGTGATGGTGCATGCTTGTAATCCCAGTATTCGGGGGGCTGAGACCAGAGGATAGCGGTTCGCAGACCACCTCAGCTACTTAGTGAGGCCCTTCGCAACTTAATGAGACCCGGTTTCAAAATTAAGAATAAAAATAGGGCAAGGGTATAGCTCAGAGGGCGAATGCCCCTGGGTTCTATCCCAGACCCACAAAAAAAATAAATAAAATAAAATAAAATAAAAATATAACTTTACCATTGGGCATGATGGCGCACGCTTGTAATCCCAGCATTCGGAAGGCTGAGACCAGAGGATAGTGGTTCGTGGACAACCTCAACTACTTAGTGAGGCCCTCTGCAATTTAGTGAGACCCTGTTTCAAAATAAAGCATAAAAAATAGGGCTGGGGGATGTTGCCCAGAGGTCAAATGCCCCTGGTTTCCATGCCCAGACCCACAAAAAATATATATATATTTTTAGTATATGTATATATATATATGTATATATACACACAATAAAATTTAAGTGACACTTTTTGATGCATTTAATTAATCAAAAATTAACAGACATACATTCAGTGAAGGCCTGATGTAAGGAAGTCTCATTTTTTTAAAACTACATGAAATATGTATGTCTAGATAGATCAAGATAAAGATCTAAAATAATCTGCTTTCCTTATTTTTTAACAAAATGTGTTTTTAAGCCATTTATATTTTTCAAGACCCAGACTTTAAATTAGACTTCAGCCTGTTTCCATTCTTAAAATTTAAATCAGAATTTCTTTAGTGAATGTCACCACTTTTATAAATCAAGCTTTGTGGAGTATTCTATATCATACACTAGGATGCGTTAGTTTTCAATATTTATCCATCAACATTATACTGACATTGTTAAAAGCCCTGAACTGTGAGCCACTTATGTTGCAATTAAATTTGCCAAATAAACCTCAAAGAGTTAAGAAACCTCACCTAGCCGCCCTCTTGACCATAGCAATTAACAAAAAAGTATAAAATGTTCATAAACATTTAAACTTTAAAATACTCTCATACATATATTGTCAAATTTAAATGATTCTGATTTTCCTTTTAATTTCTGGATCTAAAATATCAAAACTGATTGGTGTAGCTTTTCTTCTTCACTTAAATATCTAATGAATATTCAAGGAAGCAAAATGTCTAAAAGACTGATGGACCTGACAATTAATAAAAACTAGGCGGGTGTGGTGGAGCACACTTGTAATCCCAGAGCTTGGGAGGCAGAGACAGGAGGATCACACAGGTTCCAAACCAGCCTCGCTGGCTTAAGAGACCATTTCCAAATTAAAAAAAGATATAAAAGAGATCTGGAAGTGTAGCCCGGGGGTAGAAGAGTTCCATTCCCAGTACCACCAAAAATAAATAACTAAAATAAGCCAAGTGTGGTGGCGCATGCTTGTAATCCCAGCATTTGGGAGGCTGAGATGGGAGGATCACGGTATGAGAACAGCCTGAGCTACTACTTAGTGAAGATCTTTACAACTCAGTGAGACCCTGTTTCAAAATAAATAAGAAAAAATAGGGCTGAGGGTATAGCTCGGAGGTAGAATGCCCCTGCGTTCCATCCCCAATACCACAGACAAAAGAAAAGAAAAGAAAAACTAAAATCTCAACTCTAGCTTTGGAACAACAAACTATTTTATCTGGGTGCACAATTTTAAAAGAGGCAGTTTTCCAAGAAATTTTTCTGTTTCTAAAATACACAGGCAGACACCTTTCAAAACAAAATGTCAGGTACTCACCATAATAGCCATGGCCTTTAAACTACTCCAAATCCCCTCCCCCAGAACTAGCCAGTTAAACTGCTTTTAAATGGAACATTCCATGTTGCTAAAAATAAACTATCACAATTCTCCCTGCCTAAATTTTCCCATTTTTCCATGACATTTTGGCCTTTATTCAAGCAGTCATCACAAATATATAGTATGATCCGATAACATTTCTAAGCATTTTATATAGAGATACTTAAATGTGAATGTGATAGTACCCTTTCCTTTAAAAGAACAAGGAGGCAAAAGAACTTCGAAGGTCTGTAGCCAATTAAAACCCTGGATCTGAAGACTGGCTCCATGAGATTTCACAAAACTTGGCTCCCCCTCACAAGACCACAGTATTTTCCTTCCAGACTGTGAACACTATCTCTGGATTAACCATACTTCTTCCCTTCTAAACGGAACTAACCAAATACCAGGTAATTTACTGAGTATAACACATAAACTTACTACAATTTTAAAAAGAAAATGGAGAGGAAACTCAATGCTTAATTCAAGCTGTAGCAGAAACACCCAGGGCAGTGGCATCATCAGTGTCTAATTTCTCTAAGGTTATTTTTCTTTTGTTATATAAATACAAACCTATCTTATTCACTGAGACAATAATACATTTGGTGTTTGGTAAACCTATGACAGTAACTGAATTCAGTTTCTATAGTTTATGTCTTATTTTGAGCAAAATGCCAACGGAATCAATAAAACTAACCATCTTATCAAAAATGAAGATACCATCTTTTCTTTATAACTTAGATAACTTCTCTAGGTGTGATCAACAAAGTCTTGGGAACTTTTCTAAATGTTCATTATTTTTTCCTTAGGACTCAATGACTTTATCTGTTAAAAAGACAAAGAATGTGCATTTAATTATGTGACAAAGTAAAGGCTGCTTAAATTCTCTAAATTTGGGCTGAAGGTGTGGAAGTGGTGGAATACTTGTCTACCATGTGTGAGGCCCTGGGTTTGATCCTCACCCCTAACAACAACAACAACAACAAAATCTCTAAGTTCTACTTACAACAGAAACTACTTAATAAGTGCATGCATCTAAACAAATGTGTATATCGAAGCCAAGCCTAATGGAGCACACTTGTAATCCCAGCATTCCAGAGGCTGACAGAAGGATCCTAGTTCATGGACAGTCTTAGCTACTTAGTGAGGCCCTTTTGCAACTCAGTGAGACTCCGTTTCAAAATTTAAAAATAGGGCTAGGGGTGTAGCTCGGAGGAAGAATGCCCCTGGGTTTCATCCCCAGTACCGCAGAAAATAAAAAAGTGTGGGCCAGGCGTAGTAGCGCACATTTGTAATCCCAACATTCGGGAGGTGGAGACCGGAGGATGACAGTTCTCAGACAGCCTCAGCTACTTAGCGAGGCCCTTCACAACTCAGTGAGACCCTGAAACAAAGGACCAGGGGTGTAGCTCGAAGGTAGAATGCCCTGGGTTCCATTCCCAGTACTGCAAAAAATAAAAATAAAAAATGCGTATCATATGGCCTTTCAGACCATTTCACAAACATCTTGACATAGTTTTAGGGGAAAAAATGCTTTTTAAACTTCATATATAGGACTCTTTGAAAAGTTTTAAGGTATTCTTGGATCTTTATATAATAATTGTATCATTAGTATCATTATAGAAAATACAATGGCAAAAGATTTATATTAATCCAGTGAATATTTTAAGTAAATATTTATTAATCACAATTCTCTGTTTTAGAAATACTAGTAGTATATTTACACCCAATGCCTACCATTTATTTAGTCTATTGTGAAGAGTTCATTTGGATAACTAATCCTTTCACATAATCTATATTTCATTCATAGTTGTTAAAAATTATTTTGATAAGCGGGCGTGGCGCACGCTTGTAATCCTCGCGCTTGGGAGACTGCTGAGACAGGAGGATCACACAGGTTCGAAGCCAGCCTAGCTGGCTTAAGAGACTCTGTTTCCAAATAAAATATAAAATAAGTCTGGGAGTGTAGCCTGGAGATAGAAGGGTTCCATCCCCAGTACCACTTTAAAAAAAAACAAAAATTACTTTGACAAGCCGGGCGCACGCTTGTAATCCCTGCATTTGGGAGGCTGAGACCAGAGGGTCGCAGTTCATGGAGAGCCACAGCTACTTAGTGAGGCCCTCCGCAACTTAGTGAGACCCTGTTTCAAAATAAAAATTAAAAAGTAGGGCAGGGGGTATAGCTCAGAGGTCAAAAGCCCTTGGGGTTCCATCTCCAGACCCGCAAAATTTAAAAAAAAAAAAAAAACCCAGCCGGGCATGGTGGTGCACGCTTGTAATCCCAGCGCTTGGGAGGCTGAGACAGGAGGATCGCATGGGTTCGAAGCCAGCCTCAGCTACTTAGTGAGGCTCTCAGCAACTTAGTGAGACCCTGTTTCCAAACAGAATATAAATAAGGTCTGGGAGTATAGCCCAGAGGTAGAAAGCCTCTGGGTTCCACCCCCAGTACCACAAAAAAAAAAAAAAAAAAAAACCCAAGGTCCTAGATCTACTCTGACTTTAAGTCTGAGGGGTGCATCATCTCTCATTCAAATAGATGCACCAAAGTGCCAAATAAGGGTGCATAATTACACCGCCAAATGCTGCAAGTTTTTTTCACCAACTAAGTCTCTGTGACAGGACATGGTTTACAATGACTAAATTCTAAACCCTGCACTTAAGACACAATATGAAAATTGATCTGATCTGAGCAATTTTTTTTTGGGGGGAGGGCAGGTCTGGGGATGGAACCTAGAAGCATTTGACCTCTGAGCTACACCTCCCGCCCTACTTTTTTTTATCTTTATTTTGAAACCGGGTCTCACTAAGTTGAGGAGGGCCTCACTAAGTAGCTGAGGCTGTCCACAAACAGCAATCCTCCAATCTCAGCCTCCCAAATGCTGGGATTACAAGCGTGTGCCACCACGCCCGGCTGATCTGAGCAATTTTCATACAGTACTTGGAAGGTTAACTAGTAACAACCCAGAAACAATAAGCATTAAAATGGAAGACTACAAAATTAATCAATTAGAAATAAGACAGATCCTAGAATAACAGCTAAGACTTAAAAAGTATTTACTGGGGACAGAAACAGCCTTAAGTGCTTTTCACATGTTAACTCATTTTCTTACAACCCACAAGGCACTTACTATTATTATTTCCCAATTCACAAATTAGGAAACCAAGACAGAGATAAATTAAGTGATAAATGCATAGTTAGACACTTGAAGCAGGAGGGCCAGGATTACCCAGGCTTAACAGCCTACAAAGAAAATATTAATGAGACAGAAATATGTTGGAAAATTTACATAAAATGCCCAGAAAAGGCAAATTCACAGTAACAGAGACAGATTGGAGGTTGCCTGAGGGGGAGAAGGGGTGAAGAGAGGCCTAGGACCAGGTGTGGTGGTACATGCTCTAGTTATCCCAGTACTTGGGAGGATGAGACAGTAAGATCACAGGTTCACCCCCAGCCTCAGATACTTAGGCCCTTTGCAACTTAATGAGACCCTGTTTCAAAGTAAAGAATAAAAACTAGCGCTGAAGGTGTAGCTCAGAGGTAGAATGCCCCTGAGTTCAATCTCCAGTACCAGAAAAAAGGAGGGAGGGGGAGAGGAAGAGGTGGGGGAGGGAGAGGACTGGGGAGTGGTAGTAAATGACTGGTAAAATATTCTAAACTTAGACTGAGGTAATGGTTAACACATTTCTATAAATATATTAATATTAATATTAAATATAAGTGAATTGCACACTTTAAATATGTGAACTGTATGGTACGTGGATTATATATCAAGTTATTCTTAAAAAAATAGTGGTAGCCAGGCGTGGTGGCGCACGATTGTAATCCCCATGCTTGGGAGGCTGAGACAGGAGGATCGCACAGGTTCGAAGCCAGCCTCAGCTACTGAGTGAGGCTCTCAGCAACTTAGTGAGACCTTGTTTCCAAATAAAAATATAAAAATAGGTCTGGGAGTATAGCCCAGAGGTAGAAGGCCTCTGGGTTCCACCCCCAGTACCACCCAAAAAATAATAATAATAATAATAATAATAGTGGTGAGCAGCCAGGCGTAGTGGAGCATACTTGTAATCCCAGTACTTGGGAGGCTGAGAAAGGAGGATCCCAGGTTCTTGGCCAGCCTCAGCTACTTAGTGAGACCCTGTTTCAAAATTAAAAATTAAAATTAGGGCTGGTGGTGTAGCTCGGAGGCCCATCCCCAGTACCACAAAAAAAAAGAAAGAAAAGAAAAGTGATACAATGACAATGCTTCCAAAATAATCAAATACCATTGCTAAGAAGCCTAAAGGTTACTGTGTTGAGATTGTATAAAATCAAAAATATCAGAAAGTACCTGAAAGCTCATGAAACATAGTCATAGAAATAAAAAATAGCTGTTCTAAGCACTGCTCATTTACTAGACCAATTAATTCTCACGACAGCCCTATAAGATAAATACTCTTCTTATTAGACCCATTTCAGAGAACAATTCCGACACTTGCCAACAGGGCACACTCAGAGCTGAGAAATGCATTTAAACAGTATGGCCCTAGAGCTCCTGACCTTAAAGCTCTTTGGATATTACCCTTAAAACAAAATGAACTAATATTTTTTTGAGAACCAGTCATTCATCATGCACTGTACTCACTCACTTAAGCCGTACAGAGTACAAATAGCATAGACTAGAGCTCACCGGGAGCTTACAGTGCAGAAGAAGATTAGGCAAGTAAACCACAAAGGCACATGAGAACAGCAACATTAAGAGTATGGCCCCTCCCAGAGACCCACAAAGGAGGATTCCTACAGGTGATGGGAGCTGTGTGACACCAAGAAAAGAAGGAAGAGAGCCAAGATAACAGAAGGGATAAGCAATGGAGCAAACACCAGAGGCAGCAGCAAGAAACTCAGGACACAGAAGAGAAAAAGAACTTGCTAAACAGGAAGAATACCTCCTCCATTGAAATAAGAAGGAAAATATAACACAACTCATAGCTGATGACCACCACGCGGAAACAGGTTCATGGCAGAGCGTGGGGAACAATAAGAAATGGGGTGAGACCACAGACTACCAATCAAATACATTTTGTGTTTGGGTTCATTCCCATCTTATAAATGAGCTGTGACTCAAAGGGGTTAAGAAGGTCTTTGAGACCTGTTCTTCTACTCTATCACATTCTTTCAACAACTGGTATCAATTGGTAATACTGACATTAGTCAGAAATTAGGAGAATTCAAGCTGGGCATGGCAGCGCACAAGTGTAATCCCAGTGCTTGGGAGGCTGAGACAGGAGGACAGCATAGGTTCGAAGCTAGCCTCAGCTACTTAGTGAGGCTCTCAGCAACTTAGTGAGACCCTGGTCCCAAATAAAGTAAAAAAAAAATAGGTCTGGGATAATAGCCCAGAGGTAGAAAAGCCCCTGGGTTCCACCCCCAGTACTGCAGAAAGAAAGAAAGAAAGAAAGAAAGAAAGAAAGAAAGAAAGAAAGAAAGAAAGAAAGAAAGAAAGAAGGAAAGAAAGATTCATATCTACCTTGAAAGACAAGGAGGATGAGAAGACACTTGGTAATATATACAAATTATGTAATGAATAAACATTTTCCAAAACAGAGAAGTTGAACACACTCTTATTCCTCAAACTACAAGTAAAAAATGTTCTGACTCAATTTCCCATATTAAAAGGAAAACAAAACAAAAACAACCTCAGTGGTTCCCAAAATGGATACACAGTTTATTGAGCAGAAATACATACTACCTAGTATTGTAAAAGCATCTGTGGCAACACTGACCACACTCAGCTTCATCTGATATTCTAGAAGTGCTGCTTTAGATATAGATATAGATATATAGATTTTTTTTGTTGCGGGTCTGGAGATGGAACCCAGGGGCATCTGACTTCCGAGCTACACCCCTGCCCTATTTTTTATTCTTTATTTTGAAACAGGGTCTCCTAAGTTGTGGAGGACCTCACTAAGTAGCTGAGGCTGTCTGCGTACCATGATCCTCTGGTCTCAGCTTCCCAAATGCTGGGATTACAAGTGTGTGCCACCAATCCTGGCTGCACTGTTTTATATTTAAAAGTTGCCAATTCAATAAGACACTGATCTAACCAGGAGATGTACTACAAACTGGTTAAACCAATTAATCAATTTGACTTAATAAAAAAAAGACATTAATGCAAATCACTATAGTAATGACTTATCAAAACTTTTACCAGGCTAATTACTATACTGGGGCAGGGCAGCCCTCTAAAATTATTTGTCTACTTAGAAATATATTCAAAATTACTTTCAATACTATGAGTTTGTAAAAACAAACCCTCTGCCACCAACATCACCATCACCAAAAAAAAAAAGGCTTAAATAATATATACCAAAATGTTTGAAGTGGTGATCATCTCTGGAACTGAGAGTAAGAGTGTGAGTGTGTGTGTGTGTGTGTGTGTGTGTGTGTGTGTGTCTTAAAAGATGTTCTGAGCTGGGTGTAAGGCACACACTTATAATCCTAGGACTTAAGAGGCTGAGATAGGAGGATCGCAGGTTCACAGCCAGCCTCCGCTACTTAATGAGGCTCTCTGCAACTTAGTGAGACCCTGTTTCAAATAAAGAATAAAATAAGACTGGGGGTGTGGCTCAGAGGTAAAATGCCCCTGGGTTCAGCCCATAGTACCACAAAAAAAAAAAGATGTTCTAATGCTTTCTACTATTGTCTATTATCCTTCAAGATATTTTAAAGTATTACATATTTTAATAAATTTTATATCTGAAAATCATAATCTGTCTACTCGATAGAATGAAACTATGACAAATGCATGAGGGCCTTGAAAGATCTTACACAGAAGATTCAAATCTAAGGGAAATCAGAATCTAAGGCAGAATCTAAGGGAAATCATCTGGAAAAAACCTAAACAACTCTCACACATAAACACACACCCATGGGCTTTCCTAAGAAAGCCTTGGTTTTAAGAGCAAAGCAAAGCAAATCAGAAAAGCTCTTTGAAGTTCTGATTAAGCATGCAGTTCTGAAATCACATGCCAGTGTCCTCTGAGTCCAAAATTTGAATACATAACTTCATTACTCAGAAATGAAATCTGTTTAAAGTGCTAGAGGTATGAGAAGCTCTAAATAACTCTACAGTCTACTTCCAAAATCTCTTCCAAATGAAGAATTAGCCACAGGTAGATTATTCCTCCCACATTACTTGAGTAGCCATTTGTATGTAAGGCTGTACATACTGTGCAGATTATAAACTTCAAAGTTCTAATTTCTCTAAGTACTCTGTATGTCTTCTTGGCAAAGTTTTGGTTTTTGTTATCAGTGTTGTTGTTTGGTTTTTTGGCCATCAAAATATCTCCATCTAAGCAGTCAATTCCTGAGGACTATTGACTCAGCATGTTAGATGTTTGAGTGAATAAAATACAATAAAACATAGCTTGTAGTGCAATTGGGGAAGGAAAACCAACACCCATGAAAATCAGCAATCTACAGAATGCAAGGCCTTGCCCATCTTAGTCATACTCCATCCCCAGGGCTTAGCACAAAGTATGTGCTCAGAAAACACTGTTAAATAAATGCTGTTGACTCCTTGTTATCATTCCAGCATCTACCAAGTTCCTAGGACATGTCTGTTGAATGAACAAATGCGAATGATATCATGCTGTTCACATAAATATGCTTTATATGATTAAGAAGCTGGAGATCAGTAAGGACTAAAGTAATCAAGAAATAATTCATGGAGAAGACAGCATCTTGAGCCACAAATCTTAAACCTGAAAGAAATCTTAGAGCGTTACTAAGATCATCTAATCTGGTAACTCCCAAGGAAGTATCCAAGGCGCCAAACGCAGCTTTATACCTCTAAGGATAATAAGGAAATGAAACCTGGTGGCGACTACTTCAAAACTGAGGGAATCTACACGAGCAGGTGTTGTAATACGGTGATAATGACACCCACTCACACGCTCAGCTCAGCGCTCGCCATCACCGTCCATCACTCTGTTCCTCTACCCTCCCCACACTCAAAGGACGAGAAAGAAGGCTGCGTTCTTGGTGCCAGCCCATCTCCAGTCCCAAAAAGTCTGGAATACAAACCGGAAAATATCTTTTTCTGAGAATTTAATCCTCATAGCCCCCCCCCTTTTTTTTTTTTTGGTGGTACTGGGATTCCCGGAAGCCCTTCTACCTACGAGCTACACTCCCAGACCTATTTTATATTTTATTTGGAAACGGTCTCTTAAACCAGCGAGGCTGGCTTCGAACCTGCAGGATCCTCCTGTCTCCGCTTCCCAAGCGCGGGGATTACAAGCGTGCACCACCACACGCCACCACGCCCGGCTTAATCCTCATAGCCTTTTGCATATACCTTTCTTAGGGGTACTGGATCCAAGGGCATTCTACCTCCAAGCTACACCCCAACTCTCTTTTTTCGTTTTTGCAGGTCTGGGGATGGAACCTGGGAGCATTTGATCTCCGAGGTATATCCCCTGCCCTAGTTTTTTTATTCTTTAATTTGAAACTGGGTCTCACTAAGTTGTGGAGGGCCTCACTAAGTAGCTGAGGCTGTCCACGAACCACAATCCTCCGGTCTCAGCTTCCCAAATGCTGGGATTACAAGCATGCACCACCACGACCGGCTCCCAGCTCTATTTTTTATTCTTCATTTTGAAACAGGATCTCACTAAACTGCAGAGGGCCTCATTAAGTAGTGAAGGCTGGCCGCAAACCTGCAATCATCCTGTCTCATCCTCACAAATACTGGGATTTCAAGTGTGTACCACCATGCCTGGCTATATTCTATAATTTTTTTTTTTTTGGGTGGTACAGGGGGTGGAACCCAGGGGCTTTCTATATCTGGGCTATATTCCCAGAACTAATTTATATTTTATTTGGAAAAGGGGTCTCACTAAGTTGCTGAGAGCCTCACTAAGAAGCTGAGGCTGGCTTCGAACATATGAGATCCTCCTGTCTCAGCCTCCCAAGCGTGTGGATTATGGAATATAGCCAGGCACGCGCCTCCACGCCCAGCTACATTCTGTAATTTTAGTCTAGGTTGTTTCATGAAAACTGAGAACCAATAATCAAGACCAAACGTACTCCCTTTAACTCAACAAGAGTTCCAGAGACAAGTACATTCTCTTGGGCAGCAGCTACTGACCACCTCAGCCTATGCTGTCTGATTGCACATGCCAAGCTACACTGGGAAAGGGAGATAATGCTACAAATAAATTGCAAGGCAGCATGGCGGGTGCTCTAATATGAAAAATACTCACCCTAGGAATCCAGTAACAACTTGATATAAAAAGCCAGGAAAGACTTTCAAGAAAAGGTATTGTTCACTTCGTTCATCCAACAACCATGCACTGGGAATGTACTTCAAGCCAAGCACTGCACAGAACAACGAACATTTCTCTAGACCCTACAAGCCTAAATCAAGATTTTAGTACATAAAGAGGGGGTGGGGCTAAGGAAAGACCTTCTTAGTGAAGGAGAAAAAAAGGCATGCAGAGTCATGGACAAGGGCATAACTGGTGTAGACAGAGGTGACTCATTTACTATGTTTAAAATGAAGGGCACAGAGGACATGCTAAAGATACTAAAATGGGCCAGTCTGTAATACAGTTTTACACTCCAAAAGTCTTTTAGTTTTATCCCTGTGTGTGTGTTAGTTACTGGGAATAAAACCCAGGGACATTCTACCTTTGAGCTATACCCCCACCCAGCCCTATTTTATTCTTTTTTTTTTACTTTGAAAAAGGATCTCAATGAGTTGCAGGTGGCTTCACTAAGTTGCTGAGGCTCGCCTTAAACCTTCAATTCTCCTGTCTCAGCCTCCTATGTACCAGGATTGCTAGCATGTGCCACCATGCCCAGCTAATCTTATCCTTTATATAGGCAACTGACAGATGTTTGTGTAGAAGGAAGTGATGTGATCAACTTGGGTTTTTTGAAAAAGCTCTCTTTTATGAAGGACAGACTGGTGTGGCAAATGGCCATCAACCAGGACATTCATAGCAAAGTGGACTGAAACCCAGGTATTATGAGTCACAGCACGACTTTCTGCAAAAGAGCTAGGGATTAAAAGGATGTAAGCAAGCCAGGCATGGTGGCGCATGCTTGTGATTTCAGCATTCGGGAGGCTGAGACAGGAGGGTCGCAGTTCACGGACAGCCTCAGCTACTTCGTGAGGCCCTCTACAATTTGGCGAGACCGTTTCAAAATAAAGAAGAAAAAAAAAAAAAAGCCAGGAGGTGTAGCTCAGAGGTCGAATGCCCCTGGGTTCCATTCCCAGACCCAGAGAAAAAAATGGTGTAAGCAAGCCAGGTGTGGTGTTGCTCACTTGTAATCCAGTGCTTGGGTGGTTGAGACAGGAGGATCACAGGTTCATAGCCAGCCTCTGCAACTTAGTGAGTACGTTTCAAAAATAAAGACTAAAATATAGGGCTGAGATGTAGCTCGGAGGTAGAATGCCTCTGGATTCAACCCCCAGTACACAAAAAGAGAAGAAAAACAAAACAAATAAATGAGACATCAAAACTGGGTGGGGTGGTGCATGCCTGTAATACCAGGCTGAAACAGGAGGACTGTAGGTTCAAGACCAGCCCTGCCGAGCAGGGCGTGGTGGCGCACACTTGTAATCCCAGCATTCCAGAGGCTGAGACAGGAGGATCACGGTTTGCAGACACCCTCAGCTACTTAGTGAGCCCCTCCACAACTTAATGACACCCTGTTTCAAAATAAAGAATAAAAAGCCGGGCGTGGTGGTGCACGCTTGTAATCCCAGCATTCGCTTGTAATCCCAGCATTCGGGAGGCTGAGACTGGAGGATCGCGGTTCGCAGACAGCCTCAGCTACTTAGTGAGGCCCTCTGCAACTCAGTGAGACCCGGTTTCAAAATAAAGAATAAAAAATAGGGCAGGAGGTAGAGCTCGGAGGTCGAATGCCCCTGGGCTCCACCCCCAAACCCGCAAAAAAATAAATAAATAAAAATTAATTTAAAAATATAAAGAATAAAAATTAGGGCAGAGAATGTAGCTCAGTGGTCGAATGCCCCTGGGTTCTAACCTCAGACTCTCAAAAAAAAGACCAACATTGTCAATTTAGCAAAACTCTCAGCTACCTAGCAAAACCCTATTCCAAATAAAATTAAAATAGGGCTGGGGATGTAGCTGAGAGGTAGAATTCCTGTAGGTTCAATCCCCTATACCACAAAAATAAATAAACAAATAAAATAAATGGGACATCAAAAAAAGTACAGCCATCAGGCATGGTGGTGCACATCTATAATCCCAGTACTTGGGAGGCTGAGAAGGATCGCAGGTTCATGGCCAGCCTCAGATTTAGGGCTGGGGATGTAGCTTGGAGGAAGAATGTCCGTGGGTTCAATCCCCAGTAACTAACACACACACACACACACACACACACACACACACACACTCACTGAATAGGAGAAAATTTTTGCAAAGCACATTTCTAATTAGAGACTACAAAAAAAATTCTAACCCCATAGTAATAAGGATAAATAATCCAAAAGTAGGCAAATAATAATTTTTGTTTTTTGGTACTAGGGATTAAACTCAGGGGCATCTACCTCTGAGCTTTTTTGTTGTTGTTGTTGGTACTAGGGATGGGACCCAGGGGCATTCGACCTCCGAGCTACACCCCCTGCCCTATTTTTCATTCTTTATTTTTAAACATGTTCTCACTAAGGTGCAGAGAGCCTCACTAAGTAGCTGAGGTTGTTCGCGATCCTCCCACGATCCTCCTCCGGTCTCAGCCTCCCAAATGCTGGAATTACAAGTGTGCACCACCACACCCGGGTCAGACCCAGAATTTTTAAAACAAAAACAATACCTAGCCAGGCGTGGTGGCGCAAGCTTGTAATCTCAGCATTTGGAAGGAGAATCACAGTTTGCTGACAGCCTCAGCTACTACTTAGTGAGACCTTCTGCAACTCAGTGAGATCCTGTTTCAAAATAAAGAATAAAAAATAGGGCTGGGAACGTAGCTCGGAGGTAGAACACACCTGGGTTCAATCTGTAGTACCACTAAATAAATAAATAAATAACTTCCTTCAAAGAAACTGCAGGACTGCACCAAGGGTAATTCTCTTATGCCTACAGGCACCTTTGAGAAGCCTCACCCTAGGGATCTATCAAAAACCAACAGGAAAAATTCTGTTCTTCCACCGCCTTAGTTTTTATCATTACCATTTATTTACAGAACCTAGTTTGAGAGGCTTCTAATTGCCCTTGAAATCCAATGTAATTGCCTGATCAAAGCCTGCAAGCCCTCAGTCCACTCCCTATCCACACACACTCTTCCACACCCCGGGGTTCTCTCCATTACCAGGTGTGTGTTCTCTCCTTGCACACCTCACACACCTATCTGAAATGTCCTACGCATTCTTCCCAAACTGTTCACCGTACTCACTATGCCCACAAGCTGCAGTCCTTGTTGACACTGACAATCTCTTCCCTCTACCTGTCACCCTTCATTCTGTCCCTCTCACATTCCATTTTCTTCTAAGGGTCAGAATGTCACAGTAACCTATGTTCAAGGTCCCCATTTAAGCCCTTCTTGTTATCATCATTTTCCTTAAATCTTCAAAAATATATGCCTCCTCAGATCACGGTTCTCAGACAGCCTCGGCTACTTAGGCTCTTTACAACTCAGTGAGACCCTGTTTCAAAATAAAGAATAAAAAATAGGGCTGGGAGGTGTCACTCAGAGGTAGAATGCCTCTGGGTTCCATCCCCAGTAACACAAAAAATAAATAAATATGCATCCTCTAAGTATTAGCTAACATTTTCTAAACATCTACTATCTATCACAATAATAAGACTTTTCCATATATCACTTCATTTAATACTTACAGCAATCCAAAGATTTAAACACCCTCTGAGTATCCCCTTTTATATCAAGAAAACTGAGCTAGAAAGAGGTTATAACTTATCTAAGACCACTAGAAAAAGAGTAAGTGGCAAAACCAGACTAAATCTTAGCTAGGGCCAGGTGTGGTGGTGCATGCCTGTCATCCCTGTTTGAGAGGCTGAGACAGGAAGATCATCTCCAATCAACCTAGCCAGACCTTGTTTCCAAAGTAGGCTGGGAGTGTAACTCGAAGGTAGAATGTCTCTAGATTCAATCCCCAGTCCCCAGTACCAAAAAAAAAAAAAAAAAAAAAAAACCTGTTCCCAAAGTCCATGTCCTCAGCCACTCTCTTTTGGTCATGAGAGACCAGAGTCCAGAACAATCACATGATCCCTGCTGTCACCAGTAGCACCCTCTTTCCACTAAATTAGTTTAGCACCCTCTTGCTTTGCTTCCCAGTTTTCCAGCTCACCTAGGTTTGGGGCAACAAAACACAGTACACATCTGACTCTGAATGGCCATCTCCGGATCTGGAGACATTCCAGTGAAGGTCACCTAAATGGCCAGATAAAAACGGCCATGGGACTGAAATTTCAAGTCTCAGCTCTTCTTCTTCGATATTTGCATTTTAGACTTGAAGAATGTGATTCTAAGCAAGTACAAGTCAGTATGCAGGTGTATGGTTTCAAAGTAGAACAGCTTATTTTCTCTATTTTCCTTTTCTTTTTTTGTATTGGGGACTACACAGAGCATTCTTCCTCAGAGCTACACTCCTGGTTATGTGCGTTTGGTTTTTTTGTTTGTTTTTTTGAAGCAGTCTCTTGCTAAGTTGCAATGGCTCTCACTAAGTTACTGGGGCTGGCCTGAAACCTGTGATCCTCCTGTCTCAGCCTTGCCAGTACTGGGACTGCAAGCATGTGCCACCACCTATATAAAAATCAGTAACTTGTTCAAATCAAAGGCTTAAAAGAAATTAAGATTCCTCAAATTCTTTGGATTGGCCTTCAAATCCTGAGACAAATATTTCTTTCACACTTTATTACTTAAAATCCTTAGATCATTCTACTGTGAGTTCTAAATACTTCCATTACTGTTGATTTCATGGCTCCTTTACATCCCAGTTATATGTTTTATCATATGCAATATAATTTTTAATTTTATTATATAACTGTCTTTATTATTAAATATTCTATGGTTGAGATATTTCATGAGACCAGTATGCCCTTCCTCCTATATATTGACTATATATTACAAACACATACTTACAGATGGTAAACTCCTGTGGACTTACAAATTCAGATTCAAAGCCTGAGAACCATATATGAGAAAGCCTTATGAGCAATAAATTATTTTTGAAGGATAGCCAACTCCATGCCTGCATTGGTTAAGGCTCAAAGGAAATCTAGCCCAGTGTGATATAAGCAATTTGGTACACAGAGCTGGGTAAAAAATTACTACCTGACCCCCCATGTCCAACCTAAGAGTGTCGGCTTCATGTGCTACCATCTTTAAAATGCATACATATAGCTGGGCGTGGTGGCGCACGCTTGTAATCCCCGCACTTGAGGGGCGGAGACAGGAGGATCACGCAACTTCGAAGCCAGCCGCACTGGTTTAAGAGACCCTGTTTCAAAAAAAAAAAAAAGTATAAAATAGGTCTGGGAGTATAGCCCGGAGGTAGAAGGGTTTCCAGGAACCCCAGTACCACCAAAAAAAAAAAAATTAAAAAAATAATAAATAAAATGCATACATATGTATGCACATCTATGCATCTATATAAACCAAAAGCATAAAACACGTATAATTCTAAGTCCATAAAGATACATATTTATAAAAAAAATCCAAAGCCATAAAATTAAAATTGTTAAAAATGTTTAAAGGGGAATAAGATGAACCCTTCATTAAATATCATAAGGCCAGTCTAGCTGAGTCAGGCCATGGGAAATCATCTGCCTCTAGCCAGCAATGATGTGAAAAGCCACCACCACGGTGATGAGTGTCACTGAACAGCCTGCCTTTCCGCTGAGTCCAGCCAGGGCCGGGCACTGTTCTAGACACCAGGGATAAGCAGCAGCAAAGCACTCCAAGTTGCTGCCCGATTGGAGCTTCCTGGAGCACACAGAAAACCACAAGTAAATGAGTATCAGCTGGCAATACATGCTATGAAGTCAAATAAATCAAGACTGGCAGAAGAAAATGTTATTCTAAGTAAGGATATCAGTGAAGCCTCTCTGAGAAAGTGTCATATAAACAAAGGCTGAAAAGAAGTGAAGGACAGAGCCATATCGAGTATTTGACAAGGAAAACACAAATCAGGCCCTGGGTGAAGCAGTAGCGAGTTAGTGTACTTGAGAATCAGCACGCAGGGACACCTAGCTAGAACAGGGGAGTGAGGAGGACAGGGACTTAAGACGAGGTCAAATAAACAGGCACATTGGTGCAACAGTCCTGTAGCCTCAGAAAGAAATTGTGGTTTTTTTTTTTTTTCTTGTTTTGTTTTATGTGGTACTGGGGATGGAACCCAGGGGCATTCGATGTCTAAACTAAGCCTCCAGCCCTCTCTCATTCCTTTTTGTGTGTGTGTGTGTGTGTGTGGTACTGGGGGTGGAACCCAGGGGCTCTTCTGCCTCCGGGCTATACTCCCAGACCTATTTTCTATTTTATTTGGAAACAGGGTCTCACTAAGTTGTTGAGAGCCTCACTCAGTAGCTGAGGCTGGCTTCAAACCTTCACAATCTGCCTGTCTCAGCCTCCTAAATACTGGGATTAAAAGCGTGCACCACCACACCCGGCCCTAGGTATATTTCAAAATAGAGACTATATCCATCAAACCAAGATGTGAAGCCCTTAAAAGTATCTACAGCCGGGCGTGGTGGCATACACTTGTAATCCCCGTGCTTGGGAGGCGGAGACAGGAGGATTGCACAGGTTCGAAGCCAGCCACGCTGGCTTTAAGAGACCCTGTTTCCAAATATAAAATATAAAAATAGGTCTGGGAGTGTAGCCCAGAGAAGGGTTTCCAGGAACCCCAGTACCACCAAAAAAAAAAAAAAAAAAAAAAGTATCTATGGAAGACTGCAAAATGGCTACAGACTCTGTTCCCACTTGTACTCATACCTGTACAATATAATTTTAGAACTCCTCCCACAGAGGTGGAGTCTTTTTCTACCTTTGGAATTTCAGTCAGCCTTGTAACTTGCTTTGGCCAATGGGGTAGTAGTAAACATGAGGCAATCGGAGATCTGAAAATTACTTACGCATATGTACTGTCCCTCTCTTGCTGCTCTAGAGAAGTGTCCAGCAACCATGTGGAGAGAAGCCCAGGCAAAACTGAAAATCCAGCCAAGCAACAGCCAGCCAGTCACCTGCCAGCTGACCCCAGGTGAACGAGTGAGCCCGGAGGAGACAAGACCCATCACCCAGCTGAGTCCATCCCAAACTGCCCAAGCACAGAATGGTGAGCTAAATAAGCCACCAAGTATGGGAGAGATTTAAAGAGCAAGAGCTGACTCGGTATTTAAATAGCCCCTAACATCAAATGCAAACTACTATCTTAGTTTTCCTAATGCAGTACACAAAAAACAAAATTTAAATCCCAACGTTAACGTAGACAGAATGCACATGGTGTTGACGAGACGACTAGAAAAGGAAAGAGCATAATTCACCAATTCCTATGTAGCTCGTTAAAGTGTAGTATGACAGCCAGGACGCTGAGTACTTAGTGCAGTAAAATCTCTCTCAAAAAAAAAACTCACACAGAATAAAAAATTTTTTACCAGCTGAGCATGGTGCCACCTACCTGTAATCCCAGTACCTGAGAGACTAAGACATAAGCATTATAAGTTCAAGGACAGTCTCAGCAACTTGGTCAGGCCCTCAGAAAACTTAGTGAGGCTCTGTTTCAAAATAAAAGAATAAAAAAGAGCTGGGGCTGTAGGTCAGAAATAGACTGCTCCTAGGTTTAATCGCCAATAACATACACACACACACACACACACACACACACACACACACACACCACAAAATCAATTTTGTCTTTTTGATGTCCCCTATCACTGTTTCTGAAAACTATAAAGTACTTTTACCCTTCTACTGAACATCAAAAATAATACTTTTCCAACTTTAGATATAAAATCAACTAAACTCTATCCTTATAGAAAAGAAACTAATTTCATCAGAGTCCACAAGCTGTTCCTTTTTTTTTTTCTTTTCTTTTCTTTTTTTCGGTACTGGGGACTGAATTCTAACTCTGAGCTAGACACCCAGCCTTATTTTGAAACAGGGTCTCAGTAAGTTGCAGAGGGCCTCACAAGTCTAAGTCGCTGAGGCTGGCTGCAAACTTGCAACCCTCCTGTCTCAGCCTTCCAAGTAATGGGATTATAAGCATGCATGTAAGTTGTACTTTTCTTCCTTAGGTGATACAAATAGGTAGATGGATCTATAACTATGTAGAGGGAGTGAATGGAGGTTGAAGGACAGAAGGACAAACATACATATCTCAAATAATACTTAAGGAGGTAAGCATTTATGTTCTACTGACAGACCCCTGTTGACGTCTCACATTGTAACTGACTGTACAAAGGCTTAATCTAATGACCATCAATATTCAGATTCCATTTTTATTCCCACTAGTTTGCTCACCTAGTAATTGGAAAGCAGCCAGATCTAAGACATATGACTATGTGCCTACTTTTTAATTAAATTTTATAATGTCAAGGTAGAAAATCAAAGTTTCCATTCCTATTCCCCAGAGATGACCACTGGTAACAGTTTCCTTGAATATTTTTCCAGACCAGTTTTCCTTTCAAATTCAACTGTCAGATGCTATAATTTTTATAACTAAAATACATACATAGCTGGGCATGGTAGTGCACACTTGTAATCCCAGCATTTGTGAGGCTGAGATAGGAAGATTGTGGTTCGTGGCCAGCCTCAACTACTCAGTGAGGCCCTTTGTGATCCAGTGAGACCCTATTTCAAAATAAAGAATAAAAAATAGGGCTGGAGGTGTAGCTCAGAGGTCAAATGCCCCTGGGTTCAATCCCCAGTACCACAAAAAAAAAATATATATATATATATATATATATAATTTTATATATTATATAAACACATTATATGCAAGTTTATATTCAATATACACGTTAAACATAAATTATATATAAATTACATCATGTGTATTTATTATATATTTATAAATTATATATTGCTTATATTTTTATATTTTTTCATAGCTATTTCATAAATATTTATATATTATATACTATTTATATATTTATATTATTTCATATATGTTTCATACATATATTAAATTCCTGAGCTAGGATGTAGTTCAGTGGCAGAGTGCTTCCCTAGCATACACAAGGTCCTGGGTTCCATTCCCACAAATGCAAAAGACAAACAAAAAATAAGATAAAATATATATAACTCTTCCAAGCTACCTCTATAAGTCATATAGAATCATCTCTAGCAGGGCGTGGTGGTGCACACCTGTAATCCCAGTACTTGGGAGGCTGAGATAGGAAGATTGCAGGTTCGAGGACAGCCTCACCAAGTAGTGAGACTCTCATGAACTTGGCAAGACCCTGTTTCCAAATAAGAAATAAAATGGGGCTGAGGGATAGCTGGAAGGTAGAATGCCTCTGGGCTCAATCCTCAGTACATACACATACATACCAAAAAAAAAACTTAAGAAAAAAAAAGAATCACCTCTATATCTGTATTCTGCTGTCAGAATACAAATTTGTATAGAGCTTTCTGAACTCTATAATAATCTAACAGTATTATAGGATGAGCTCAAAACTACCATATTAAAATGGCTTGATTTCTGAAACAACTCATCCACTGTCATCAAAAAGAAACCAAAATCAGTAAGAGACCCCACTCTCTCTCTCTCTCAAAACACAAGGAAGAGACAAAATGGAAACCTAACTATTTAATGACTTGGGAAAATTCTCCTTTTTAGAACTGAAACAGATACTGGATGGTTAAATGAAAGTACTCACCAGGGTTTATGGCCCCAGTTTATATTTGACATGTGGAAATGGGTCTCTTAAGAAGAAAGAAAATTCCAGGAGACAGATCCTGATTGCCTCTGTTTCTGAAGATACTCTCACCCAAGAAAGGCCTCTCAGGGTCAGGAACTGGTCTACTCAGAATATACACTGCATCGCCTTCTAGTACAAAGGACGAGGTCAGACTGAGTCTGACCAAATTATGCCTAGCAAAATGAAAAGCCTGGAAAATGAGGTTTCTAGTAGAAGTAAACACTATATATTCTTTCAAAAATATGAAACTAAGTGTGTTTATTACTTAAGAATTTAGAAAACCACATCAAATTCCTCCATCTCTTAATTATATGCCTTGGTATAAGGATAAAAGCATAGATTGCCTAAAACTCGTTTCTTTCTGTATATTAAAAAATATAACAATTGTGGGTTGGGAGGCTGGAGATAAAGGAAGGAGGAATTTCTACAACAGCAAAAACAAACTTTTCATTTTTAATTATACTTGCTTAAAGCTCAAATTAAAAGAAGCTTTTTAAAATTCTTCAGCACTGCCAGGCATGGTAGCACACGCTTGTAATCCCAGCATTCGGGAGAGGACAGCCTCAGCTACTTGGTGAGGCCCTTTGCAACTCAGTGAGATCCTGTTTCAAAATAAAGATTAAAAAAAGTAGGCCTGGTAATGTAGCTCAGAGGTAGAATGCCCCTGGTTTCCATCCCCAGTACTGCAAAAAATTAAATAAATAAAATAAAATTCCTCAACACACATCAAACAAAAACCAAGGACAGACTAGTTAGTAGTCCACCTAAGAGGTAAGAGAAACTATTACACAGAAGAGAACAGGAACTTTTACAGTGCTTCCCTTACAGTAATCTTGGGGAGCCAGGAATCCTGTCTGCACTGACATTAATCCCTATAAGGCATGAGGGCCAGGGACTGGTGTGCTACCCTGTTCTGCAGATCACTCTTCCACTCACTCGTGCCCCAGGGACCCATCCAGAGGAGACTATATGGAGACATGCCCCCCAGGCTTTGGTTTCCAGCCCGGTGTTTCCTGTGGTGTATTTCAGGAAAGGAGCTGCCAAGTGCTGTGTTAGTGCCAGCAGCAGTTCTAATAGACTGGCAAATCCCTGCCCTGCCTAAGCCGAAGATGTGACAGGAAACTGAGCTAGTTCAACTGTCAAGGCTACACTGAAATTCATTTAATGCATCTATCCTACTTCCGCTCTTCAAAGATGACCGAATAAATACTACCCAATAGAGACCCCACTAAATCTTGACATATGGCCGGGCGTGGTGGTGCACGCTTGTAATCCCCGCGCTTGGGAGGCGGAGACAGGAGGATCGCGCAGGTTCGAAGCCAGCCGCGCTGGGGTAAGAGACCCTGTTTCAAAAATATAAAATAGGTCTGGGAGTATAGCCCGGAGGTAGAAGGGCTTCCAGGAACCCCAGTACCACCAAAAAATAATAATAAAATAAAAAATAAATCTTGACATATGAACCATTGCCACATTCTTTCAATAAACATTTATTCCATTTCTCCTCCATGCCTCAGACACAGCTGAAGAAACTGATGATAAAACTAGAAAAGGAAACTTCCGCCCAGAGCTTTTCAAAGTGTTTAGCAACCTTTGAAAATCAGGGCCTTTCAGAGACTGTGCTCTGTCCAAAGCACCACCTTTCCTGCTAGCAGACAGGCCATAATCACAAACTTTTGTCTTTCAAGCTATGCTCAGTTTATTACACAACTCCTTTACACAAAAGCACTTTTCATTTTAAAAAAAAAAAAAAACTCTTTAGAAGAATATTTAAGATGCCAACCAAAAAGAAAAAATAATATGTATCAAGTAATACTGTAATAAGAATCAGCACTGCATTATACACATGATTTTCCTACTCCCTTAGCAGTGAAGAGGTGAGGAGTACTACCCTGGGAATAAAAACATCGCACAAGAACCTCAAGGATGAAAATAATATGAGGACAGCCAATGACCAAGTACCTACCATGTGTCAGCTCCTGCTCTAGGTATTTAATACATTTTCCTCCAACAAATCCTCCTATACGGCAGATATTATCACCACTTCACAGCTGAGCCAACTGAGGTTCCATAAGAGTATTTGTCTAAGGTCACCCAGCTTGCAAAGAAAACAGAATGGAATTCTAAGGTGTCTGGCTCCAAACACCTTTGTGTACTGAATTCTCAGTCTCCCTAGCATCTTATGCTGCTTCTGTATTTCAGACCTGGCTGTATAGCCCTAAGCAAACCCACCTGCAAAACTATTGGTGAGAAAAATATAGAAAGAAGAAAGAAGCATCAAAAATATGTTTTTCAAAACAGAATCATCATAAACAAGAGAAAAAACAAAACGAAGCAAAAAAAAAACTATAGAGCCAGATGTGGTGGGGCACGCTTGTAATCCCAGCATTTGGAAGTCTAGAACAGGAGCATCATGGTTCACCGCCAGCCTCAGCTACTTTGTGAGGCCCTCTGCAACTCAGTGAGACCTTGTTTCCAAATAAAGAATAAAAAATAGGGCTGGGAGTATAGCTCAGAGGTAGAATATTCCTTGGTTTCCATCCCCAGTAAGCCAAACACTGTCTCAATAAAGAAGTCAAATAGTACCTATACCTATTCTATTTATTTATTTATTTATTTATTTAGCACTGCAGTTGAACCAAGGGACATTCTACTTCTGAGCTACACCCCAACTCTCTTTACTTTTTGTTTTTTTGTTTGTTTGTTTGTTTTTAGTGGTACCGGGGTTCCTGGAAACCCTTCTACCTCTGGGCTACACTCCCAGACCTATTTTATATTTTAATTTGGAAACAGGTCTCTGAAGCCAGAGAGGCTGGCTTCAAACCTCCACCATCCTCCTGTCTCCGCCTCCCAAGCACGGGAATTATAAGCGTGGGCCACCATGCCCTGCTACTTTTCGTTTTTGAAATAAGGTCTTGCTAAATTGCTGAAGCTGGTGTCCAACCTGTGATCCTTCTGTCTCAGCCTCCCAAGTACCGGGATTACAGATTTAAACCACCATCCAGCATATTCAAATCCTTTAGTGCAACAGCAACTTTGGCATCTACCAGCTTATGAAGGGACTTTGAAGAGAGAGTTCTGATTGGCATTCTAGTTCAATCACATGTACTAAATGCTGAACTGTCAGTCATTTCTTGAGGCATTGATTTCCTTCATTATATGCCCATTTCAAATACATGTACATGTTCCTTTTGTGAACATGTTTATTCAGTCACTTATTTTATTTGAACTCATTATGAAATGAAAAATCCATGAGGGTGAATACATTTTCTCATCTTGACAGAAACTAAAGACATGTCAATGACAAGACTCATTATATTGAGATAAGTTGAGAAACGAGTGTTTTGGACACTATAATAACCAATAACTTCCAATGAGGGAGAAGAGAAAAACTCTGTATGTGAATAAAGACTAAGTTTGGGTTTTATTTCTAATCAAAAATACACGTGTATAATCTCATAATTTCAGTTCATAAAAATAGCTTTAAGTAGCAACTCACAGATGAATAAAAACCTTAACATATGAAACTCATATCCTAAGCCACCTGTTCCAAAGATACTTCTGCAAAACTCCTAGCAGCGTCTTTAAAATTTTTTTTAAAGACTTTTCAATGCTCCCACTTAATGAAAGGTGTTAAGATTAGTGGCTATTTTCTATCTGTCCAAGTAACATCTACCAACCTACTAAAATACATTTGGCAACCACCACACCAACAGTCCCTTCCCTTGTTTCACAAGGGCAATATCCAGTGCCATCATATACATCCAACTCCTCCATCTCTGACCCCTCCAACTCGCCACACACGCCAGCTGGGGAAGCCAGGTGAACACCATGCTTCACATCTGTCACAACACGACGCAGCTAACACTTGACTAGACTAGTCCTTGGTAATGTACTAATTTTGACAGCTTCCAAATGTTACTTTGCTTTTAAAAAAATTCTTTTTAAATGCTTTTTAAAGCTCATCATGCAAGTGAAATAGTGATATATTATTTTACTTTATGTAGTCAATGGGTGAACTACATTTCAAGACAAACACCCACTTTCCTAAACACAGTATACAAAAACAAATTATCTTTATAAGATCCACTTGAGACCCAAGTTGAAAGACTCAGCCGGGCGTGGTGGCGCACGCTTGTAATCCCCGCGCTTGGGAGGCGGAGACAGGAGGATCGCGCAGGTTCGAAGCCAGCCGTGCTGGCGTAAGAGACCCTATTTCAAAAATATAAAATAGGTCTGGGAGTGTAGCCCGGAGGAAGGAGGGCTTCCAGGAACCCCAGTACCACCAAAAAAAAAAAAGAAAGACTCAGATAACTGTATTTCTAAACAGATAATAACAACAACAATGATGAAGATAGCTAACATTTCTATATAATACTTAGCATGAGTTGGACTGAAGAAAAAAATTCATTCACACCTCATAACCACCCACCCAACTAGAGACATTCTTAATCACTCGTCTTCTCCAAATGAGTCAAGTAAAACTTCATGACTACTCTATCCAAGACAAAGGCAAACACTTGGGCAATTATTCTCACACTTATGGACAGAAACAAATATTAAATCATTAACTATGACATGCTGATGGAGAAATTATTCTTAGAAATAGTATACCATTATAAATAGCCCTGCTTAAAAAAAAACTGAGATATTCTCCTAGCCAAAAAATGTAGGTGGAATATACTACATTAACACACAAATTAGAATATTCTATTACGTACAACTGTGAAAATATATAATTTCATAACGATTTTTTTTTTTTTTTGCAGTACCAGGGATGGAACCCAGGGGTATTCTACCTCCAAGTTACATCCCCAGCCCTGTTTTTTATCCTTTATTTTGAAACAGGGTCTCACTATGTTGCAAAAGGCCTCACTAAGTAGCTGAAGCTGTCTGTGAACCACCATCTTCCTATCTCAGCCTCCCAAGTGTTGGGATTACAAGTGTGCGCCACCACGCCTAGCTCAATAAAGATTATTTAATATCAAGTGTAGACTTGTTATCATAGGACTGCCCATTGACTAACCATGAAATAGCTAAAATTTCAAAATTCCTCTGTCATTTATGTTCAAGAATGGTCATTTAAACACTATCAAAAGCTCCAAGCCAGGCCGGGCGTTGTGGCGCTCACTTGTAATCCCAGCATTCAGGAGGCTGAGACTGAAGGATCACGGTTCACTCACAGCCTCGGCTACTTAGTGAGGCCCTCTGCAACTCAGTGAGACCCGGTTTCAAAATACAGAATAAAATATAGGGCAGGGGGTGTAGCTTGGAGGTCGAATGCCCCTGGGTTCCATCCCCAGACCCCCCCCCAAAAAAAATTCCCTGGCTTGCAATATAAAGTATTCATTTTTTGAATTAAGATCTAAAGTCGGAAAAAAAAAAAAAGAAAAAAGAAAAAAAAAGCTCCAAGCCAGGTGTGGTAGCACACACTTGTAATTTCAGTACTAGGGGGGTAAGACAGGAGGATCACAGGTTCAAAACCAGCCTCAGCAACTAAGCAAGAGCCCATTTCCAAAGAAGAAATTTTAAAATTTGGACTGGGAGTATAACTTGGAGGTAGAATGCCTCTGGGTTTCAATTTCCAGTACCACACACACAAAAAAAAAAGCTCCAAACTTTTATTTACTCTGTTTGACTCTCCCACAGGTCAGTCTAAAATAAACACAAACGATGGTTTTTTTCCTTATGTAAACCATGACAAATCCAGTTCCATTTCAAGCACTGGTATGAAAAAGGACTCACTCCACTCAATTTTCACCACCTGCACAATACAGCACAGATAACTCTTGGTAATTTACATTTTAATGGTTCAGAAGAGTTTTAAATTAACAAGTGACAAGGCGGTGGATTCATCTGTCAAATTTGAAATACTTTCAATTATTTATTTTTCTAATGTTCACAATAACCATAGCACCATAAATATTAACTGTTCAGCCTAATTGTGGTTTTACTGTTTGCTTATGTTCTCATTTAATGGACTTCAATTGGTGCTGATAATTTTAGCTCTAATCTTCTAAAACTTTATCCTTCATAACTTCATAACTATCCTTCATGATTAAATCTATTGTATCATGTTCCCCCTCATTTCTAGAACATCCCAATAAACCAGAAAAGACTAAATAAATTTATTTATTTATTTTTGCATTACCACAGATGGAACCCAGGGACATTCTACCTCCAAGCTATACTCCCATCCCTATTTTTTATTCTTTATTCTTAAACAGCGGCTCACTGAGTTGCAAAGGGCCTCACTAAGTAGCTGAGGCTGTCCGCAAACCGCGATCCTCCTGTCTAAACCTCCCGAATGCTGGGATTACAAGCGTGCCTTGGGATTACACCATGCCTGGCTAAATTCTTCAATTCTAAATACAATAAAATATAGATCTACCCAATATTTGTGAAGGCAGACTAACTCTGAGAAGAAAAGGGCAAAGTTTTCTCAGCAGATGAAGGTTACATCAAAGTACCTCTCACCTGAAAACTTACAGACTGCTCTCCTCCAATATTCAGACACACCCTAGATTGTAGCTATCAAGTTTTAGATCTTCATCTCAATTGTTTTTTATTAAAATATCTTCACACTTTCTTAAAGTAAAATAAATATGATTTCTAAATGCAGGTTACTATTACAAGCATTAGGTTAGGATGTTGCTCAGTGGAATAGTGTTTGTCTAGCACGCAGAGTATGTGTGTGTGCATGCGTGTGTGTGTGTGCGTGTGTGTGTGTCCCCAAACCCAGGGATTGTGTGTGTCTGTATGTATGTCTGTCTGTCTGTCTCTCCCCCACAACCCCAGGGATGGAGCCCAGGGACATTCTACCTCTGAGCTACACCCCTAGACCTACTTATTATTCTTTATTTTGAAACAGGGTCTCATTAAGTTGCAGAGGGCCTCACTAAGTAGCTGAGGCTGGCCACAAACCTGTGATCCTCCTGTCTCAGCCTCCCAAGTACTGAGATTACAAATCTGCACTGTCACGCCTGGATGGCATGCACTTTTAATCCTCAGTACCACCAAAAAAGATATTAAAAGCATTAGTAGTATGTATATGTTTGTTTAACTTGTGGACAAAGACTTATAGACAAAAAACAAGCAAATCCTCTTTTGCAATCAGAATTCATCACAGTCTTGTCACATGTAAGAAAGAATATTATGATACCCTCAAGAGCAGAAGATGATGGCTTAGAGAAAGAATGCCCCTGGGTTCAATCCCCAGTGCCAGAAAAGAAAAGAAAACAAGGGGGTATTGGTAATCATAGAGGTTGATTCCAGGATTGAACAGCTAATAATATAAAGGCATAGGGTCTGAGGGAAATTTCAGTTATACTGATTTAGTATTCCAATTTTCATAGGGACATCAAGATTGGCCTTTTGGGGTTTTTTAAGGCTTATATCTTCAGAACATGGTGTTTGGATTGAAGGCACTAGCAAATCCCACAGCTCTGTACTATTCTTGAATGTGAAAGATTAGGAATGAGCATGACTTGAACTCATTTTAAGTTTAGAAAGAGTATCAGAATTGAAAGCTGGGCAGATCCATCTATTTTAAAATGAGTATAAGGTAAACTGCTCAAAAAAATAAGATCCCAAAGACCTTAGTGGGGAATTTTGAAATTGTCATAAGTATGCCCATACTCAAAGGGAGATAAAAGAAAAAAGCCCAAATAGAAAAACTGTAGGATGACAAGGACAGCTGTAGGCTAGGCATAGAGGCTCTTTTCAAGGGCTACCTGGATTTTCACTCATGCTTTTGAGGAACCAAGGGGGCAGTGGAAGAAACCATAACATGAAAACTCCTCATAATAAAAACATATAAGCCGGGAGTGATGGTGCACCCTTGTAATCCCAGCATATGGGAAGATTGTGGTTCAAGGACAGCCTCAGCTACTTAATGAGGCCTTTTGCAACTCAGTGAGCCCCTGTTTAAAAAGAAAGAATAAAATATAAGACCGGGGATGTAGCTTGGAGGTAGAACACCCATGGATTCCATGCCCAGACCCACACAAAAAAAAAGTACAGACTTTACCAAACATCATGTTATCCCTTCATATTACCACTTTATGTTTTTGTGTAACAGTTAAAACACAAATATAGCCAAATGTGGTGGTGCACGCTTGTAATCTCAGCATTTAGGAGGCTGAGACAGGAGGATCACGGTTCACGAACAGCCTCATCTACTTAATAAGGCCCTTTGTAACTCAGTGAGACCCTGTTTCCAAATAAAGAATAAAAAATAGGGCTGGGGGTATAGCTCAGAGGTATAAGTACCACAAAAAAAAAAAATGACAAGTAAATAAATATAAACTGGGCACAGTGGCACATGCCTATACTCCCAAATACTCAAAAGGCTGAGATACAAGAATCACTTGAGCTCAGACCAGTCTGGACAACATGAGACCCCATATTTAAAAACATTGTTTAGCCAGGTGCGGTGGCACATGCTTGTAATCCCAGCATTCAGGAGGCGGCTGTGGCCGGAGGGCCGCAGTTCACGGACAGCCTCAGCTATTTAGTGAGGCCTTCTCCACTTAGTGAGACCCGGTTTCAAAATAAAGAATAAAAAAATAGGGCAGGGGGTGTAGCTTGGAGGTCAAATGCCCCTGAGTTCCATCCCCAAACCCGCAAAAAAAAAAAAAAAAATACTGTTAGCCAGGCATGGTGGCACACACCTGCAATCCCAGTACTTGGGAGGCTGAGACAGGAGGATCACAAGTTCAAAGTCAGCCTCAGCAAATCAGCAAGACCCTCAGCAACCTAGTGAGACCCTGTCTCAAAATAAAAAATAAGATAGGGCTGTGGGTGTAGCTCAGAGGTAGAATGCCCCTGGATTCAATCCCCAGTACCACAAGAAAAGAAAAAAAGTATTGTTATAATTTTTATTGTTGTTGTTGTTGTTGTGGGGATTATACCTTAGAGGCATCCTACCTTTTTTTTTTTTTTTTTTTTTTGCAGTACTGGGGATGGAACCCAGGGCCTTTCTATCTCCGAACTACACCCCCAGCCCTATTATTATTTTGAAACAGGGTCTCACAAAGTTGTGAAGAGCCTCACTAAGTAGCTGAGGCTGTCCACAAACCATGATCCTCCTGTCTCAACTTCCCAAATGCTGGGATTACAAGGGTGCGCCACCACATCTGGCTTTTTTTTTTTTTTAATGTATTGACTTGGGTAAGCTCAATGTTAAAGCACTTGCCTGACATGCTCCAAGAGCCTAGATTCAATCCCCAACACCAAAAAAAAAAGGAAAGTATCGACTTTAAAAACAACAATAACAAGCTGGGCACCCATTCTTGATTCCCAAATACTCATTCAAAAACGTTATGTACCTAAAATGTACAAGTAGGCAATAGCACTGATTTCTACACTACTAAAATAAGACAGGCTCCTTAGGAGCCTGAGAGTCCATTCTGAATTCTCTGCATTTCCAGATAGGCATGGCGGAAGAGAACCCCACCCCACCACTGCCAGACACAGCCTTCTGGGGCACTTCAGTAAAAGGCTAACTCCAAAGCCTGTACTTCCTTATTAGAAGACAGCACTTTTCCTGAAATGGTGCCAGGTGTCAATCTTTTCCATGTTCCTTTTAATGTTTTAACATTTTACTTTGAACAGTGTTCCAGGCACAGGCAACCCTGAATTAATTAAATTAAAATTTAACATCACTGTGAGATAAAAGTCTTTTATAGTGCCTACATAACAAATGAACTTTTGCCAGATCTTGTCTCTCCCAACACTGCATATTCTGAAACAAGATCCAGGTCTATCTTCAGGGCTAACTCTAAGAGAGATCAGTGGCTAACGGAAAGATAAGAAAGAAATTCTTATTAAGCAACTGAGCCAAGGCGTCAGCAGTTTACCTACCTACCTCACTGACTCCTCATAACCACCTTGGGAAACATGATTCCTATTTTACACAAATGGAAACTGAAGCTCCAAAGAGGTTAAGTCACTTTAATCTCAGTTCACAAAGCTAGGACTGTTGCCCAGACTTGAACCCAGCCCATTTCCATACAGAGAAGACAGCCCTGCCAGAGCATAGCAGGTAAAGGACCCCTGCCAGAGCAGAGCATCCCACAAGGCTCAAAGAGCATCTTCCCCTGCCCCACCCGGCATTCTGGAGGAGCCCAGGGTCCCGGCCTGCTGCTCGCTCTGCTCCACTGTACCTCTTCCCCATCAACCCCATGGCGCTGCTGACCGGGCTGCTCCCCGGGCTCTCTCTTCTCCACTTTCTCATCACTTCAGTCTCCTCACAACTTTCAGAGTTCTTGCACAGAGTTAGTAGTAAGATGATTCATCTATCAAATCATGTCAGCACAGCATGAGTGAGATCTATGTTAGCTCCACTTCTCATCTGGGCTCCTTTACTGCTCATGGCCACAACAGAGACAGCACAGGCTTTGGAGCCAGACAGGCATGGAGTCCCCAACCCTGGCTCGCTCTGCTGGAGTGAGCAAGTTACTTGTCTTCCAGTTATCAGCAAGCACACCATGCTCTTGGTGCTATTGGAAGGCTTAAATGAGATGCCATGTGGAACACTGCCTGGGACACAGCAGAGACAACAGGTGATTTTCCCCTTCACCAGTGCCAAGCTAACTCTTCACAGGAAAGACAACCTGAGTTTCCCCTCGCAACTTCTAGCTATTCCAGGGGAAAATGTGCTCTTACCAGCACAATCAAGTTTACCAATGGCATTCATGTTCATCCAGAGTAATTTTTCAAATGATACTGATCAAAAATCTCCAAACTATATTATAGCCATGCAGTAATTTCTACCTTCAAATGTCTTTTAAAATCCTGTTTGGGCCGGGCGTGGTGGCGCACGCTTGTAATCCCCGCGCTTGGGAGGCAGAGACAGGAGGATCGCGCAGGTTCGAAGCCAGCCGCGCGAGCTGGCTTAGGAGACCCTGTTTCCAAATATAACATGTAAAAAAGAGGTCTGGGAGTGTAGCCCGGAGGTAGAAGGGCTTCCAGGAACCCCAGTACCACCAAAAAAAAAAAAAAAAAAAAATCCTGTTTGGTATCAAAAAGAATTTAAAATTGGGAGAGGGCTGGGCATGGTGGTACACACTTGTAATAACAGTACTTGAGAGGCTGAGACAGGAAAATCACAGATTCTAGGACAGCCTTAGCAATGTAGCAAGACTCTCAACAACCTAGTGAAACACTGCTTCAAAAAAAAAAAAAATAGCCAGGTGTGATGGCACACGCTTGTAATCCCCGCGCTTGGGAGGCTGAGACAGGAGGATCACACGGGTTCGAAGCCAGCCTCAGCTACTTAGTGAGGCTCTCAGCAACTTAGTGAGACCCTGTTTCCAAATAAAATATAAAAAAGGTCTGGGAGTATAGCCCGGAGGTAGAAAGCCTCTGGGTTCCACCCCTAGTACCACCAAAAAAAAAAAAGAAGAAAAAATAAATTTTAAAGGACTAGGAGGCTAGCTCAGAGGAAGAATGCCCCGAGGTTGGAGCTCATGGATTGGTGTTTGGAGTTGATGTAATTGAATCACAAGAACTGTAATTATAAAAGTGCATAAATCCATAATAGATTGTCTGAGTGGTGGCTTGGGCCAGTGGTGTGTGGCTGGAGAATGTGGGTGTCTGGGGGTGCAGCTCGGGGATTATATATGGTTCCCCCTCCCCTCACACGCTCTCTTGCTTCCTGCCTCCATAATGTGAGGAGCAAAGCCTACGCTCTCCCTCTCCACAACTACTGTGCCATGTCCTGAAGTCCACTCCCCAGCCTCGCACGAACTGAACTCAAAACCTCCAACCATGAGCAAATACATCTTCCTTCCTCTAAGTTATGTGGTCAGGTCTTTGGATTATAGCTGTGAGAATGCTGATCAGTACAAGACCAAAAAAAGAAAAAAGAAAAAAAAAAGGAAAGGAAATACATATAGGAGGAGAAATCTTTTGTCATGCAATCTCTCTAAACAGAGAAAAATTATGACAAATTCTATGCTCTGAATGAGAAAACTGATGTTCCCCCAACCAGTACAGTAATTCCTAGCCTCTGGTGAACCTTTTGAGAACTGATGAAAGTGCTACATTTTTGCCCAGCAAAATCTGCACAAGAACACAAAAGACTGGCTGAATTTTTAAGAGTAGCAAGGGCTCTAAAACCCATGCAAGCTGAGCGCAGGGTGCAGACATGTAATCCCAGTATTTAGGAGACTGGAGACAGAAGGATCAAGAGTTCAAGGTCAGCCTTAGCAACTTAGCAAGACCCTATTTAAAATTCTTAAAGGTAGGGGACGGAAGCTGGAGGTGTGGCTCAGTGGTAGAGTACCCCTAAGGTAAATAGCCTGCATTGTTTTTACTTTTTTTTAACACACATATACACACACACATACACATACAAGTACATGTGCGTGTAATTAAGATAAAAATATATAAATAAAATCCACCCATCAACCACAAGATAGGAGCTCTCAACTAAGAACCACCTGTGAGCCAGGCATGGTGGCATACACTTGTAATCCCAGCATCTGGGAGGCTGAAACAAGAGGATCGCAGTTCAAGGACAGACTCAGCTACTACTTGAGGCCCTTTGCAACTCAGTGAGATCCTGTTTCAAAATAAAGAATAAAAAATAGGACTGTGGGTATGGCTTGGAGGTAGAACGCTCCTGGGTTCCATCCCCAGAACTGAAAAAAAAAAAAAAAAGAACCACCTATGATACCCCTTACACTGGTAAAATTCTCAATCTAGGTTTTATTTCTTTAGCTATATAAACTCAAAACCTCGTACAAAACCCACAAGAAGGCAAGCTAAGAAGTTTTCTCATTCAACTCTTGTCTCTGATTCAAAACAAAATACTACAAACTAATATAACTCAATACCTGAAAAAAGTTAACTCTTCCCCCAGTACTGGACACTGGGCATCATACATGCTAAGCAAATGCTCTACCACTGAGCGCCATCCCCAGCCTTTTCTTTTCTTTTTTTTCCAGTACTGTGGATGGAACCAAACCCAGGGGCACTCTACCTCCAAGCTACACCCAACTCCTATTTTTTTTTTAAAAGGGTCTTCACTGAGTTGCAAAGAGCCTCACTAAGTAGATGAAGCTGTCCATGAACTACGATCCTCCTGTCTCAGCCTCCCAAATGCTGTGATTACAAGCATGTGCCACCATGTCCAGCTCCTTTTTTTTATTTTATTTTCAAACAGGCTCTCACTAATTGCCAGGCTAGCCTCAAACTTGCAATATTTCTGCCTCAACCTCCCAAGTAGCTGGGATTACAGGAGTGCATCATTGCGCCTGGCAGGCTCTCTCTGAAGCAAATTCTCAAAGCTGTTCTCTGGCCAGTGCAGGCACTAGGGAGTGAGAAAAAGGAACAAAAATTAAGTAATAGAATTAAGTAACAGAACATCTACTTTGCTTTTGTTTTTTTAATAGTAGTACTGGGGATTGAACCTAGAGGCATTTATCTCCCAGCCCTTTTTTTTTTTTTTTTTGAGTTTTTGTTTTTGACACAGGGAGGGTCTCACTAGATTGATGAGTCTCACTAAGGTGTTGAGGCTGTCCTCGAACCTGCAATCCTCCTGTCTTAGCCCTCCAAATCCTGGGATTACAGACTTGTATCACCAAACCCTGCTTCTATTTTACTGTTTTGGTGTATGTATGTTTGGTACTGGGGATTGAGCCCAGAGGCATTCTACCTGTTTCAATATAAAGAATAAAAAAAATAGGGGCTAGGAGTGTAGCTTGGAGATAGAATGCACTGGGTTCCATCCCAGTACCTCAAAAAAAAAAAAAAAAAACACCCATTTAACAAATTATTTTTACAGCTTACAACGCTATGAGAAGGGTCCATGCATATGTGTATAGACAACAGCTAATATTATACTCAGAAAATAAAAATAATTCTAAAACTTTTAGTCTAAACTGAAAGCTCCTAACCATGGGAAGAAAACAAGAATATGAAGGCTAAGTCTTTAAGAATTTGATGAAAGAAATGAATTCTCTCCTCCAAAATAAAAATGTCTACAGAAAAAAATTGTATACACCATTTTGGACTCCAGAAGCCCATCCATGATGTATATGGTCCCAAACAGAAATCCATGAACCTCGGTCAAAAATTAAGGCTAAGCATTCCTAGTCCAAAACCCAAAATTCAAAATGCTACAGAATTAAAAAATCTTGGAGTGCAAGCCGGGCATGGTGGCACACGCTTGTAATCCCCACACTTGGGAGGTGGAGATAGGAGGATCACTCAGGTTCGAAGCCAGCCGCGCGCTGGCTTAGGAGACCCTGTTTCCAAATAAAAATGTAAAATAGATCTGGGAGTGTAGCCCGGAGGTAGAAGGGCTTCCAGGAACCCCAATACCACAAAAAAAAAAAAAAAGAAAGAAAAGAAAAAGTAGAAAATAGGTCTGGGAGTGTAACCCGGAGGTAGAAGGGTTTCCAGGAACCCCAGTACCACCAAAAAAAAAAAAAAAAAAAAAGTTGGAGTGCAGACATGGTTCAACAGCAGAAGACTGCACCTGACCTCATGCAACAAGTTTAAGTCAAAACATGTACACACTAAAAATACTGTATTAAATTACCTTTAGTCTATGTACAAAAGGTATACATGAAGCCTGCATGAAACTCATGTTAGACATGGGTCCCATTCCCATGATAATTCATTATGTATAGATAACCCCCTAACAACCTGGGTTTAAGCTGTGCAGGTCCACTTAATACACAGGGGTTTTTTTTTTTTTGTTTGTTTGAAATTTTCAACAATTTGAAAAAAACACACAGATGATTTTTTTAAGTTATATCATAAATGCATAAAATACTTATTTTATTTTGTCCTTTCTACCATAAAATATGCATAAATATAAAAAGCTAACATATATTAGAACTTATGCACACAGATGTACAAAGCACCAGTCAAGAGGAATGTAAACAAATGTAAAAATGCAGTATTAAACCATAACTGCATAAAATTCATTGTAGTATATTCTGTACTGCTGTAATAATTTCATAGCCATCACCTATTACTCCTTCAGTGAACCCAAGAGTTGACAATATCTGCTTAAACCCATGCAACACCTCCACATGAATTCATCCCTGTAGTAAATTGCCATGTGCAATAAAAAACAATCTCTTGCCGGGGTGTGGTGCATGCTTGTAATCCCAGAATTTGGGAGGTTGAGAAAAGAGGATCATGGTTCACGGACATCCTCAGCTAATTAGTGATGCCCTCTGCAACTCAGTGAGATCCTGTTTCAAAATAAAGAATTTTAAAAATTGGGCTGGAGCCAGGCGCGGTGGTGCACGCTTGTAATCCCACCATTTGGGAGGCTAAGATTTTAGAGGATAGCAGGTCACAGAAAGCCTCAGCTACTTAGTGAGGCTCTCCACAACTCACTGAGACCCTGTTTCAAAATAAAGAATAAAAAATTGGAAGCTGGGCGTGGTGGCCCACACTTGTAATCCCAGCATTTGGGAGGCTGAGACCGGAGGATCACGGTTCGTGGACAGCCTCAGCTGCTTAGTGAGGCCCTCTGCAACTCAGTGAGACCTGGTTTCAAAATAAAGAATTAAAAATAGGGCAGGGGGTGTAGCTCGGAGGTTGAATGCCCCTGGGTTCCATCCCCAGACCCGCAAAAAAAAAAAAAAAAAATTGGGTAGGGGGTGTAGCTCGGAGGTCAAACGCCTCTGGGCTCCATCCCCATACCCGGAAAAAAAAAAAAAAATGGGCTATGGGTGTAACTCAGAGGTAGAATGCCCTGGGTTCCATCCCCAGTACTGGGGGGGGGGGGGGGGGGCAATCTCTTTAGCTGGGGATGCAGCTCAATGATAGAGTGCTTATCTGGCATGTGTGAGACCCTGGGCTCAATCCCCAGCATGGGGGAGAAAAGGGGAATTCTACTGTTCTCACATATTTTTCAATGTATATAATCCATATGACATATAAAATGTGTTAATCAACTATCTATGTTATTGGTAAGAATGCTAGTCAACAACAGGCTATTAACAGTAAAGTTTTTGGTGAGTCAAAAGTTGAATAGCGTTCAACTGATAGCAGGCGCAGAGTAAACCCCAAACAACCCTGAGCAGCTCTCTGCAACCAGCAGCATCGCTGCCATCCACTCATGGGCCTAGCAGAGAAGCTGCACCCACACTTGCTCCAGGCACCATCACTTCAACTGAATAGCAAGGCTCAGTCCCAACAGCCACAGCACAGCCTGCAGTGAGCGGGGCACCATGGACAGCAGCACTGGGAGCACTGGCATCTCATGCTCATATTGGTGGCAACTGCTGGTGGGACAAGAAAGTCATCACAAGAGTTAGAGAGACTGAGCCAGGCATGGTGGCACATGCTTGTAATCCCAGTACTTGGGAGGCTAAAACAGGAGGATCTCAGGTTCAAGGACCTGAGATTGAGTGAGCAAGTAGTGAGATTCTCATTACCTAGCAAGACCCTGTTTCAAAACAAAATAAAATAGGGCTAGAAATGGAGCTCAGGGGTAGAATGCCCCTGGATTCAAGCCCCAGTACAAAAAAAGTCTTAGGCATAGTGATTCAATCAAACAGATACGCTTTCACCAACAGGAATGACACCAAAGCAGATATATTTGTACACAAGAATAACCCCAGGAAGTCCTGCACAGTGTGGAAGATGGACAGACTGTGGAGCTTCATGTTGCTGAGGAGAAATGGATACAGAGGTGGCAAATGTTACAGGCTCGGGTGCAATTCTAGTTCAAGGCAATAAATGCACAGAAGACTATTACCATACAGATACTATCCAAGACCTATGGGCTCCACACAATTGCCAAAACAGTACACAGGAGAAGAACAAGGAAATGCTCCTAAAGGCCAGGCCCAATAACACCTGCCTTACAGAGGCAAAGACTCCCATCTTACTACACAGAGCCCCCGTGGGCGTTCCAACCCTCCTATGTAGAGAAGGAATGGTGTGCGATTGCCAGGGTGCAGGGGAACATGGGAGACCAGTGAGACAATACATGTGGGGGTTAGAGACCATGATTCCATGGGAGCCCTCCTCACCAAAGACAGCCTGGAGAGGACGGCAATGGCAATGAAGGGCGTATGGGAAATCACAGACACGAGACATGAGACTCCGGATCAACAGCCACTTCAACAACCATATCCCACAAGACATGGGGAAGCCAAGAAAAAAAAATTTTTTTTTTTTTTTTGTGGTACTGAGGATGTACCACATGCTTCTACCTCCATGCTACACTCTGAGACCTATTTTATTTTTATTTGAAAACAGGTTCTCACTAAGTTGCTGAGAGCTTCCCTAAGTAGCTGAGGTTGGCTTCAAACCTGTGTGATCCTCTTATTCTAGCCTCCCAAGTACTGGGACTACAAGCATGCGTCACCAAACCCGGCTAAAGCCCAGAACATTCTAAACCATAGACAGCGAAGAGAGAAAAGCAGCAGACTCGCCAGCTGCAAATGTGTCCATTCCCCTGACTGAGCAGGGGGGGGGCTCTGTGAGAGTGGGCTTACCATTCCTACCATCATCCAACAGGAAGAATGAACATGAAATTCCAGCAAGAAAAAATAAACAGAGCTGAGCGTGGTGGCTTGTAATCCCTGTGCTTGGGAGGCCAAGACAGGAGGATCACCCAGGTTCGAAGCCAGCCTCAGAGACCCTGGCTTAAGAGACCCTGTTTCCAAATAAAAATGTAAAATAGGTCTGAGAGTGTAGCCCGGAGGTAGAAGGCCCCTGGGTTCTATCCCCAGTACCACCAAAAAAAAAAAAAAAAGAAAGAAAGAAAAAAGAAACAAACAATGGGAGCTAAGACTGAAAGTGCTTGCTTTGTGCAGGTTAATCAGATAAGAACTATCTGCACTGATTATGCACCATGAGGCTTTTATTATTTTTTATCCAAAGACATTTTTTTGGTAATAAACTTATTTAAAACTTGGTTGACTGTACTGGGGATTGAACTCAGGGATATTCTATACCTGAGCTATACCCCAGCCCCATTTTTATTTTTTTTATTTTGAAACAGGGTCTCAATAGAGTTGCTGAGAGCCTCACCAAGTTGTCAAGTCTGTCCTCAAACCTGCAACCCTCCTGTCTCAGCCTCCCAGTACTAGGATTATAGACATGACCACCACACCCAAGCTTCAAATTAAGATTTCTAGAAGTTCATTCTCAATTTATAGTGAAATTTTTCAATTTGATTTTTTTAAATAGTCAAATTACAAGTACCTGTTAATAAAATAAAATCTTTTTTTTACTTATGGATTCTCAAATGTACCATGGAGAGAAAAGTTAGTACCTTTAAGCATCACATTATTCAAGGGATAACTGTATACCTAAATATTTCCAAATTCCAAATCTGAAGTACTTCTGGTCCTAAAGCATTTCAATTAAGGAATATTCCACTTGAAATTATCAAACATAAACAGAATGGAATATAAATGCAAACTACTACTCTGCTTTTTTTTTTTGGTTGTACTAGGGGGTGGTACTCAGGGGGTTTTTCTACCTCCGGGATATACTCCCAGACCTATTTTATATTTTATTTGGAAACAGGGTCTCACTAAGTTGCTGAGAGCCTCACTAAGTAGCTGAGGCTGGCTTCGAACCTGCGTGATCCTCCTGTCTCAGCCTCCCAAGCACTGGAATTACAAGCGTGTGCCACCACACCCAGCACTACTCTGCTTTAGGCTTCACTCTGTATGAGAATTTTTGTTATGTTACAGAAACAAACTATTAGGCTATATAAAAGAGAAAAAAGCCAGACATGGTGGCACGCCTGTAATCACAGTAGTTGGGAGGCTAAGACAGGAGGATCATAGTTTCAAAACCAACCACAACAAGTAGTGAGACTCTCAACAACCTAGCAAGACCCTGTTTCAAAATAAAAATAAAATAGGGCTGGGTTTTAGTAGAATGCCCCTGGATTCCATGGGGGTATGGCGGGCTGATTCCAAATAAAGAAAATAATAAAATAAGGCTGGATTATAATTTACAGGTAGCCAGCATGGTGGTACATGCTTGTAATCCCAGTACTTGGGAGGTTGAGACAGGAGGTTCCAAGTGTGGCCAGCCTCAGGTACTTAGTGAGGCCCTCACAACTTAGTGAGACCCTGTTTCAAAATAAAGAGTTAAGTGGGTATGGTGGTGCACACTTGTAATCCCAGCATTCAAGAGGCTGAGACTGGAGGATCACAGTTCGCAGACAGCCTCAGCTACTTAGTGAGGACCCCGCAATTTACTGAGACCCTGTCCCAAAATATAGAATAAAAAATAGGGTAGGGTACTAGCTCAGAGGTTGACTGTCCCTGAGTTCCATTCCCAGACCCACAAAAAAATTAATTTATTAATTAAAGAGTTGAAAATAGGAAAGGGTATGGTGGCGCACACTTGTAATCCCAGTACTTGGGAGGCTAAGACAGGAAGAACACAGTTCACTGACAGCCTCAGCTATTAGTAAGGCCCTTTGAAACTCAGACCCTGTTTCAAAATAAAGAATAAAAAAATAGGGCTAGGGGTGTAACTCGAGGTAGAATGCCCCTGGGCTCAATTCCCGGTACCACAAAAAACTTAAATAAAATAAAAATGTGGCAAGATTTCAGTGTAATAGGTGAAAATCTCCAGATAAGAATGTTAAAATAGCTAGTCTATTAAGTTCAAAACATTTACAAACAATACTTCTTTGAATGATTTGGTTGAAAGGGGTTTATAACTACAAAACTAGGCTCCCATTTGTTAATTTTTAGAGAAATATCCAATTTCAACTTCTTACTAGGAAAATGTCATAATAATCCATATTACTCATGTTCTTACTTCCAAGATTCCAGAAAAATAACAGTAGCTGATTTCCACTGACTTCAGCACTGCCACATCTATTGATTCTTACCCTCCTTGTTTTACATACAACCCAGGCTTTCAGGAATTAACTCACTTGCCCAAGACAAACACAGCTATGGTGAGCTAAGATTCTTGCAGGCCAACAAAGACCGTAACACCGTGAACAATAAAATGGAGGGCATCATCATTTAATAGACTATTTGGGGGGGGGGGTAACTGGGAATTAAACCTAGAGGCATTCTACCTCCAAGCTATGCCCCCATTCCAATTTTATTTATTTGGAAATAGGGTTTCACTAGGTTGCTGAGAACCTCGGTATGTTAACAAGGCTGGCTTTGAAGCAGCAATTCTCCTGTCTCAGCCTCCTAAGTACCATGATTACAAGCATGTGCCACCATGCCCAGTAATAGACTATTATTATAAATGTGCTTTAGTGCATTAGCACATTACAAAAATCTAGAATTATACTGCACATTCATGCTTTCTGCTACATAAAGCAGATACAGACAAAAGATAAAACTCCAATCACTTGAAAGGCACAAAAACTAGCTTTAAATCATAATTCTTACAAATTGCTACCAAAAAATTATATGTAAACAATCTTTTTGTTGAAAAGGGGGTACCAGGATTGAACCCAGGGGCATTCTACCTCTAAGATACATCCTCAGCCTTTTTATTTTTTGTTTTAAAACAGAGTATTGTTAAGTTGCTGAGGCCGTTCTCAAAACTGTGTTTCTGGATTACAGGTAAATGCCACCATGCCCAGATGTAAAGTGAATCTTAAGCCTAACATCCCCCCACCCCTTACTGGGGATTGAATTCAGGGGCATGCTACCTCCCAGCTACACTCCCAGCCCTATTTTATTTTTTACTTTGAAACAGGGTCTCACTAAATTGCAGAGGGCCTCACTTAAATGACAGAGGCTGGCCTTGAGATTCCCAGCTGTGATTACAAACTGTGCCACCACACCTAGCTCCCAGCCTAAATTTTTTTAAGGTTTGGGGGCTGGGGATGTAGATCAGTGGTACAGTACTGCGTGGCATGTGCAAAGTCCTGGGTTCCATCCCTAACAAAAATATAAATAAAGTGGTTTCATTAGAGTTGTCAACACCAAGGGACAGAAAGTTCCTTTCAGCTGAATAATGCCTCCAGTCATTACAGATGTTGCAATGTTTAACATCAAATGTCCGAACGATCTGCAAAATGCATTGGAAATATAATTGTAAGGCTAAAAATAGTGATGCCACTTTCACTATAATTTCATCTTCAAAGAGGTGGTGTTTTTCAAAAATATTTCACTCAGCCGGGCGTGGTGGCGCACGCTTGTAATCCCCGCGCTTGGGAGGCAGAGACAGGAGGATCATGCTGGTTTGGAGCCAGCCTCACTGGCTTAAGAAACCCTGTTTCCAAATAAAAAAAAATAAAATAGGTCTGGGAGTGTAGCCCGGAGGTAGAAGGGCTTCCAGTACCACCAAAAGAAAAAAGAAAAAAAAAATTTTCACTCAAATATAAACTTACAAAATCATTTAAAGCCAGAGAAAGGAGGATATCAGGCATGGGAGGGTGGAGTGAGGAGACCTAAACTGTTTTATCAGGTACTCCTTTTACTTATTTTTATTAACAGAAATGTGTATGTGTGTGTTTGCTTGAGCTTTGAATTTGATTGCCATTATTCAGTAACTTAACTAGATAACTGTCAGAGCTTGCTTCATATCCTGCTGTGCAGATACAAAGAAAATATCCAAGTCTTTACTTTCTTATCAAGTTCCTAAGGTGCTAAACCTTCACTGGGTTTTTCTTATCAGCAAAATAGGTTAAGAGTCTTTCAGGTTCAGAAATGTCAAGACTCTCCAGAAACGTTTTCAGAAGTATGTAAAGACAGAGAAAATTCAACTGTATTTGCAAAGTTCAAACACAGCTGTGGAAAAACCCGGCCACTCAATATGTATGTAAGCAAAATTAGGTGCTATTACTGCTTTTTACAGAAAATAACAACAATAATATAAATTTCATAAGCTTATCTATTTAAAAAAAGGGCAAAACAGAAACTTTCCCTTCAATTTGTTAGAGTACTGCCAATAAACAAACATAAAATACTAAGGTTAGTGCAGTATTATGTCTTTTCACCAAATATGATGCATATAATAAATTCTAATAATGTCAGGCGTGGTGGCACACACTTGCAATCCCAACATTTGGGAGGCTGTGACCAGAGGATCACGGTTCGCGGACAGCCTCAGCCTGAGGTCCTCCACAACTTAGTGAGACCCTGTTTCAAAATAAAGAATAAAAAAATAGGGCAGGAGATATAGCTTGGAGGTCAAATGCCCCTGGGTTTCTTCCCCAGACCCGCAAAAAAAAAAAAAAAAAAAAAAAAAAAAAAAAAAAATTTAATAATGTATACATAAAACAAGTGATTTTTTTTGTGATACTGGGATGGAACCCAGAGACATTCTACCTCCAACCTAGACCCCCAGCCCTATTTTTTTTTTTTTTTTTTTTTTTTTGCGGTACTAGGGATAAAACCGAGGGGCATTCTACCTCCAAGTTACACCACCAGCCCTAGTTTTTATTCATTATTTTGAAACGGTCTCACTAGGTAGTAGCTGAAGCTATTCACGAACTGCGATCCCCCTGTCTCAGCTTCCCAAATGCTGGAATTACAAGCATGCGCCAAACACACCCAGCTTTTTAGTATTTATTTGGAAACAGGGTATCACTGAGTTGCAAAGGGCCTCACTAGGTAATAGCTGAGGCTGTCCATGAACCACAATTCTGTCTTAGCCTCCCAAATGCTGGGATTACAAACGTGCGCCACCATGCCCGGCTCAAAAACAAGTAATTATTAATGAATATCTAATACCTGAGACTTCAAAAACTACATATTTTAGGTAATTATTATGAACCAGGAGTGGTAATGCACGCTTGTTATCACAGTACTTGGGAGGCTAAGACAGGAGGATCACAGGTTTATAGCCAGTCTCAGCTACTTAGTGAGGCTCTCTACAACATAATGAGACCTGTTCCAAAATAAAGAATAAAAAATGAGCCAGGTGTGGTGACGCACACTTATAATCCCAGTACTACGAAGGCTGAGACAGGGGGATCGCGCAGGTTCGAAGCCAGCCTCAGCTACTCAGGGAGGCTCTCAGCAACTTAATGAGACCCTGTTTCCAAATAAAATATAAGCCGGGCATGGTAGTTGCAAAGGGCCTCACTATGTAGCTGAGGCTGGCCGCGAACCGTGATCCTACTGTCTCAGCCTCCCAAATGTTGGGATTAAACCTTCTAATGTGGTCAAAAAAAAATTACAGAAAACTTAATCAATATTTATCCTTTAAGTTGTATATTGTTTCTTCTGCCTCTGAACTATATCCTCAGCCCGATTTTTTATTTTGACATAGGGTTTCACTAAATTGCAGAGGGCCTCACTAAATTTTGGAGGCTGTCCTTGAGCCTGTGATTCTCCAGCGTTAGCCTCTCAAATACAAGGATTATAGGCATGTACCATCACACTCGATTAGTCCTATTGCTTTTAATTCATTTCCATGCTGGCAAAATATTTAAGTTCACAAAATCATATTCTTGGAAAGCAGAATTCTTGAAAACTTTTAATACTACCAGACTTCACTTTTATAAAATGAGAAAAAGAGCCAGGCATGATGGCACAAACCTATAATCCCAGTACTTTAGAGGCTGAAACAGGAGGATGGCAGGTTCCTGGCCACCCTCGACAACTTGTGAGACCCTCCAAACTTAGTGAGATTCTGTTTCAAATTAAAAATAAAATAGGGCTGAGGGTATAGCCAGAAGGTAGAATGCCCCTGGATTCACTCTACCTTGGATGCTGGTAGAATCCCCAGCACCACAAAAAGTAATAAAAAAAAATTAAAAATTAGAAAAGAGCCCGATATGGTGGCACATGCCTATACTTGGAAAGCTAATATGCCTCAACTGCTTAGCAAGACCCTTTTTCAAAACTTAGCAGGGCGTGGTGGCATACGCTTGTAACCCCCGCACTTGGGAGGCAGAGACAGGAGGATGGTGCAGGTTCAAAGCCAGCCGCGCTGGCTTAAGAGACCCTGTTTCCAAATAAAAAAGTATAAAATAGGTCTGGGAGTGTAGCCCAGAGGTAGAAGGGTTTCCAGGAACCCCAGTACCACCAAAAAAATTAAGTAAAACTAGGGGTGTGGCTCAGAGGTAGGCTGACTCTGGGTTCAAACCCTAGTACCACAAAAAAGAAAGATTTGCACTTAGACAACATGTATACGAAAAGATGCTCAAGATCAATAATCACTAGATAAATGCAAATCAAAAGCACAATGAAATACCACCTCACACTCTATAACAGCTATTTTTAAACCAGGTGTGGTAGCCATACCTATAATCCCAGTACTTGGGAGGCTAAGACAGGAGGATCTCAGGTACCTCAGCAATTTAGGGAGTCACAGTTTCAAGGTAAAACTGAAAAAGGCTGGGGTGTAGCTCAAAGGTAGAATACCCCTGGGTTCAATCCCAGATACAAAAAAAAAGGCACAATCATGTGGTGGCACATGCTTATAATCCCAGTATTTAAGAGGCTGAGACAGGAGGATCCAGGTTCATGGTCAGCTTCAGCTACTTAATGAAGCCCTCTGCAATTTAGTGAAACCATTTCAAAATAAAGAATAAAAATAGGGGTGTGGGTGTAGCTCAGAGGTAAAATGCTCCTGGGTTCAATCCCCAGTACAGAAAAAAAAAAAAGCCGAGTGTGGTGGTGCACACTTGTAATCCCAGCATTTGGGAAGCTGAGAACAGAGGATCCCAGTTCACAGACAGCCTCAGCTACTTAAATGAGGCCCTCGCAACTTAGTGAGACACAGTTTCAAAATAAAAGAATAAAAAATAGAGGGCAGGGGGTGTAGCTCGGAGGTTGAATGCCCCTGGGTTCCATCCCCAGACACACTAAAAAGGGCAATTGTGAGGGGGAGATGGCAGGTATAGAGACTGAACCAAGAAGCATTCCACCTCTGAGCTATATCCCCAGCCCTTTTTTTATTTTTTGCTTCTGAGCTATATTTTTTGTTTTGAAACAGATTTTCATTAGGTTGCAATTTCCTGTCTCAGCCTCCCAAGTACTGAGAGTACAGGCATAAACCATCATGCCCAGCTTAACTTTTTCTTTTTTTTCGGGTCTGGATATTGAACCCAGGGGCATTCTACCTCTGAGCTACACCCCCTGCCCTATTTTTATTCTTTATTTTGAAACAGGGTCTCACTAAGTTGCAGAGGGCCTCACTAAGTAGCTGAGGCTGCCTGCGAACCACGATCCTCCAGTCTCAGCCTCCCAAATGCTGGAATTACAAGCGTGCGCCACCACGCTCGGATTCTTTAATTTTTTTTAAAACAGGGTTTCAGTAAGTTACCGAGGGTTAACACTTTCCTTGAACCTGCAATTCTGCTGTCTTAGACTCCCAAGTACTGGAATAACAGGAGTGTGCCACCACATCCGGCTTAAAAAGGCTATTTTTAAAAAAATCAAATCAGAAAATAACAAGTGTTAGTGAGGATGTGGAGAAATTAGAACTCTTCTGCACTGCTGATAGGAATGAAAAATGGTGCAGCTGCTGTGGAAAACTGTATGGCAATTCCTCAAAATATTCAACATATGATCCAACAGTTCTGTTACTTAGTATATACCAAAAAGAAATAAAAGCAGAGACTCAAAAACAGATACTTGTACTTGTATGTTCACAGCAACATTATTCATCATAGTCAAAAAGTGAAAGCAAGCCCAAAGTCCACTGATAAATGAATGGATAAGCAGTATGTGGAATACACATATACTGAAATATTATTCAGCCTTAAAAAATAAAATTCTAGCCAAGCCCGGTGGCACACGCTTGTAATCTCAGTACTTGGGAGGGTGAGACGGGAGGATCACAGGTTCAAAGATAACCTCAGCAACATAGGGAGACTCAGCCAGGTATGGTGATGCACATCTGTAATCTTGGTATTTGGGGAGGCTGAGACAGAAGGATCACAGGTTTGAGGACAACCTCAGGAAGTAGTGAGACTCATAAATCTATATAGCGAGACTCTCAGCAACCTAATGAAACAGTTTCCCAACAAAATATAAAAAGAAGCCGGGCGTGGGGGCGCACGCTTGTAATCCCCGCGCTTGTGGCTGAGACAGGAGGATCGCATGGGTTCAAAGCCAGCCCAGCTACTTAGTGAGGCTCTCAGCAACTTAGTGAGACCCTGTTTCCAAATAAAATATAAAATAGGTCTGGGAGTATAGCCCAGAGGGAGAAAGCCTCTGGGTTCCACCCCCAGTACTACAAAAAAAAATATATATATATATATATAAACAGCTAGGGGAGCCAGGCATGGTGGCACACACTTGTAATCCCAGCATTTGGGAGGCTCAGACAGGAGGAGGAGGATCCAGGTTCACTGACAGCCTCAGCTACTTACTTAGTGAGTCCCTTTGCAACTCAGTGAGACTCTGTTTCAAAATAAAGAATAAAAAAATAGAGCTAGGATATATCTGAGGTAAAATACCCCTGGGTTCCATCCCCAGTACTGCAAAAAAAAAAAAAAAAAAAAGAACTGGGGGTGTAGCTCAGGGGGTAGAAAGCGCCTGAGTTCAATCCCCTATAACTATAAAAAATAATAAAGAAATAAATAAATGCCCTTCTAATCCTAAAGTCAAATCTAGGCTTCCTAAGAATAATCCTTTGCTAGATACAGATATCAGTAGCTATTACTGGTCTACTTCAGATTAAATTAGTTACTGAAGAATTCAGTATTCAGTATGTCTCCCAACTTTGTATTTCAAGCATGGCTGATTTATCTCCAGAATTCTTCCTTCATTTTTCTTCTAAAGCATCAAACCAACTCCTATCTTTTTTTTTTTTTTTTTTTTTTTTTTTTTTTTTTGCGGGTCTGGGGGTGGAATCCAGAGCCATTTGACCTCCAAGCTACACCCCCTGCCCAATTTTTTATTTTTATTTTGAAACAGGGTCTCACTGAGTTGCGGAGGGCCTAAGTAGCTGAAGCTGTCTGAACTGCGATTCTCCAGTCTCAGCCTCCCAAATGCTGGGATTACAAGCGTGCGCCACCACGACCGGCTCCTATCTTTAGTCAAATCTTCTCCCCAAAGCTCATAAGAGCACATATTTATTAACTGGTAGTTATAAAGCCGGGTGTGGTGGAGCACACTTGTAATCCCAGCATTCAGGAGGCTGAAACCAGAGGATCGCAGTTTGCAGACAGCCTCAGCTAATTAGTGAGATCCTTTGCAATTCAGTGAGACCCTCTTTCAAAATAAAGAATACAAAATAGGGCAGGGGATGCAGCTTGGGGGTCGAATGCCCCTGGGTTCCATCCCCAGACCTGCAAAAAAACAAACAAAAAAAAAACTAACTGGTAGTTATATCATCTTTACAGTATTCAGTATTGAGTATCCACTGACCTCAAGTGTTAACACTGGAATCTTATTTATCAATCTCCCTCCCTCTAAAAAAAGTGCTTATATAGGAAAAGGAAAAGTTTGAAATATACTAAGCTAACCTTTGAGGTCTTTCCCAATCCCATTTCAGTTTTTCTTGTAATACCTTCTGATTTCAAATGATTACAGAAATGAATGCCCATTAACAAACTAGTAAACCAGGTTGTCTGATGAAGTTCACTGTGTTGTTGATAATCCCTTTCTCCCCACAACTATTCAGCAGGTAAAATTCCATTTTCAAAGGTAGATTCTATAGTTTCCACATTATAACAGCTATTGTTCTAATACATTTCACATAACGCCTGTCCATAAACATAAAGCAAAGAGATGAAAATTAAAGGGGCAATAGCATTCACATACTGAAAAAGAAAAGTTGAAAAGCCTAATGCAGCTGGGCGTGGTGGCGCGCGCCTGTAATTCCAGTACTCAGGGAGGCTGAGAAAGGAGGATCATGCAGGTTCAAAACCAGCCTCAGCTACTTAGTTAGGCTCTCAGCAATTTAATGAGACCCTGTTTCCAAATAAAATATAAAATGGATCTGAGAGTGATGCCTGGAAGTAGAAAGCCCCAAGGTTCCATTTCCAGTACTACAAAAAAAAAAAAAAAAAGAAGCCGGGCTTCACACGCTTGTAATCCCTGTGCTGGGAGGCTGAGACAGGAGGATCATGCAGGTTCGAAGCCAGCCTCAGCTGGTTTAAGAGACCCTGTCTCCAAATAAAATATAATAGGTCTGGGAGTGTAGAGGTAGAGGGCCCCTGGGTTCCATCCCCAGTACCACCAAAAAAAAAAAGGAAAAGAAAAAGAGAAAGAGAGAAAGAGAGAGAGAGAGAGAGAGAGAGAGAGAGAGAGAGAGAGAGAGAGAGAGAGAAGCCTAATGTAGGGGAAAAAATTCTCACTTTAAATATTTGTTCTTCTTGGTGTATTCATTTCAAGTCACCCCTCCATGCCAGTCTGGTATGGAGCTGTATTTCTATTTTCTGTATTTCTATCTTTCTAATAAACTTTCCCTTTGGTGCATTCATTTCAAGTCACCCCTCCATGCCAGTCTGGTATGGAGCTGTATTTCTATTTTCTGTATTTCTATCTTTCTAATAAACTTCTTTAAATCTTAAAAAAAAAAAAGTTTTGTTCTTGCCAGGCATGGTGGCAAACGCTTGTAATCCCCGTGCTTGGGAGGCGGAGACAGGAGGATCGCACAGGTTCGCAGGTTCGAAGCCAGCCGCTGGCTTTAAGAGACCCTGTTTCCAAATAAAAAGTATAAAATAGGTCTGGGAGAGCAGCCCGGAGGTAGAAGGGCTTCCAGGAACCCCAGTACCACCAAAAACAAAAAAATTTGTTCTTGCTGGGTATGGTGACACACACTTGTAAATCCCCGCGCTTGGGAGGCTAAGACAGGAGGATCGTGCAGGTTCAAAGCCAGTCTCAGCTACTTAGTGAGGCTCTCAGCAACTTAGTGAGAACCTGTTTCCAAAGAAAGTACAAAATAGGTCTGGGAGTATACCCCAGAGGTAGAAGGTCCCTTGGTTCCATCCCCAGTACCACCAAAAAAAAAAAAAAATTGTTCTTGCTAGAGGTAGTGAAACACACTTGTAATTCCAATACTTGGGAGACTGAGACAGAAGGATCCAGGTTCACGGCTAGCCTCAGCTACTTATTGAGGCCTCCGCAACTTAGTAAAGCCCTGTTTCAAAATAAAGAATAAAAAACCGGGCTGGGGGTGTAGCTTTGAGGGAGAATGCCCCTGGGTTTAACCCCCAACACCACAAAAAAAAAAAAAAAAAAAAGTTCTTAATGCACTAAAAAAAGAAAAAAGGCATTAAGCAAATATGATCATCAAATGCTTTTTCAGCTGCATGAGGTAGTACACACTTATAATCCCAGTACTTAGGAGGTTGAGACAGGGGGATTGTAGGTTTAAAGCCAGCCTCTGAAATTAGTGAAGGCTCTCAGCAACCTAGTTAAGACCCTGTTTCCAAATAAGAAATAAAATCAGGCTGAGGATGTAGCTTGAGCTATATGCCTCTGGCATTCTACCCATTTTTTGGTACTCAAAAAAAAATTTTTGTTGTTTTTTTGTGGTACTGGGAACTGAACCCAGAGGCATCTACCTCTGAGCTATACTCCCCAGCCCAATCTTATTTCTTATTGGAAACAGAGTCTTACTAAGTTGCAGAGCCTCAATAACTAGCTGAGACTGGCCACAAACCTGCAATCTTCCTGTCTCAGCTGCCCAAGTACGAAGATTACAAGCATGCGCCACCATGCCCAGTTTAAAAAAAAAAATTAAATCATACTTCAGCCGGGTGTGGTGGCACAGGATTGTAATCCCAGTACTTGGGAGGCTGAGATAGGAGGATCCCAGGATCGAAGCAAGCCTCAGCTCCTTAGTGAGACTCTGTTTCAAAATGAAGAATCAAAAAAATAGGACTGGGGGTGTAGCTCAGAGGTAGAAAGCCCACGGGTTCAATCCCCAGTTCTGGAAAAAAATAAATCATATAATTTTTCTATTTGTGCTATCTCAAAATAAATACGCAATTACAAACTATTTCTCCTGATTTTTTTTTTTTTTTGGTAGTACTGGGGTTCCTGGAAGCCCTTCTCCTTCCGAGCTACACTCCCAGACCTATTTTATACTTTTTTATTTTTGGAAACAGGGTCTCTTAAGCCAACAAGGCTGGCTTCGAACCAGCGTGATCCTCCTGTCTCCGCCTCCCAAGCGTGGGAATTACAAGCGTGCACCACCACGCCCGGCTTATTTTTCCTGATTTTAAAAATGAATTTTTCAAACACCATTTTCTTTCTGTAGGCTCTACTTCCTAAAACGGTGCAATTTGTAGTTAGTTGTCCTTGCAAATAGTGCATCCAACTAAATGTCAACAAAAGAAAGTTAAAAACACAGACCCAGACAGCTCTGCCATTTGGGCTTTGACTTAATCAGTGTGGAAAAAGTCTCCTGATAATAAGTTTCTTTTCACTTGTCCACAGCAAGTTAGATTAAATTGAGCCCTCTAAAAAAAAGTATGAGCATACCTGTTCACGTACCAGTAACTGTAATGTGTCTGAGGCCTTCCTTCAATTTGCAACACAAAATTCTAACAGATCTCTACACAAAAGAATATTATTTTGATGTAGAAAGATCCCTTGAAAAAGAGAAAATCATCCGGTCCCGAGCCTTACCTTTTAGCAGTGGCAGAGGTGTTAACTCAATAGGCTTGCCTTGAGACCTAAACTGTGAGGAACTTTGTGACCTCTTCTGTCTGGCTTTTCTGACGGACTTCCGAGAAAATCCGTCTACTTTATCCACTGATGGAGGAGTAGTTGGTGCTGAGGACATATCCCTACTGAAGGAAAAAGATATCATAAACACATTTCCAAGGTAGAAGCATATGTAATCTGTGAATTACACAAATTCTAAAATTCCCATATACAATATTCATGAAGACAGGAATACACGCCAAAGAAAATAAATAAAATCAATGAAGGACCGTCATGTCAGTGGAAAAACACAAGAATTGATTTGGGGAAAAAAGTAATACTACGAACCGGATATGGTGGTGCTCGCTTGAAATCCCCGTACTTGGGTGGCTGAGACAGGATCGTAGGTCTGAGGCCAGCCTCAGCAACTTTGTGAGGCCCTCTACAACTTAGTGAGGCTCTCTACAACTTAGTGAAACCCTGTTTCAAAATAAAGGGGAAAAAAAATAGCACTAGTGGTGTATCTTGGAGGTAGAATAGCCCTGGGTTCCATTCCTGGTACCACACAAAAAAGTATTATTCCTGTCATATAAACCAGTATCATAATTCTAATGCACTGTTCTTCTCCATTATAAGCATCAAAAAGATGTTCATCAGCCAACAATGGTGGTGCACACCTGTAATCTCAGTACTTGGGAGGCTGAGACAGGAGGATCACAGGTTCAAGGATAGCCTCAGCAATTTAGTATGGCCCTCAGCAACTCAGCAACACCCTGTTTCAAAAAAAATTAAAAGTAAAATAGGGCTGGGAGTATAGCTTGTAGTTAGAATGCCCCTGGGTTCAGCCTCCAGTACAAAAAAATATATATATATATTCATCGAGACTTGAAGAACTCTATGCTGCATGCCCATTTTAATTGCAAAGCTCTTCTCATCCTGTTATTCTTGAAATAATTTTGGAGCTATTCTGCAGCTGGAAAACTTCCATGGATACATCTTCCTAGCATATTTAATATTATGAATGGACTCTGGAGCTAAAACCCTTACTGTACTTCAAGAATCGACACCACTGTTGCCTAGCATGGTAGCACACACCTCTAATCCCAGTTGAGACTGGAGGAATCTCAACCTTGGGAGGTTGTGACAGGAGGATCACAGGTTGAAGGCCAGCCTCAGTCACTGAGCAAGACCCTTAGCAACTTGGTGAGACTCTCAAAATTTAAAAATAAGCTGGGCATGGTGGCACACACCTGTAATACCAGTACTTGAGAGGCTGAGCCAAGAGGATCTCAGGTATTCACCCAGCAACTTGTGAGGCCCTCTGCAACTTAGTGACACCCTGTTTCAAAATAAAGAATAAGATAGGGCTCAGGGTGTAACTCAGAGGTAGAATAACTCTGGGTTCAATCCCCAGTACAAAAAAAATTTTTTAATTAAAAAATAAATAAAAGGAATAATAAATAAAAATAAAAATAAATAAATAAATAAATAAATAAAAGGGCTGGAAGTGTAGCTCAGAGGTAGAATTCTCGAGTTCAACTCCCTAATATCAAAACCTATACCAACATACCATAGTAAGGTGATTTTATAATTACTGAAAGTATCTAGGCATGACTTTTAATGCAATGGGCTGTGTTTGTTATGATAAACTACTACACTGCAAATGAGAACAGGCTAGATTACTTTAAACAGAACATACAAAAGGCATAATTAAAATCATTTCAAAGAAGACTTCTTTTTGAATGAAGCCATCTCAAGTTATTAAAGCTTAATAAACAAAACTCGGCTGAATCAAGCACAGTTGAACATAACTTTACAGCCTACTTAGACAACCAAGTTGAGTTCCCTTGCAATTTGGACCTTAAAGTTCAAATACCAATTTTATTCTATCAAATGGACAGAACTGAACAGTTCTTTTGCCTTTTTTTAACCCTCTCAAATTACTAAAATGCAGGCTATTAAACTAAAAGTAACAAGCATTAAACTCAATTTCATTCAGCAAGTTAAAAAGATGCCATCAGTTCCATGACAGTGAGGTTCCATGCAAGATTAATGGCAGACTGTGATAGAAAATAATGCATACAGGGGAAATGCTGAACTGCAATTACTCACTTGTCATTCCAATACACAAGTGTTTTTTAACTTCTACCTCAAAGAATAGGGGAGTTTCTTCTGAATGTGTAATACTAAAAACTTAGTTATAGTACCTGAATTCTGGCAAAGTAAAAACAAAACATTGGGGAAGAAATCTAATGGTGTCAAGGTTTGGAAATTTGAAGTCTTCTTTGGTTCTCTTTCATTAAGAAATTTTTTAAATCTACCTAACATAACCTTAAATATAATATGACAGATTCAAAGTGGAATTGCAAAGTATGAATACAACATAAAATGTACCATCGCTTTAAAATATAATGACTGCCTCAGCAGTCATATTTGTATGTTGTAAATTTAGGCACAGATTTTCCAATCTCGGATGTGAATTATTTAGATTTCATTTAACCCCAACAACACAACATTTCAGTAGATCCCGTTCATCCTTGTCTTTTCTTTATCCCTTATCTCCCATCTTTAGCGACAATATATAGGCAGCTTTTTTTTTTTTTTAATCATTTGCCCCTTATGCCCGCAACGTCAAAGATCTCAACCCTGAAGCACTGCAGAACTGAACGTAAGGCAGCGGCGGGTCCGTGCAAAGCCCTGGGAAACAGGTTTCACCTGGGCCAGGGCGCCTGAAGCTTTATCGTCCCCTAAACCTAGGGCGCGGGGTATTTCCAAGGCTCGGGATAATCTGTGGGGTGGGGTGTCTATAGAAAGGCTCTCACCTACACCCCAAGCCCTGGAGAAGATACGCTGCCACAGGATCCTCCCCACTACACCAGACCCCTTCCCCCCTCCACCGCCTCCGCCAGTGGATAAAGGGGGACAAGAAAACGCCTCCAATTCCAGAAGGTGGAGAAAAGGGGGGAGAGGGAGGCAGAGCGGACGAGAGGCATCAGCAGAAGCATCTGCAGGTAAATCAGACAAGTGGGACCGGCGCTCGCTCGCACCCTCCCCACGGCCCGCTCCCCGCCGGCCCCGGCCTTCCCAAGTCCGGTGCCCTGGGGTTCCCAGCAGGACCGAGGAGGAAGGCGGGCGGGCGCCCGCGGGGCCGGAGGGACGAAGTTACCTTGACGCTTCTGGGGAAGAATCCAAAGATGATGGTGGCTTCGAGGGGCGGGCGGCGGGGCCGGGACGTGCGGGGGGAGGTCCGGGCGGCGGCGGGGAGCCGGGGCGAGCGCTGTCCGGTGCGGTCCCTCCGGTTCCGCGGCGGCGGCGGCGCCTCTAGGCCTTAGGGCCGGACCGAACCTCAGCGCTCCGGCGGCGGCGGCCTCACGATCCTCCCCCGCGGGCCCGTCCCATCAAATCGGCACCGACCCCGTTGCGGCTCGGCCGGCGGCTCCTCGCTCACATTCCCGGCGGGCGGCGCCTCTGCTCGTTGCCCCGGACCGACGGCGGCGGCGGCGACGTGGGGAGGGGGAAGGGAGGGAGGAAGGCTGGATCTGCAGCGGCTACAGGCAGAGGAGTCGGGAGGAGGAGGAGGAGCCGCTGGAGCTGGAGCCGCCGCTGCCAGAGCCGCCGTTCGCTGCCCGCGGTGGGTTCCCGTCAATGCCCCTTTCTCTCTCCTATTGTCAATATCACCGGGCGGCAGAGTCCATGGCACACGCTCAACCGAACCTCCTAGTCGGCAGCACCCGCCTCCGGCGCCCGCCCACTGGAGCCTTCAAACGGGAAGCGAGGTCTCATTGGTCCGCGTCTGCCTTCACTCCCCTGCCAGCATGTTCGGCTGAGAGCCGATCAGGGATTGGCGGCGGGAGGGGCGGAGAAACCGGAGGGTGGGAAGAGAGGAAGCCGAGGATTGGGTCGAGGCGTGAAGGACCCGGATGCAGCCGCGATCCCCGGCGCGCGGCCGCAGCTTCCGCCAGGCGGCTGGTAGAGTTGGAGCTGGACGCTGTAGCAGCGGCCGGGCCTGAGAGGAGCTCCTCAACCCGGGAGATGTGCGATTAGCAGGCAGCCACGGAGGCTTCCGCGCAGTGGAGGCCTTGGCGCCGCGCTCCTCTTCAACTGGAAGGCTGCGAGGGTTGGGGGGCGGTCCCCTTGGGTCTTGCTTCCGCCCCCTTCGGAGGCTCGCGAGCCCCTCTGGGCCGGGAGAGCCCCACTCGGGACTGGACCCCGCACTGCGTAGGAAGAATGTGATCCCCCGCCAGTGCGACACTGCGTGTCCTAATGAGCCCCTTGGTGCCCGCCAGGAAACCCCCAGCAGCCGCTGGCACCGAAATCTAAACCCCTGGGGCCTGGCCAAGGGCTGGGTAAGGCTTCAAGTTCTCACCTCGTGTCCTTACCCCTAGAGGTCTCTTGAAAGGATCAGCTCCCTGAAGTTCCTGCGCTTCTGTAGTCATGCAGGTGGGAACGTGGTCACCGGGCTCTGCGATCTTTCAGAGTACCTGCATTGGCCAGCCGCCTGCCGCAGAGCTCGGAGGGACGACCCAGTGCAAATTGAAAAACTGAATTTGGCAAGTTGGATCTAGAAGAGTTTTTAATGGAGAAGATTTCACGAATCTCTAGAACAGGCGATAAAATACTTACAAGTGTGTTTGCATCCTTGGTGAGCCCGAAACCAAATAGTGCAATATTCAGAAGATATTCTTAGGTCTATTTGAATGCACAATACAGTTTCTTTTTGTTGTTGTTGTTTTTTTTTAGGGGGAAAAAATCTTTTTTTTTTTTTTTTTTTTTTTTGGTTACTGGGGTTCCTGGAAGCCCTTCTACCTCTGGGTTACACTCCCAGACCTATTTTATACTTTTTTTATTTTTGGAAACAGGGTCTCTTAAGCCAGCTCGGTTGGCTTCGAACCTGTGCGGTCCTCCTGTCTCCGCCTCCCAAGCGCGGGGATTACGTGCCTGCAAGAAAAATCTTTAATGCTAATTTCAAACATCAGACTACCGGATTTCAGTACATGGAAAATTGGGGAGGGGTAGATAAAGAAAAAATTAACATGAATAATTCCTCAACCCAGAGATGAGCACTGTTAGCATTTTGATATATTTACTTCTGGCTTTCTTCCTTTTATATTAATAAAATATATAGTTCAAAAAGAACTGGATGTGTAGCTCAAAGGTAGAATGCCCTTGTTTTTTTGGTTTTTTTTGGTTTTTTTTTTGCGGGTCTGGGGATGGAACCCAGGGGCATTCGACCTCCGAGCTACACCCCCTGCCCTATTTTTTTTTTTTTTTTATTCTTTATTTTGAAACCAGGTCTCACTGAGTTGCAGAGGGCCTCACTAAGTAAGTAGCTGAGGCTGTCCGCGAACCGCGATCCTCCGGTCTCAGCCTCCCAAATGCTGGGATTTCAAGCGTGCGCCACCACGCCCGGTTTTAGAATGCCTTTGTTAATCCCCAGTACCACGAGGAAAAAAGTGTAGTTCAGTAGCCTACTTTTTCTCCTCATTATGTCATGTTTTCTGTACAGTTAAGGGAATATAACTATATAAATAAAGAGTACCATATGTACAACTGACAACAAGAAATGTGCTTGTGTTTCTCTTGTTTGTGTTAACAATTGTTGCAGAGTTCTATGTATACTCCCAGAAATGGCTCTTGAGTAGAAAAATTTTATGCAATGAAAGGTAAAAAGTATTCGTGTTCTAAACTAAAATGGGGAATTCCAAAAGGTGACTCTGAGATAGAAGCAGGCTCCCCCTGTAGACCCCAGATGATTGGCCACTGTATATAACTAATACCCATTTTTGCTCTGGTATAAGTATCATTACCACTGAGGTGGTTCCTACCTTCAGGAAACTTATATTTCCATATCTCAGTCTTCATGAAAGTTCAGTATCCCAGCCAAGCAGAACCTGTTTCCTCAATCTGATGGTAAATGCAGAATTAAAACCAAGAAAGATTTCAAGCCAACTCAATTTCCCTTGGCAACAGTTGAACCGTTAAAAAGTAGTGCATGTTTGAAATGCTCACAGCTGTTGCTTAGAACATTTCACATTTTGTAGAGTGAGGGTTCTGCTTGCAAATTATGGATCTCCATAAAGACAATTCATTTCAAAGTCAATTCATTTTCTATAAAATGGCTGAGCAACTGAAATGAGCAGGTTTTTTTTTTTTTTTTTAAGAGGAAACATCCTTGCCTATGTGAGAATATTTTCTGTGAACCAAAAATTTCATATGGAGGTCCACGCATCCCAGGGGTGTGAGTACTCCAAGGATAATGCTGGGGAATCCATTTGGATGCAGAAAGAAAAAGAGGACACCTATTTGTGCCTAATTCTAATGTAAAAAGAAAGGCATAAGCAGTCCTGCATTGAGACCATGGAATGGTCCCCTGGGGAGAGCAGCATAGGATTGTCCTCAGGGAAAAGAAAGAAGGTGTTCATTCCCAAAGTGGTGATTGGCCCCCATCAATCTGTTGCGACTTACTGCAGCTTTCCAGGTCTCATTAAGTGTATTTAGTTTAATATTGTGCAATTAAACTAAATCTGCAGGAAATATAAATGACTTTGCTTTTTTTTTTTTTTTTTGCAGTACTGGGTTTGTTTGGGGGGGGTTATTTTTTGTTTGTTGTTTCTTTGTTGTGGTACTGGGGTTGGATGCCAGAGGCATTCTAACTTAGCGTTATACCCCCAGCCCAATTTTATTTCTTATTTGGAAACAAGGTCTAACTAGGTTGATGAGAGTCTCACTACTTGGTGAGGGTGTTCTCAAACCTGCCGTCTTCCTGTCTCAGCCTCCCAAACACTGGGATTACAGGCAGGTGCCACAACTGCCCAGCTTGGTACTGGGGTTTGAACCCAGGGGCATTCTCCCTCTAAGCAAATTTTGACTGAAAAATAACAAAATCATCAGGAAGACTGTTTGAAACATAGACTTTTCATCCACTATCATTAATAATGAACTTTAAGCCGGGCATGGTGGCACACGCTTGTAAACCCAGCATTTGGGAGGCTGAGACTGCAGGACCGCGGTTCACAGATAGCCTTAGCTAGTGAGACCCTGTTTCAAAATAAAGAATAAAAAAAAAAAAAAAAATAGGGCAGAGGGTGTAGCTCGGAGGTCAAATGCCCCTGGGTTCCATCCCCAAATACTTTATGAACAAATATACATACTTTTGAAAGAATATGTCCCAAAAAATATATTGATGAAAACACATGATCAAAAGTTTGGAGCCGCCAGATGTGGTGGCACACTTGTAATCCCCATGCTTGGTAGGCTGAGACAAGAGGATCGCACAGGTTCAAAGCCAGCCTCAGGTACTTAGTGAGGCTCTCAGCAACTTAGACCCTGTTTCCAAATAGAATATAAAATAGGTCTGGGAGTATAGCCCAGAGGTAAAAAGCCCCTGGGTTCCACCCCCCCAGTACCACCAAAAAAAAAAAGTTTGGAGCCAGGCATGGTGGCGAATGCTTGTAATCTCAGCATTTGGAAGGCTGAGACAGGATGATCCCAGTTTTCATGGCCAGACTCAGCTACTTAGTGAGGCCCTCTGCAACTCAGTGAGAACCGGTTTCAAAATAAAGAATAAAAAATAGGGCAGGGGGTATAGCTCAGAGATCGAATGCCCCTGGGTTCCATTCCCAGACCTGCAACAAAAAAAAAAAAGTTTGGAGCTGCCAGGCATGGTGGCACACGCTTATAATTTGGGAGGCTGAGACAGGAGGATCTTGGCTCGGAGACAGCCTCAGCTACTTAATGAGGCCCTTTGCAACTCAGTGAGGCCATGTTTCAAAAGAATAAAAAATAGGACAGGGGGTGTAGCTCAGAGGTAGAATGCCCTTGGGTTTTATCCCTAGTACCTAAACCTTAAAAAAAAAATAAATAAATAAAAAAAAATTAGGATTTGGGGTGTAGCTCGGAGGTCATAGGTAGAATGGCTCTCCTGGGTTCCATCCCCAGTACCACAAAAAAAGTTTGGAGAAACCAGATATGGTGGTGCATGTCTTTAATCCCAGTACTTGGAAGGCTGAGACAGGAGAATTGCAAGTTTCAGGACAACCTCAGCATGTAGTGAGAAGCTCATCAACCTAGCAAGACCCTGTTTCAAAACAAAATAGGGGTGGGGGTGCATCTTAGAAATATAATGCCCATGGGTTTAATCTCCAGTATCAAAGGCAAAAAAAAAAAAAAAAATGTTTGAAGAGCCTGGAATGGTGGTACAAGCCTGTAATCCCAGCATTTGGGTGCCTGAGACAGGAGGATCACAGATTTCAGTACAGCCTCAGCAAATGTAGCAAAACTCAGCAACCTAAAGCTGGGCGTGGTGGCCCACACTTGTAATCCAAGCATTTGGGAGGCTGAGACCAGAGGATCAAGGTTCCCAGACAGCCTCAGCTACTTAGTGAGGCCCTTTGCAACTCAGTGAGACCCGGTTTCAAAATAAAAATAAAAAATAGGGCAGGGAGTGGAACTCGGAGGTCAAATGCCCCTGGGTTCCATCCCTAGACCCACAAAAAAAACCCTCAGCAACCTAGTGAGACTTGTTTCAAATAGAAAAAATAAAAAGGCTGGGTATGTAGTTTGGTGGTAGACTATCCCTAGGTTCAATTCCCCAGTACCACCAAAAAATAAAAAAGATTTGGAGACTGCTATTCCAGATAATATGAAATGAAATATAGCTATTATCACCGGTTGTGGTGGTGCATGCTTGTAATCCCAGCATTTGGGAGGCTGAGACAGAAGGATCCGTGGTGCAAGGATCTCTGCTTTCCTAGAAAAACAGTAAAAGAAACAATATAGAAGCAGCTAGTGTAGACTTGGGCCCTCTGGAACTCAGTGAGACCCTGTTTCAAAATATAGAATAAAAAATAGGGCTGGGTGGGTTCCATTCCCAGTACCACAAAAAAGAAGGAAGGGAGGGAGGGAGGGAGGAAGGAAGGAAGGAAGAAAAAAATATACCCATTATCAAGCCAGGCATGGTGGCACACACTTGTAATCCCAGCATTCAGGAGGCTGAGACAGAATCGCGGTTCTCAGACAGCCTCAGCTACTTAGTGAGGCCCTTTGCAACTCAGTGAGACCCGGTTTCAAAATGAAGAATAAAAAATAGGGCAGGGGGTGTAGCTCGGAGGTCGAATGCCCCTGGGTTTCATCTCCAGACCTGTAAATATATATATGTATATATATTTGTGTATATATATATATATACATGTATATATGTGTGTATATATACATGTATGTGTATATATACATGTATGTGTGTGTGTGTGTGTATATATATATATATATATATATATATATATATATATATCCATTATCAAATCCCAACACAGTTCTTTGTTTCAGATGAAAGCTCACTTCCCAGGTATCAGAGCTTGTTGGTGCCAAAGATGTTGGGGTGAGTTCTCGGCTCAGGAACTCGGGGTCTGCAGGGTCCTTGGCTAACGTGATGGAAAAGAATTTCAGCACGTGCCAGTTAGAGACATAGACAGAGGTTTATTGGGGAAAGGGGAGGAAATACACATTCAAGAGAGAATGCGGGCCTCTCAAGATGAGGAAGGCATTTTGGGGAGTTCAGGGTTCTCTTCTTATAGGGGACTTTCGTGAGGGGTGGGCTAGAGAAGGTATGTGAGGATGAGCTCGGTCCGGTAGTCCCAAGGCGGTTTATGGTGGGCAGGTGGTCTGGCAGCCTTAGGGTGGATGAGCTCAGTCCAGTAGTCCCGAGGCGCTTCCTGATGGTCTGTGGTCTGGTCAGCCTTAGGGCGGATGATCTTGAGTTGATTGGGGTCCTCATTAGTTGATTGACAGATAAGCTAGGATATCCTAAATTATAGGTTTTCTAGGAAATATTGTTCACTCTAGGATCTACAGGTTTCCCAAGAATTTATGGTAGAGTCAGGCCTGGGAAAGAGAACTGGTTTGTGGACTAGAGGCAGAGGCACTTCAGCTCCAGGTTCTTGTATCAAAGTTATATTTTTTACTTTTCCTTCCTGTCTGTCTCCTTTCTACCTACTTATTCCTTCTATCCTTCATCAAGCTGAGCTTATCCTGAATCTGTTGGCAGGCTGGCCATGGCCATGTGATTAGACGAGAAGACAGACTATCAGATGGTGGCTGGCCAGTGAACTGAAGAAATGCTAGGATAATAAACAAAAGCAGCATCAAACCCATTCTCGACAAGACACCATCATTAAACGTAGGCTATTTGCCGTGTGTGCACTTCATGCAGAAGTCCATGAAGCTAGTTGTGAGAGGAACAGTGAGATAGCTGAGGCCATCGCTGCTTTCCTAGAAAAACAGTAAAAGAAATAATCTAGAAGCAGCTAGTGTAGACAAGGGACCTTGGGTAGCAAATTTCTTTCAGCCACATTTATCCACTAGGAAATACCTTCAGCAGTGACATTTTCTTGGGCCACAACTTAAATATTGCAGTTATGTCTTCACACATGCTTCAAGGATTGTAGCTTTTTCCTCCCTTCCTATATGACTAATGTGCATAATTATTGCTTGAGATTGAAGATGGTTAGGTGCTCCAGTTCTCAAATTAGGAGTCTGAGCAACAATTCAGAAATGACTATCAGAGGACCTTTGCACCCACTCGGTGGGAGGCCCAGGCAAGGAAGGAGCGAGGCGGGACCCAGGCTTTATATTGCTAATGGAGACTGAAGGTTTGGGGGGAGGGACAAAAAAACGAGAAGAAAAGGCCAGCTTCAAGTGCACTTTATTTTACACAGGCTAAAATCCAAAATAATGTACCGGAAGCAAAACTCTGCTCATAAAATATTCATTGTACACAATTAAGTGAAATTAAAGCTATAACCTAATTATAAACATAATGAGGAAAACACAGACTCCCAATTCAGATGTTATCCAGCAACAGTCAGGAGCTGGGGACTTGTTTTCCTCACCTATACAAAAGCAAATGAACAACTCCTAACTCATCAGATTCAAATGAGGTTGTACATTTACTACAGTGCCAAGCATATGTTAATCCATCCTTTTCTCTCCTTCTTCCTTCCTTTCTTTCTTTCTTTCTTTTTTTTTCTTTTTCCTCCGCACTAAGGATTGAACCTAAGGGCATTCTACCTCTGAGCTACACCACAGGCGCCCTATTTTATTTTTTATTTGGAAACAGGGTCTCACTAAATTGTTAAGGGCCCTACTAAGTTTCTGAGGCTGCCCTCAAGCCAGTGACCCTCCTATCTCAGCCTCCCAAGTACTGAGCTATAGGTATGCATCAAGATGCCCAGCTCCATTTTCTTTTTTCTTCCTTCCTTCCTTCCTTCCTTCCTTCCTTCATTCCCTTCTTCCTTCCTTCCTTTCTTTCCTTTCCTTCTTTTTTAATCCAGAGGCATTCTACCTTCGAGCTACACCCCCAGCCCTATTTATTTTTATTCTGAAACAGGGTCTCCCTAGGTTAATGAGACTCTCACTACTTCCTGAGGCTGTTCTCGAACCTGCAAACCTCCTGTCTCAGCCTTCTAAATACTGGGATTACAGGCATGTACGACCATGCCTGGCTCATTTTCTTTCTTTTTTTTTTTTTTTTTTTTTTTTTTTTGCGGGTCTAGGGATGGAACCCAGAGGCATTCGACCTCTGAATTATACCCCTTACCCAATTTTTTATTCTTTATTTTGAAACAGGGTCTCACGGAGTTGCAGAGGGCCTCACTAAATAGCTGACTGAGGCTGTCCGCGAACCGTGGTCCTCCAGTCTCAGCCTCCCAAATGCTGGGATTACAAGCGTGCGCCACCACACCCGGCTTCATTTTCTTATTTATCCATCTAGAATTTTTTTTTTTAATTTTCTCCCTCCCCAACCTCAATTTTATTCAGTATTCCTCCCATGACAGAAAAAAAAAAAAAGCCTTTTTTTTTTTTTGAGGTACAGGGGATGGAACCCAGGGACATTCTACCTCCGAGCTACACCCCCAGCCCTATATTTTAGTGTGTGTGTGTGTGTGTGTGTGTGTGTGTGTGTGTGTGTGTGTGTGTGTTTACTGGAGATTGAACCCAGGGGCATTAAACCTCTGAGATATACCCTAGCCCTTTTTATTTTTTGTTTTGAAAAGAGGTTCTCACTAGGTTGCTGAAAGTCTCACTACTTGCTGAGTCTGTCCTCAAATCTTCAATCCTCCTGTCTCAGCCTCCCAAGTACTAGGAAGGTAGATATTCTTACAAATTATACTTGCAAAGTCCCTCTAGAGCACATATGAAAGGAAGGCATTGTGTAGAGTCCTACTGAATGTGAAAATAAGCACTATTCTTTATCAGACAATCTGGTGCTTTTGAATAAGTTTATTTTTGCTGTGTGTCTTAAAACATGAAGGTCATATTTCATGAAATGCAGCCTATGGGGCTCTTCTCTATCTATAGAGAAAGAATACTGTTTTTAAGATGATAAAATTGAGTAAAATCTATGTATATAGGGTGAATCATAACTAAAATATTCTAAAGGGGCAAGATAACTAAAAAGAGGTGGAAAACTAATCTGGGCACACTGTTATTACAACAAAAGAAACCCATAAGGACAATGTATGTAATCTTGTATGCTACCGGTAATAATAACTTCAAACATGCATAGCAATTTAATACACTTTCATATGCCCTATTTAATTTGAGCCTTCACTCTGTTGGTACTTATTACTTCCAGTATATAAACAAGAGAACTGAGAACCAGGGAGGTTGTCCAATATCAGACAGCTAGTAAATAGTAGAACCACAATTCAAGCATTGTTCTTCCAAGGGCCAAGCCTCTTCACAGTATACCAAGTTGCCTCTGTCTGCAAATGGTAAGTCTAAGTAATTGAATATAAAGCTACTCTTTTCTCTACCTTACAGAAGAAAAGACTAAGACAAATATCTTATATAAGGCCACAACATAAAGAAAGTAGAAACAGCTGAAGCATGATGCTGCATGCCTATAATCCTAGTACTTGAGAAGTTGAGACAGGAGGATTGCAGGTTCCAGACCTACAGCAACTTGGCAATACTCTCAGCAACAGAGCAAGGTTCTATTTCAGAACAAAAGAGCCAGGCGTGGTGGTGCATGCTGGAGGCTGAGACCGGAGGATACGGACAGCCTCAGCTACTTAGTGAGGCCCTCTGCGACTTAGTGAGACCCTGTTTCAAAAATAAAGAATAAAAAAAAAAAAAAATAGGGCAGGGGAATGTAGCTTGGAGGTCAAATGCCCCTGGGTTTCATCCCCAAACCTGAAAAAAAATTTAATTAGATTAGGGAGTAGCTCAGAGGAAGAACATCCCTGGTTTCAATCCCTGGTAACACACATATACACATAGTAGCTAAACAATGGATCAAGTTTATCACCATCAATATGAGCCTTCATTCACTGAAAGCTATAAGCCAGGAATGTTGGCAGACACTTTACATGTGTGATATTATTTAATCCTCAAAATAACACACTGATGTAAATATATACCCTACTTTACAGATGCAGAAACTAAAATATAGGCCGGGCATGGTGGCACACGCTTGTAATCCCAGCATTTGATAGGCTGAGACAGGAGCATCAGGGCTCATGGACAGCCCTAGCTACTTTGTGAGGCCCTTTGCAACTCTGAGACCATTTCAAAATAAAGAATAAAAAATAGGGCTGGGAGTATAGCTCAGCAGTAGCGTGCCCCTGGGTTCCATCCCCAGTACCACAAAAAAAAAAAAAAAAAGAAAGAAAGAAAGAAAGAAAGAAAGAAAGAAAGAAAAGAAACCTAAAACTAAAATATAGGAAGGCTACATTTCTTTCCCCAGGTCCTACATTTTGAGGGTAGCAGAGTTTAGGCAAGGGTTAAGTGTAGAAGGTAGGCCCTGAAGTTCCATCCGTCTTGATTTATTCAGCATTCTCACTACTGTGACCCAAGCACCTGACATTCACAACTTAAAGGAAGAAAAATTGTTATTTACTGACAGTCTGGAGGTTCCAGTCATTGTCATATTGGCTTCCACACAGGAGCTGCAGCTTCAGGTCCTCAGGATGTCATGGAGGGGAGCAGAGAGGGCGTGAGAGCTTGTGTCAGTCAGCTCCCGCAGAGGGGAGAGAAAGGGGTGGGGTAGAGCAAAGACTGCAGCAACCAGCCCTGGGAAACGTGCCCCTGGCCATGCCCTCAGGGATTCTTCCCCAGCAACTTTGTCCAGCCTCTGGAGGACAAAGGCATGTTCTTGTCTTAATACATGAGAGGCTGAGATAGGAGGATCACAAGTCGGAGGCCAGTGTGCAGTAACTTAGCAACATCCTGTTTCAAAAAAAAATTTTTTTTTGGCAGTACTAGGGATTGAATTCAGGGTCATTCTACCTACAAGTTACACCTGCAGCCCTATTTCTTTTTTCTTTTTTGTTCCCCCTGTGGTACTGGGGATGGAATCCAGGAACTTTCTACCTCTGGGCTATACTCCCAGACCTATTTTATATTTTATTTGGAAACAGGGTCTCACTAAGTTGCTGAGGCTGGCTTCGAACCTGCATAATTCTGTCTCAGCCTTCCAAATGCTAGAATTACAAGTGTGTACCACCATGCTCAATTATTTTTTTCAATACTGGAGTTGGAACCCAGGGGCATTCTACCTCCGAGCTATATCTCAGTCCTGTTTTTTATTCTTTATTTTGAAACAGGGTCTCACTGAGTTGCAAAGGGCCTCCCTAAGCAGCTTGAGACTGTCTGCGAACCCACATCCTCCTATTCTCAGACTCCCAAGTACTGGGATACAAGCGTGCACCACCACGCCCGGCTTGATTTTTTTTTAAATAATAAACTAGAACTGGAACCCTCTTCCTCAGGTTCAATTCCCCATAACACACACACACACACACACACACACACACACACACACACACACACACACACCTTAACACTGTTGTACTGCCTTCCTCTGGAAGCCTCTATACAATATGGTTTGAACATGGTGCTGTGTCGAGTGGATAGAACACAGGCAAGCTTCCCAGCTCCCTTTCCTTCATGTTTAAGTCTCTCTCCAAAAACACAAAGAACCCCCAGCCTGTCTTTGATGAGAAGCACTCCTTGCTAGCAGAGTTAGATTGGGGAGCGGATTCACATCAACTTTCCTCTTAATGAACAGAAGATTTCCCAGAGAATTTAGGTTTCAAGAGCTTTGAAAACAGGGATAGAGGCAGCAGTCCTCCCCGGTCCTTGAAAATGTTCTGTTTGATGGTATTTCTAAGTCAAGAAAGCTTATATTCTCCAATTTGGGAGGTTGGTGACCCAGTTCACAAGCCAGTTGGCAATTGGAACAAAGTATTTATGAAAAAGTGCTTTTGAAAAACAAGCACTGTAAGGGGCTCATATGAAACACAAAATCTCAGCTGTCTTGACCCCTAAGAGGAAGAAAGTTATAATTAGCTTAAAAAACACTGGCTTCACAGGCAAACCATGTTAAATGCTCGACTTCAAGAGAATCCTCATTCCTGCAATGAGCAGGACATTCCTACAGGCCTTCCCAACACTCAGTATGAGAACTCTTCTTGCCGATTTTTCATTATTTTATTTGATGATTCCCTCATATATTCATCCTAAACATTTTTTTGTTCTTTGTGGTACTGAGAACTGAACCCAGAGGCATTCTACTTCAGAGCTACACTCCAAGCCCACTTTTAAAATTTTCTTTGTTTTGAAACTGGGTCTAACTAGGTTACTGATAGTCTTGCTACATTGCAGAGGTTCAAATCTATGATCCTCCTGTCTCAGCCTCTCAAGCGCTGGAATTATAAGCGTGCGCCACCACTCCCAGCCATCCTAAACATTTAAATACCTACTCTGTACTCTGGGGAAATTCAAATATGAGTATGATGTAATAAATACTATCACTGTACTGATGTTATAAGCAAGAGCCCATGCAATACTTTGCGATTAGGTAGGAAAAGTGGGAAAAATTAGATACAAAGAGGAAAAACGGCAATGCTGGTGATGCCTGCAAGTCTTGTTCACCCAACTTGGCACATACCTTCTTTGTTTTTATTTGTTTTTTGAAGGTTCTTTATTATGGACCAGGAACTATAAAGAGGGGTTCCCAGAGAATATTTATTTTTATTTTGCTGGGTGGGCCACCAGTATTGAGTTCTTCCTTCCGCTCCTCTCCTCTCCAGGATAGAGCTTCAGAGTTGGACAGCGGAGCCCTCACTTTCTATGCTTTGGGGTATTGAGGTACGGAGCAGAATTTAGAGTCCTTGCCATTGAGTCAGAGCCACAGAGCCTTACCAAGGACTAAATGGTGCCGATGGATGCAGATGGGGAAACCTTATTTTAATTTATTTATTTATCTATTTACTTATTTTTGTGGTACTAGGGATGGAACCCCAGGGACATTCGACCTCCAAGCTACACCCACTGCCTTCTTTTTTCTTTTTTTTTTTTTTTTTTTCATGGTACTGAGGATGGAACCCTTCTACCTCCGGGCTACACTCCCAGACCTATTTTTTTTTTTTTTTTTTTGAAACAGGGTCTCTTAAGTCAGCAAGGCTGGCTTTGACCCTGCTGATCCTCCTGTTTCCGCCTCCCAAGAGCAGGGATTATAAGCATGCACAACCATGCAGGGCTTACTATTTATTTATTTATTTATTTATGATTTTTTGGTGGTGGTACAGGGGTTCCTGGAAGCCCTTCTACCTCCGGGCTACACTCCCAGACTTATTTTATATTTTATTTGAAAACAGGGTCTCACTAAATTGCTGAGAGACTCACTAAGTAGCTGAGGCTGGCTTTGAACCTGTGCGATCCTCCTGTCTCAGCCTCCCAAGCGCTGGGATTATAAGCGTGCGCCACCACGCCCGGCTAGGCCCTTACTGTTTGAGACAGGATCTTGGCAAATAGCTCAGGCTGACCTTGAGTTTGAGATGCTCCTGCCTCAGCCCTCCATGTGGTTGGGATGACAGGTATGTGCTTCTGTACCAGGCTCCTCATGTACTGAGATGGACACTAGACCTCTCACTTTCACTGCTGCATAGCGTTCCATTTATTAATCTTCTGCAGTTTATTTATCCTTTCATGTGGCTTAGATTATTTGCAACATTTTTTTTTATAGTATTGGTATTGAACCTAAGGGGATCCTACCTCTAAGCCACCTTCCCATCACCTATCTTTTTTGTTGTTGTTGTTTGGTGGTTCTGGGGTTCCTGGAAACCCTTCTACCTCCGGGCTACACTCCCAGACCTATTTTATATTTTTTATTTGGAAACAGGTTCTCTTAAGCCAGCGAGGCTGGCTTCAAACCTGCGCAATCCTCCTCTCTCTGCCTCCCAAGCGCGAGGATTACAAATGTGCGCCACCACGCCTGGCATCACCTATCTTTTTTTTTTTTTTTTTTTTTTTTTTTTGCAGGTCTGGGGATGGAACCTAGGGGCATTCTATCTCTGAGTAACACCCTCAGCCCTATTTTTTATTCTATATTTTGAAACAGGGTCTCACTGAGTTGCAAAGGGCCTCACTAAGTAGTAGCTGAGGCTGTCCTGGAACCAAGATCTTCCCAGCTCAGCCTCCCAAATGCTGGGATTACAAGCATGTGCCACCATGCCCGGCTTTTTTTTTTTTTTTTTTTTTTTTTTTTAACTTTGAAACAAGGTCTCACTAAGTTTCTGAGGCTGAATTTGAACATGTGATCCTCCTATCTCAGCCTCTCAAGTACTGGGATTGTAGGCATATGCTACCATACCCAGCTAGCACTTTTTTTGGGGGTAGAAGGGTGTACTGCAGGCTGAACCTAGGGTCTTCCTACCTCGGAGATATTCCCCCAGCCCTACCTTATTTTTTTGTTTTGAAACAAGGTCTCCCTAAATTGCTGAGAGTGTCACTAAATTGCTAACGCTGGTCTCAAACCTTTGATCCTTCCATCACAGCCTCCCTAGTAATGGGATTACAGCCAAATGCTACCATGCCTGGATGCATTTTGTACTCTCTCTCTTTTTTTTTTTTTTTTTAGCACAGGTGATTGAATATACCGCAAAGCTACACCTCTAGTCTTTATTTATTTATTTATTTATTTATTTATTTATTTATTTATTTTTGCCAGGTGTGGTGGCGCACGCTTGTAATTCACCGCACTTGGGAGGCGGAGACAGGAGGATCGCGCAGGTTGGAAGCCAGCCTCACTGGCTTAAGAGACTCTGTTTCCAAATAAAAATATAAAATAAGTCTGAGAGTGTAGCCCGGAGGTAGAAGGGTTCCATCCCCAGTACCACCAAAAAAAAAAAAAAAAAAAAGAGCACTTATTTATTTTTATAGTACTGGAGATTGAATCCAGGGGCATTCTACCTCTAAGGCCTATTTTTTTGTTGTTGTTGTTTTTATTTGAAGCAGAGTCTCACAAAGTTGCAGAAGGCTTCACTAAGTAGCTAAGGCTAGCTAAGAACATGAGATCCTCCTGTCTTAGCCTCCCAAGTACTGGGATTACAAGCATGCACCACCACTCCCAGCTTTTATTTTATTTTGAAACAGGGTCCTTGCTGAGAGCCTCACTACTTGTAGAGACTGTCCTTGAACCTGAGATCCTTCTGTCTCAGCCTCCCAAGTACTAGGATTACAGGCACACGCCACCACGCCCTGCTTTGCTACTTTGAACAAGGATGTGGACATGTCTGGGTACATTTATATGTGTAGTGTGGTTTCTCTAGTGAACACATCTGTAAGTGGAACCAGGCAAGTTGCTTTCCTAAATGATTGTACCACTTCACAATCCCACCAGCAGTATATAAGATATCTATTGCTCTAAAAAAAAAAATCTTTGTTCACCCAGAGAATAAACATTTATCTATATCACCTTCTTTTTTCATCCTTATTTATTTGTTTGTTTGCTTGTTTATTTGTGTGGTACTGGAGATTAAACACAGGGACATTCTACCTCTGAGCTATATCCTCAACCCTATTTCATTTTTTTTATTTTTTTATTTATTTTTTTTTTTTTACTTTTTTGTGGTACTAGGGATGGAACCCAGGGCCATTCTACCTCTGAGTTACACCCCCAGCCTAATTTATTTTATTTTATTTTATTTTATTTTATTTTATTTTATTTTATTTTTTGCAGTACTGGGGATGAAACCCAGGGGCAGTCTACCTCTGAGCTATACCCCCAGCCCAATTTTTTATTCTTGGTGAAACAGGGTTTCACTGAGTTGGAAAGGGCCTCACTAAGTAGCTGAGGTTGTCTGTAAACTTCAATTCTCCTGTCTCAGCCTCCCAAATGCTGGGATTACAAGCATGTGCCACCATGCCCTTCTCCCCAGCCCTTTTTTTTATTCTTTGTTTTGAAACAGGGTCTCACTAAATTGCAGAGAGCCTCACAAAGTGGCTGAGGCTGGCTGCGAACCCCGATCCTCCTGTCTCAGCCTCCAGAATGCTGAGATTACAAGCGTGCGCCACCAGGTCCGGCTCTATTATTTATTTTGAAACATGGTCTCACTAAGTTGCGGAGGGCCTCCACAAACCTGCAATCCTCCTGTCTCAGCCTCCTAAATACTGGGATTACAAGCATGCACTACCACACCTGGCTTTTTTTTAAATTTAATCTTATTTTTAATCTCTATTATCTTCTAATTTTTGTTTTAGCATTCATTAAATTTTTTTAATTTGTTTATATATTTTTTTTTGTGGTATTGGGGGTGGAACTCAGGGGCTTTTCTGCCTTTGGGCTATACTCCCAGGCCTATTTTATACTTTATTTGGAAACAGAGTCTCACTAAGTTGCTGAGAAACTCACTCAGTAGCTGGGGCTGGCTTTGAACCTGTGCAATCCTCCTGTCTCAGCCTCCCAAGCACTGGGATTACAAGCATGTGCCACCATGCCCAGCACTTTTATTTTCATTAAATTCTAATTAATATTAAATTAACTTTGGAGGTGTGTGATAAGGACCCACACTGATATTTTATTTTATTTATTTTTATTTATTTATTTTTTGGTGGTACTGAGGGTGGAACCCAGAGGTTTTCTACCTCCGGGCTATACTCCCAGACCTATTTTTATATTTTATTTGGAAACAGGGTCTCACTAAGTTGCTGAGAGCCTCACTAAGTAGTTGAGGCTGGCTTCGAACCTATGTGATCCTCCTGTCTCAGCCTCCCAAGCGTGGGGATTACAAGCATGTGCCACCATGCCCGGCTCCCACACTGATATTTTATAAATAGCCAGCCACCACCCCCACTATCATTTCTTGACAAGGCAAGTTCTTCATTATATACTTTTTTTTTTTTGGTATGTATATGTGTGATGCTGGGTATTGAACCCAGAAGCATTGTACCAAACCCAGACATTCTACCCCTGAGCCATGTCCTCAGACCTATTTTGTTTGTTTGTTTTTTTGTTTAATTTAGATATAGGGTCTTGCTAAATTGCTGAGACTGGTCTCCAACTGAGGAGATAGAAAGGAAATAGGCAGATAGGGAAAAGGCCTCAGTAGAAAAAGTTAATTTCCTGAGTTTCCTGAGGGGCAACGAATATCTGAAATTCCAAAGGCTCAGAGATAAGAAGGACCAGAGCTTCACAAAAGAGCTTCACAAAAGCCATCTGTTTACTAATCAACAAACCCAGGAGCCATCACCCAGTAAGTCTGACACTTTACTGAGAGGAGATTCTTCAAAGGATTTGCAAATACCCTATGCAAATCTTGAGAACTGCTTCCCAGAATTCCCAAAGTCACCCTAACGAAAAGAGAACTCGCAAATGGTCAGGCCTTTGCCCTAGTCAGATGGCAAATTGGGGCTTTTCCCTCTCGGGACCCCCTCCCCTTTTGGAGAGCTGTTCTCTCTCTCTCTCTCTCTCTCTCTCTCTCTCTCTCTCTCTCTCTCTCAGGTCATGTTAGCCCTGAGAGAAGGCAGAGTGCAACTGAGGGTACGTGGCTCAGGCTACTCTTGGGTAGTGACCTGAAGGCCTCTGCTGGACATCAAGGCTGACCAGGGCTCCTAGGGGTGACCTGCACCTCTTTTCTGGCCAATCGTGTGGACTCTGGGAGAAAGCAGTTTGCAACTGACGGCACTTGGCTTGGGCGACACTCAGGTAGTGACCCTGAAGGCAGCTGCTGGACATCAGAGCCCTGACAGCCCCTTTGGGGTGTTTGGCCACTTTCCCCTATTCCCTTCTGGCAGATTGCGAGGACTCTGAAAGAAAGCAGCCTGCAACTGAAGGCAATTTGGCTTGGGCTACTCTCAAGTATTGTCCTGAAGGCAGCTGCTGGATACTAGAAGTTCCGACAGCCGTTATGGGGTGTTCAGCCATCTTCCTTATTCCCTGCTGCTTCCAATAAACCTTTTACCCCCCTTCCTGAGGTCTGCGGGTGTCATTCTTCACTCACCATAGACAAGAACCCTGTACGGAAATGCCGAGTTTCTTCTCAAGAAACTCCATTTCATCTATGATGAAACTCCAGGTTTCTTCTCAGGAAACCCCCCGTTTCATCTTGGGGGGTTCAGAAGAAACCCCCGTTTCACAACCTGTGACACTCCTGTCTCAGTCTTACAAGCCCTAGCATTATAGGCATGCACCATCTACCCAGCTATTTTTTTTTTTTTCATGGTACTGGGGTTCCTGGAAGTCCTTCTACCTCCGGGCTACACTCCCAGACCTATTTTATATATATTCTATTTGGAAACAGTGTCTCTTAAGCCAGTGACGGTGGCTCCGAACCAGCGTGATCGTCCTGTCTCCACCTCCCAAGTGCGGGGATTACAAGCGTGCGCCACCACGCCCGGCCATACCCAACTATTATATACCTTTAAAGCACCCTTACCAAGCCCCCGGTACTGGGAATTGAACCCAGTGGTGCTCTATCACTCAGCTATATCCCTAGATCTTTTTATTTTATTTTGAGCCAGGGTCTCGCTAAATTGCCTAGGCTGACCCCAAACTTAGGCTCCTCCTGTTTCAACCTCTAGAGTAGCTATGATCGAATGCATGTACTACCCAGATAAGATCTTTTTCTCATTCTCACCTTATGATTCATATAGTTGAATTTCAATATCATTTTGTAGAGTTTCCCTAAATAACCCATTCGGGTTTTACTATAATTACCTTAGGCTCATGAATAATTTCGGTCTCAAACGCATATTCAACTGATGTTCTCATACTCTCAAATGACTAAGCTCCTCGCTGCAGAAAGCCAGTGCCCTCTGCCTGCAGCTAATTCTCCCCCACAATCCAGTCTCAGGCCCATCATCCCAAGTAGGCCATGTCCTCGCCCTCCTTCTCCCCCAAGCCCTCCTTACTGAATTTTTTCCTCCAAACTCTTTGTTCTTGAGTATTGTGCAAGTGATCAAGGCCAGAAGGGTGTGAGTTGATTTGTAAATGAAGGGAGGCATTGAAGAGGGTGAGACATGGCTTTATTGAAATCAGAGGTTTAGACCTCCAGGACCCCAAGGAGGCCAGCTGAGTGCAATAGTGCTCTGCAAGAGACTTCTGCAAGGGGCTTCTGCATATCCACCTAGCCATGTGTTCTCACAGGCGACTTGCTCTGTCCAGTTTATATACCAAAGCAGAACAGAGGTGGCAATGTGCTGAAGCTCAGAGTTAACAAAGGTGGTGATGCGTAGAGCTAACAAAGATGGCATCAGAGCCGAGTGTGGTGGCCCACGCTTGTAATCTCCGCATTTGGGAGGCTGAGACAGGAGGGTCGCGGACAGCCTCAGCTAATACTTAGTGAAGCCCTTTGCAACTCAGTGAGACCCTGCTTCAAAACAAATAACAAAAAGCCAGGCGTGGTGGCACACGCCAGTACTTGGCTGAGACAGGAGGATCGTACAGGTTCGAAGCCAGCCTCAGCTACTTAGTGAGGCTCTCAGCAACTTAGTGAGACCCTGTTTCCAAATAAAGTATAAAATACGTCTGGGAGTATAGCCCGGAGGTAGAAAGCCCCTGGGTTCCACCCCCAGTACCACCAAAATAAATAAATAAATAAATAAATAAATAATAAAAATCAAGCTGGGGGTGTAGCTTAGAGGTTCAATGCCCCTGGGTTCCATCCCCAGTGAAGAAAGAAGAAGGAAGAGGAGGAAGAGGAGGAGGAGGAGGAGGAAGAGGAGGAGGAGGGGAGGAGGGGGAGGGGGAGGGGGAGGGGAAAGGGAGGTGTAGGTGGTGGTGGTGATGAAGAAGATGGCATCATGCTGGGGCCCAGAGTCAGGCAACATGGAACCTTCAAGCACCTGCTTAGCTACTTGTTATGTAACAGTAGCATTTAACAGAGGGAGGCAGGGAAGCCTAACTAACACCATGTTTGGTTTGGTTTGGTTTGGTTTTTTGGGCTGTACTGAGGATTGACCCTAGGGGCATTCTACCTTGGAGCTATATCCCAGCTCTATTTTTTTTTTTTTTTTTTTTTTGAGGTACTAGGGATGGAACCCAGGGGCATTCTACCTCCGAGCTACACTCCCAGTCCTATTCTTTTTTTTTTTTTTGGTGGTACTGGGGGTGGAACCCAGAGGCTTTCTACCTCCAGGCTATACTCCCAGACCTTTTTTTATATTTTATTTGGAAACAGGGTCTCACTAAGTTGTTGGAAGCCTCACTGAGTAGCTGAGACTGGCTTCAAACCCGTGCGATCCTCCTGTCTCAGCCTCCCAAGCACGGGGATTACAAGCGTGCACCACCATGCTTGGCCCCTCTTAAGCATTTTAAGTATAGAGTTTAGCAGTGATAACCATATCCACATTGTGTAACACAGCTCCGGATCTTTTTTATCCTACAAAACTGAAACTCTATATTCATTAAACAACTCCCAATTTCCTGCTCCCCCATCCTCTGCCTGACAACCACCATGCTACTTTCTATTTCCATGATTCTGACTACTCTAGATATTTCATTTAAGAGGAGTCATTCAGCATGTATCTTTGTAACTGGCTTATTTCACTCAGCATAATATCTCAAGGTTCATCCATATTGTAGCACGTGACAGGACTTCCGTCTTTTTTAAGACTGAGTACTATTCCATTGTATGTATTTGCCACGTTCGCTGTATCCATTCATGTGTCCATGGACATGGGCTGCTTCCTCCTCTTGGCCACTATAGTGCTGCAATGAACAGGGGTCTGCAAATATCTCTTTGAGATCCTGCTTTCAATTCTTTTGGCTATATACTCAGAAATGGGATCGCTGGATCATATGGTAATTCTATTTTAATTTTTTTGAGGCGTTATGTTCACTTTTAAACAAATAGCCCCATTCTCATGGACTCTACTGCAATATGTTAACAGGCGGCATATTGCCTTCCTTCTAATTAAATTGAAAATAGCAATCATGCTCATATATAACCATTAAAATATGTTTAAACTTCTTACTTAAGATGCATCAATTACACTGTTGGCAACTGTAGACGCTTCCATTTCCTCCCAGTCTCGTTTAACAAGCTGTTCTTCACTTTTAACAACCCCGCTCCCAATATCAGGGTCACTAGAGCAAAAGATTCAGGAGAGAACGACCTGTTGTTTTTCTTTAACACTGTACCCCAAGTAACTAGCATACACTCCCCCCAAAAGCTGATAAAAGAACGAGTAAAAGCAGGAATAAAAGGCTATGTGGCTGAGCAGAGTTTAAGAAACTGAACTCTAAGAGATTCGTACCTCTTGTTCCAGCAAGCAGGAAGTAGACACAGATGGTAAAGAGACATTCAATGACATGATTTTTGCTAGACTGATGATACCAGCCCTGAGACGAATTCAAACTAAAGCGCTGATGGAAACAGGATCATCCCAATCACGAGGATATGGGGAGTTTGCCTGCTGGGTCACTGGGATCACGCCCTAGGAGGGAAAAGGCAGAGGAGAGAAAGAGGGTGCTAAAGACAGCCTTTCTGTCCTCTCCTGCCGGAGGGCAGGGGCCTTCGGGGAGAACACTGGAAGCGAAAGCACTAAGCATTGTCACACCAAGTGGAAGACCCTCGCTGCGCACGAGGCTGCCGGGCCTGGAGTGCAGAGGCAGAGCCGGCTCAACACACAGAGTGGCCACTGTCTGCAGGGGACAGCGGGCTCACTACTACCCTGACGTCTTTGGACTAGATGCACAGTCTTAGGAAAGAAATTAGAGGGAATGGGATTACACTGGATCAATACAAATTAAATGTAGACCGAGCAAAAATTGCATGAATTTATAAAGAGAACAGGCCCTGGAGCAAATTATTCAGTGGAAATTATGCTCTCACATGTTTCAGGAATTAATGAATTGTAAGCTCTCTTCCATTCAGAGGAAGAGGGTGGATGGAAGAGCAAAAGTATCTCTTAATAGGCTCGCCCCCCCAGAAGGAATGAAACAAGGTTAGGTTGCTTAGTGACTTTGTGAAGTCTGTCCTCATCCTCACAGAATGAGAATTTAAATTCACACTAGCAAATCAATACAGTTAATAGTGGGACCTTTTATATGTTGCTTTCTAGAAGAGTCAGCATGGTCTAGTGGAAAGCCCACTCATTTGGGGTCAAAAGACTTGAATTCAGGTGTTGGCATTACTTTGACCACTTCAGACCCTTAGAAAATTAGCAGTATCCAGCCTGGCAGGGTGGCGCACGCTTATAATCACAGTACTTGGGAGGCTGAGACAGGAGGATCGCAGGAGCGGGAGACCAGCCTCGGCAACTTAGTGAGACCTTCCACAACTTAGACTGTTTTAAAATAAAGAATAAGTTGGGCGTGGTGGCACATACCTGTAATCACAGTACGTGGGAGGCTGAGACAGGAGGATTGTAGATTTGAGGACAGGCTCAGCAAGTTGTGAGATTCTCATCAACTTAGCTAAACTCTGTTTCCAAATAAGAAATAACATTGGGCTGGAGGTTTAGCTCAAAGGTAGAATGCCTCTGGATTCAATCTATAGTGCCAAAAAAAAAAAAAAAAAAAAAAGAGAAAGAAGGAAAGAAAGAAAGAAAGAAAATAAATAAATAAATAAATAAATAAATAAATAAATAAATAGAGCTGGGGGTATAGATAGCTTGGAGGTAGAATACCCCTGGGCTCCATTCTCAGTACCACAAAAAATAAATAAGTAAAAGTAAATAAAAATAAAGAATTTTTATTATTAATTTATTTCTTTTCCCAGCACTGGGGATTAAACCCAGGGGCATTCTACCCCCGAGTTACATTCCAGTCCTACTTTTTACTCTTTATTTATTTTATTATTATTATTTCTTTTTTGGTGGTACTGGGGTTTCTGGAAACCCTTCTACCTCTGGGCTACACTCTCAGACCTATTTTTTTTTTAATATATTTTTTTAAATTTGGAAACAGGGTCTCCTAAACCAGCAAGGCTGGCTTCAAACCTGTACGGTTCTCCTGTCTCCATCTCCCAACTGCGGGGATTACAAGCATGCGCCACCACGGCCTGCTTTACCCTTTATTTTGAAACAGGGTCTCACTAAGTTGCTGAGGTTGGCCAGAACCTGGGACCCTCCTATCTCATCCTCCTCATCCTCCCAAGTACTGAGATTACAAGTGTGTGCCACCATGCCTAGCTCTAAAGAATTTTTATTTTATTTTATTTTATTTATTTATTTATTTTGGTTGATCTGGGGGTGGAACCCAGGGGCATTTGACCTCCAAGCTACACCCTCTGCCCTATTTTTTATTCTTTTTTTTTTTTGGTGGTACTGGGAGTGGAACCCAGAGGCTTTCTACTTCCGGGCTATACTCCCAGACCCATTTTATATTTTATTTGGAAACAGGGTCTCACTAAGTTGCTGAGCGCCTCACTAAGTAGCTGAGTCTGGCTTTGAACCTACGCGATCCTCCTTTCTCAGCCTCCCAAGCGCAGGGATTACAAGCGTGCGCCACCACGTTCTGCTATTCTTTATTTTTGAAACAGGGTCTCACTAAGTTATGGAGGGCCTCACTAAGTAGCAGATAGCAGAGGCTGTCCGGGAACTGCGATCCTCCAGTCTCAGCCTCCGGAATGCTGGGATTACAAGCGTGTGTGCCACCACGCCCGGCAGCTCTAAAGAATTTTTATATAAGGGCTAGGGAGATAGCTCAGAGGTAGAATGCCCCTGGGTTCAATGCCCAGCATCACCCCCTACCCCCAAAAAGGAAATTTTGAAAGAAAATTAGCAGTACCTAAGAAAGAAAAAAATTAGCAGTATGCACATGGCTATAGAGTGGTGCAAATCCAATCATGTTTCTCCCCAACATTTGCCTGGGGGGCAAATTCTGAATATCTTGAATAGTTGAATTGTGCATTCTTTCATTATCTGACTGTGGCTACCTGACCAGCCTGAACTTCCAACATTTGCCCTTCTCTTGAGGTCAAGCAACCCTGGCCCGCGAGCTCCCTCAAGATAGCCCCACGGCTCCGCTTCCTTGGTATGCCAAACCCTAACGCAGCATCTCTGCTCAGCCTCAGTGCTGCTGACTTTCCTCCCCCAGACTCCGGAGTGTCCACTGACCCTGACCACACCGACAGAGTGACAGCTTTATTATTTATTTATTCATTTATTCATTTATTGCAGTACTGGGCATGGAACCCAAGGGCATTCTACCTTCCAGCTACAGCCCCAGCCCTGTTTTGTGTGTGTGTGCGTGTGTGCGTGTGTGCGTGTGTGTGTGTGTGTGTGTGTGTGTGTGTGTGTGTGTGTGTGTTACTGGGGATGGAACCCCCAGGGGCATTCTACCTCCGAGCTACACCCCCAGCCCAACTTTTTATTCTGTATTTTGAAACAGGGTCTCACTGAGTTGCAAAGGGCCTCACTTAGTAGCTGAGGCTGTCCTCAAACCGCGATCCTCCTGTCTCAGCCTCCCAAATGCGTGCACCACCACACCTGGCTTGCAATAAGTATTTAAATCCAGGCAGTCTGGCATCCAAGTGCACACCTTTAATCACTTCATTGCCTCCTATATATGACTCTGAGAGCCTGGCACAATGGAGAGAGAGAGGAGAGAGGGGGGGGGCGGGGACTGTGTGTCAGTTATGGTGTAATTCTGGTAATTGGGCAATATTTTAAAAATAAGGTTAGTGCTGGGCGTGGTGGCGTACACTTGTAATCCCCGCACTTGGGAGGCGGAGACAGGAGGATCACGCTGGTTCGGAGCCAGCCTCGCTGGCTTAAGAGACCCTGTTTCCAAATTAAAAAAATATATATAAAATAGGCCTGGGAGTGTAGCCCGGAGGTAGAAGGGCTTCCAGGAACCCCTGTACCACCAAAAAATAAAAATAAAAAATAAATAAAGTTAGAGATATAGCTCAATATTAGGGCAATTGCGCAACATGTGTGAGCCCGGGGTTAAATCGCCAGTAACACAAAAATAAATAAATTAATTAATTAATAAATGAAATGGGACTAGAGGTGTAGCTCAGAGGTAGAATGCTCCTGAGTTCAATTTCCAGCAACACACACACACACACACACACACACACATACACACACAAAGTATATATATCGGATATATAGCATATTAATATAAAATACATATAAATACACAAAAATATGAATTAGTATATAAATAAAATGTAAATATATATGAAATATATAACATATATAATAGCCAGTACAAAACATATATATATTATATACGTGTGTGTGAGTATAAATAACAGGAGCGAATTACTTTTTATCTCTGTGGCTTCTCATTCTGGTTTTGGCATGAGAGCAGTGTCACTTCTGTGAACCTCTGTACCCTCCTACGTAGAGCTGGGGGCATTAGTGGCTCCTACCTCACAAAGCTGTTTGCAAGGATTGTCTATGACACTGCTTCAGATCACAGTGACAGGAAAGGGATCAAACTGAGAACTAGAGTGGGCAGTTTCTTTAGGACAGACGCAGCAGCAGAGGAGAGGACAGCACTGCTGCAGGGAGGCCTCACCTGGGAGGAGCCGGCAACTAGGATGAGCACATTCGCGTGGCCAGATGGATGCGAGCTCCGGCATTCTAACTCTGCCTTATCAGTCATGGCCAAGGCGACAGGCTTCCTTGAAGAGAATACGCATTCACAAGAGGAGACACTCACTTCTGAATTCTTCTGCTCTGGCCAGTGCTAACAGCAGTCATGGTGATGGCTACAGAGGTCAGAAATGGAAATAAAAACCTATGGCAATGTGTAACGCCAGAGGTGTGAGAAAGAACAAAAGAAACAGCATTGAAGCCGGGCGCGGTGGCGCACGCTTGTAATCCCAGCATTTGGGAGGCTGAGATAGGGGGATCGTGGTGCTTCGAGGACGGCCTCAGCTACTTAGTGAGGCTCTTTGCAACTCAGTGAGACCCTCTTTCAAAATTTTTTTTTTTTTTTTTTTGGTGGTACTGGGGTTCTTGGAAGCCCTTCTACCTCTGGGCTACACTCCCAGACCTATTTTCTGTATTTTTGAAACAGGGTCTCTTAAACCAGCGCGGCTGGCCTCGATCCTCCTGCCTCTGCCTCCCAAGCGCAGGAATTACAAGCGTGCGCCACCACACCCGGCATCCTGTTTCAAAATTTAAAAAAAATAGGGTTGGGGTGTAACTTGGAGGTAGAATGCTCCTGGGTTCCATACCCAGTACTGCAATGATAATAATAATAATAACAACAACAACAACAATAACAACAAAACAAAACATAAAGAAACTCCAGAAGGCTGGGGATGTGGTGCAGTGCTAGCACACTTGCCTAACATGCAAGGTCCTGTGTTCAATCCCTAGTACCTTCCCCCAAAATAAGAAAAAAAATACCCAGGAAGTTTGTTGTGTTTGTGTGTTTTTTGGGGGGGAGGGTACTGGGGATGAAAACCAGGGGCATTCTACCTCTGAGCTACATAACAGCCCCTTTTATTTTTTGTTTTGGAAGCAGGGTCTCACTAGGTTGCTGAGGCTGGCCTCCAACCTGCAGTCCTCCTGCCTCAGCCTCTCAAATACTAGATTACAGGCATGTACTATCATGCTCACCCCAGGAAGTTTTTTGTTTAAAAAAAATTTTTTTTTTATTGGTGCATTGTATTCATACATCATAATGGGGTAAAGACTTGTGTGGACATACATGTACACATCACCCATTTAGCCCCTACCCAATTCCCACCCCATTCCCTCCCCATCCCTCCTTCCCATGTTTGGCTTAGTGGTTGACTTCCATATGTTTAAGCACATTGTGTGCTTTAGAGATTTTCCTTCTTCCTCCCTCCCATTCCCTCATTTAGGTTGTCTTGTTTGCTCTGCTATAGGATTTACTTTTCATCTAGAGTTCCTCCTATGACCCATTTCCCAGGAAGTTTTACAAGGCAATCTTTTTTTTTTTTTTTTTTTTTTTTTGGTGGTGCTTTCTACCTCAGGGCTATACTCCCAGACCTTTTGTACATTTTATTTGGAAACAAGGTCTCACTAAGTTGCTGAGAGCCTCACTAAGTAGCAGAGGCTGGCTTCGAACCCATGCCATCCTCCTGTCTCAGCCTCCCAAGCGCAGGGATTACAAGCGTGCCCACCACGCCCGGTTTACAAGGCAATCTTGCCAATGTTCTGAATATCAGCGAGAAGAGTGTTTTGGGAACAAAGCACACAGCTGCAGGATGAGTCAACAGGGGGCCCTCGACCTGGCACTGAGGAACATTTCCCCAGAAATGTAATAATAACAGTTTCAGCCATTACCTAGTGGCATTGAGTGCTGGCGACATGCTCAGGGAAATATTGTTCTCAAAATTAAAACTATGTGAAATCAAGACATAAAAGATGAGATGAGCCATCTGCAGAGGTAACTCACCCTAAGAAGTGTTTCATGAACGCGTTTGCAGAGAAACCTGTAATACGGGGGTCCAGCACTCACGACTAAAATTAACCATGTATTTTATGCCTCTGCACCTTTGTACATGTCGTCCCTCTGCCTGCTTTATCTTCAGTTCCTCCTTTCTTCCTTGTCCTCAGTCTAGTGGGTAAACTACTCTCCTTTCAACACGCAAACCAGGCATCATCTCTTCATAACCTGTGCCTCAGGAGAATGAATCGTCTCCTCGCCCCTTCTACTTCTTCATTGGGAACATATTATTAACATATTATTAATATTATTATCATTATGATTTTTATTTTGATACTAGGGATTGAACCCAAGGGCTTTCTAGCTCTGAGCTATTTTATTTTTATTTTTTATATTTTATTTTTTTATTTACCCCAGCCCTATTTTTTGTTTTAAAACAGGGTCTCAGCCTGGCATGGTGGCGCATGCTTGTAATCCCCGTGCTTGGGAGGCTGAGACAGGAGGATCGCACAGGTTCGAAGCCAGCCTCAGCTACTTAGTGAGGCTTTCAGCAACTTAGTGAGACCCTGTGTCCAAAATAAAAAAGGTCTGGGAGTATAGCCTGGAGGTAGAAAGCCTCTGGGTTCCACCCCAGTACCACCAAAAAAATAAATAAATAAAATAAATTTTTAAAAAATTGTGTTCATTAATAAAAAAATAAAAATAAAACAGGGTCTCACTAAGTTGCTGAGGCTGACTTTCAACCTGCAATCCTCCTGTGTCAGTCCATCATGATGATCATCATCTTCTTCTTCTTCTTCTTCTTCTTCTTCTTCTTCTTCCAATTATTATTATTATTATTATTATTATTATTATTTATTATTATTTGTGGTACTGGGAATTGAATTCAGGGGCATTCAACCTCTCAGCTGCACCCCCAGCCTACTTTATTTTTATTTATTTATTTATTTTTGCAGGTTTGGGGATGGAACACAGGGGCATTTGACCTCTGAGCTATACCCCCTGCCCTATTTTTTATTCTTTATTTTAAAACCAGGTCTCACTGAGTTGCAGAGGGCCTCACTAAGTAGCTGAGGCTGTCCGCCAACCGCGATCCTCAGGTCTCAGCCTCCCGAATGCTGGGATTACAAGCCTGCGCCACCATACCTGGCTGCCCATTATTTAAAACAAAAAACAAACAAACAAAAAACAATGCTAAGTGTTACGGATTGGGAGAATATGGTTTGTGGAAACCGTTCCTCCAAGTGTAGCGGCATTATTTTAATGTTGCATGCAATTAAATTTTAAGTAGTTTATTTTGGTGTATATATAAAATAAAAAAAAAAAAAGTGGCAGGGAGCTGGGAAGATAATCAAGAGGTCCGATCAAAAGTGTGTGGTGAGAGCCGGGCGTGATGGTGCACGCTTGTAATCCCAGCATTCGGGAGGCTGAAACCAGAGGATCGTGATTTGCGGACAGCCTCAGCTACTTAGTGAGGCCCTCCCAACTTAGTGAGACCCAGTTTCAAAATAAAGAATAAAAATAGGGCAGGGGGTGTGGCTCAGAGGGAGGTTAAATGCCCCTGGGTTCCATCCCCAGACTCGCAAAAAAAAAAAAAAAAAAGGGCGTGGTGACGCACACTTGTAATCCCAGTACTTGGAAGGCTGAGACAGGAGGATCCAGGTTTGTGGCCAGCCTCAGCTACTTAGTGAGGCCCTCTGCAACTCAGTGAGACCCTGTTTCAGAATAAAGAATAAAAAATAGGGCTGAAGTGTAGCTTGGAGGTAGAATGCCCCTGGGTTCCATCCCCAGGACCACACACACACACACACACACACACACACACACACAGAAAAGGTATAACCTGTGTACCACTGAGGGTCGCCAGTGACTCAGCTACGTGACCAAGTCTGTAACTGAGCCTTGAGATCTTCAACAAGGGAATGCAGACTCTGGATAGCACTGACTCTGTAACTAACCACCTGTGAGAACCAGCCTGCCTCTCTGTTCCTCCCCCTTCCTACTCTTCAGATGCAAATAAACAGCAGAAAAAAAAAAAAAGTCAAGGGAGACCATGTCTTGTCAGCACAATTTTGGAAAGAGAATCTGAGAGCAAAGCACAACTAATCAATATTCAGTGAAATAATTCTGTACTAAGCAATGGCTGTGTTTATGTAGACAATGCTGGCAGCTCTAATAGTCTATCAAAACAGTTGTGCTACTGGCCTAGTAAAGAAAGCACATTTTGCTGGGCGTGGTGGAACACGCTTGTAATCCCAGCATTCGGGAGGCTGAGACTGGAGGATCGCGGTTTGCGGACAGCCTCAGCTACTTAGTAAGGCCCTCTGCAACTCAGTGAGACCCGGTTTTAAAATAAAGAATAAAAAATTGGGCAGGGGATGTAGCTCGGAGGTCGAATGCCCCTGGGCTCCATCCCCAGACCTGCAAAAAAACAAAACAAAACAAGAAAGCACATTTATTTTTTGTTTTTGGCGGTACTGGGGGTGGAACCCAGAGGCTTTCTACTTCTGGGCTATACTCCCAGACCTATTTTATATTTTATTTGGAAACAGGGTCTCGCTAAATTGCTGAGAGCCTCACTAAGTAGCTGAGGCTGGCTTCGAACCTGCAAGATCCTCCTGTCTCAGGCTCCCAAGCACTGGGATTACAAGTAAGCACCACCACGCCAGGTTCTTTTTATTTTGAAACAAAATAAAAGGGTCTTGCTTTGAAAGGGCCTTGCGAAGATGCTGGAGGTCTTGAAACTGCGATTCTCCAGTCCACCCTCTCAAGTACTGGGATTATAGGCATGCGCCACCACACCCAGCTGGAAAGCATTCTTTAAATGTAGTACAAGAAAGTAGTACAAGAAAGCAGGGTGTGGTGGCGCATGCTTGTAATCCCAGCATTTGGGAGGCTGAGACAGGAGGAGCACAGTTCACAGATAAGGAGGATCCCAGTTGGCAGACAGCCTTAATGAAACGGGGGGGGGGGGGGGGGTTGCGAGAAAACCCCGGCGAGTTCTTGTCTACGGAGAGCGAAGAATGACACCCGCAGACCTCAGGAAGGGGAGTAAAAGGTTTATTGGAAGCAGCAGGGAATGGGGCAAGGGTGGCTGAACACCCCCAAAGGGGCTGGAACTCTGGGTCCAGCAGCTGCCTTCAGGACAATACCTGAGAGTAGCCCAAGCCGAATTGCCTTCAGGTGCAGGCTGCTTTCTTCTGGAGTCCATGCGATCTGCCAGAAGGGAATAGAGAAAAGTGGCCGAACACCCCATAGGGGCGGTTGGGACTCCGGGGTCCAGTAGCTGCCTTCAGGGTCACTACCTGAGTGTCGCCCGAGCCAAGTGCCCATCAGTTGCAAACTACTTTCTCCCAGAGTCCACGCGATCTGCCAGAAGAGAGGTACAGGTCACCCCTAGGGGCCTGGTCAGCCATGATGTCCAGCAGAGGCCTTCAGGTCACTACTCGAGAGTTGCCCGAGCCATGTGCCCTCAGATGCACTCTGCCTTCCCTCAGGGCCAACACAACCTGCAAGAGAGAGAACAGCTCCCCAAAAAGGGGCGGGGTCCCGAGCGGGAAAGTCCCCGCTTTGCAGTCCGACTGGCCAATGCCTGACCGCTTGCAAGTCCCTTTGTGGTTAGGGTGACTTTTGGGATTCCAAGGAGAATTTGCATAGGGCATTTGCAAGTCCTTTGAAGGGTCTCCTTTCAGGAATGCCAGACTTGCTGGGTGGGTTTGTTGATTAGGAAACTCAGGATGGCTTCGTGAAGCTCTGATCCTTCTTATCTCTGAGCCTTTGGAATTTCAGGCATTTGTTGCCCCTCAGGAAACTCAGGAAATTAACTTTTTTCTACCAAGGCCTTTTCCCTATCTGCCTATTTCCTTTCTACCTCCTCATGAACTACTTAGTGAGGCCCTCTGCAACTCAGTGAGACCCTGTTTCCAAATAAAGAATAAAAAGTATGACTGAGGGTGGTAGGTCGGAGGTAGAATGCCCCTGGGTTCCACCCCCAGTACCATTAAAAAAAAAAAAAAAAGAATAAAAAATGAAGAAGGCTGAGTATAGCTCAGAGGTAGAATGCCCCTGGGTTCCATCCCCAGTACTGCAAAAAAAAAGAAAAGAGAAAAAAAAAGAAAAAAAGGAAAAGAAAAGAAAAGAAACAGGGTCTCTCTAGCGGAGGTTCTAAGTTGCTGAGATTGGTCCAAGTACTGGTATTACAAATGTGCACCACTGTGCCCAGCTTCCATTTCTCATTTTTGAAACAAGGTCTCACTAAGTTGCTGAGGCTGGTCCTAAACCTACAATTTTACTGTCTCAAACTTCCAAGTACCAGTATTATAGGTGTGTACCACTGCACCCAGCTCAGTCCAGGGCTTCGTGCATACATCAGGAAATCACTGGGAGCTAAAATGTGACCTTAGCAAGATCATAGAGCCTCTCTGGCTATCTTATCTAAAAAATGAGAGGACAGAACAAATGGAGTTCTTAGGGCCCTTCCTGCTCAAATATTCTAGAAAAAAAAATTTTTTTTTTTTTTTTTTTTTTTCAAAAATAAGCCTGGCATGATGGTCCATGGTTGTAATCCCAATACTTGGGAGCCTGAGACAGGAGGATCACAGGTTCACAACCAGCCTCAACTACTTAGTGAAGCCCTTAGCTACTTAGTGAGACCCTGTTTCAAATCAAAGAATAAAGAAGTAGTGCTGGGATGTAGCTCAGAAGTAGAATGTCCCTGGATTCAATTCCTAGTTCTGAAAAAAAAAAAAAAAAAAAAGTCAGAGATAACTAATGATACCAATGGAAATATAGCAGTCTCTTCCCAAACACCCCCCAAACTTTGTAACTTCCTTCTCTTATAATTGGCATATAATTGTACATATGCATGAAGTGCAGTGTGATATTTCCACTTATGTAGCATTGTATAGTAATCAGATCAGAGTAACTAGCATATCCATCACCTCCCTCATCATTTCTTTTTTTTTATTTTTAATTTAATTTAATTTTTATTTATTTTTTTGGTGGTACTGGGGGTGGAACCCAGAGGCTTTCTACCTCCGGGCTATACTCTCAGACCTTTTTTTTATATTTTATTTGGAAACAGGGTCTCACTAAGTTGCCTCACTAAGCAGCTGAGGCTGGCTTCGAACCTGTGCGATCCTCCTGTCTCAGCCTCCCAAGCGCAGGGATTACAAACTTGTGCCACCACGCCCGGCTTCCCTTATCATTTCTTTGTGGGGAAAACATTCAAAATCTCTTCTAGCTATAAAACTTATTCTTATAGTAAGCGGATGGTTAGCTGGCAAGTGATTAGGCAGATGGCAATAAGATCTTACAAGCTTTGAGATAGCAGATAAGTTTTATTTTAAGAAATTGGTTGTAAAATGTACCTATTCTTGGGGATTCTATGTAAATGGTTTTGGGATATAGAGGAAGAGGGATATTTTAAAACAATATCTGAGGACCATTATCAGATGATGCTCATAAAAATTCCCAGTTTAACACTAAAATTGTTAGCAAAAAAAAAAAAAAAAAAAGAAAGAAAAAAGAAAAATTAGAAAGCCTGGTGTGGTGGTGCACACTTGTAATCTTAGTACTTGGGAAACAACCAGGAGGATTGCAAATTTGAGGACATCCTCAGCAAGTAGCGGGACTCTCCATCAACCTAGTAAGACTCTGTTTCAAAATAAAGACAAAAGCCTGGCATGGTGGCACATGCTTGTTGTTACGGTTTTGGGGAGAATATGGTTGTGGGGAAACTGTTCCCCGGGAACCCGGACACACTTTCCCCCAACCCATAGCAAAACCTAAAACGACTAAAAACAGAAAAACCGCGGGTTCTTGTCCTAAGCTAAGAATAAATATGCCTAGGTTGGACAGTTGTTGAAGATTTAAAGAAGTTTAGTAAAAAGATAGGAATACAGAAAATAGAAATACAGAAAATAGTTACAGCCCCATGCCAAAATGGCATGAGGGGCGAGGGTGGCCCAGGCCAACTCACCTCTCCCCAAGATACAGCACGTGGACAGGAATTTTTATACCCATGACCTCCATCTTGTTTATATAATTTTGACGTGGTGAACGTCCCTGTAAGGTACCTCCCCCAGCAAGGTGTGGCAAAGTGTCTCCTTTCATGAAGGTCGACCCCTCCTACCATCTTAGCTAGCTTATCCAATCATGTAGAAAGGCCTAGTTCTCCTCTCCTATTGACTTGTTAATTGCTTTTAGCTAGGTTAATTTACATTGGAATAGTTGCCTGCTTTTAGGCAGAAACCAAGTCCTTGCACAGATTTGCCCCTCACCCAATTTTTGAAATATATTAATAATCATAGCTTTCTCAAATCTTCCTAGGCCATTCCCAATACTGGTACACTTGTGATCCCAGCATTCAGGAGGCTGAGACCGGAGGATCGCAGTTTGCGGACAGCCTCAGCTACTTAGTGAGGTCTCTGCAACTCAGTGAGACCCGGTTTCAAAATAAAGAATACAAAATAGGGCAGGGGGTGTAACTCGGAGGTCGAATGCCCCTGGGTTCCATCTCCAGACCCACAAAAATAAATAAATAAATAAATAAATAAATAAAGACAAAATAGGACAAAAGAGGGTTGGGGTTGTAGCTCAGAAGTAGAATGCCCCTGGGTTTAATTCCCAATACCAATAAATAAATAAATAAATAAATAAATAAATAAATAAAAGGAGCTGGGCATGGTAGTGCATAATTGTAATCCTAGTACTTGGGAGGCTGAGACAGGAGGACTGACTTAGTAGAGCCTTTGCAACTTAGTGAGACCTTGTTTCAAAAATAAAGAATAAAAAAGAGGGTTGGGCTAGAGCTCGGAGGTCGAATGTCCCTGGGTTCCATTCTAAGACCCGCAAAAAAAAAAAAAAAAAAAATTAAGAATAAAAAATAGGGCTGGGGGTGTAGTTTGGAGGTAGAATTCTCCTGAGTTCCATCCCCAGTATTGCAAAAAAAAAAAAAAAAAAGCGGGGTTTGGGGAATCAAGCTAGGTGTGGTGGCATATGCTAGTAATCCCAGTATTTGAGAGGCAAGACAGAAGCTGGGCATGGTGGGCCACAGCTACAATCCCAGTACTTGGCAGGCTGAGACAGGAGGATCACAGGTTTGAGGACAGCCTCAGCAAGTAGTGAGACTCTCATTAATTTAGAGAGACCCTATTTCAAAATAAGAAATAAGCCGGGCATGGTGGCGCACACTTGTAATCCCAGCATTTGGGAGGCTGAGACAGGAGAATCACAGGTTCTCGGACATCCTCAGCTACTTACTGAGGCTCTTTGCAACTCAATGAGACCCTGTTTCAAAAATAAAGAATAAAAATTAAGCTGGGCGTGGTGGAGCATGCTAGTAATCCCAGCATTCAATCCCAGCATTCGAGGGGCTGAGACCAGAGGATCACGGTTTGTGGACAGCCTCAGCAACTTAGTGAGGCCCTCTGCAACTCAGTGAGACCCAGTTTCAAAATAAAGAATAAAAAAAAAAAAAAAATAGGGCAGGGGGTGTAGCTCAGAGGTTGGATGCCCCTGGGTTCCATCCCCAGACCCACAAATAAATAAGTAAATAAAATAAAATAGAGCTGGGGGTGTATCTCAGAGGTAAAATGTCCCTGAGTTCAATCCCCAGGACCAAAAATAGAAAATAAAAAAGTTAAGGCTGGGAGTGGTGGCGCACGCCTGTAATCCCCGCGCTTGGGAGGCTGAGACAGGAGGATCTCACAGGTTCGAAGCCAGCCTCAGCTACTTAGTGAGGCTCTCAGCAATTTAGCGAGACCCTGTTTCCAAATAAAATATAAAAAATAGGTCTGGGAGTATAGCTCGGAGGTAGAAAACCCCTGGGTTCCATCCCCAGTACCACCCCAAAAATAATAATAATAAAATTAAAAATAAAGAAAAAAGTTATAGTTTAGGCAAATTGAAGAAACAAAATGATACGTCCAAAGTAAATAAATAAATAAATAAATAAGCAAGAGAAACTAAGCCAGGTGTGATGGCGCACACTTGTAATCCCAGTACATGGGAGGCTGAGACCAGAGGATCGTAGTTTGTGGCCAGCCTCAGCTACTTAGTGAGGCCCTCTTCTACTCAGCGAGACCCGGTTTCAAAATAAAGAATAAAAAATAGGGCAGGGGGTATAGCTAGGACGTCGGTGCCCCTGGGTTCCACCCCCAGATCCGCAAAAAAATAAAAAATAAAAAATAAATAGGGCTGGGGGCATAGTCTGAAAGTAGAATGCCCCTAGGTTCCATCCCCAGTACTGCAAAAAATTTAAAAAGTTAAATAAAAGAGAGAAACTAAAAAATGTACCAGATGATTTTTTTTTTTTTTTTTTTTTTGGTGGTACTGGGGTTCCTGGAAGCCCTTCTACCTCCGGGCTACACTCCCAGACCTATTTTATATTTTTGAAACAGGGTCTCTTACGCCAGCGTGGCTGGCTTCGAACCTGCGCGATCCTCCTGTCTCCGCCTCCCAAGCGCGGGGATTACAAGCGTGCGCCACCACGCCCGGCGGTACCAGATGATTTTTGTCCTACATTTTGCAATGTCATCTGCTGTGGTCAGCATGTCATACTGAATCAATTTGCTACCCAATTACTGGCCCGGTGGTGAAGCCAGCTCTCAGATCCACGAGCCGCCCTCGGTTACCTGGCCATGATTTTCCTCATTCATTATGTCTTCTGCACTCCAACTGCTGCCTGGGTTTTGTGCATTTCACTGCCCATGTGCTTCTTAATCATGTAAAATGTCAAGATTAAAGTCCTATAACTTTGTTGTCAACCGATTAGGAGATATTATGTAGTTTTAAATGTAAGATCAGGGTATCTAGAATTCATATTCCATATTAGGATAGATTTTTTTCTGAAAAATAAATATATAAATATATGATAGTTTCACCTAAAAAAAACAGAAAAAAATATGCTCTAGTAAGAAAGAAAGCAAAAAGAAATATTGAAATGTTATCTTTAAATCATCGAACACTTGGTATCAGACAAATGAAACTGTTATGTGAGATTATCATTTTTAATTTTGGATAAATTGCTATAATACTAGATGTCAACCACTAAGCCAAGCATGGGAGGGAGGGATGGGGAGAGAATGGGGTGGGGATCGGGTGGGGGCTGACTGGGCGATGTGTGCATGTATGTCTACAAAAGTTTGTATCCCACTATGATGTATGAATACAGTGTACCAATAAAATAAAAAATAAATAAATAAAAAAAAATAAATGTAAGATCAAAGTGATTTCTCGAGCGTCTTGAATGATTAGGGACTGAATAAAAGCTTATGCAATTATTCTTTGCAGAGTGGACTTTGGTTGACTTGAAGGAACAAAGATTGATTGACTAGTTTAATCAAGCCCCACTAGTAAAGGAATATGATTTATATTTTCTCACTCTCACTCGTTTTTCTCTGAGGCAAGACAATATTAACAGATGAGTCACGCTCTTCATATTGCATTATTAAAATTTAGCCAGCTTTTCTCCATCAAGGGATAAAACATTTGAGGTTTTTGTTGATTCCTGTTAGTTTATGATGTTAAACTGCTAAAATCTGACTTCATTTTCTTTGGTCCCTTTCCTTAATATTTCTGCTTAATTTACAGGAATATTTTCTTCCAGATCATGGCAAATGCAAAATACAAATTATTTTTGCTACTCAGTCTGAGAATTTATTTTAAATCTAAAAGAATAGGTTTTGTAAGATTCTGTCACCCTACAAATATTCATTAATGTGCCAAGTGCTGACTTGAAATACAGCAATAAAGCGGGGCGTGGTGGCGCACGCTTGTAATCCCCGCGCTTGGGAGGCTGAGACAGAAGGATCGCAAGGGTTCAAAGCCAGCCTCAGCTACTTAGTGAGGCAACTTAGTGAGACCCCGTTTCCAAATAAAATAAAAAAAAGGTCTGGGAGTATAGCCCGGAGGTAGAAAGCCTCTGGGTTCCACCCCCAGTACCACAAAAAAAGAAAAAAGAAAGAAAGAAAGAAATACAGCAATAAACAGTGAGCAAGAGCCTTGCCCTTTAGGATCATGTAATTTCAGCAAGCGAGACCAATATTGAGGAAGTACTAGGCCAAAGCCGGGCGTGGTGGTGCACGCTTGGAATCTCAGTCCTTGGGAGGCTGAGGCTGGAGGATTGCAGGTACATAGCCAGCATCAGCTACTCAGTGAGGCCCTCTGCAACTTATTGAGACCTGTTTCAAAATAAAGAATAAAGCTGGATGTGGTGGTGCACGCTTCTAATCCCAGAATTCTTGAGGCTGAGACAGAAAGATCGCAGTTCGTGGACAGCCTCAACTACTTAGAGAGGCCCTCTGCAACTCAGTAGGACCCTGTTTCAAAATAAAAAAAAAAAAAAAAAAATAGGGCTGGAGCTATAGCTCAGAGGTAGAATGCCCCTGGGTTCCAACACCAGTACCAAACACAAAAAAATAAAGAATAAAAAATAGGGCTGTGGATGTAGCTTGGAGGTACAATGCCCCAGGTTCAATCCCCAGTTACACACACACACAAAGGGTGCACAGGCTTCTAATCCCAGTACTTGGAAGACTACGACAGGAGGATCACAGGTTCGAGGCCAGCTTCAATAATTTAGTAAGACCCTGTTTCAAAATAAGAATAAAACAGGGTTGGGGCTATCACTCAGAGATAGAATGCCCCTGCGTTCAATCCTAAGTAACACACACACACACACACACACACACACACACACACACACACACACACACACGGCTGGGCATGTTGGTGCATGCCTGTAATCCCAGTACTTGGGAGGCTGAGACAGGAGGATCACAAGTTTGTGGCCAGTCTCAGCTACTTAGTGAGATCCTTCACAACTTTGTGAGGCCCTGTTTCAAAATAAAAAATAAAAAATAGGGCTGGGGTGTAGCTGAGGTAGAATGCCCTGGGTTCCATCCCCAGTACCACACACACAAAAAGAAGAAAAAAGAGGAAGGGGGTTGGGGTGAGAAGAAGAGGGAGGGGAGGGACAAGAGAAGCTCATAGTAGAGAAAGTTACCAAGGCAAATGAGAGAGAAGTAGGATGCTACCTACTGTGGGATGTGAGGTCTGACTGTGAGACCTGCCAGGAGGAGGTTGAGAACACAGGACTTCTGAAAAGGCAGGCGGATGCCTCTAACCATGCCCCTGCACCCAGCCCCCAAACTTACCTTCTCTGGACTATGTGTTAAGCCCACCAACTAGAAAAACACGTGACTGTCTGTTCTCCATCCCTCCCAATGCCCCATAAAAGGCCCCAAGTCTGTAAAGAAGCAGGCTTCTGACTTTTCTTTTTTGAGGGTCTGGGAATGGAACCCAGGGGTATTTGACCTCCGAGCCATACCCCCAGCCCTATTTTTCATTCTTTATTTTGAAACAGGGTCTCACTAAGTGGCGGAGGTCCTCACTAAGCAGCTGAGGCTGTCCATGAACCGCGATCCTCCGGTCTCAGCCTCCCGAACACTGGGATTACAAGCGTGCGCCACCACGCTCGGTAGCTTCTGACTCTTGTGGGCTCTAATCCCCAGTCAGTGAGTTGCTTCTTTCTAGGTTTTCTTCTGGAATAAAACCTGTTCCTGCTGCCAGCTGTTCTCTCCTTGTCTCCATATTTCCCAACCCTATAATCATAGATATTGTGGCACTTGATGTAGGTTTCACACAGCAGTGTGTTCACACTTCCGGCACCTACTATACTGCTTTTTTTTTTTTTTTTGGTGGTACTAGGGGTGGAACTCAGAGGCTTTCTACCTCTGGGCTATACTCCCAGACCCATTTTATATTTTATTTGGAAACAGGGTCTCACTTAAGTTGCTGAGAGCCTCACTAAGTAGCTGAGGCTGGCTTCAAACCTGCGCGATCCTCCTGTCTCATCCTCCCAAGAGCAGGGATTACAAGCGTGCGCCACCACGCCCGGCTTATACCCCAGACCTATTTTATATTTTATTTGGAAACAGGGTCTCACTAGGTTGCTGAGAGCCTCACTAAGTAGCTGAGGCTGGCTTCGAACCTGTGCGATCCTCCTGTCTCAGCCTCCCAAGCGCGGGAATTACAAGCGTGCGCCACCACGCCCGGCTTACTATACTGCATTTAAATGTGCCTCACGGGGCCATCTCCTGAGCTTCCAGGATAGAACTGTGTCCTACTCACCAGACCATCCCCTCTGCAGGTTCACAGCAAACACTGGAAAGAGATGACTTAATAGACGTTGTTGCTTAGGTCTACTTCTTCTATACACAACAGTAAAAATAAATAAATAAAACAAATACAGTGTGCATTTGGTGCATATTGATTGAAGAAAAGTAAAATAGTGCAATTTAACTATCCCGTGAAAACCTTACTTTTTTTTTCTTTTTTTCCTGTGGCACTGGGCTTTGAACCCAAGAGTATTCTACTTCTGAGCCACATTCCCACTCCCAGCCCTATTTTATTTTTATTTTGAAACAGGTCTACCTAGGTTAATGCGAGTCTCATAATTTCCTGAGGCTGTCCTCGAACCTGCAATGCTCTCATCTCAGCCTCCCAAAGTACTGGGATTACAAGTGTGTGCCACCACGCTTGGCTAACCTTACATTTGATTCAGAGTTCCACTAACCTTGCATTTATTTGATTCAGAGTTCCAATGAAAAATACTTTGCAGACCAACAACTACTCATCATCCCCACCCTTTTTTTCATGCCCTCCTGTGAGCTCATGTGCTTTAACAAGAGTGTGTTATCTCCAGCCCCGAGGCAGTGACTCAGGCTGAGCGGACCGTGGTGATCACATTCCCTGGCTAGTGACTGTTTCAAGTATGGACATGTAAAGAAATTCTTGGACACTTGCTGTAAGACTTTTGAGAAAATGTCTGTTTATGTTCATTAACAGAAACAACCACAGGCAATGGCAAACGTGGTGGCCCCTGCCTGTCATCTCAGCACCTGCGAAGCTGGGTCAGAAAGATCACGGATTCAAGGCAGGCCTCGGCAACCTCGGGAGACCCTGTTTCAAAATAAAAAATCAGGGCAGGCAGGGTGGCTCATGCTTGCAATCCCAGTACTTGGGAGACTGAGACAGAAGGATGGCAGGTTTGAGGACAGCCTCAGCAACTTAGTGCACGCTTGTAATCCCTGCATTCGGGAGGCTGAGACCGGAGGATCATGGTTCGCGGACAGTTTCAGCTACTACTTAGTGAGGCCCTCTGCAACTAAATGAGACCCTGTTTCAAAATAAAGAATAAAAAATAGGGCAGGGGGTATAGTTCTGAAGTCAAATGCCCCTGGGTTCCATCCCCAGACCCACACACACACAAAAAATAACAACAACAACAACAACAACAACAGGCTTGGAGGCACATGCTTGCAATCCTAGTACTTAAGAGGCTGAGACAGGAGGACCATGGATTCATACCAGCCTCAGCTACTTAATGAGATCCTGTTTCAAAATAAAGAATAAAAAATAGGGCTGGGGGATGTAGCACAGAAGTAAAACATTCTTGAGTTCCATCCTCAGTAAAACACAAACACAATTATTTTCCTTTCGGGGAGGGGAGTCTCGCTGTGTTGCCCAGGCTAGACTTGAACACCTGAGATCAAGTGGTCCTTCTGCCTCAGTCTCCTGAGTGTCTGGAGGTACAGGCCCATGTCATCATACCCCACTCCAACAGTCTTAAAACAACAACTTTTGATTAAGTCACTAATACTACATAAATACTATTCACAACTGGGTACATAGAACACCACTAGTGTACCATGCTCACACTTCTCTTCTTTTACAAGCATGTACCACCACGCCCAGCTTTATACATGTACATTTTTTTATCCATTCTTCAGTTGATGGGCAGCTAGGTTACTGTCACTAATGCTGTGATCAACATGACAGTGCGGATGTCTTTAGACATACTGACTTGATTTCCTTTGGATATATACCCAACAGTGGGATTTCTGGATCACCCATTAGCTGCAGTTGAAAATTTCTGAGGATACTCCATCTTTTCCATAATGGCTGCACTAATTTACATCTCCTATTGAATCTTGGGTGTTTTTTTCTTTTTCTTTTTTTGTGGCACTGGGGATGGAACCCAGGTGCTTTCTACTTCTGGGGTCCACTCCCGGACCTATTTTATATTTTATTTTGGAAACAGGGTCTCATTAAGCTGCTGAGAGTCTAAGTAACTGAACCTGTGTGATCCTCCTGTCTTAGTCTCCCAAGTACTGGGATTACAAGCGTGCACCACCATGCGCAGCTTGAAATTTTGGTCTTAAAAGGGAATGCATTTAATCTAACATTTCTCCATTAAGTCTGTTTACTTTTATTTATTTATTTATTTTATTTATTTAGTGGCAATGGGGGTGTAACCCAGGGGCTTTTCTACCTCCGGGCTATATTCCCAGATCTATTTTTTATACTTTATTTATTTATTTATTTTATTATTATTATTTTTTTGGCGGGTCTGGGGATGGAACCCAGGGGCATTCGACCTCTGAGCTACACCCCCTGCCCTATATTTTATTCTTTATTTTGAAACCGGGTCTCACTGAGTTGCAGAGGGCCTCACTAAGTAGCTGAGGCTGACCGCGAACCATGATCCTCCAGGTCTCAGCCTCCCGAATGCTGGGATTACAAGCGTGCGCCACCACGCCCAGCTTATACTTTATTTTGAAACAGGGTCTCACTAAGTTGCTGAGAGCTTAAGTAGCTGAGGCTGGCTTCGAACCTGTGTGATCCTCCTCAGCCTCCCAAGTGCTGGGATTACAAGTGTGTGACACCATGCCTGGAAAATAATTTTTTTTTTAAACTATGACAAGCCAGGCATGGTGGCGCAGTTTGTAATCCCAGCATTTGGGAGGCTGAGACAGGAGGATCCAGGTTTGCAGACAGCCTCAGCTACTACTTAGTGAGGCCCTTTGTGCAACTCAGTGAGACCCTGTTTCAAAATAGAGACTAAAAAAAAATAGGGCTAGGGATATAGCTCGAAGGTAGAATGCTTCTGGGTTCCATCCCTAATACAGCAAAAAAGCAAAAAACAAAAAACAAAACACAAAAAACAAAAACAAAACTATAATAAAGCCAGGTGTGGTGGTGCACGCTTGTAATCCCAGCTCTTGGGAGGCTGAGACAAGAGAATTGCACAGGTTCAAAGCCAGCCTCAGCTACTTGGTGAGGCTCTCAGCAACTTAGTGAGACCCTGTTTCCAAATAAAGTATAAAAATAGGTCTGAGAGTATAGCCCAGAGATAAAAAAAAATTCCCTGGGTTCCACCCGCAGTAACACACACACACACACACACACACACACACACACACACACACACACAATTATTATTCAAAGCAGGGCATGGTAACGCATGCTTGCAATCCCAGCATTTGGGAAGCTGACAGGAGGATTGGAGTTTGTAGACAGCCTCAGCTGTTTAGTGAGGCCCTTTGCAATTCAGTGAGACCCTGTTTCAAAATAAAAAACAAAATTTAATTTATAGTAGTGGGGATGGAATTCAGGGAGATTCTACCTCCAAGCTATGAACCCCAGTCCTATTTTATTCTTGCTTCTTTTTCTTTTCTCTCTTTTTTTTCAGTACTGGGGATTGAACCCAGGGGCATCCCTCCAGCCCTATTTTAAGCTTACTTTAAGACTTTAAGATACCAAACATAGCCGGGCATGGTGGCACAAGTTTGTAATCTCAGCCTTTGGGAGCTTGTGACAGGAGGATCGCGGTTCGTGCCAGCATCAGCTATTTAGTGAGGCCCTTTGCAACTCTGTGAGACCCTGTGTTTCAAAACTAAAAAGACTAAAAAATTGGGCTAGGGGTGTAACTCAGAGGTAGAATGCCCCTGGATTCTATTCCCAGTACTGCAACAAAAAATAAAAAAGATACCAAACATTCAGAAAGATCTTTTATTTATGATTCTTTACAAAGATACTTAAAAAAAGACAAAATAATACCAAGTGATATACACATGTATTTATGTACTACTTTGAATCTCACTTTGATATTTAATTATACTGTATCAGTAAAAAACATTATAAAAGAATGATAAAATTATCAGTAAACAAAAATTCATGATTAAAATTAAGGATGAAATACTATGACAGAAATATGTATCACAAAATATTACCAAAAGGTTATTTTGAAAATAGTCTTTTTCTTATAAATATTTTTATATTTTACTCTAAGCCTAAAAATTAATTTTATGAGGTAAATTCTCTTATATTTTGGTGTTACTGGGGATTGAACTCAGTGGCATTCTAACTCTGAGCTACACGCCTAGACCTATTTTATTACTTTTTGAAATAGGGTCTCACTAGGTTGATGAGTCTTGCTTGCTGAGGCTGTCTTTGAACCTGTGATCCTCTGGATCCTCTAATCTCAGCCGCCCAAGTACTGGGATTACAGGCGTGTGCCATCACTCCCAGATGATAAGTTCCTTTTTATCAGAAAAACATCTGCTTAGTGTTTAACCAAACATAAAACAGTATTAAAGTATAGGTGTAAATATTTACCATATATACTTTTCTCATTTTAGTTAAATCCCTTTATCTCCAAAAAAATCCTTCTATTTAGACTTATTAGACACTTATATTAATTTTTATATTCAATTGGAGGCTTTAAAAATATTTTAGGATACAAACAGATCTCCTGAATTAAACTATTCACAGCATTCATCCAGGACTGTTTGCTACCTTGTTTTGTTTTGTTTTGTTTTGTGGTACTGGGGATGGATGCCAGGGGCATTGTACCTCCAAGCTACACCCCCAGCGCTATTTTTTAGTCTTTTTATTTATTTTTTATTTTTTATTTTTTATTTTTTTGGTGGTACTGGGGTTCCTGGAAGCCCTTCTACCTCCGGGCTACACTCCCAGACCTATTTTTTTTTATTTTTTGAAACAGGGTCTCTTATGCCAGCGCGGCTGGCCTCGAACCTGCGCGATCCTCCTGTCTCCGCCTCCCAAGCGCGGGGATTACAAGCGTGCGCCACCACGCCCGGCTAAGTCTTTTTATTTTTTGAAACAGGGTCTCACTGAGTTGTGAAGGGCCTCCTAAATAGCTGAGGCTGTCTGCGAACCGCGATCCTCCTGTTGAAGGGTGCACCACCGCGCTCAGCTTGCTACCTTGTTTTTACATATAAGTTTTAAACATGTCTACTGCAGGTATAGAAAAAAAAAATTACTTGAAACTATAAAACCCAACAGTTAACTCCCAACATCACATCTCTGGTTCTTCCTTCTCTTGTAAGCGTCGTTACTGTGAACGCGCACGCGCTGGTGCACAGAGGATGCTATTTTCAGGCTGTCCTTCTTTGTAGAGGTCTTCTCTACTGCTCCAGGCTTCCAAAGTAACAACTGTGCATCTTCTCCCCCAGTCAGCAAAGATTCATCCTGTGTGCTCCAACAGAAAGAGCGAACTGTGGCAGTGTGCCCCCCCTGCAGGCTGCTCACGTGGGTCAGCCCCGATGTGGTGCAGTGCAGTAAATGGATCCTTCCTGTGTTTGTCCCGCCAATAACAAACAATTTGTCCATCTTTTCGTGATAGAGGCCACCAATCAAATAGTCCAAATTACCTTCTTTCACGTTAGCTATTTCTCTGACATCCTGGATATTCAAACATGTAATTGGCTCATCAGTATCCAACTGATTAAGATCCCACCAACAAAACCCTTCATCGTGTGTCATGCAGTAAATCTGTTTATAATCTTTCCCAGACCAACCAATAGAGCTTACTGATGACACCGAGTTACAGGTCGTAACTAACGCATCCTCTTCATTATCAATACTAATGTCAAAGACGTTCACCAAACCGTCGGTTGAACCGGAGACGACCATATTGGGATTGCTCGGGTGGAAACATACTTGAGTGATATCATCACTGTGAGTCTCTGAATACGCACCCAATGGGTCTCTAGTAGTAGACAGAGCCTGAGAATTAATTCTTGCATCCCAAAATACCAACAGCGCATCCTCGTCAACCTTTTCTGTACCGGCACAAATGACATGATCATTACAGTTAACATCAAAACTGATAAAAATATTGGAGGTGTAACCCTTGAACAGCTGGACAGGTTTTGCACTGGCTAATCGAGCATCCCAACACTTGACGGTGCCATCAGTACTTGCTGAATATACGCTGTCACAGGAATTTGCAAATTTGACTCCATTAAGGAGACCAGGATGTCCACTAAATTCTCGTAGTATGCTTAATGTTTCTTTATCGTATATTCTTATTGATCCACTGGAACATAAAACAGCAACCAAGCTTCCTTTTTCTGCTTGTACAGTCTTTGATGTGTCTATGCCAAGCAGGTAAGTGGGCTCCTTAGGTGGTGAGGAACGGTTAACAATACACAGATTAGCAAACTGTTCCTCAATCTTCTCCATATCAGCAGTAGCAGCCAACAAGAGTAAAACTCTGTAAAAAATAAAATAAAATTAATTAAATTTGGTATCTCTAAATTTGCAACTAAAGCCGGGCGTGGTGGCGCACGCTTGTAATCCCAGCATTTGGGAGGCTGAGACCAGAGGATCACGGTTCGCGGACAGCCTCAGCTACTTAGTGAGGCCCTTCTGCAACTCAGTGAGACCTGGTTTCAAAATAAAGAATAAAAAATAGATCAGGGGGTGTAGCTTGGAGGCTGAATGCCCCTGGGTTCCATTCCCAGACCCGCCAAAAAAAATTGTAACTAAAAATTAGCTTCTATTGGTATCAGACAAATGAAACTGTTATGTGAGATTATCATTGTTAATTTTGGATAAATTGCTATAATACTAGATGTCAACCACTAAGCCAAGCATAGGAAAGAGATGGGGAGGGAACGGGGTGGGGATCGGGTAGGGGCTAACTGGGAGATGTGTGCATATATGTCTACAAGTTTTTTTTTTTTATCCCATTATAATGTATGAATACAGTGCACCAATAAAAAAATTTAAAAAAAATAAAAATTAGCTTCTATAAAACTGCAATTAAATAAAAAAATGTTGGCACAAAACAATCTAAATAAAATCTATTCTAATGTTTTTGTGTGTCTGTGTGGTGCCAGGGATTGAACCCGGGAGAATTCCACCTCTGAACTACACCTTAGTCCTTTTTATTTTTTGGTGGTATTAGAGATGGAACCCAGGGGCCTTCTATCTCTGGAATATACCCCCCCAGACCTATTTTATTACTTATTTGGAAACAGTGTCTTACTAAGTTACTGAGGCTGGCTTTGAATCTGTAATCCTCCTGCCTCATCCTTCCAAGTACTGGAATTACAGCATGTGCCACCACACTTAATTTACTTTTTCTATTTTTGTGTGTGTGGTACTGGGGATGGAATCTAGAGGTTATCTAACTTCCGGGCTATACTCCCAGACCTATTTGATATTTCATTTAGAAACAGGATCTCACTAAATTGCTGAGAGCCTCACTAAGTAACTGAGGCTGGCTTTGAACCTGCGCGATCTCAGGTCTCAGCCTCCAAAGTGCTGGGATTACAAGTGTGCGCCACCACACCCAGCCCTAATTTACCTTTTATTTTGAAACAAGGTCTCACTAAATTGCTAAGGCTGACCTTGAACCTATGTTCCTGATTCAGCCTCCCAAGTACCAGGATTATAGGAGTTGGCCACCATACCAGGCTCAAGTTACTTTAATATTTTAATCAATTCCTTGCAACAATGCAACTAAAACTCAGTTGCCTTCTAATTCAATCGTTCTTTAATAATGAATTTACCATATATATATATATATATATATATATATATTTCATGCTATAAGAGAAATGAAAACTTGTGCCTATACCACCCAGTTCTTTTTAGCTGAAACCCAATTAGCAGTACCACTCTTATTTCTCAGCATTGGCTAGGACTGGGAGTCATCTTCTCCTGACCCGGGCTGCCTCTAAAGTTATGTAATTTTAGAATTTGAACAGGAATGTGCAAGTAAAGAAAAAAAAAGTCTCCCAAAGCTATTCATGCCTCATCTGCAGGACCTGAGAATATGTTTGGCAAAGGAGAATTGAGGTCACAAGTGGAATAAAGATAGCTAATCAGCCTAATTTAAGGATGACATTAAAATAGGGAGATTACCCTAGATTATCTGGGGAGCCTCAAGTAAACACAAGTGTCTCTAAAAGTAGAGGAGAGAAACAGGGCAATGTGGCACATGTGTCTATGACCCTAGTACTTGGGAGGCTGGGATGGGAGGACTAAAGGCTCAAAGCCAGCCTCAAGCAACTTAGAGGCTGAGACAGAAGGATGGCCCAGGCTCGAAGCCAGCCTCAGCTATTTGGTGAGGCTCTCAGCAACTTAGTGAGACCCTGTTTCCAAATAAACATAAAATAGGTCTGGGAGTATAGCTGGGAGGTAGAAAGGCCCTGGGTTCCACCCCCAGAACACACACACACACACACACACACACACACACACACACACACACACACAATATTAAAATAAAAAGGGCTAGGAAAATTGCTAGGAAGAATGCCCCTGGCTTTAACCACCAGGATCAAAAAGAAAAAAAGTAGAAGGGGTGCGGGGAGAAGAGAGTCAGAGGGTGATAAGGCCATGGAAGAAAAGCACAGAGAGGTCAACATGGGGCCATGACAAGAAGTCAGGTAGCAGCTGGCCAAGGGAAGGAAGCACTCTGCTCTGCAGACTCCAAATGGGCCCCTGCGATCCGTCTTCCTGTCTCAGTCTCTCAGACACTGGGCTTGCAAGTATGAGCCACCACACCTGGCCTTGGAACTGGGATTTGAACAGAGAAACTACAGCTTTTAGAGTGTGCTCAGAGTCACCACACTGGATTGCTTCTCCATGGCAGGCAGCATGTAGAAGAAGAAAAATTATGCATACCTAATGACTTTATTACAGATTTTTATTTTCTCCATTTTTTGTGTGGTACTGGGGATAGAGCCTAGGAACATTCTACCTACAAACTATACCCCCAGCCCTATTTTCTTTTTTTTTTGTATTCTTTATTTGGAAACAGGGTCTCACTGAGTTGCGAAGGGCCTCATTAAGTATTTGAGGCTGTCTGCGAAACATGATCCTCCTGTCTCAGCCTCCCGAATGCTGGGATTACTAGTGTGTGCCACCACGCCCGGCTTGGCTGTTTTACTTTCTGGAATATTCTTTCCCACTTTCTTTGGCATGAGCCCCTTATTTTGGGGGGACTTTTCTTTTCTTGCACATCCCTGTTCAAGTTACTTTTTTATTCTTTATTTTGAAACAGGGTTTCACTAAATTGCAGATGGCCTCACAAGTTGCTGAGGCTGGCTGCAAACCTGTGCTCTTTCTGTCTTAGTCTGCAAAGTACTGGGATTACAAGCATGCACCACCATGCATGGCTTTTTTTTTCTGTAATTTTAGTGATTTTTTTTTTCTTTGTGGTACTGGGGATGCAACCCAGGGGCATTCTACCTCTGAGCTATACCTCCAGTCCTATTTTATTCTTTATTTTGAAATAGGATCTCAATAAATTGCGGAAGGCTTCACTAAGTAGCTGAGGCTGGCTGTGAACCTGCGATCCTCCCAAGTATGAGGATTAAAAGAAAAAAAAACTGCTAGTGTGATACAACTAAAATAGCAATATGTTTAAGAAACAAAAGTTTCAGACCTTTTTTTTTTGTGTGTGTGGTAGTGAGGGTGGAACCCAGGGGCTTTTCTACCTCTGGGCTATACTCCCAGACCTATTTTTATGCTTTCTTTGGAAACAGGGTCTCACTAAGTTGCTGAGAGCCTCACTAAGTAGCTGAGGCTGGCTTTGAACCTGTGCGATCCTCCTGTCTCAGCCTCCCAAGTACTGAGATTACAAGCATGCGCCACCATGCCCAGCAGCAGCAAAGCAGTACATCAGAATCTCCTTCTCTGAGATAATAACCCCTTCCTCACAGTATTACTGAGGCAAGGCAAAAATAAAATCTCAAGAATTCTGGCTGGGCGTGGTGGCACACGCTTGTAATCCCAGCATTTGGGAGGCTGAGACAGGAGGATCACAGTTAGCTGCCAGCCTCAGCTACTACTTAGAAAGGCCCTTTGCAACTCACTGAGACCTTGTTTCAAAATAAACAATAAAAAAAATAGGGCTGGTGGTAGAGCTAGGAGGTAAAATACCCCTGGGTTTCACCCCTGGTACCAAAAAATAAACAGTCCTGCCTACCCCGTGGGGCTCAGCAAAGACCGAGGACTGTGAGGGATATTATTTTTCTAAGGTCTCCATGCTAATTTGAGAAATGAGAAGAAGCCTATAGGAGTGGGCTGACTTGGGCTGTGGTAGAGTGGTACTTGCTACAGGGTATGATGTGAGCTCAGAAGACAGGCTTGGAATCCCTATACTCGGGAGCCTGAGACAAGAGGATCGCAGGCTCATGGCCAGCCTCAGCAGCTTGTCATGCCCTCTGCAACTTGTGAGACCGTTTCCAAATAATAGAGTAGGGCTGGAGGTGTCGGTCAGAGGTAGAATGCTCCTGGGTCCAATTCTTAGTATAACAACAACAAACAAACAAAAAGAAAGAAAGAAAAACAAAGAAAAAGAAAAGAAAAACACCATAGCTAATATACAAGAAAGCTGCTGTCTGAATTCAAGTACCCATTCCAGAACCCGTGCTGTTAATTCCTTTATCTCCTCAGTAGTAAGCATATACCATACTTAAAAAAAAATAAAGGTAAAGCCGGGCATGATGGCGCACGCTTGTAATCCCAGCATTTGGGAGGCTGAGACAAGAGGATCGTGGTTCATGGCCAGCCTCAGCTACTTAGTGAGGCCCTTTGCAACTCAGTGAGACCCTGTTTCAAAATAAAGAATAAAAAATAGAGATTAGTGTGTAGCTCAGAAAGTCCTTGGGTTTCATCCCAAGAACTGCAAAAATAAATAAATAAATAAATAAAATAAAAAGAGGTATACTATGTTGCTTTTAGATAAGCATATATCATATTCTTATTATTTGCAGTACTGGGGACTGGGCACAGAGTCTGGCCTGGGAATTGCAATCCTGCTGCTTCGGCCTCCCAAACACCCCCAGCATATTAATTTTTATTTTATTATTATTATTTTTGGTGGTACTGGGGGTGGAACCTAGAGGCTTTCTACCTCCAGGCTATACTCCCAGACCTTTTTTTAATATTTTATTTGGAAACAGGGTCTCACTAAGTTGCTGAAAGCCTCACTAAGTAGCTGAGGCTGGCTTCGAACCTGCGCGATCCTCCTGTCTCAGCCTCCCAAGCGCGGGGATTACTAGCGTGCGCCACCACTCCCAGCTCATATTAATTATTTTAAATGGGTGAGTATGAGTAGAGCACTTGGAAGCAAGAGCTGCCGACGTCTAATGTTAGGTAACTGTGGCAAGGTCAGTGCAAACCGGGGGAGTCTAATGACTGTTCTATACTGGACACTAAAGAATCTCGTTACTAATCAAGCGCATCTAATGTCACCTTATCTGAAGCAAAACTGCACAGAGGAAGCATAGGAATCCAGGTATGAACGTTTCTGAAAACTGGGGAGACTGGCATAAGAACAATCAAGCAAACGCCTTCCTAGTATATCCCAGAGGAAACAATTGCTTGAGATAAAAGCATATATTGGTTTCACCTCAATGGTTACTTTCCCATAAAAACATTTATATCAACAATTTAAAGAAATTTGTGATACGTTGTAAACTAACACAGAATTGGCTTTAAAACAATCTGCCGAAGAACCATTTGTTTCAAATTGGGAGGAAGTTCTGAATATTTAGTGGAAGGTACGCTAAACTGACATCTGCTACAATTCCAATATAATTTTAAATTTCATAGTCATTAACGACTGTGACTTAATGTCTTTGTAAATTAATCCAGTTTAGTGAGTCTGAATATTTTATTCTTATTCACATAAATGTTCAAGATATTGGTTGCAGCAACATATGGCATTCCATGCATTAAATACACTAAAATTCTTAGGAAAAGCACAATTTCTAAAGTGCAGGAATCTGTTACCAAGGAAGAGGAGGAGGAAAAAAATCACACGCTTTCTCCTGTAGTGCAAGGCCATCCCTCCGGCTCCAGATACAACATTCAAAGCATCTTTTTAAATACACAAAATTTTCCCCAGAAACACCCGAGATGTCCAGTTTCTCAAAGACTCTTCAAAGTCGCCCTTCGCAGTAAGTCTATGAAGGCCCAGCTTCTTTCAACAAGAACAATTAACTGCCTTTTCCTTTCCAGAGCAACCAGCTGGTTAACCACAGAGAAACCAAACTTCCCCAGTCACCACCTGTCTTCATTTGGAACAGTCAAAGCAGTGTGGCCTAATCCAGTTTTTGAATTGGTACTCTATGTTTACTATTTCTGCTTCTTCTAATTCTGAAAAGATGCTTTTAAAAGTTAAGCAAATGCTATCTTTTGTGTGTGTGTTTGTGGGTATGGTACTGGGGATTGAACCCAGGAGCATTCTACCTCTGAGCTACACCTCCAGCCCTTTTTATATTTTATTTTGAAACATGGCCTTGCTAAGTTGCTCAGGCTAGTCTTGAATTTGGGCTCCTCTGTCTCAGCCTACAAAGTAGTAGAATTATAGGAGTGTGCCAGCATGCCCAGTGTAAATGCTATCTTTAAATATCTGCAAAAGAGGAAAAATAAAAAGAATCATGCCCTGTTGCAGAATTTTTAAAAATTATTTACTTATTTATTTATTTTTGTGGTACTGGAGATGGACCCCATGGGCATTCTACCTCTGAGCTACACCGCCAGCCCGACCAACACTCTGCAGAGATTCTTTAACTGCTGCCTGGAAAACAGACTTTAGGGCAAGAGTTAATATAGTTAGGTTTGTGCAAAGTCTGGGCAAAAGGCATGATGGTGAGAAGTGGACAGACTCAGATCACAAATACGAAAGAGGAATGCACAGAATTTTCTTAAGAACCCAAGTAGGTGTGAGAAGAGGTATCAAAATAATTCCTAGGGCCAGGCGTGGTGGCGCACGCTTGTAATCCCCGCGCTTGGGAGGCTGAGACAGGAGGATCGCACGGGTTCGAAGTCAGCCTCAGCTACTTAGACTTTGAGCAACTTAGTGAGACCCTGTTTCCAAATAAAATATAAAAAAAGGTCTGGGAGTATAGCCTGGAGGTAGAAAGCCTCTGGGTTCCACCCCCAGTACCACAAAAAAAAAAAAAAGAAAAAAAAAATTCCTAGGTTTCTGGCCTAAGCAACAGTATAAATATATTACAAACATATTACTTATATGTTAGTTACAAGCTTTTGAGATTATTCTAAAACAAGTAGTTGAGCCAGGTGTGGAGACGCATGCTTGTAATTCCAGTAGTTGGGAGGCTGAGACTGGAGGACTGCAGGTTCACGACCAGCCTCAGCTACTGAGTGAAACTCTCTGCGATTGAGACCCATTTCAAAATAAAGAATAAAAAAATACGGCTGGAGGTATAGCTTAGAGGTAGAATGCCCATAGGTTCAACCCTCCATTCCAAAAAAAAAAAAAAAAAAGTAATTGGATAATCAGATAATGACCCCCTTTTTTTTTGGCAGTACTGAGGATGGAACCCTGAGGCATTCTACCTCTGAGCTATACCCCCAGCCCTATTTTTTAGTCTTTATTTTTAAACAGGGTCTGAGTTGCAAAGGGCCTAAGTAGTAGCTGAGGCTGTTCTTGAATCCATATCCTCCTGTCTCAGCCTCCTGAATGCTGGGAATACAATTGTGTGCCACCAGAACTGGCTCTTTCTTCCTTCCTTCCTTCCTTCCTTCCTTCCTTCCTTCCTTCCTTCCTTTCTTTCTTTCTCTCTCTCTCTCTTTCTTTCTTTTATTTATTTGCGGTACTGGGGATAGAACTCAGGGGCATTCTACCTCCGGGCTATACTCCCAGACCTATTTTATACTTTATTTGGAAACAGGGTCTCACTAAGTTGCTGAGAGCCTAAGTAGCTGAGGCTGGCTTCAAACCTGTGCTATTCTCCTGTCTCAGCCTCCCAAGTACTTGGGATTACAAGCGTGCACCACCACGCCCGGCTTTATTTTTTATTTTGAAACAGGTTTTCACTGAGTTGCAAAGGGCTTCACTAAGTAGCTGAGGCTGTCCCTGAACCGCGATCCTTCCATCTCAGTCTCCCAAATGCTGGGATTAAAAGCGTGTGCCACCATGCCCAGCTACCTGATTGTTTAAATAGGCTTTAGTGATAAATAAATCGTGTTAATACACATGGAATTCTATGTGGCAAAAAAAAAAACACATGACTAGTATACGCAACAATATGAGGCAAATCACAGAACTGCCCAGTGACAGACGCCTGATGCCAGAGTCCTGCATGACTTCATTTATATAAAGTTTAGGAACAGGCGAAATGAGTTTACACTGGGAGTCAGAATACTAGTTATCTTTTCAGAGACTAAAGATTGGGAAAGAGGACAAGAGAACTTTCTGGGTGGTGACGATGAACAGGTATATATATTTGAAAAGAAAAAACCACCACAGTACTCCCTTCAAAAAAGCATGCATCTAAAATTGGAATGATACAGAGAAGATTGGCATGGCCCCTGCACAAAGATGACACGCACGTTCATGAAGTGTTCCATACTTTTAGATATATTTTAACAAGAAAGAATATTCAGAGAACAAAAGAGCTCTTGGAAATTAAAAATAAGATAGCAGAAATAACCAAATCTATGGAAGAGCTGAAAGATACAGTTAAGGAATGCTCCCAACAAAAGTAAAATAAAGAAAAAGAAAACCAGAGGACTGGTCAGACTAGGAAGACAAATACCTTTTTTTGGTACTGGGGATGGAACCCAGCCATCTTCTATACTGTAAGACCTATTTTATTTGGAAACTGGATCTCACTAAGTTGTTGAGACTAGCTTTAAACCCGCAATCCTCCTGCCTCAGCCTCCCAAGTACTGGGATTATATTCATGTGCCACCACACGCAGCCAACAGATATCCTTTCAAAAGTCTAGAAAGAAGCCGAGCGTGGTGGCGCACGCTTATAATGCCAGCATTCCGAAGGCTGAGACAGGAAGATTGTGGTTCGAGGACAGCCTCAGCTACTTGGTGAGGCCCTCTGCAACTCAGTGAGACCCTGTTCCAAAATAAAAAATAAAAAATATGGCTGGGGGTGTAGCTCGGAGGTAGAATGTCCCTGGGTTCTATCCGCAGTACTACAAAATAAGTAAGTAAGTAAGTAAGTAAGTAAGTAAGTAAGTAAGTAAATAAATAAATAAATAAAATCTAGAAAGAGAAGACAAAGAAAACAGAAGAGAAAAAAATTGAGTACATAGCAAAAAAGATAACAATAAAGAAACCAGGGCCAAAGAGACCTTGGCGCCGGTATGCCCAGTACTTAGAAGGCTGAGACAGGAGGATCCCAGGTTCAAAGCCAGCCTTAGCAAGTAGTGACACTGCTAGCAACCTAGTGAGACCCTGTCTCAAAATAAATATTAAAAAGCTGAGCATGGTGGCACACGCTTGTAATCCCCGCTCTTGAGAGGCTGAGACAGGAGGATCGTGCAGGTTCGAAGCCAGCCTCAGCTACTTAGTGAGGCTCTCAGCAACTTAGTGAGACCCTGTTTCCAAATAAAATATAAAAATGGGTCTGGGAGTATATCCCAGAAGTAGAAAGCCTCTGGGTTCCACTCCCAGTACCACCAAAATAATAAATAAATAAAATAAAATAAAATACGAGAGAAAAAGAGACCTAGGACCCAGGTTAGGGATATAGCTGAGTGGTAGAGTGCTCACCTAGCATAGGCAAAGCCCAAGGCCCATCACATACACAGGCACTCACCCAAAGAGAACCATACCAAGGTACAAATATATTAAAATTTTAGAATGTTGGTGAAAAAGGAAAGATTTTAAAAGTGTCCATGAAAAACAGAGGTCACATAAAAAAAACTGAAGAGCTGGGCATGGTGGTACATTTGTGATTTCAGCATTTGGGAGGCTAAGACAGGAGGACTGAGGTTCTTGGACCGCCTTACCTACTTAGTGAGGCCCTCCGCAACTCAGTGAGACCCTGATTTTAAATAAAGAATAAAAAATAGGGATGGGGATGTAGCTCAGAGTTAAAATGCCCCTGGGTTCCATCCCTAGTACCAAAAACAAAATAAAACAAAAAACAAAAATGAAGGCCTGGTGGCACACACCTGGGACCCCAATACTCAGGAGGCTGAGAGTGGAGCGTAGGCTCACCATGAGCCTCAGCACTTGTGAGGCCCTCCACGACTTAGTGAGACCCTGTTTCAAAATAAAAGAATAGAATAGGGCCAGGGGTGTAGCTTGGAGGTAGAATGCCCCTGAGTTCAACCCCCAATGCCCCCCCCCCCACGGTCTGGGGGTGTAGCTCAGAATTAGAATGCTCCTGGTTTCAATTATCAGTACCACCAGAGAATAAAATAAAATAAAAATATTCAATTCAAAAAAGGGCAGGAAGCTAGGGTGTGGTTGCACACACCTTGTAATCCCAGTATTTGGGAGGCTGAGGCAGAAGGAATCACTTAGTGAGGCCCTATTTCAAATTAAAAAATAAAACAGGCTGGGTGTGGTGGCACACACTTGTAATCCCAGTACTTGGGAGGCTGAGACAGGAGAATTGGGATCACGGACAACCTCAGCTACTTAGTGAGGCCCTCTGCAACTTAGTGAGAATAAAAAATAGAGCTGGGGGTATAGCTCAGAGGTAGAATGCCCCTGGGTTCCATCCCCAGTACCATAATCAATCAATCAATCAATCAATCAGTCATCTGGGACATTGCTCAGGGGTAGAACACCCCTGGGATCCATCCCCAGCGCTACAGGGTGGGGAGGTGGAGGCAGGAAATGAAAAGAGGAACTGATAAGAAAAACAGAAGACAGACCTGGTGGTACAGGCCATAATAGGATGGTAGTAGGTTCGAAGACAGCCTTGGCAAGTAGTGAGACTCTCTGAGACACCTTCTTCCCAAATAAAAAATAAAATCAGCCAGGCGTGGTGGCACACCCTTGCAATCCCAGTACTTGGGAGGCTGAGACGGGAGGATCAAGCAGGTTGAAAGCCAGTCTTAGCTACTTAGTGCGGCTCTCAGCAACTTAGTGAGACTCTGTTTCCAAATAAAATATAAAATAGGTTGGGGTATAGCCCAGAGGTAGAAGGCCTCTGGGTTCCATCCCCAGTACCAAAAAATAAAACAAGTTAATTAATTAATTAATTAATTAAAATAAATCAGGCTGGGGGTGTAAAATGCCCCTCAGTTCAAACTCCAGTACCGAAAAAAAAAAAAAAAAGAAAAGAAAACAGGAGGATCGCAGCTTCAAAGACAGCCTCAGCAAGTAGCAAGACCCCTTTTCCAAATCAAAAAGAAAAAAAAAAAAATAGGGCTGTAGCTCAGGGGTAGAATGCCCCTGGGCTTAATCCCCAGTACCAAAAAAAAAAAAAAAAAAAAAAGTAGATTTAACCCAATATAATTAATAATTCTATTAAATATAAAAAGTTGAACATCCCAGCTGAAAGGCAGAGACTGCCATATTGGGGATGGTAGGAGGGAGAAACAAAATCCAACTATGTGCTATCTAACATTTGGGAGGCTGAGACAGGAGGATCGTGTTTCTTGGAAAGCCTCAACTACTTAGTAAGGCCTTTTGCAACTTACTGAGTCCCTGTTTCAAAACAAAGAATAAAAGTCAGGCGTGGTGGTGCACGCTTGTAATCCCAGGGATTGGGAGACTGAGAAAGGAGGATCGCAAGGGTTCGAAGCCAGCCTCAGCTACTTAGTGAGGCTCTCAGCAATTTAGTGAGACCCTGTTTCCAAATAAAGTATAAAATAGGTCTGGAAGTATAGCCCAAAGGTAGAAAGCCCCTGGGTTCCACCCCCAGTGCAAAAAAAAAAAACAAAAACAAAAAACCCCCCAAAACCAAAACCAACACAAACACACACACACACCAAAATAAAGAATAAAAAATAGGGCTGGGGGTGTAGCTCAGAGGTAGAATGCCCTTGGGTTCCATCCCCCGTACCTAAAAAAAAAGCTATTTTCAATATAAAGCCATAAATCCCTTAAATACAAGTGAATAGAAAAAGATATGCCATCTAAAAAAAAAAAAGAAAGTGACTTATACTAATATCAGATCAAAGTAAAGAAACATGAAGAATATTAACTTAAAAGGATCATTGAGCCGGGCGTGGTAGCGCATGCTTGTAATCCCTGTGCTTGGGAGGCTGAGACAGGAGGATTACGCAGGTTCGAAGCCAGCCTCAGCTACTTAGTGAGGCTCTCAGCAACTTAGTGAAACCCTGTTTCCAATTAAATATAAAATGGATCTGGGAGTATAGCCCAGAGGTAGAAAGCCTCTGGGCTCCACCCCCAGTACCACAAAAAAAAAAAAAAGGATCATTGATTGAATCATAGATCTAAATGTAAGAGCAAGAAGTACAAACTTCTAGGAAAAAACCAGGGAATCTATGCCCTTTAGTTAGGCAATTATCTCTTAGAATACAAAAAGTATGAACCATAAGAGGAAATTTTGATTTAATTAAAATTTCAAACTTCTGCATTCTGATGAAAAATTAAGAAAATAAAAAAAGCAAACCACAACTGGGCATGGCGGCATATACTTGTAAACCGAGTAGTTGGGAGGGTGAGACAGGAGGATCACAGGTTCTCAGACAGCCTCAGCTACTTAGTGAGGTCCTCTGCAACTTAGTGAGACCCTATTTCAATAAAATAAAAGAATAAAGTAGGGCTGGAGTGTAGTTCAGAGATAGAATGCCTCTGGGCTCCATCCTCAGTACCACAAAAAAAAAAAGAAGAAAAAGAAAGAAAGAAAGAAAGAAAGAAAGAAAGAAAGAAAGAAAGAAAGAAAGGAAGGAAGGAAGGAAGGAAGGAAGGAAGGAAGGAAAAGGCAAACCACAAACTGGAAGGACATATTTGCAAGACACACACACACGATAAAGTACGTGTGTGTGTGTTTTACTGGGAGTGGAACCCAGGGGCTTTCTACCTCCGGGCTATACTTCCAGACCTATTTTGTGTTTTATTGGAAACAGGGTCTCACTAAGTTGCTGAGAACCTAAGTAGCTGAGGCTGGCTTCGAACCTGCGAGATCCTCCTGTCTCAGCCTCCCAAGTACTGGGATTACAAGTGTGCGCCACCACCCTGGCTGATAAAGTACTTTTGTAAAGAACTTTTGCAATTCAACAGTAAACTAACAATTCAATTAAAAAATGGTGGTATAGGGCTATAGCTCAGTGGTAGAGTATATGAAGTGTACCACTGGTTATTCGGGATATGCAGATTTAAACCATGATAAGGACTGCAACACATCTACTAAACTGACTACGGTTACAAAGGAATGACAGTACCAAGTGCTGGTGAGAATGTAAAGCACTAGGAACTCTACTACACCAATGGAAAAATGGTACAGTGGAAAAATGGCAGTATGGAAGTTCCTTACAAAGTTATTTATACACTTACCTAGCAAGCTCCTTTTAGGTACTTACTCAACAGAAATGAAAATGTGTGTCCACATAAAGACCTATACCAAATGATACCAGGAGACAATGTATTTGTGTCATTTGGTGAAGAGGGGAACTATGGCAAATTCATATAGTGAACTCTGACAATAAAAAAAGGAACAAATCAGCCAGGCACAGTGTTGCCTATAACCTCAGTACTTGAAAGGCTGAGATGGGAGGCTCACAGGTCTGAGGCCAGCACACAGTAACTTAGCAAGACCTGCTCAAAATCTCAATCTATCATCTATGTATCTACTGGCACTGGGGATTGAACCTGGGGCATTCTACCTCCAAGTTCCATTCCCAGCCCAATTTTTATTTTTATTTTGAAACGGGGTCAGATGAGCATGGTGGCTCATGCTTGTACCAGCCTCAGCTACTTAGTGAGGCTCTCTCAACTCAGAATAAAAAATAAGGCTGAGGGTGTAGCTCAGAAGTCGAATGGCCCTGGGTTCTACCCCCAGTACAAGAAAAGAAAGGAAGGAAGGAAGGGAGGGAGGGAGGGAGGGAGGGAGGGAGGGAGGGAGGGAGGGAAAGATTAAAGCCAGGCATGGTGGTGCATGCTTGTAATCCCAGTACTTGGGGGAACTGAGACAGGAGGATCACAGGTTCACAGCCAGCCTGAGCAACTTGTGAGACCCTCTGCAATTTAGTGAGACCTTTTTTCAAAATAAAGAATGAAAAATAGGGCTCAGGTTCAATCCACAGGTTCCACCACAAAAAAACAAACAAACAAACAAACAACCCCCAAAAAACCTGTATACTTGAAAAGGGTGATTCCATTTTATTTATTTTTAGTATAGAGGATTGAACCCAGGAATATTCCACTACCAAGCTATACCCCCAGCCCTTTTTTTATCTTTTACTTTGAAACAGGGTCTTGCTAAGTTGCTGGGGCTACCTCAAACCTGTGATCCTCCTGCTTTAGCTTCCCTAGTACTGGGATTCCAGGCATGCACCACCATGCCAGGCTTTTGTGAGTTGTTTTATCTCAGATATTATCACAGACATAGAATTCTAACGGCAGTCATGGTACAGATGTTCTCAGTTCATGAAAATTCATCTCTAGATTTATCTTACCCTAGATTTGTAGGCTTTATAAGAAATGAATTTTAATAAAGAATTTTTAAAAAGCTGCCTTTTCTAGCCAGGTGTGGTGGTACACACTTGTAATCTCAGTACTTGGAAGGCTAAGACGAGAGGATCCAGGTTCACAAACAGCTTCAACTACTTAGTGAAGCCCTCCACAACTTAGTGAGACCCTGTTTCAAAATAAAGAATAAAAAATAGGGCTGGGGGTGGAGCTTGGAGGTAGAATATCCCTGGGGTCCGTCCCCATCATCACACACACAGAAAAAAAAAGCTGCCTTTTCTAATTGCTCATTAGAGAAATGTAGAAAAATTCACATTTTAAACACAAATAAACATAAGATATAATCTTGGGAAAGAGTACTTTTTTCTTATTTTGGCATTATAATTTCCTAGTAAAATGACATTTTTATCCTTATTTTCTTTCTTGGAAAGGAGTATTTTTAAAGTAAGACTGGAAATTCAGATGCCATAATGGAATACAGTGAGAGATATGATTTTACACAAAAGCATGTAACTCGTAAGATAAAATATATTGAAAATAGAACCAGAAAAAAATTGAGACTAGAAGAAATTTTTCCATAACTTAATTTTTTGGTGTGAGCTATACCCAGACCTATATTATTCTTTTTATTTTGAAACAAGGTCTCCCTAAAGTTGCAGAGGGCCTCACCTAAGTAGCTGAGACTGGCCTCAAACTTGCAATCATGTCTCAGCCTCCCAGGTACTGGGATTACAAGTGTGCGCCACCATACCTGGCTATAATTTTTTTTTCTTTTTGGTCTGGTACTAGGGATTGAACCCAGGTTTCCTTAACATTAAACATTCCCAGTGGTCTCACAGAGAGAGAGAGAGAGAGAGAGAGAGAGAGAGAGAGAGAAGAGAGAAGAGAAGAGAAGAGAAGAGAAGAGAAGAGAAGAGAAGAGAAGAGAGAGAGAGAGAGGAGGGAGGGAGGGAGGGAGGGAGGGAGGGAGGGAGGGAGAGGGAGAGGGAGAGGTGTGTGTGTGTGTGTGTGTGTGTGTGTGTTTACTGGGGATTGAATCCAGCAGCATTTTACCTCTAAGTTACACTCCAGCCCTATTTTTTTTTTTTTTTTTTTTTGGTGGTGGTACTAAGGGTGGAATCCAGGGGCTTTCTACCTCGGGCTATACTCCCAGACCTTTTTTATATTTTATTTAGAAACAGGGTCTCACTAAGTTGCTGAGAGCCTCACTCAGTAGCTGAGGCTGGCTTTGAACCTGCGCGATCCTCCTGTCTCAGCCTCCCAAGGGCAGGGATTACAAGCGTGCGCTAACATGCCGGGCTCTTATTTTTTATTTTGGAACAGGGTCATGCTAGGTTGATGAGTCTCACTAGTTGTGGAGGCCATTGAACCCTCAATCCTGTTTCAGCCTCCCAAGTACTGGGATTACAAGCATGTGCCAACACAACCAGCTCAAACTCAGACCTTTCATCTTTTCACTTTCTGAGACAGTCTCATTCAAAGCTGGCCTTGAACTTGGCATCCTCCTGTCTCAGCATTCCAGGTAGTTGGGAATATAGGTGCGCACACCATACAGGGCCATAACACATAACTGACAAATGGTTAATACCTTTAGTATGCAAGGAATCCATCCAAATAGACAAAAGCTAAAAGAAGCAGTTAAGTCAGCAAAGAGTGGTGATGCACCTCTGTAATTCCAGTACTTGAGAGGCTGAGACAAGAGGATCACGAGGATCACAGGTTCAAGGTCAGCCTCAATTTAGTGAGACCCCACTAAATTTTGTTTATTTGTCTCCAATAAACAAAACAAAACAGGGCTGGGGTGTAAATCAGGAATAAAATGTCCTTGGGTTCAATCCCCAGTACCAAAAAAAAAAAAAAAAAAAGCGCAGGCGTAAAGTCATTAAATTGGACATAAAATGATATTCAATCTTACTAGTAGTTGAAACAAAATTGATATCATATTTTACCTAGCAGACTGACAAAAATTTTAAATGTTGACAACATCAATGCTGGTAAGGATGTAAGGAAACAAGAATTCATGAGCATTCTAATTGGGGACAAAAATTGTTAATTGTTTTTTTTTTTTTTTTTGTGGGTCTGGGGATGAACCCAGGGGCATTCGACCTCGGAGCTACACCTCCTGCCCTATTTTTTATTCTTTATTTTGAAACTGGGTCTCACTGAGTTGCAGAGGGGTTCACTAAATAGCTGAGGCTGTCCTCGAACCATGATCCTCCGGTCTCAACCTCCCGAATGCTGGGATTACAAGTATGTGCCACTACGCCTGGCTAAAAATTGTTAAATTTTTGCCAAATATATTTTTTTGTGGTGCTGGGGATTGAACCTAGGTGCATTCTACCTCTGAGCTACACCCCCAGCTCCATTTTTTATTTTGAAACATGGTCTCACTAAGGTATAAAGGGCCTTACTAAGTAGCTGAGACTGGGCGAGAACCAGGATCCTCCTGTCTCAGCCTCCCAAGTACTGGGATTACAAGCAGGCATCACCATGCCTGGTTGCCAAATATCTTGATGTTACATGTTCAAACTAGAAATGTCTGTCTCCTTGAATCTAATAATCTCATGTGTAAGGATGTATCCAATTGCCTGGCATGTGTGAGGCCTAGAGTTTGATCCCTAGCACCACGAAAAATATAAATTGCATATGTGTTATAAAGGATTTTTTTTTTTTTTTTTTTTGGTGGTCCTGGGGATGGAACCCACGGGCATTCTACCTCCGGGCTATACTCCCAGACCTATTTTATGTTTTATTTGGAAACAGGGTCTCACTAAGTTGCTGAGAGCCTCACTAAATAGCTGAGGCTGGCTTCGAACCTGCGCGACCTCCTGTCTCAGCCTCCCAAGTGCTGGGATTACAAGGGTGTGCCACCACGCCGGGCTATAAAGGATTTTTATTACATCATTATAACATCAACAAAACCCTGCTAACAATATGAATATCCTTCAATTGGCAAATGGATGAACCAGAGTACTCTATTTGGAAACAGGGTCTCTTAAGACAGCGCGGCTGGCTTTGAACCTGCCCAGCTTCGAACCTGCCCGATCCTCCTCCTGTCTCTGCCTCCCAAGCGCGGGGATTACAAGCGTGCGCCACCACGCCCGGCAGTTTTCTAAATTTTAATTAAGGTCTACAGTTTGCCTTCATGTTTGTTTTGTGCTTTACAGTTCTATAGGTTTTAACAAATGCATGTTATGTATCCACCATTATAATGCAGTTTCATCACCCTAAAAATCCCATGTTCTACCTATTCATCCCTCTTCTTCCCCAGAACCCGTTAACCATTGGTTTTTTACTGGCTCTACAGCTTAGCCTTTTCCAGAATGTCAAATAGTTAGACTCATACAATATGTAGCCTTTTCTGATTGGCTTTTCACTTACCAATAAACATTGTGTGTGTGTGTGTGTGTGTGTGTGTGTGTGTGTGTGTGTGTTACTATGGATTGTACCTAGGGGCATTCTACCTCCGAACTATACCTCAGCCCTATTTTTTATTCTTTATTTTGAAACAGGCTCTCACTAAGTTGAGGAGGGCCTCACTAAGTAGCTGAGGCTGTCCACGAACCCAGATCCTCTTGTCTCAGCCTCCCAAATGCTGGGATTACAAGCGTGCACTACCATGCCTGGCTAGCAATAAGCATATAGTCTTATATTTTGTGTTTTTATATGCCTTGTGTCTTGAAAGCTCATTTCTTTTATCACTGCATGCCACTGAATTAAATTCCATTGTATGGATGTACCAGTTTGTCTGTTCATTTAATGAAGGACATTTTGGTTGCTTTCAGTTTTCAGCAATTATAAATAAATAAATCTCATGAGTGAGATTTTGTGTGGACATACTTTTTGATTTAAAATATGTACATAGATAGCGCCTGTGTTTTTGGGAATATAAAAATTAAGGCATTAAAATTGATTACATTAGAGCCAGGTGTGGTAGCTCACACTTGTAATCCCAGCATTCGGGAGGCTGAGACTGGAGGATCATGGTTCTCAGACAGCCTCAGCTACTTAGTGAGGTCCTTTGCAACTCAGTGAGAACCTGTTTCAAAATAAACAATAAAAAGTAGGGCTGGGGGTGTAGCTTGGAAGTAGAATGCCCCTGGGTTCCATCCCAAGTACCCAGTGTGTGTGTGTGGGGGGGGATGATTACTTTAAGGTGCTAGTTCCATGGTAGAAAGGTAACTTCCAACTCTAAGTAGCAGCAGAGAAAAAGACCAAGGTAATGAATACTCACTAGCCAGGCATAGTGGTGCACCTTGTAACCCCAGTATTTGAGAGACCAGAGGATCACGGTTTGTAGACAGCCTCAGCTACTTAATGAGGCCCTCCCCAACTTAATGAGACTGTTTCAAAATAAAGAATAAAAAATAGGACTGGGGCTGCAGCTCAGAGGTCAAATGCCCCTGGTTCCATCCCCAGTACCTCAAAAATAAAATAAATAAATAAATAAACAAACAAATAAATACTCCTTGCTGTGGTCCTACCTGTACACAAAACAAATCTTTATACACAAAAGTAACTTTTACTTCTTACTAGAACACATGTTTTGTAACAGCAATGACTTATTTATCTCTTTGTTGCATGTACTGTCTTCAGAGTAAGGGTTCAGTACATGTATGCTGGGTAAATGAATGGATACATGGCTTGGTTTTGCTATACAATTTTATTAAGTCTTTCTTATGAATGGTGGCCAACTTGCTACCTTTTCAACCCTTACTAAAAGTAACCTATAATACTTAATGAGTTCTTATCTATCTAAAGTTACACACATCAAATAAGCAAAGCCTTTAGAATACCGACTCCAGTCATACCTCTTTGTAGATAAAGTTCTTTCAATATCTGACTGCCAATTTTTGCTTAATTTTTCTTTTTTCCCATGGTACTGGGGACTAGCCTCAGGAGTACTTTACTATTGAGCTACAGCTTCAGCCTTTTATGTTTTATTTAGAGCCAAGGCCTCCCTACGTTGCTTACCCAGGCTGGCCTTGAAGTTGAAATCCTTGTGCCTCGGTGTCCTCAGTAAGTATGGGGACAGACATGCGCCACTGCACCCAGCTTCAGCTTGGTAATACCTCTGTAGAGAAAGTTGTTTCAATACTTGACAGCCAAATTTCACTTACTTTTTTCCCCATGGTACTGAGGTTTGATAGCAAGAGTACTTTACTTTTATAATTTTTAAATTTTGTCATTTTAAAATTATATTTATAAAATAGTTAAAACAAATTTAGTTCCGGCTGGGCATAGTGGCACATGCTTATAATGCCAGCATTTGGGAGGCTGAGACAGGAGGATCGTGGTTCGCGGACAGCCTCAGCTACTTAGTGAGGCCCTCCGCAACTTAGTGAGACCCTGTTTCAAAATAAAGAATAAAGCCAGGCGTGGTGGCGCACGCTTGTAATCCCAGCATTCGGGGGGCTGAGACAGGAGGATCACGGTTTGCGGACAGCCTCAGCTACTTAGTGAGGCCCTCTGCAACTCAGTGAGACCCGGTTTCAAAATAAAGATTAAAAAATAGGGCAGGGGGTGTAGCTCAGAGGTCAAATGCCCCTGAGTTCCATCCCCAGACCCACAAAAAAGAAAGAAAGAAAGAAAGAAAGAGAGAAAGAAAGAAAGAAAGAATAGAAAATAGGGCTGGGGGTATTGCTTGGAGGTAGAATGCCCCTGGGTTCCACCCCCCAGTACCTCAAAAAAAATAAGTTTCATTTTCAAAATTTATACCTTGCTATATATATATATATATGAATTTACAGTTGAGCAAAGAAGGGCTGTATCCTGTTCTAAGACTACAACATTCATTCACTCATCAGCAAGCTAGGCTAGATGCTGAAGATAAACAACTGGGAGAAACCTTAGAGAGAGCAATGCAAAACTCTGAAGAAGTAACTGTAACCCTGGCAATGTGCAGAAGATATAGAAAAAGAAAGGCAAATCTGGGAAATATTCAGGAGGTAAAATAAAAAAAAGAAAGCGAAACTTGGCACCAACTGGATTTATAAATGAGAGGAAGGGTGGAAAAGAAGAGGAGGGATTAGGCTGACTCTTGGTTTACATGACGGAGGGGGTGTTAGGGTTACTTGCTGAGGCTGTCCTCAAATCTGAGATCCTCCTGTCTCAGCCTCCCAAGTACTGGGATTACAGGAATGAGTCACTACTTCTGACTAAATTTCTAGTTAATCAGTGACAGAAATAAGGCTAAGCAAGCCAGGCGCACACTTATAATCCCAGCATTTGGGATGCTGAGACAGGAGGATTACAGTTCACGGCTAGCCTAAGATACTTAGTGAGGCCCTTTACAACTTAGCAAGACTGTTTCAAACTAAAGAATAAACCAGGCTTAGCGGCACAGTGGCACACTCTTGAAATCCCAGCATTTGGAAGACTGAGACTGGAGGATCGCGGTTCGCGGACAGCCTCAGCTACTTAGTGAGGCCCTCTGCAACTCAGTGAGACCCTCTTTCAAAATGAATAAAAAAAAAAAAATTGGGCTGGTAGTGTAGCTCAGAGGTAGAATGCCGCTGGGTTCTATCCCCAGTAACACACACACACACACACACACACACACACACACACGAATAAAAAATAGGGCTGGGGGCCGGGCGTGGTGGCGCACAGGAGGATTGTGCAGGTTCGAAGCCGCGCTGGCTTAGGCGACCCTGTTTCCAAATAAAAATGTAAAAATAGGTCTGGGAGTGTAGCCCGGAGGTAGAAGGGCTTCCAGGAACCCCAGTACCACCAAAAAAAAAAAAAAAAGAAAAAAAAAAAAGCCAAAACAATCCCAGCACTTGGGAGGCTGAGAGAGGAGGATCGCATAGGTTCGAAGCCAGCCTCAGTCTGAGAGTATAGCCCGGAGGTAGAAAGCCTCTGGGTTCCACCCCCAGTACCACCAAAAAACAAAACAAAACAAGGCTTCCTGACACTAAATCGCTAATAATAATGTCAATATCTCTCATAAAATAAGGATTTTTTTGGGGGGGTGCAGGGGATCAATTCTAGGGCTCTGCACACACTAAGCAAGCATGTGCAAACCTCGGAGTTACACTCCCCAGCCCAGGCAATATTTTACAAATTGATAGCTGTAGGGGTGCTGCCTTTTACATTTGACATGGAATAACCACTTAACATTCCAAATTAGAAGAATATCCAAAAGGAATATGTGGAAACAGAAATCAAACGTAAGTGGTAAAATCCTTACCATAAGCATTACAGCTTGTCTAATGCTTCTGCCATAAAGTATTAAACGCCTGTGTCGGATCAGGGAAGATCAGAATCTAGTAAGTTCTCAAAAATTCATTTCCTCTCTTTGGAACACAGCAAAAGACCCTGGTATTATAGAAACCAACAAAAAGCATAATTCTTCAATCATCCTATAAAAGCCGGATATTAACAGAAAAAAATTTCAAACTTGCTTTGTGGATCTGATGTGTAGGAAAAAAGAACTGAAAACAATGTACTGTCAATTGCAACTTCACTGGCGCAGGGATGAGCCCTGTGCTCTGGAACTGCTTTCATACTCGGCTCCCTAATCCTCGGCACTGACCACTACTGCCATCTAGCAGTGGGTCCCAACACAGGAGGACTGCAAAAAAGCATCCAAGTCTCCAAACAGAAAGATCTTCCACATGCTGATTACTTAAGTTTCTGCTGTGAAACTGGGCACACCTGTAATTCTGGTACTTGGGAGGCTGAAACATGAGGATTGCGGGTTGAGGCCCGCCTCGGCAACTTGGCCAGACCCTCTGCAACTTAGTGAGGCTGAGACAGGAGGATCGCAGTTTGCAGCCAGCTTCGGCTTACTTAGCGAGGACACTGTGCAACTTAGTGAGACCCTGTTTCAAAATAAAGAATAAAAGAAGGGCTGGGAGGACAGCTCAGAGGGAGAACGTCCCTGCGTTCCATCTCCAGTGCCACAAAAATAAATAAATATACATTTAGCACAACACTAACTGGGAAATAAAAGTAAATATGATTTCATAAACACTTCATAATTAGATAAAATACCTAATTTTTTTCTTTTCTAATATTTATAAAGTACCACAATACATTATTTTGTTGTTTCTGTATAGGCTACAGACAATGAAATTTTGAACTTGGAGTTACTGTATTTTTTAGACTACTCGTATTTCTTTTGTGTGTGTGTGTAGCTCAGAGGTAGACTGCTTCTGGGTTCACTCCCCAATACCAAAAAAAAAAAAAAAACCCCAATAAAAAAGGTTGCTACTCTCTCCAAGTATTCTACATCCTCTGCTTGAGTTACCTAGCTCCTACCCATGCTTCAAGATCCACTTCAAGTTCTTCTAGCCCTATAAAAATCTTTATTGATCTAGCATACTTCCTTTGGGTCCCAAATTAATGTCTTATTCATATAGCAATAAGCATATCCTAAATAAACTGGTGATACCTGTTTTACATGTTTATATTTGTTTCTCTCTAGTACAGAATGTAAACTTCTTGAGAACAGAGAGCACAGTTTCCAGTTTTCTGGGGGCACGGTGATACTCGAGTGAACTCCAGGGCATTCTAACTCTGAGCTCCGTCCTCAGCCCTCTGTGTTGTGAAACAGGGTCTTTCTAACTTGCTGAGAGCCTGGCTAAGCGGCTCAGGTTGGCCTCGAACCTGCAATCTTCTGTCTCGGTCAGTCCTCAAGTACTGGGATGGCAGGCATCCACCACCACACCTGGCGCTAATTCTTTAATACCAATCCTTCTACCAGTCTGGAGCTGAGTAAGAAAGCCTACTCCCTGTAAGAAGAGGACAGAAATACAACCCTGTACAAAATACACTCAGTAGAGGAAAACAAGGAGGCAAAGATAAGAATCATACACGTATGTATGTAAACAAGGGTAGTTTAAACAGGAAACGGCCACAAAAACAAGCCCTGAGCCTCCAAGCAGCTAGTTCCCTTCCCTCTCTTTTTAAGAAACGTTCCTACATAAGAAACAAAACAGTAGCAATATTGATAAAGCATCCATAACACAGCTTTGAGAAGATCAATTTGCCCCATGTCTGTGTGTGTGTGTGTGTGTTACTACTGGGTGTGGAACCCAGGGGCTTTCTACCTCCGGGCTATACTCCCAGACCTATTTTATACTTTATTTGGAACCGGTCTCACTAAGTAACCTGTGATCTTCCTGTCTCAAGCTCCCAAGCTCTGGGATTCAAGCCTGCGCCACCACGCCCGGCTGCCCCATCTCTTTATCTGTCAGAATACCCTGTGAAGGCAGAATCCAGCGAGCAAAGGAAATGGTTAGAATCTGGAAGCATCACAATCCTACACAGTACCCTCCAACCAGAAAATACTCAATGAGCACGTGATGGCTTAAATGTATTATATGGTAAGTTCTAGAAACCCAAACTAAATAATATATTCAAAATGCTTTTATTTCACAAAACATTTTGTAGGATCAAACTATCTCAAATTTCCAGAACGCATGTTTTTTTTTGATGAAAAAAATGAAACCACATATTAATCACCCACAATTTTAAAAATAACCCAGTGATTCATAAATTGTATTTTTATTTTTAGAATGGCTCAAGGGATTTGTGTGATTTTCAAATTCCTCTCCCAGTTCCTAAGAAAAACCTTTCGTTTTATAACTGTAGGGATAAATAGGGGAAAAATCTGAGAACGAAATACCTCAGTACTACATTAAATATAAATTAATGAGGCAAGTGTGGGGGGAGCCAATCAATATAAAACTGAGCTTCAATACCTATTCTTTCTTGAAAAACAGATTACTATTATATAGCTAAGAGATTTAGGTCTAAGTCATGTGGGGCTGAAGAATCAAGAAGGGAAGGCTTTGACAGAACCAGATACAGAAGGGAAAATGGAGGCACCATCAGGTGAGCAGAAGAGGTGGAGCTATAGAAAAGAAACTGTGTGTGTGTATTGAAAGTAGGCCGGGGGCATTCTACCTCTGAGCCACAGCCCCATCCCTGTTTTACTTTTTATTTTGAAACAGGGTCTCACTAGGTTGTTGAGAACCTCACTACACTGCCGAGGCTGTCCTCCAATCTGTGATTCTCCTATCTCAGCCTCCCAAGTAGTGGGATTAACAGCATGTGCCACCATGCCTGGTGGTAAAAAATCTTTCTTTCTTTTTTTTTTTTTTTGGTTGTACTGGGGTTCCTGGAACCCTTTTCCGGGCTATACTCACAGACCTATTTTATATTTTTATTTGGAAACAGGGTCTCTTAAACCAGTGAGGCTGACTTTGAACTTGTGCAATCCTCCTGTCTCAGCCTCTCAAGCGCGGGGATTACAAGTGTGCGCTACCATGGGGATTACAAGCGTGCGCCACCATGCTGCGAGTAAAAAAATATTTTTAAAAAGCCAATCAAAGCCGGGCGTGGTGGCACATGCTTATAATCACAGGAGGATCACGCAGGTTGAAGCCAGCCTCCCTGCCTTAAGAGACCCTGTTTCCAAATAAAATATAAAATGGGTCTGGGAGTGTAGCCCGGAGGCAGAAGGGTTCCGTCCCCAGTATCACAAAAAAAAAAAAAAAAAAGCCAATCAAAGCTGGGCATGGTGGTGCATGTTTGTAATCCCAGTACGTGGTAGGCTGAGACTGGAGGATCGCAGGTTCGAGGACAGCCTCAGCTACTTAGTGAGGCCTCCACAACTTAATGAGACCCTGTTTCAAAATAAAGAAGAAAATAAAAATAGGACTAGGGGTGTAGCTCGGAGGTAGAATGACCCTGGGTTCAACCCCCAATACTAAACAACAACAACAAACAAACAAACAAACAAACAAAAAACAACCAAGAGGGGTTGGTGGTACACATCATAATCCCAGAACTTGGGAGGCTGAGACAGGAGGATTGCAGGTTGGAAGACAGACTCAGCAATGTAGCCATACTCCCAGAAACCCAACAAGATCCCATTTTAAAACAAAAAAATTAAAAGGGCTGAGGTTACAGCTCAGGTAGAATGACCTGGCTTCAACCCCTAGTATGAAAAAGGGGAAAAAAGAAGCCAATCATAATCATTAATGATGAAGGTAAATGTTTGAAGAGATTGGAGCCATTATTCATTTCATTATATGATCACTAATACTAAAGAATGTTTAGGCTGGATGTGGTGGCGCACGACTCTAATCCCTGCACTTGGGAGGCTGAGACAGGAGGATCGCAGGTTTGAAACCAGACTTGGCAACTAAGCAAGGCTTTCTGCAACCTAGTGAGACCCTGTTTACAAATAAGAAATAAAGCCGGGTGTGGTGGCGCACGCTTGTAATCCCAGCATTTGGGAGGCTGAGACTGGAGGACAGCCTCGGCTACTTAGTGAGGCCCTCTGCAACTTAGTGAGACCCTGTTTCAAAATAAAGAATAAAAAACAGGGCAGGGGGTGTAGCTCGGAGGTCAAATGCCCCTGGGTTCCACCCCCAGACCTGAAAAAAAAAAAAAAAAATCCGGCTGTAGAATACCTCTGGGTTCAATAACCAGTACCAAAAATAAACAAACAGATCTGAATTATCAGGAATATATATTTTTTGAGGTACTGGAAACGGAGCCCAGGGGCATTCTACCTCTGAGCTACATTCTCAGCCAGATTTTATTTCTTATTTGGAAACAGGGTCTCATTAGGTTGCTGAGTCTTGCTAAATTGCGGAGGCTGACTTTGAACCTGCAATCCTCCTATCTCAGCCTCCCAAATGCTAGGATTACAAGCGAGTGCCACCATGCCTAGCTTGGGAAAATATTCTCAGTGATGATGGCACACAGCTTGTGAGTCTGTGGAAGAGGTTTCCTAATTTTTTGATGAACTTGTAGTGTCAGCAAAGCAAAATAAAATTTGCATGCATTTAATATTAACTTAAGCCAGGCATGGTGGCACATGCTTGTGATCTCAGTCCTTGGGAGGCTAAGAGAGGAGGATCAAGAGTTACAGGCCAGTCTCAGCAACTTAGGAAACCTTCAGCAAAATATTAAAATAAGCCGGGCGTGGTGGTCCACGCTTGTAATCCCAGCATTCAGGAGGCTGAGATGGGAGGATGTGGTTTGTGGACATCCTCAGCTACTTTGTGAGGCCCTTGGCAACTTAGTGAAACCCTGTTTCAAAATAATGAATAAAAATAGTGCAGGGAGTGTAGCTCGGAGGTTGAATACCCTGGGTTCCATCCCCAGAACAGCAAAAAAAAAAAAAAAAAAAAAGACTGAGGTAGAATAGCCCAGGGTTTAGCCTCTCATAACAAAACAGAATGCTAAATTTCAGCCCATTTAAGGCACAATAGAAAATAAAGCTTTATACTTTGCTTATAACTTTACATTTCAAAGGACCTCAGTATTTATCATTTTTTCTGAGTCTCACAACTCTGTAAGTAGGACAAGTACTTGTAAAATTATTCTTATTTTGCACATGAGTACACTACATCTCAGAAAAGTTAAACATTTTGCATGGTCTAAATAGAACTTCTGACTCAAAGTGCTTCTTTTATCACACTGTGCTGCCAACAACTTTTTGCTTTATATTTTTCAAGCTATTTCATAACAATTAAAGCTTGGGCCCCCCAAAAAATCTAGAAAATAATACAGAACATATAACAGAGTTTTATGATCTTTAAAATGTTAATAGTTTTAGTAATTATCATATGCTGTACAATTTAACTAGCTGGAACGATATGCTATATGGTTCAGCCAAATTGAAATTGGAAACCAAGAAAAATCTGCACTTAAAACTAAGTGAAGCTGGGCGTGGTGGCGCACACTTGTACTTGGGAGGCTGAGATGGGAGGATCCCAGGTTTGTGGCCAGCCTCAGCTACTTAGTGAGGCCCTCTGCAATTTTGTGAGATCCCAGCATTTGGGAGGCTGAGACAGGAAGATCGGGGTTCGCAGACAGCCTTGGCTACTTAGTGAGGCCCTTTGCAACTCAGTGAAAACCTGTTTCAAAATAAAGAATAAAAAATATGGCTGGGGGTGTAGCTCAGAGGTAGAATACCCCTGGGTCCATCCACAGTACCGCCAAAGAAAAAAAAAAATAAAGATTGCCCAAACTAGTGTTGCAATTAGTCTGGCATCCATTTTGAAGGAATATAAGTATCAGAGTAAAGAAGTTGAAATTTAAAAAAGCAATTTATTTAAAATTGTTTATGGAACTATTTTAGAATTTTTTCCTTGTCCTCTACCATGTGTGTGAGAATTTTCTACCCCACCTGCCCTTGGTGGTACTCAGGATTGAACTCAGATGCTTTCTACCTTTGAGTTACACCCCCAGCCTGATTTTATTTATTTGGAAACAGGATCTTGCTAGGTTGATGAGTCTCACTACTTGCTGAGGCTGTCCTTTAACCTGTGACCTCCTTTCTTAGCTTCCTAAATACAGGGATTACAGGGATCACAGTCTGACTGTGAGAATGGTATTGACCGGATTCTCAATGGGAAATTCTAAGAGACTGTGCTGGCTACCTGTTCAAACAGTGTAGATAAAATGGCTGCATTGCACTGTTACTGGCCTATATACTCAGATTTTATCAGGGCAAAGGATGAGAGGCTTTTTGCTGTGGACTTGATGGTATCACAGGTCTGAAGCCAGCTTAAAAGGAACTTTGCTCAATATGGCTGTCTAAAAAGAGAGAATTTAAAGGGTGAAAAAACTAAGGGCTGCAGGTAAGTTGTAAGGAGCTGGCTAAATGTCTCACCATCATAGCAGAGACTGCTGGCACACCAGCTAGAGACAAAACGAGGTTCGGTGTGGCTAAGTGAAGGGATCTGAGAGAAAAGCACGCAGATCACTTCCAGGGTGACCCACAGAAACCACTCACAGTGCTTCTTGTCCTTGGCCCCTTCTCCCCCGTGCAAAAACCAGAGAGATCTTTACTGCAGTTACTGTGTACTGAATGCCTAACTGAAGCTAAGTTTTCAGACATTCTCTCTCTCTCTTGTTTTTGGCAGTACTAGGGGTGGAACCCAGGGGCATTCTACTTTAGAGAGACAATCCCAGCCCTATTTTTTTTTTTTTTTTTTTTGCAGGTCTGGGGATGGAACCCAGAAGCATTCAACCTCCGAGCTACACCCCCTGCCCTATTTTTTTTTTTTTTATTCTTTATTTGGAAACAGGTTGTCATGAAGTTGCTGAGAGCCTCATTAAGTAGCTGAGGCTGGCTTCGAACCTGTGTGATCCTCCTGTCTCAGCCTCCCAAGCTCTGGGATTACAAGCGTGCGCCACTACGCCCAGCTGCAGCCCTATTTTTTTATTCTTTTATTTTTTTGAAACAGGGTCTCACTGCGTTGCAAAGGGCTTAAGTAGCTGAGGCTGGCTGTGAACCGCTCTCCACCTGGCTCAGCCTCCCAAATGCTGGAATTACAAGCGTGTGGCACCTCGTCCCGCTCATTCTCTTATCCCAATGGAGCTATACTAGTATAGTTGGTAACAAAACTAATGCATCAGCTCCTGTCTCCTGAAAATTACTAACTCCAGCCAGAAACGAGACAAAAAGAACAGCTATCTTCTGAAGATATAGGGGAGGGCTGACATTCTCAGAGTTACTGCCTTCTTGCTGCAGGGACAGGAGGGGATCCCATCAGTCCAGTTCTCCATCTCCATGAAGTCTACAGTAAAGAGCAACGGGACCCAGAGGCTCAATTTGGTGGTTTAAATGGTTTCCTTATCATGAATTCTCATCACCTGAGGTCATGCCACTTAAACTGATATACACACTTATGACTGCAGTAAACTAGGAAAGAAGCCACAGAATAAACAGCAATCTCTCCCCCTAAAACAGCAATGTTATGATGTGATCATTCAAAACAGCATCAATCATGAGCATATTGTGAACCTGAATGCAAAAGTCACATGAATTTTTAAGGGAGAAGATTAGAATTCAGTTAAACTTTACTCTTCTAAAGAATTCAGGTTTTATATGCAGGCATCATAAAAATACACATTTACCTCTGCTGTTAAGATATAATCCAGTGGAATAGTTGGCAGAATACTAACCTTTGGTAACTTAGAGGGTTCTTCTCGCCTAAGTCTCAAAGTCTAACTGGATAGTTATTTAATGTGCAATGTTTTTCTCTAACAGCCCCTACTGAACTTTAAGCTGCTCTAAGACAGGATATTTTGCCCTTCTGTATATCCTTAGTGGTAGGCTAAATAATGGTCCTGAAGATACCCAGGTCTTAGCCAGGTGACGGTGTATGCTTGTAATCCTAGCATTTGGGAGGATGAGACAGGAGGATTATGGTTCAAGAACTGCCTCAGCTACTTAGTGAGGCCCTTTGCTGCTGGGCGTGGTGGCGCCAATACCAGCATTTGGAAGACTGAGACAGGAGGACTGCAGTTTGAGGACTGCCTCAGCTACTACTTAGTGAGGCCCTTTGCAACTCAGTAAGACCCTGTTTCAAAATAAAGAATAAAAGCCGGGCGTGGTGACGCACACTTGTAATCCCAGCATTTGGGAGGCTGAGACCAGAGGATCACGGTTCGCGGACAGTCTCAGCTACTTAGTGAGGCCCTCCGCAATTCAGTGAGACCCTGTTTCAAAATAAAGAATAAAAAATAGGGCAAGGGGTGTAGCTCAGAGGTCGAATGCCCCTGGGTTCCATCCCCAGACCCGCAAAAAACAAACAACAAAAAAAAAGAAAAAAAAAAGAAAAAATAGGGCTGGGGGTGTAGCTCAGTGGTATGATGCCCCTGGGTTCCATCCCCATGGGGGTGTAGCTTGGAGGTAGAATGTCTCTGGGTTCCATGCCCAGTAACACAAAATAAAATAAAAATAAAAATAAAAAAATAGGGCTGGGGTTGTAGCTCAGAGGTAGAGTGCCCCTGGGTTCCATCTCCACTACTTACAAAGAAAAGAAAAGAAAAGAAAAGAAATGGTGATACAGTGATAGAAGCAGACAGTAGAGTGATGTGCTTCAGAGACAAGAGTCTAGAAGCTAGGAAATGGGAAAGAGTCAGACCTGTAACACCTTGACTTTAGCTAAGCAAAATGATTCAGATATCTTACCTCTAAAAGTAAAAGATAATACATTTGTGGTATTTATTGTTTTTGTGTGTGTGGTACTAAGAATTGAACTCAGGTGCATCCAACCTCTGAGCTACACTCTGAGCCCTATTTTATTTTTAATTTTGAAACAAAGTCTAAGTGCTGAGGCTGACCTCAAGCCTGCCATCTTCCTGTGTCAGCCTTCCAAAGTACTGGGATCCTCTGGTCTCAGCCTCCCAAATGCTGGGATTACAAGTGTGTGTCACCACGCCCGGCTTTTATTCTTTATTTTGAAACAGGGTCTTACTGAGTTGCAAAGGGCCTCACTAAGTAGTAGCTGAGGCAGTCCTCAATCCAAAGTACCCATCTCCTCTGCGTCAGTAAATTGGTAGTAATTTGTTAGAAAAGCTATATCAAATTAACCCTTCTTTTCTTTTCTTTTTTTTTTTATTTTTTGCTATTGGGGATGGAACCCAGAAGCTTTCTACCTCTGAGCTACACCCAGATCTCTTTTATAATTTTTATTTGAAAACAGGGTCAAATTAAGTTGCCAGAGCCTCACTGAGTAGCTGAGGCTGGCTGAAAAACCTGTGATCCTCCTGTTTCAGCCTTCCAAGTAATGGGATTACAGTGTGTGCAACCACACCTGGCTCTACCCGTTCAATAGCATAGATATGCACACGATCCACATTAAAATATTAAACTAGCCTGGCATGGTGGCGCACGCTTGTAACCCCCACACTTGGGAGGTGGAGACAAGAGGATCGTGCAAGTTCAAAGCCAGCCGCGCTGGCTTAAGAGACCCCGTTTCCAAATAAAATGTATAAAATAGGTCTGGGAGTGTAGCCCAGAGGTAGAAGGGCTTCCAGGAACCCCAGTACCACACAGTTGATTTAGTAAACATTGCTAACCACAGTAACAGCCTCGATACCTTGAACCCCATAGAAAGCCTTGGTATAGTTTTGTTTTGTTTTTTTGGGTATTGGGTATTGAACCAGGGGCATTCTACCTCCGGGCTATAATCCCAGACCTTTTTTTATATTTTATTTGGAAACAGGGTCTCGCTAAGTTGCTGAGAGCCTCACTAAGTAGCTGAGGCTGGCTTCGAACCCGTGCGATCCTCCTGTCTCAGCCTCCCAAGGGCGGGGATTACAAGCATACGCCACCACGCCTGGCTTGAAGATTACTCTTTCTACATAGACATTCTCTTGTATTTGCTATTAAGGAAATGGAGATACAAAGATACCAGTGAAAATATAGTTTCTGAAAGCATTATAGTGAAAAAGTAAAAGAACAGTGTCTTTAATTCTATTTGTAAAGGGAAAATGGGGGGGGGGAGCGGGCACCAAGTACAGTTTAAATGTATACCATTTACTTTCAATAAAAAAATTAAAAAATAATTCTATATTTAATAAATAGAAGATGCAGAAAAAAATCATAATTTTAGGTTAAAACAAAGATACAACTTTAAAACTGCTTGGATACAAAGTGAGAGGAAAGAACTCACTGTAAGTTATGTGGGCTGATGGGCCTTATGCTACACAGAATAGTCTAAGGTAATAATACATGACACACGCTTCTCACTTCTGCACACCAGATTTCTGTCCTCAATACTGGGCAAGCAGATAAGTGACTCACATAAGCGCAAGAGGTATTTCACACTTAAATGTCAATAGGCTGCATGTCATCACTTTTCTATTTTGCACAGTTGGTTCAGAGGAGAATCAAGGTATGACAGAATCTGAAAGCACAGGTCAGATGTAGCTGGTATCAGTAACTTACATTTTATATTCATTTTCTCATTTGATCACAACAACTGAAGAAATAAGTTTGGTACTGATTTTAATTGTGCAGTTGAAGAAGCTGAGGATGACTTATCCAGTCAAAGGTCAGTAACTGCTTCTACTCTGACGTTATTTTTTTACCGCCAGAACAATAATTCACTTCCAGGTATGACAGAAGCAATATTTTACAAATATACCCATCTTTTTTAAGGAAGCCAAATGCCATACTCAATTTATGCTGACAATTTCAGAGACAAACTGAACACATGAACAGGTAATTTAATATCTAAGTCTGTTTTTTCCGGTGAAAATGAAAACAGCTCCTACCTTTTCAGGATTGCTGAGGGGATTCAACGTTATAACACACGTAAATGCCAAGCCCAGTATCTGGTATCAGATAATGGCATATACTGTATACTACATGCCATCTCTTGCCTAATTAAAACCTGCTTTCTTCACAAGGAAAAAAGCCAAGCCAGAAGGTGAGAGGAGAGAAAGGGGCAGAACAGGTACCTAGTGGCTCTTCCATGAAAACGGGCGCTTGGCTTAAACTGGAAAAGGACCCAGAGTGTGACTGCTGGGGGCGGCGTCGGCTACACCTGCCTGACCTGCAGGAGACCGGCCAGGCAGGGCCAGTGCAGGCTTGATCCAGGGGCCCCGACCCCCAACACGTGCGCCCTCCTCCCGGAACCACCTTCCAATCCCCTCGGCGTTCCGAGCCCTAGTAGTTTAGCGATTTCGGCTTTCTAGACTCCACTGGGTCTGTAGCCGCCAGTCGAGAGCTGCCCATCCCGAGAACCTCGCCCAGCCTGGCCCTGCGGACAGTACCTCGACAGCAACACACTAACTGGATCTGAAGAATATGCAAGCCTGGCAGCGGCTTAGAGCAGACGACCGGAACTCCGCCCTCCTTCTCTCTGATTGGGTGAATGAGAAAACGGAAATGCAGATGATTGGTCAACAGCAGAGAGGCGGACCAAAACCCCGGGGACGCCAAGGGGCAGAGCGTAGAGGCTCCAGGAATTTGCCAGGAATAAACCTCTCCGTCTCTTGGTAGCTCCCGATTGGACGAAAGGAGGACCTCTGAGCCTGCGTACACCCAGTTTAAGTAGAGCGCCACAAAGTGCCACCCTTCGTGACGTTAACGGAGGTTTCAACAACTCCATTGGTTGTGGTGGAGTCAGCTGTCTGGCTGTGTAGCCAATAAAGGGCCAGAATAAAGCAAGTTCCACCTCCTCTCAACTTCCTGTTAACAGGCTGTGTAAGGTGCTTTTTGGCGTTTAGACACCAGAGCTTCCACCGGTCTGGATTTGGGTAGAGAATTGTTATGTGACTAGGAAGCTTTATATTGAAATCGAGAAATAATTTGGTAGTCAGAATCGGGCCTCGAAATAACACATATGCTTAGAAAGCCTAATACTTGCTTGAGCGCGGAAGAACCAGTTCATCCCGTGCGCCTTGATGTGACTGAGAGTGGCTCGATAGTTCTCTGGCTGCCATTGGTCGAGAAAGTTGTCAGTTTGGAGGTAGCTCCGCCTCGGCCCCACGGTACTCTGGGATTAGTAGTCCCAGAGCCTCGGGTTCTTTAGCTTTTCAAGGTGGTTGTGTTGCTCCCGAGTTTACACCTGCTGACATTGCGGTTTTGGTGTGATCCGTTATGCTTTTCATCCTTTTGTTATCAGCACCATTAAAGGCAAAGGTACTTGAAGAAAATGAAAAGATGTTCTGTGTGATACTAAAAGATAAATGTTAATTGTGTGTGTGTGTGTGTGTGTGTGTGTGTGTGTGTGTGTGTGTTTGGTACTGGGGGTGGAACCCAGGGGCTTTTCTACCTCAGGGCTATACTCCCAGACCTATTTTTATACTTTATTTGGAAACAAAGCCTCACTAAGTAGCTGAGGCTGGCTTCGAACTTCTGCGATCCTCCTGTCTCAGCCTCGCAAGCGTTGGTTGGGATTACAAGCGTGCGCCACCACGCCGGACTTAATGTTTTTAACAAACGTTTTACTGGTTGCTGTGCCTGGCACTCTGCTAAATGTTTGCAGTTATGGTATATTACTGTTGCATAGAAATTTTGCCATTACAATAAACTGGCTTTTGATTTTCATATTTATCTCATTTGAGAATATTTGAACATTACCCTAAATTTAACAACTATGAATAGCAGGATGGCATGTTTCCTGGCTCCTTACATAAATCAAGTGTGATCAACTGGCTTCTGCCTTGAGAGGAAATGGTGCTGTCGTTAAAAAATCAAGTGTGGGGGAGTGGTGAGTTGGCCCGGGCCACCCTCCCCTGTCAGGCCATTTTGGCATTGGGCTGTAACTATTTTCTGTATTTCTATGTTTTTAATAAATTTCTTTAAATCTTCAAAAAAAAAAAAACAAAAAACAAAAACAAAAACGTGTGACCATCGACAGGAGAAAAACACTTATTAAATATTTTATTTTATTGGCAGTACTAGGGTCGGAACCCAGGGGCATTCTACCCCCGAGCTATGTCCCAGACATTATTTTATTATAATTATTATTTTTTGGAAACAGGGTCTCACTGAGTTGTAAAGGGCCTCACTAAATAGCTGAGGCTGTACACGAACCTTGATCCTCAGGTCTCAGCCTCCCAAGTGTAGAAACAGAAGAGACCCCAGTTTGTCTCCCCTCCTGTTTTAAGCTGCTAATCTAAAAGTTTAACCTTGTACCTCTAGGAATGACCAAGCTAATTACACCTGAAGGACCACTCCCCTGCCCTATGCTAATGGTTTATTTCACTACCTGAAATTCCCTTGTCCCTTCACCAACAACTCCTCCACCCTCTGACCTTGGGTGGAACCTACGCCTCTCCTAGCACCTGACCACGCTAACTTGAGAGCTTCCCCTTCTGTAAACCTCCTTGCTTATTCCTTATAAGCCCTCTACCCCGGCCAGTCAGCGCGCCCCTCTGGTCTGATTTTAGACTGAGGGCTCCACTGCTGGCCGGCTAATAAAGGCTTCAATTGGCACATTTCCCTAGGACTCTCGAGTCTCTCGTTTCTCGATAACTGCATACAACACAAGTATTGGGATTACAAGCATGCGCCACCTCGCCCGGCTTAAAGATTGTATTTTAAAGTTCATTTTCAGTTTGTATTAAGACATCTTCGGGCAGTTTTCCTGCCTTATTGAATTATGCACTCCCACTTAAGAATTTCATTACTTTTACGTATAGCAGATTTTTTTATTGTTTAATGTGTAATACAAAATGTTTTATTTGTGTAAGAAAAAAATGTGATTTGAAGCCAGGCATGATGGTGCCTGCTTGGGAGGTTAAGACAGGAGGATCTGGGTTTGCTGACAGCCTTAGCTACTTAATGAGGCCCTTTGCAACTCAGTGAGACCCTGTTTTAAAAAAAAAAGAATAAAAAAATAGGCTGGGGGTGTAGCTCAGAGGTAGAATACCCCTGGGTTCAACCCCAGCACCACCCAAAAAAAACCCCAAACCAACAACAATACCATGATTTGGGATATATGTTCTATGTGCCCATAGATACATGTTCTGTGCTTCCTGCTTTTAAATTACACTTTACAGGCTGGGCGTGGTTGTGTACATCTATAATCTCAGTACTTAGGAGACTGAGATAGGAGTATCACTAGTTCAAGGACAGCCTTAGCAACCTAGGGAGACCCTATTTCAAAATAAATATTAAAAAGAGCCGGGTGGGGCAGAGCATGGTGGCCCATGCTTGTAATCCCAGCATTTGGTAGGCTGAGACAGGAGGATCACGGTTGCAGACAGCCTCAAGCTACTACTTAGTGAGGCCCTATGCAGCTCAGTGAGACCACATTTCAAAATAAAGAATACACAAAAGGACTGGGGATGTAGTCAGAGGTAGAATGCTTCTGGGTTCCATCCCCAGTACCCCAAAATAAATAAATAAATAAATAAATACTAAAAGGGGGCCGGATATAACTCAGAGGTAGAATGCCCCTGGGTTCAATCTCTAGTGCCACAATAAAAATACATACATGCATACATACATACACAAATACATAAATAATTACACTTTATAGGATTAAAGCCAAGCAAACACTTTTATGACTGATGGCTGGAATTATTACAGTAGTTATTATTGGGTTTGATTAGTGGAATTAGAATCAAGTTATCTAAAAAAAATTCATATCTTTGTTCAAAATAATGAGAGATTCTGGATTGCTTATAAATGAAACATTAGCTGAGCATGGTGGCACATACTTGTAATCCCTGTACTTGGGAGGCTGAGACAGGAAGGTCATAGGTTCACGGCCAGCCTCAGCTACTTAGGCCCTCTGCAACTTAGTGAGTCCCCGTTTCAAAATAAAGAATAAAAAGGGATAGGGATATAGCTCAGAGGTAGCATGCCCCTGGGTTCAATTCCCAGTACCACAAAAAGAAGAAAAAAAAAGAAACATTGCAGAGCCGGGCGGGGTGGCACACGCTTGTAATCCCGGCATTCAGGAGGCTGAGACCGGAGGATCGAGGTTCGCAGACAGCCTCAGCTACTTAGTGAGGCCCTCAGCAACTCCGTGAGACCCGGTTTCAAAATAAAGAATAAAAAATAGGGCTGGGGGTGTAGCTTGGAGGTCATATGCCCCTGGGTTCCATCCCCAGACACCCCCCGCCCCAAAAAAAAAGAAACATTGCAGATGTAGCTCCTTCTTATTCTCAATGAATGAAGAGCCAAGTTGGGTGTAAATGCAAATATATCTTGCCTTTTAATATTCTATAAGATGAGCAGGGTGGCATATGTCAATAAAACCAGTACTCAGGAGGCCAAGACAGGCAGATTGCAAGCTTGAGACTGGCCTTAGCAATTTAGCTAGAAACTCATCAACCTAGTGAGACATTGTTTTAAAATGAAAACTAAAGAAGAGCTAGGGACATAGCCCAGAGGTAGAACGCCCAGTGTTCAATCCCCAGTAGTACACACACACACACACACACACACACACACACACACACACACACACTATATGATGTAGTAAGTGAAATGTATGCTTACAATAAAGATCATCCTGAGGCAAAAATGCAGAATTGCCCATTTAATGCTTTTCATTAATCAGGTGTTTTTTTTTTGTGTGTGTGTGTGTGTGTGTGGTATGAGGGATGGAACCCAGGGGCATTTACCTGGGAGCTACAGCCCCAGCCCTATTTTTTATTCTTTATTTTGAAACAGGGTCTCACTGAGTTGTAAAGGGCCTCACTATGTAGCTGAGGCTGTCCTTGAACCTGGATCATCCTGTCTCAGCCTCCCCGAAAACGAAAACTGGATTTACAAGTGTGTGCCACCACCCCCGGCAGCTAGCATTTTTTATAATGTGCTTTTATTGGTGCATTTTAATCTCACATCATAATGTAAATCATGTTGACAATGACATACGTGCACAGGGCACTTGATGCCCCTCCCTTCCTCATTTTTTTCCTTTCCCAATACAGAGTCGATGGTAGTATTTCTTTTTTTCTTTCTTTCTTTTTTCTTTTTTCTTTTTTGTGGTACTGGGGTTCCTGGAAGCCCTTCTATCTCCAGGCTACACTCCCAGATCTATTTTATATTTTTTTATTTGGAAACAGGGTCTCTTAAGCCAGGGAGGCTGGCTTTGAACCAGTGTGTTCCTCCTGTCTCCGCCTCCCAAATGCAGGGATTACAAGCGCGGGCCACCAAGCGCGGCAACGATGGTAGTATTTCTATTAATGAACCTCAGTCTAGCCCCTCCTCTTCCTTTAGACCATCTCTCTAGCTCCACTGAGGTTTCTCCATTGTCTGGAGTCCCTCTGGTACCCCAATTACTCCTTAGCTTGTATATATTAGAAAAAACATGACCCTTCACTTTCTGTGACTCTTAGCCCACATTATAATGGTATTTTTCTTTTGCCTTCTATTTTATGGTTCTATTCTGTTTTTTGACTTTGTGTGTGTGTGTGTGTGTGTGTGTGTGTGTGTGTGTGTGTGTGTGTGGTACTGGGGATGAAACCCAAGGGCATTCTATCTCCGAGCTACACCCCCAGTCTTATTTTTTATTTGGAAACAGGAAAAGTGCCTCAGTAAGTAGGTGAGGCTGGCCATGAACCTGGATCTTCCTGTCTCAGCCTCCCAAATGTTGGGATTGCAAGCGTGCGCCACCACACCCAGCTCTGTTTTTTGACTTCTACTTTGAATCAATGATTTATTTGGGAGGTAAATTAAATGTCAGAACTAAGAATAAAACCCATTAAGAACTATATCAAGCTGGCCATGGTGGCACATACCTGTAATCCCAATACTTGGGAGGCTGAGCCAGGAGATTCAAAGGTTCCAGGCTAGCCTCAGCAAGTGGTAAGACTCTCATCAACCTTGTAAGACCCTGTTTCAAGACAAAAATAAAATAGGAGCCAGGTGTGCTGTTGCACGCTTGTAATCCCAGCATTTGAGAAGCTGAGATTGGAGGATCGCGATTCACGGAAAGCTCAGCTACTTAGTGAGGCTCTAGCAAATCAGTAAGACCCTGATTCAAAATAAAGAATAAAAAATTGGGCAGGGGCTGTAGCTCGGAGGTCAAACGCCTCTGGGTTCCATCCCCAGACCCGCAAATAAATAAATAAATAAATAAATAAATAAATAAATAAATAAATAAAAAATAGGGCTGTGGGAAGCTGGGCATGGTGGCGCATGCTTGTACTCCCATCATTAGGGAGGCTGAGACAGGAGGATCTGGGTTCGTGGACAGTCTCAGCTACTTAGTGAGGCCCTTTGCAACTCAGTGAGATGCTGTTTCCAAATAAAGAATAAAACAGGGCTGAGGGTGTAGCTTGGAGACAGAATGCTCCTGGGTTCCATCCCCAGTACACCGCCCCACCCCTGAAAAAAAAAAAAAAGGGCTGGGGTGTAGCTAAGAGTTAAAATGACCCTAAAGTCAATTATTGTACAAGTACAATTTAAAACATTATATCAGCTGGGTGTGGTGGTGCAGGCTTGTAATCCCAGCACTTGGGAGGCTGAGACAGGAGGATCACACAGGTTCGAAGCCAGCCTCAGCTACTCAGTGAGGCTCACAGCAATTTAGTGAGACCCTGTTTCCAAATAAAATATATAAAAAGGTCTGGGAGTATAGCCCGGAGGTAGAAAGCCTCTGGGTTCCAGGTACCACCAAAAAAAAAAAAAAAAAAAAAAAAAAATTATATCAAGCCAGGTGTGGTGGCACACACTGTAATTCCAGTACTTAGGAGGGTGAGATAGGAGGATCACAGGTTCAAAAATGTCCTTAGGAGCTTAGTGAGACCCTGTTTCAAAATAAAAAAAATTAAAAAGGCTAGGAATATAGCTCGGAGGTAGAATGCCCCTGGTTCAATACCCAATACCCCAAAAAAACAAAACAAAACTATACCAAGGCTTTCTATGGGGTTCAAGGTATCGAGGCTGTTACTGTGGTTAGCAATGTTTACTAAATCAACTGACGGACTAAATTATGGGCACTTTGGCTGATGTGTATAAACCTTTAAGTTTCTACCCAGCAGGCTTTTGGAGGTTCCCAAAGTGTTCCATTTTGTCTATTTATTTGTGTTTGTGTGTGTGTGTGTTTATTTCCCTTGGATGCATACCTAAATATAAAATACAAAACTCTGTTTTAACTTTTTTCGGGGGGAGGTCCTAGGGATTGAACCCCAGCCTCCCACATGCTAAGCACACTATACCCCAGCCCCTAAGGGTTCTTTTTTTTTTTTTTTTTCATACCGGAGACTGAACCCAGGGTGTTCTACCTCAAAGCTACACCCCCAGCCCTTTTTATTTTTAAATGAGGTTTCACTTAGTTGCTGAGAGCCTCCCTAAATTACTGAGGCTGTTTGCCAACCTGTGATCTTTCTGTCTCAATTTCTCAAGTACTGGGATTATAGGCATGTACCACCACACTCAGATTTATTTCTTGTTTATTTATTTATTTATTTTTGTGGGTCTGGGGATAGAACCCAGGGGCATTCGACCTCCGTGAGCTACACCCCCTCCCCTATTTTTTATTCTTTATTTTGAAACCAGGTCTCAATGAGTTGTAGACAGCCTCACTAAGTAGCTGAGGCTGTCCTCCAACCGCAATCCTCTGGTCTCAGCCTCCCGAATGCTGGGATTACAAGTGTGTGTGTGCCACCATGCCCGGCCTTTGTTTTTAATCTTATTATTTTCCTTTCTGTCTGTTTTAATGTGTGTGTGTGTGTGTGTGTGTGTGTGTGTGTGTGTGTGTGTGTGTGTAAGTCAGGCATGGTGCCACATGCCTATAATCCTGGTACTTGGGAGGCTGAGGTTTGCGGACAGCCTCAGCAATTTATTGAGATCCTCATCAACTTAGCAAGACCCTGTTTCAAAATTAAAAATAAAAAATGGAAGCTGGTGGTCGTGGTGGCACACGCTTGTAATTCCACCATTTGGGAGGCTAAGACAGGAGGATTGTGGGGACAACCTCAACTACTTAGTGAGACCCTTTGTAATTCAGTGAGACACCGTTTCAAAATAAAGAATAAAAAATAGGGCTGAGGATGTAGTTCGGAGGTAGAATGCCCCTGGGTTCCATCCCCAGTACTGAAAAAAAAAAAAAAAAAAAAAAAAAAAAAAAAAAAAGCAGACCGTTGGGAAAGGCAGGCTGGAATTTTTACACATGACACTGTAGTCCAAAAAGAATTTCTTCAGGAAAATCTGTTCTTTTTTTTTTTTTTTATGGTACTGGGACTTGAAACCCTGAGCAACTCCCACAGCCCTATTTTAATTTTTTATTTGGAAACATGGTCTTGCTAAGTTGCTGATAACATTACTAAGTTGCTGAGACTGGCTTTGAATCCACAATCCTCCAGTCTCAGCCTCTCAAATACTGGGATTACAGGCGTGTGCCACCACGCTTGCCTTGCTGTTTTGCTTTTAAGGCCCTTCCATTGAATCAAGCCCATTCAGGTTAACTAGGAAAATTTCCTTTAAAGTCTACCAATTACAAAAAATTTTATTTATTTATTTATTTATTTATTTTGTTTTTGTTTTTTGTTTTTTGTGGGTCTGGGGATGGAACCTAGGGGCATTTGACCTCTGAGCTACAGCCCCTACCCTATTTTTTATTCTTTATTTTGAAACCACATCTCATTGAGTTGCAGAGGGACTAAGTAGCTGAGGCTGTCCTCGAACCTCGATCCTCCGGTCTCAGCCTCCTGAATGCTGGGATTACAAGCGTGCACCACCCCACCCGGCTCAATTACAAAATATTAATGACATCTACAAAATACCAAAATGTCTTCCCAGTAGAAAACTGTGTTCAAATCTTTACATATATAAACATATATGTGACATATATGTTTATAAATATATATGTGACATATATTTATTTATTTATTTATTTTTTTATGGTGCTGGGGAATTGAACCCAGGGGCATTGTATCTCCGGGCTACACCCTCAGACCTATTTTATTTTTTATTTGGAAACAGGGTCTCACTAAGTTGCTGAGAGCCTCACTAAGCTGCTGAGGCTGGCTTCGAACCTACGATCCTGCTGTCTCAGCCTCCCAAGTACTGGGATAACAAGTGTGCAGCACCACGTCTGGCTTTGTCTTATATTTGTAGAAGTGATTTAGTGTAAGCATACAAAATGATCCATCCATGCTCCCCACTGGTAATATACATCTAAGAGGAGCAGCGCTAGCCGGGAACTCTATTTCAGCCCTGGATTTCTTTTTTTTTTTTTTTTTTTTTTTTTTGCGGTACTGGGGATGAAACCCAGGGGAATTCTACCTCCGAGCTACACCCCCAGCCCTATGTTTTTATTCTAATTTTGAAACAGGGTCTCACTGAGTTGCAAAGGGCCTCACTAAGTAGCTGAGGCTGTCCGCGAACCACGATCAACCCACCCAGGGCCAGGTGCAGGCGCAGTCCTGGATTTCTAACTCCCCTTTGGCTGAGTATCCTAGAAGCCTTGGCCTTATGAAGTCTCCAGCTCCGTGCCTAGATACCACATTCCTTTGTTGGTTTTTTGGGGGTTTTTTTTTGGGGGGGGGAGTGGTACTAGGGGTAGAACCCAAGGGCTTTCCTACCTCTGAGCTATACTCCCAGGCCTATTTTATACTTTATTTGGAAACAGGGTCTCACTAAGTTGCTGAGAGCCTCATTAAGTAGCTGAGGCTGGCTTCGAACCTGTGCGATCCTCCTGTCTCAGCCTCCCAAGTGCCACATTCTTAAGTCTTTTTTTTTTTTTTTTTTTTTTTGCAGTATTGGGGTTTGAACCCAGGGAAATTCTACCTCTGAGCTACACCCCAGCCCCTATTTTTTTTTTTAAATTCTTTAGTTTGAAACAGGGTCTCATTGAGTTGCAGAAGGCCTCACTAAGTAGCTGAGGCTGTCCTTGAACCTAGATTCTCCAGTCTCAGCCTCCCAAACGCTGGGATTACAAGCATGCGCCACCACATCTAGCTGGTGCATGCTTCTAATCCGAGCATTTGGGAGGCTGAGACAGGAGGATCGCGCAGGTATGAAACCAGCCTCAGCTACTTAGTGAAGCTCTCAGCAACTTAGTGAGACCCTGTTTCCAAATAAAGCATCAAATAGGTCTGGGAGTATAGCCTGGAGGTAGAAAGCCCCTGGTTTTCACCCCCAGCACCACCGAAAAATAAAATAAAATAAATTAAATAGGAGTGTGCACCACCACGCCCAGCTTCCTTTTTCCAAATCTTGAACCCAGAGCTCTTTGAAAATTTCCCATTATAGTTGGTGTGGTGGTGCACTCTTGTCATCCAGTACTTGAGAGGTAAGACAGGAGGATCACAGGGTCAAGGACAGCCTCAGCAAGTAGTGAGACCCTCATCAAACTAAAGAGACCCTGTTTCAAAATAAAAATAAAGTAGAGCCCAGCGCATGCTTATAATCCCAGCATTTGGGAGGCTGAGACCAGAGGATTCAGGTTCGGGGACAACCTTAGCTACTTAGCGAGGCACTCCGTAATTTAGTGAGAGAGACCTTGTTTCAAAATAAAGAATAAAACATAGGGCAGGGGGTGTAGCTCGGGGGTAAATGCCCCTGGGTTCCATCTCCAGACCTGCAAATAAATAAATAAATAAATAAATAAATAAATAAATAAATAGAAGCCGGGCGTGGTGGTGCACGCTTGTAATCCCAGCATTCGGGAGGCTGAGACCAGAGGATCACGGTTCGCAGACAGCCTCAGCTACTTAGTGAGGCCCTCTGCAACTCAGTGAGACCCGGTTTCAAAATAAAGAATAAAAAATAGGGCAGAGGGTGTAGCACAGAGGTTTAATGCCCCTGGGTTCCATCCCCAGACCTGCAAATAAATAAATAAACAAATAAATAAATAAATAAATAAATAAAAAGTAGGGCTGGGGTGTAGTTCAGAGATAGAATGCCCCTATGTTCAATCCTCAGTAACACACACACACACACACACACACACACACACACACACACACGCACAAGAAAGTTTCTCCTCATGTCAAAGGCCCACACCTAGGCATGCAGGCCTCTGTGTGGTAGAGTACTCACTAGGAAGCCACCAGCTCCCATGCTTCCGGCAATGTCAACAAGACTGCCCTGGAAACCTGTGTTTGGGTGGTGAGAACATCCTGTGACAGGTGCCAGCTGGTTTTATACACCTGTCGCCAGGGGGAACTGCTCTTTTCAAGATAAGAGGCGGTAGTATTTTAATTCTTTCAGTTGTAAAATAGACTTTATTATTCCTCTAGTTCATGCAGATGAAAGTTGGGGAGGAGGTAGAGCTAGCTCTGAGATTGGTAATCGTGTTAATAGAAAGCATCACCTAGCTGTGGGGTTTGTAATCCTAGTTTACAATGGAATGTGGGAGGCTGAGACAGGAGGATCGCAGGTTCGAAGCCAGCCTCGGCAGCTTAGTGAGGGTCTTGGCAACCGAGTGAGGCCCTGTTTCCAAATAAAATATAAAATGGATCTCGGGGTGTAGCCCGGAGGTAAAATGCCCCAGAGTTCCATCTCCAATACCACAATAAAAGCTCCACCTATCTCCAGATACCCTTTTCACACAGCCCCCCCCACCCCGAAGTAGGGAAATGTCTGGCTTAACCTTTAAGTTCTCTTCCTCCACTGTGAAGTTTAAATAATGAACAAACAGAAAAATAGTTACAATAAGTGGAGTTAGGCCAGAGTATTTGACAAACCAGTATCTAAAGCGTCCATTTGATTAAGGATTTGGACTACGTTTTATTTTTTTTAACTTAAAAAAATTTTTTTTGTGGTACTTAGAATTGAACCCAGGAGTCTTCTACCATTGAGCTACACCCCCAGCCCTATTTTTTATTCTTTATTTTTAAACAGGGTCTCACCAAGTTGTGGAGGGCCTCACTAAATAGCTGAGGCTGGCCTTGAACCTGCTATCCTCCTGTCTCAGCCTCCCAAGTACTGGGATTACAAACATGTGCCACCATGTGCAGCTAGGTGGTGCTTTTGATTATGCTACATCCTCACCCACATTCCAACATTTCCTTTTTTGTGTGTCTGTGGGTCTGGGGGTGGAACCCAGAGGCATTCAACCTCTGAGCTACACCCCCTGCCCTACTTTTTTTTTTTTTTTAATTTTATTTTATTGGTGCACTGTATTCATACATCATAGTGGGATACAAACTTTTGTAGACATACATGCACACATCGCCCAGTCAGCCCCCACCCGATCTCCACCCCATTCTCTCCCCGTCCCTCCCTCCCATGCTTGGCTTAGTGGTTGACATCTAGTATTATAGCAATTTATCCAAAATTAAAAATGATAATCTCACATAACAGTTTCATTTGTCTGATACCAAGCTTTTGATGACTTAAAGATAACATTTCAATATTTCTTTTTGCTTTCTTTCTTACCAGAGAATATTTTTTTCTTTTTTTTTAGGTGAAACTATCATATATTTATTTTTCAGAAAAAAATCTATCCTGATATGGAATATGGACTCTAGATACCCAAAACGATCTCGAAGCAAAAACAAAGCTAGAAGATGTATATTTTCTGATTTCAAACGATATAAAGCTACAATAATTGAAACAGTGTAGTACTGTTCTAAAGGCAGATATATAGACCATTGGAGTTAAATACAAGCCTAGAGCTAACTTCTTCCCTATATTGTCAAGTTATTTTTGACAAGGTTTCCACGAAGATTTGGTGGTGGAAATAATAATCTTTTAACTAAATATTGTTGAAAAATAATAATTACATGGAAAAGAATAAAATTGGACCCTTACCTAATCCCACATACAAGTATTAACTCAAACTAGATAAAAGACCTAAATATAAATCTTAAGACTATAAACTTTTAGGAGAAAATCTGGGTCATAAAACCTCACAACATTGAACTTGGCAGTGATTTCTTGGATATGATTTCAATGGCACAGGCAACAGAAGAATATACAAACTCCCTAAAAAATAAAAGAAAATATTGTATATCCAAAGACAATGTAAACAGAGTTAAAAGTTACTAATAGAATTGGATAAAATATTTCCAAATGCTATATCTGAAGGTATATTAATATTCCAACTAGAAATCCTAAAAATTAACAATAAAGGCAAACAATACAATTTAGAGATAGGTAAAAGACTAACATAAATAATGAATCTCCACAGATAACCAATCTTAGTTGTCTGTTGGATGGAAACACTTGTTTCTCTGGTTCTGGTGAGTGTTACCTATTTCTTCTTTGTAGTTAATCTCTTTGAGTATTTTCTCTAGCGCTGGTTTTGAAGACATAAATTCCTTCAGTTTCTGTTTGTCATGGAAGCTTCTTATTTCTCCATCTAATTTGATAGAAAGTTTTGCTGGATAGGAAATTTTTGGCTGGAAGTTGTTTTCTTTCAGAGTTTGGAATATGTTACTCCAAGCCCTTCTGGCTCTCATGACTTGGTTTGGGAAGTCTGGAGTGATTCTAATTGGTTTGCCTCTGAATGTCACTTGGCCCTTTGTTTTTGTTGCCTTTAAGATTCTCTGCTTGGCTTCCACATTGGTCATTTTGACAATTATATGGCGTGGGGATCCTCTTCTCTGATCCTGTCTAAAGGGAGTTCTATAAGTTTCCTGGATCTGTGTATCAACCTCTTGCTCTATATTTGGAAAATTTTCTGCTATTACTTCCTTGAAGAGATTGTTGATCCCTTTGGTATCACTTTCTTTTCCCTCCTCTATTCCAATTATTCTTAGGTTAGCTCTCTTAAGATGGGCCCATATTTCTTCAATGTCAGATTCCTGCTGTTGGATATCTTTTTCTAGATTAGAAACTATGCATTCATTTTTGGATTGCTCATCTTCTAAGAGCGAGATTCTGTTCTCCATGTGGTCTAATCGGTTGTTTGTGCTTTGAATTGAGGCCTTTACTTCATTAATTGCATCCTTTATCTCTTTTTGGCTCTCTCTGAGTTCTTTTCGAAGCACCTCTATTATTTCTACAGTTATTTTCCTGATTTGATCTTCTAGAAATCTCTGATTTTCTGTTTTATCAGGTTCTGATGTTGTGGGGTTGTGCACATTCATTACTTCAGTGTTATTCCTCTTTCCCATGATTTCGGAGGTTTGTGCCTTCTCTGGGTTCCTCCCTTGGGTCACTATGGCTTCACTTAAGGTGCTCTGGATCTCGAGTATGTATTATCTCAGACCCTACTACTCCTTTACTGGGTTGTATCACAGAGTCTCCGACCCAGGGAGTCGATAGAGGCTGCTTTAAACTATGGGGGGTGCCAGGTTGCACGCTCTCCTATGGTGTGATATCTCTGCCACCACCACTCCCTCACTGGGTCAAGTCCCAGGAGGCACAATACTGGGATTTCTCCTCTGTGTCCCGCAATTTGACTCACTGTTCTTGAGTACGTAGATGTAGCTGTACTGGACTCGGTGAATTCACTGCTGCTGCCGCCGCCGGTGGCAATATGGCGCCTCTGCCACGCCCTCGGCCATGAGGCTGGCGTATTTTTTCTTCTCTGGTTTTGATTTCCACTCTGAATCCCTGCAGCGTGTGCTGAGCTCGGCCACTGGGAGCTTTAGACACTCTCTGCGTGGAGAAATCCTGCCTGGCTGTTCCGCAGTGGCTCACCTCGGCTTGCTGTAGCCGTCCGTTGAGTTCGCCGCTGCCGCTGGCAATATGGCGCTGCTGCCGCGTCCTCGGGCGCGTGTGTCTCCTCTGTGGCCCTGAGCTCTGTTCTCAGTCCGCTTTCTCTCTGGAGCCTGGTGGTTTTTTTGTTTTTCTGGTGATGGTGTTTTCTGGCTATGAAAGGCGCTCTTTTTGTGGTAATGGAGATTGGTTGTTAGCGGGACTCTTAAGCCCCGCTTTTCTCGGTCGCCATCTTCCCGGAAGTCCCCTGCCCTACTTTTTATTCTTTATTTTGAAACCAAGTCTCACTGAGTTGCAGAGGGCCTCACTAAGTTGTTGCCGGCGGGTTCAGTCCTGTGGGGGGCAAGTCCACTAGCGATCGGGGGCCTCAGAAAGATGGGACAAAAGGCAGGCGACGTTCTGCAGATTCTTATCTGCAGCGGTTCTTTCCCCTCTATGAATTCCTTAAGTTTTTAGTTACGACGCTTTGGAAAAGAACCTGAGGTGGACAAAGGCTTCTTGAGCCAATGACACTTTATTACGAAAACCCCAAGAAATTTATACACTTCACCAGTAAAGTTAAGAGAAAGGGGGGCGGGTGTCTTTCAGCTGGCTGTTGGCCTTTGAAGAATTAACTTCTGTTTCTCTCCAAGGTCTTGCAGATAAGCAGCTCCAGGTGGCAGCCTCCCAGAATAGACAGGAATAGTCAAGGCTTGGGAGCTTCTCGGGGAACCTTCTTTAACTTTTCCTGGAACTTTTCATCTTTTGGGCTCAGTTCATATAACAAGTGTGGGGAGATGTGGTAATTCAGGTGTTGGCATCTTATCTTCTAAATCTGAAAGCTTAAGCATACTCACAACACAGTTTGGTAGACAAAATACCGCAAATAACACCACAAGGTTCTTAGTTCTAATTGTCAGATGTATTTTCTTAATTGCTGAGCACTCTTGTTTAGACAACAAGCCTATTAAAAGTCTACTTATCTTTAATAATCCACTTCCCTGTCACAAACTCTCTGCAGTCTGCTTCTAACTTTCTAATTTCTTTCTTTTCCAGTTGGGACTTTCTTATGATAAGCTCTTTTTCATGCAAAAATGCTTTTCCTTACTCTTACGGTATTTCTTTTCCTTCATACATATATATTTAAAATGTCTGTCCTTTATTTTGTAATATTTATTTCTAATTATGCGGCCAGTTTTTCTATCTCCTGGAATGCTCACACTGAGGTAAAAGTTAACAGTCTTTTTCTTTGGGTCTATTGTATTTGGGCAGCTAAGTTGTTTCTTTAAGGTCACACACAAAATTTTTCTCTGTCTCTAGGCAGGATTTGCCGGAGTTAACGATGAAGGTCGGAGGCCATTTGTGATTGCTGCAGCTGGGGTGCTTATCACAGTACCTGAATTCTGGCCAGTTTCTCATTATTGTTGAGCAGAGCCAAGGACGTTTAGACAAATTATTAGAGAGTTTATTTCCACGGAATCAGTTTCTTTTTATAGTCCTAATTTCACATCACTGGAGCAATTCGTGTAGAAAGTTAAAAGGAATAATAGTGAAGGGTATCTAAAAGTGGGGGGTACTTTGGCCAGAGACGATACCTCCTTCTCGAGGCGTTTTTGCCGATTTAACTATGTGGAGTGGGGTCTCAACACATAGATGCCGAGGCAGCAGGATGTCTTAACACTAAGTAGCTGAGGCTGTCCGCGAACCACGATCCTCCAGTCTCAGCCTCCTGAATGGTGGGTTTACAAGCGTGCGCCACCACACACCTGGCTCCCAGCATTTCCTATGGGATTATTTATAAGCAAATTCCAAACATTATTTCATTTGTATATATACTTTTTGCTATCTCTAAATGTTAAAACAAAAAAATAATCACATGGGGCTGGAGTGTAGCTCAACTGTAGTGTCTTCCTGGCATGGAGGCCCTGAGTTCAATCTTAGAAAGTAACAACAGTCAAGTAATCAAAACCCTAAAGAGCAAAACCACAATCAGATTTATTTATTTTTTTTTGGATACTGGGGATGGAACCCAGAGGCATTTACCTCTGAGCTATACCCCTAGCCCTGTTTTATTTTTTATTTGGAAAGAGGCTCTCACTAGGTGGTGGTGGTGGTTGTTGTTGTTGTTGTTATTGTTATTATTATTATTTTATTATTATTATTTTTGGTGGTACTGGGGATAGAACCCAGGGGCCCTCTACCTCTGGGCTATACTCTCAGACCTATTTTATATTTTATTTGGAAACAGGGTCTCTTAAGCCAGCTGAGGCTGGCTTCGAACCTGCGCGATCCTCCTGTCTCTGCCTCCCAAGTGTGGGATTACAAGCGTGCGCCCGGCATCATCTTCTTCATCATCATCATTATTATTATTATTATTATTATTATTATTATTATTATTTTGAGGGTCTGGGGATGGAACCAGGGGCATTCGACCTCCGAGCTACACCCCCTGTCCTATTTTTTATTCTTTATTTTGAAACAGGGTCTCACTGAGTTGTGAAGGCCTCACTATGTAGCTGAGGCTGGCTGTGAACCATGATCCTCCTTCATGATCCTGATCTCAGCCTCAGAAAAAAGGCTGCACTACCACACCTAGATTGCAGATATTTTAACAAAGACTATTATACAAATCTAGGTGTGTCATTTTGAGCAGGTTATCTTTATCTCTCTCTAGCCCTCAAATTATTCATCAGGTGACAATATCTCCTATACAGGAATTTTATGGAGTAAATAAAATGTAGTAAGATAATTATAATTTGTTCCACCTACCTAGCCTTGTGAGAGTGTAGGAAGGATGACAGAAACAAAGACATCTGAGCTTTTTGTTTCTTTTTTTTCCCTTTTTTGATTTGTTTTCTTTTTCTTTTTTTATATTTATTTTTTGTTTAGTTTTTCTTTTTCTCTCTTTTTCTTTTTTTTTTCTTTTTTTTTTGTTTTGCTGAATTTTTGAATGATCAAGAGAGTGGTTCGTGTGTGTGTGTGTGTGTGTGTGTGTGTGTGTGTGTGTTTGTGTATGTTACTGGGGATTGAATCCAGGGACATTCTACCTCCAAGCTACATCTCCAGCCTTATTTTATTTATTTTTTTTTTATTTTGAAACAGGGTCTCACTAAGTTGCTGAGGCTGGCTTCAAAACTGTGATCCTTCTTGCAGGTTCACACCAGCCTGAGCTACTTAATGAGCCCTCTTGAAGCTTAATGAGACCTTGTTTCAAAATAAGAAATAATAAAAAAAATAGGACTGGGAGTATAGCTCGGAGGTAGAATACCCCTGGATTCCATCCCCAGTATAGCAAAAATAAAAACAAAATAATTAAAATAAAGCCGGGCATGATGGCACACACTTATAATCCCAGCATTTGGGAGGCTGAGACAGGAGGATTGTGGTTTGCGGCCAGGCTCAGTTACTTAGTGAGGCCCTCTGCAACTCAGTGAGACACTGTTTCAAAATAAAGAATAAGCCGGGCGTGGTGGCGCACGCTTGTAATCCCCGCGCTTGGGAGGCAGAAACAGGAGGATCGCGCAGGTTCGAAGCTAGCCCCGCGCGCTGGCTTAGGAGACCCTGTTTCCAAATAAAAATGTAAAAATAGGTCTGGGAGTGTAGCCCGGAGGTAGAAGGGCTTCCAGGAACCCCAGTACCACCAAAAAAAAAAAAAAAAAAAAAAAAAAGAATAAGAAATAGGGCTGGGGGTGTAGCTCAGAGGTAGATGCCCCTGGGTTCCATCCCCAGTACCGCAATAAAAAAAAAAAAAAAAAAAAAAAAACTGTGATCCTCCTGTCTCAGCCTTCCAAGTATTGGGATTACAAGTGTGTGCCACTATGCCTGGCTAGATTTAATTTTCTTTCTTTCTTTCTTTCTTTCTTTCTTTCTTTCTTTCTTTCTTTCTTTCTTTCTTTCCTCTACTAGGGATGGAACCCAGGGCCATTCTACCTTTGGGCTACATCCCCAGCTCTATTTTTTATTCTTTATTTTGAAACAGGGTCTCACTGAGTTGCAAAGGCCCTCACTAAGTTGTAGCTGAAGGTGTCCACGAACCACAAACCTCCTGTCTCAGGCTCCCAAATGTTGGGATTAAGGCCGGGCATGGTGGCGCATGCGTGTAATCCCAGCATTTGGGAGCCTGAGACCAAAGGATGCAGTTCGCAGATAACCTCAGCTACTTAGTGAGGCTCTTTGCAACTCAATGAGATCCTGTTTCAAAATAAAGAATAAAAAATTGGGCAGGGGGTGTAGCTTGGAGGTCAAATGCCTCTGGATTACACAAAAAACAAAACAAAACCAAATGCTGGGATTACAAGCATGAGCCACCACACCCAGTTTAGATTTAATTTTCTTTTTCTTTTTCTTTTTTTTTTTTTTTGCGGGTCTGGGGATGGAACTCAGGGGCATTTGACCTCTGAGTTACACCCACTGCCTTATTTTTTTTTATTCTTTATTTTGAAACCGGGTCTCACTGAGTTGCAGAGGGCCTCACTAAGTAGCTGAGGCTGTCCACGAACTGTGATTCTTCAGGTCTCAGCCTCCTGAATGCTGGGATTACAAGTATGCGCCACCACGCCCGGCTCTTTTTCTTTTTCTTTTTTTTTTTTTTTTTTTTTTTTGCGGGTCTGAGGATAGAACCCAGGGGCATTTGCCCTCTGAGCTACACCCCCTGCCCTATTTTTTATTTTTTATTTTTATTTTTTGGTGGTACTAGGGGTGGAACCCAGAGGCTTTCTACCTCTGGGCTATACTCCCAGACCTTTTTTATATTTTATTTGGAAACACTAAGTTGCTGAAAGCCTCACTAAGTAGCTGAGGCTGGCTTCGAACCTGTGTGATCCTCCGGTCTCAGCCTCCTGAATGCTGGGATTACAAGCATGCGCCATCATGCCCGGCTTTAGATTTAATTTTCTAAACATAATATTAAACAAATTTCTTTGCCAGAGTGATAGGTTGGGTCCCCTCTCCCCCAACGTGACCCCTTGGTGGGGACAAGAGGTGGAACCCTGGAAGCCAGAAGTGGAGATATTGCTAGACTCCAAGTCTCATGAGACTCCAAACATTGGGAGACAGACTCCAGAGGTTGCCAGACTACAGATACGGGGAGAGAATCAGCATCCCTATAAACAGCGGTGCTTCTGCCCGACCATGTGACTCAGCCGGAGGACTGGAACTACATTTGACTCTCCAAACGTGTGGCTCTTCAGTCCCTTCTCTCATGGCCTGCTGACTCCCTGAGGGTGCCAAGTCTGAATAAAGCAGTAGCTTTTGATAACCTAACTGGTATTTTACCTCCTTCATGACTCCCTAGCTCCATTTTCAAAGTTTCACAGACAATATCCTAAGATGTAATAGGCATCACCAAGATGGATCATGATTGCTAGGATCTTTTTCTTTTTTTTTTCCTTTCTTTCTTTCTTTTTCTTTCTTTTTTTTGTACTGATTGAGCCCAGGGAAATTTTACCTCTGATCCTTCCTCCGTCCCTCCCTTCCCTCCTTCCTTCTGCTGGGGATGAGCCCAGGTGCATTCTACCTCTGAGCACCCCTAGCCCTTTTTATTTTTTATTTGGAAACAGGGACCTTGTTAATCTGCTGAGGCTGGCTTTGAACCTGTGATCCTCCTATCTAAACCTCCAAGTATTGGGATTACAGGTGTTCACCACCATGTCCAGCTGGCGTGTTTTTTTTTTTTAATATTTATTATAGCCAGGGTGGTAGCGCACGCTTGTAATCCCCCCCCCCCGCCCCCTGCCCTGCTTAGGAGGCGGAGACAGGAGGGAGGATCGTGTAGGTTCGAAGTCAGCCTTGCTGGTTTAAGAGACCCTGTTTCCAAATTAAAATAATAATAATAATAATAATAATAATAATAATAATAATGTAGAATTGGTCTGGGAGTGTATCCCACAGGTAGAAGGGTTTCCAGGAACCCCAGTGCCACCAAATAAATAAATAAATAAATATTATTTATTTATTATCCTTCCCAGTGTGGTGGCTCACACTTGTAATCCCAGTACTTGGGAGGCTGAGACAGGAGGATTGTGCAAGTTGGAAGCTAGCCTTAGCTACTTAGTGAGGCTCTCAGCAGCTTGTTGAGACTCTGTTTCCAAATAAAATATAAAATAGATCTGGGAGTGTAGTTTGGAGGTAGAATGCCCCTGGGTTCCATACCCAGTACCACAAAATAAATAAATATTCACTTATTTATTTATTATCTGTTTATTTTGTGGTACTAGAGTTTGAACTCAGGAGCATTCTACTTCCAAGTTATACCCCAAGCCCTATATTTTATTTTTATTTTTAAAATGGGGTCTCCCAAGCTGGGCATGATGGCACATGTTTGTAATTCCAGCATTCGGGAGGCTGAGACTGGAGGATTGTGGTTTGAAGACAGCCTCAGCTACTTAGTGAGGTCCTTTGCAAATCAGTGAGACCCTGTTTCGAAATAAAGAATAAAAAATAGGACAGAGGGTGTAGCTCGGAGGTCAAATGCCCCTGGGTTCTATCCCCAGACCCACAAAATTAAAAAACTAAAAACAAAAATAAAATGGGGTCTCCCTTGAGCTGGGCATGGTGGCTCATGCTTGTAATCCCAGCATTCGGGAGGCTGAGACTGGAGGATTGTGGTTTGAAGACAGCCTCAGCTACTTAGTGAAGTTCTTTGCAAATCAGTGAGACCCTGTTTTGAAATAAAGAATAAAAAATAGGGCAGGGAGTGTAGCTCGAAGGTATAATGCCCTTGGGTTCAACCCCCAGTACTGCAAAAAGAAATGGAAGGAAGGAAGGAAGGATGGATGGATGGATGGATGGATGGAAGGAAGGAAGGAATAGTGTCTCCCTAGGATGATGAGAGTCTCAGTACTTGCGGAAATTGTCCTCAAACCTGTGATTCTCCTGTCTCAGCCTCCCCAAGTACTGGGATTATAGGTGTGGACCACCACACTGCACTCTTACAAATGTATTTAAACTGGTGCCAGGCATGGTGGCACACACCTATAACCCCAGCGCTTGGGAGACAGAAGGATTACAGGTTTGAGCTCAAGCTCAATTTAGCGATACCCTGTTTCAAAATAAAATATAAAAACAGCACTTGAGCCAGTGTGGTGGTATACGCCTGTACTTGGGAGACTTAAGACAGGAGAATCTCAGGTTTGAGGTCAGCCTCAGCAATTTAGCTAAACCCTGTTTCAAAATAAAAATTAAAAAGGGCTGGGAGTAGCTGGGCGCAGTGATGCACTCTTGTAATCCTAGCCTTTGGGAGGCTGAGACAGGAGGATTGCAGTTTGCGGCAAGCCTCAGGTACTTAGTGAGGCCCTCCGCAGCTCAGTGAGACCCTGTTTCAAAATAAAGAATAAAAAAAATAGAGCCAGGCGTGGTGGCGCACGCTTGTAATCCCCGCACTTGGGAGGCTGAGACAGGAGGATCACACGGGTTCGAAGCCAGTCTCAGCTACTTAGTGAGCCTCTCAGCAACTTAGCGAGACCCTGTTTCCAAATAAAATATAAAAAGGTCTGGGAGTATAGCCCGGAGGTAGAAAGCCTCTGGGTTCCACCCCCAGTACCACCAAAAAAAAAAAAAAAAAAATAGAGCAGGGGGTGTAGCTCAGAGGTCTAGTGCCCCTGATTTCCATCCCTAGACTGGCAAAAAGCCACACACAAAAAAACCCAAAAAACAAAAAGGGACTGGGGGTGTAGCTCTAGGATAGAATGCTACTGGGTTCAATTCCCAATACCCTCCCCCCCAAAAAAAGTTGGAAAGGGGGTATAGCTTGGAGGTAGAACACTGCTGGGTTGTATCCCTAGTACACACACACACACACACACACACACACACACACACACACACACACAGCGTTTAAAGTAAAATGGTAGCACATCAGCGGGCAAGGGGTGCACGCTTGTAATCCCAGTACTACTTGGGAGGCTGAGACAGGAGGACCACAGGTTTGCAGTCAGCTTCAGCTACTTAGTGAGGTCCTTCGCAACTTAGTGAGAACCTATTTCAAAATAAAGAATAAAAAATAGGGCAGGGGGTGTAGCTCAGAGGTCCAATTCCCCTGGGTTCAATCCCCAGTAACACAAGAAAATTTTAAAAATAGGGCTGGGGGTATAGCTTGGAGGTAGAATGTCCCTGAGTTCAATCCCTGATACGGAAAAAAAAAAAAGTGTTTTGATGATGGAGATAAAATGTAGTGACTATGGGAGCCAGCGACTCGAATAAATTTGTAATCAGGTGATTACAAATGATTATAGATGATTGCTGTCAGGCTTATGAAATTAAGTTATTCCTAGATTTGATAGAAGAGAAAAGAAACATTAAATAGATTACAGCCTTGGTCATGAATATATTCATCTAATTAACATTTTTCCACCATTACATTTAAATATTAAAAATTGATACATGATCATTGTTGGTTTGTGCTACAAAATTTATAACTTTATAAATTATTCTTTATTTTCGAACAAGGTTTCACTAATTTACAAAGGGCCTCACAAGTTACTGAGCCTGGCTGTGAACCTGTGATCCTTCTGTCTCAGCCTCTCAAGTACTGGGATTACAGGCTTGCAGCACCATGCCCAGCTAAAAATTTATTACTTTTAATAATTGTTTCTCCAGCCAGGCATGATGGCGCATGCCTGTAATCTCAGTACTTGGGAGGCTGAGACTGGAGGATCCGGGTTTGTGATCAGCCTCAGCTACTTAGTGAGGCCCTCCACAATTTCGTGAGACCCTGTTTCAAAGTAAAGAATAAAAAATAGGGCTGGGGGTGTAGCTTGGAGGTAGAATGCCCCTGGGTTCCATCCCCAGTACTGCAAAAAAAAAAAAAAAAAAGTTTTTCACCTAAACTTATAGCATGTAATAACTTTTTTCAGAAATCTTCTTCCACATTAAAAAAGATAAATTTCAAAAACTTAACTGAAGCTGGGTGTGGTGGCATATACCTGTAATCCTAGTACTTGGGAGGCTGAGACAGGAGGATCACAGGTTTGAGAACAGCCTCAGCAAGTAATGGGACTCTCATCAACCTAGTGAGACTCTGTTTCAAAATAAAAATAAAATAGGGCTGAGGGTATAGATCCAAGGTAGAATGCCCTGGGTTCAATCCCCAATACCACACACAGAAAAATTATTTTACTACAACTGACAACACAATTACCAGTAGAAAAAAGACAACTTTCTTTCAAAGAACACAATCATGTGGCTCGGTGTAGCTCAGTACCAGAGCGCAGCCTTAGCAGGTGTGAGGTCCTGGGTTCATTCCTCAGCACCAGAAAGAAGAAAACAAAGCCAAATCATAAATATATACTAAATATAAGTGGGATAAATTATGCACTTTGCTCCCAACCATAGAATCCTCTGAGCAGAAGGCAAAGTCTCCAAAGTCTATTTCCTTTCTAGATGCCTTGATAACCTATTTGATCAGCCAACGGGAATGCTGGAACCAGGTATGGTGGTGCACACTTGTAATCCTAGTACTTGGGAGGCTCAGACAGGACAGGAGGATCGCAGGTTCAAGGACAGTCTCAGCAAGTAGTGAGACTCATCAACCTAACAAGACCCTATTTCAAAATAAAAATAAGGCTGGGCGTGGTGGCGCACGCTTCTAATCCCAGCATTTGGGAGGCTGAGACTGGAGGATCACAGTTCAGGGACAGCCTCAGGTACTTAGTGAGGCCCTCTGCAAATCAGTGAGACCCTGTTTGAAAAATAAAGAATGAACAATAAGCCAGACACGCTTGTAATCCCCGCGCTTGGGAGGCAGAGACAGGAGGATGAGCAGGTTCGAAGCCAGCCTCACTGGCTTAAGAGACCCTGTTTCCAAATAAAATATAAAATAGGTCTGGGAGTGTAGCCCGGAGGTAGAAGGGTTCCATCCCCAGTACCATACACACACACACACACACACACACACACACACACACACAAAGAATAAACAATAGGGCTGTGGGGTGTAGCTCAGAGATAGAATGCCCCTGGGTTCCAGCCCTAGTACCACAAAACAAACAAACAAACAAACAAAATTAAAAAATAGGATTAAGAGCCGGGTGTGGTGGCGCACGCTTGTAATCCCCGCACCTGGGAGGCTGAGACAGGAGGATCACACAGGTTCGAAGCCAGCCTCAGCTACTTAGGCTCTCAGTAACTTAGTGAGACCCTGTTTCCAAAAATAGGTCTGGGAGTATAGCCTGGAGGTAGAAAGCCTCTGGGTTCCACCCCCAGTACCACACACACACACAAAAAAAGTAGGATTAGGGGTGTAGCTTAAAGGTGATGCACCTGGGTTCAATCCCCAGACACACACACACACACACACACACACACACACACACAAACAAAAAAAAAACCTTGCTGGGTCTTTGAATAGTTGATGGTAGCCCTAGAGTTGGATGAGTCTGTGAAAGTAAACAGTCATAATAACTGCTTATGATTTTTTTTTTTTGTGCTAGGTATTGAACCCAGGGGCCTGGAGCATATGAAAAACATTTTCTATCACTTAGATACACACCCAGCTCCTGATCCTCATTTCCTATATACAAGTAGGCCTCTTAGTATAAGTAGGAAACTGGGGGATAAAAAACTAGGAGCAGTGCCGGGCGTGGTGGCGCACGCTTGTAATCCCCCGCTTGGGAGGTGAGACAGGAGGATGCGCAGGTTCGAAGCCAGCCTCACTGGCTTAAGAGACCCTGTTTCCATATAAAATATAAAATATAAAATAGGTCTGGGAGTGTAGCCCCGAGGTAGAAGGGTTCCATCCCCAGTACCACCAAAAACAAACAAACAAACAAACAAACAAACTAGGAACAGAAACTGCTCTGCGCCCTTTCTCTGCGGAATCACCATGGTGGCTGGGACCCTGCAACATATCCTGAAAACTGGAGGGCCTTCAAGGCCCACGTTGCTGCTCAGTACAGCGGGGCCCAGGTCCGTGTGCTCTCCATACCACCCCACTTTCATTTTGGCCAAACCAACTGCACCCCTGAATCTCTCCACAAATTTCCTACCAGCAGGGTTCCAGCATTTGAGGGTGATGATGGATTCTGCACGTTTGAGAGCAACACCATTGCCTGCTGTGTGAGCAGCGAGGGGCTGGGAGGAAGTGCTCCGGAGGCAGCCGCCCAGGTGGTGCAGGGCGTGAGCTTTGCCCACTGTGACATCATGCCCCCAGCCAGTACCTGGGTGTTCCCCACCTTGGGTATCATGCACCACAACCAACAGACCACTGAGGACGCAAAGGAGGAGGTGAGGCGGACTCTGGGGCTGCTGGATGCTCACTTGAAGACCAGGACTTTCTGGTGGGTGAACGGGTGACGCCGGCTGACATCACAGTTGCCTGCTCCCTGTTGTGGCTCTATAAGCAGGTCCTGGAACCTTCTTTCTGCCAGGCCTTTCCCAACACCATTCGCTGGTTCCATACCTGCATTAACCAGCCCTTCTGGGCAGTCCTGGGGGAGGTGAAACTGTGTGGGAAGATGGCCCAGTCTGATGCTATGAAGTTTGCAGAGAGCCTCTTCTTTCCCTTGGAAAGAGGAGGGTTTGCGGGAAGAGAAGCAGAAGCCCCAGGCTGAGAGGAAAGAAGAGGAAAAAGCAGCTGCCTCCACTCCTCAGGAGGAGATGGACAGGTGTGAGCCGGCACTGGCTGCTGAGCCCAAGGCCAAGGACCCCTTTGCTCATCTGCCTGAGTGCCTTTGTGTTGGATGAATTAAGCTCAAGTACTCCAATGAGGACACGCTCTCTGTGGCACTGCTGTCTCTTGGGGAACATTTCGATAAGGATGGCTGGTCCCTGTGGTCTGCTGCATACCGCTTCCCCAAAGAGCTCACCCAGGCCTCACTGAGTTGCAACCTCATCACTGGAATGTCTCAGCGGTTGGACAAGCCGAGGAAGAACACCTCGCCAGTGTCCATTTCTTTGGAACCAACAATAGCAGCTGCATTTCTGGAGTCCGGGTCTTCCGAGGCCAGGAGCTTGCTTTTCTGCTGAGTCCAGTGTTACGGTTTAAATGCTGGGGGTTCTTTTTATTCTTTCTTTTTTTTTGCAGGTCTGGGGATGGAACCCAGGGGCATTTGACCTCCGAGCTACACCTCCTGCCCTATTTTTTATTCTTTAATTTGAAACCGGGCCTCACTGAGTTGCGGAGGGCCTAAGTAGCTGAGGCTGTCCGCTAACCGCGATCCTTCGGTCTCAGCCTCCCGAATGCTGGGATTACAAGCGTGCGCCACCACGCCCAGGTTCTTTTTCTTATTCAACTAAAGTTTGTTGAATAGAAAAATTCAAACTAATAAGCAGCTCGGTGCAGCTTTAACAAATCTTTATTATAGAATCAATAGGAAATAGAGAGGAGAAGGAAAAAGCAGCATGCTGGCTCACATGCTGGAGAGTCCAAAAAGGGGATTCTGACCCTTTTTGGGACTACAGCCTTTATATAGATTTTGTATTGGTACCTTTCTTATCAGCGTTACCAAGGCAATGGGCTAGTAACTTATTTCTTAGCCAGGTGGTGCCTCTTTTATCTCCGGACAGAGCACTCACTAAGTGCAGGGGTCAAGAATCTACCTGGCCTCTGCCTCTGTTGTATTAGGCAGTATTGGTGGCTCATCAACTAGGGGTGCTTCAAAGCAGAGCATGGAGTTTACCTTTTCTACACCCAGACCAGGTCACAGAGGAGAGGAGGTAAACAGAGGCACTGATTACCTTTATATAGTTTTAGGGCTAAAGGCTTCAATTGACTCTGAGACTTTTACAATAGGTTAATTATTAGAACGAAGGGCAAAGAGAGAGGGGAACTCTGCATTGTAATAGCTGCCGCCCTCCCCGTCTGAGTGCCTGCACAGCACCCAGGCCCTGACTATATTTTACATTTTGGAAATTAATACCAAAGCAATTTTCTAATACTGGCACATTCAGATTGGCAGGTAGACAAGTCATACTTATGGCGGAAACTAGATCCTGGCAGTGAGGAGACCCAGACACTGGTTCGAGAGTACTTCTCCTGGAAAGGGGCCTCCCAGCATGTGGGCAAAGCCTTCAATCAAGGCAGGATCTTCAAGTGAATGTCTCTTGCACCATCTAGATGCCTGAACCTGCCCTTCAGGAAGATGGGGGTCATTACAAGAAACAACATTGAAAAAAAAAAGAAGAAGAAACTACTCTGCAACCCGGGAGTGGTGGCCCACACTTGTAATCCCAGTATGGAAAGGCTGAAACAGAAGGACCGCAGGTACAAGACCTGCTTCAGCAACTTAGTGAGTCTCTCAGTAACTTAGTGAAGTGAGACCCTCCTTTCACATCAAACATAAAATAGGGATGTGGGTGTAGTTTGGAAGTAAAATTCATGCCCCTGGATTCAATTCATATATATATATATGTATATATATATATATATATATATATATATATATATATAATGCAAAAATAATATAAGTGCTACATCTATTTTGTCTAGGATTTTACACACAAAATGAGTTTCATTTGGAAAAATATTTATGAGTTGGCATGGTGGTACATGCTTATAATCCCGGTACTTGGAAAGCTAGACAGAAGGATTGTGGGTTTGCAGCCAGCTTTAGCTATTTAGTGAGGTCCTCCACAATTTAGTGAAACCCTGTTTTAGTAAAAAAAAAAAAAACCAAGCCGGGTGTGGTGGTGCACGCTTGTAATCCCAGCATTAGGGAGGCTGAGACCGGAGGATCACAGTTCGCAGACAGCCTCAGCTACTTAGTGAGGCCCTTTGCAACCCAGTGAGGCCCGGTTTCAAAATAAAGAATAACAAATAGGGCAGGGGGTAGCTTAGAGGTCAAATGCCCCTGATTTCCATCCTCAGACGTGCAATAAATAAATAAATAAATAAATAAATAAATAACAAAAGCCTGGCATGGTGGCACATGCTTGTAGTTTCATTATCCTGGAGACAGAGACCAGAGTATCACAGTTCGTGGATAGCCTCAGATACTTAGTGAGGCCCTCCCTTTGAAACTCAGTGAGAACCTGTTTCAAAAAAAAAAAAAAAGACTAAAAAAAAAAATAGGACTGGGGGTGTAGCTTGGAGGATGGAACCCTGAGTTCCATCCCCAGTACCGCAAAAAACAAAACAAAACAAACAAACAAAAAAAAGCAAAAAAACCCAAATAGATCTGGGGGTGTAGCTCAGAGGTAGAATGTTCCTGGTTTTAATCCCCAGTTACACATACACACACACACACACACACACACACATACACACACACACACACACACACACACACACACGGAAATATTTCTATTTTTAGTGGTCATTGATTCATTCACAAATATTCTTTGTCATATGTTATATACCAGGTAGTCTCTAGGTTGTGGAGAGACAATGTTAAAACAAAGAACATGTTCTCGCCAGTTTATTTTCTAGTTGGCAGACAGTATCTACAGTTTTTATTAAGAAACACTTAATATAAGCCGGGTGTGGTGGCATATGTTTGAAATCCCAGTACTTGGGAGACTGAGACAGGAGGAGGATCATGGGATTGCAGATGGCCTCAGCTACTTGGTGAGGCTCTCCGCAACTAGTGAGACCCTGTTTCAAAATAATGAATAGAACCCGGGCATGGTGGTGCATCCGTGTAATCCCAGCAATTTGGGAGGCAGAGACAGGAGGATCCGGGTTTGCAGACAGCCTCAGCTACTTAGTGAGGCCCTCTGCAACTCAGTGAGACCCTGTTTCAAAATAAAGGATAAAAAATAGGGCCAGGGGTGTAGCTCAGAGGTAGAATACCCCTGGGTTCCATCCTTAGTACCTAAACAAACAAACAAACAAGCCACCACCACCACTACCACCGCTGCCAACAAAAAACCAATAAGGTTACCGATGTAGCTCAGAGGTAGAATGCCCCAGGGTTTAGTAAAGTACTGAAAAAAAAAAAAAAGAAGTACTTAATGCAATTTCAGTTATGGTAACTGCTATGCAGGGTGGGATGCTCAAAATATTTTAACATGGGTTTGGCCAGCTTGGTATTTCTTTTTCTTTTTTCTTTTTTCATTTTTTTTTTTTTTTGTGGGTTGGGATGGAACCCAGAGGCATTTGACCTCCGAGCTACACCCCCTGCCCAATTTTTTATTCTTTATTTTGAAACCGGGTCTCACTGAGTTGCAGAGGGCCTCACTAAGTAGCTAAGGCTGTCCACGAATCGCGATCCTCCGGTCTCAGCCTTCCGAATGCTGGGATTACAAGCGTGCGCCCCCATGCCCGGCTTTGGTATTTCTTTATACCCTTTTATATTTCCAGTCTTTCTTCGCTGTCTCATTTTCATTTTCTGCTTGCGTCCACTTCCTTGATGCTGAACTTCCCAATAAATTGTTAATATACAATAGTCCCACCTTATCTCCAGTTTTACTCTCTGCTTGATTCAGTTGTCCACAGTCAAGCATGACCCAAAAATGTAAAATGGAGTGTTCCCAAAAGAAGCATAAGTTTTAAATCGTGTGCCGATCATTCATAATAGATTGATGAGGTCTCACACTGTCCATGCCATCTGGCCTGGGATAAGAATCCTCCGTCTAGCACGTCCACACTATGTAGGCTACCCAGCTGTCAGTCACGTAGTGGACCTCTTGACTATCAGATCGACTGATGGCTCATAGTGCTGTGTTTACGTAACCCTCATTTTTCTCAGTCGTGGTACCAAAGCACAAGAGTAGTGAGGTGGGCAACTTTTTCAATATACTGTCATAGTTGTTATATTTTGTTATTAATTATTGTTAGTCTCTTACTGTTCTTTCTTTCCTTTCTTCTTTCTTTCTTTCTTTCTTTCTTTCTTTCTTTCTTTCTTTCTTTCTTTCTTTCTTTCTTTCTTTCTTTCTTCCGGGTATACTGGGGATTAAACCCCAGGGTGCATTCTACTGGGATTACAGGTATGCACCACCATGCCCGACTCTATACAGTTTAATTTATAAACTTAATTTATAAATTAGGAGCTAGGTGTGGTGGCGCATACCTGTAATCCCAGTACTTGGAAGGCTGAGACAGGAGGATCAGAGATTTACGGTCAGCCTCAGCAACTTAGTGAGACCCTCTGCAATTTAGTGAGATCCTGTTCCCAAATAAAAAATAAAAGAATAAAATAGGGCTGAGGGCATAGCTCAGAGGTAGAATACCCCTGGGTTATATCCCCAGCACCACACACTTACACACACACACACACACACACACACACCTTTATCATAGGTATGGAAATATAGGAAAAATCTATACTATATATATAGAATGTACTACTGTTCAAGCTTTCAGGAATCCACTGTTTTCTTTTTTTTATGGTACTGGGGGTGGAATCCAGGGGCTCTCTACCTCCAGGCTACACCCAGCCCTATTTTATAATTTATTTGGAAACAGGGTCTTGCCAAGTTGCTGAGATCCTCACTAAGTAACTGAGGCTGGCTTTGAACCTGTGCGATCCTCCTGTCTCAGCCTCCCAAGCGCGGGGATTACAAGTGTGCGCCACCACACTCGGCTCCATTGGGGGTTTTATTTTTTTATTTTTATTTTTATTTATTTATTTATTTATTTATTTATTTTTTTTGCGGGTTTGGGGATGGAACCCAGGGGCATTCTACCTCCGAGCTATACCCCCTGCCCTATTTTTTATTCTTTATTTTGAAACCGGGTCTCATTGAGTTGCAGAGGGCCTCACTAAGTAGCTGAGACTGTCCGCAAACCGCGATCCTCCAGGTCTCAGCCTCCCAAATGCTGGGATTACAAGCGTGCGCCACCACGCCCGGCTTTCCACTGGGGGTTTTAAAACATATCTCCAGCCGGGTGTGGTGGCGCACGCTTGTAATCCCTGCGCTTGGGAGGCTGAGACAGGAGGATCACACAGGTTCGAAGCCAGCCTGAGCTGGTTTAAGTGACCCTGTTTCCAAATAAAATATAAAATAGGTCTGGGAGTGTAGCCCAGAGGTAGAAGGCTCCTGGGTTCCATCCCCAGTACCACCAAAAAAAAAAAAATAAAAATAAAAAAATAAAACCTATCTCCAGCTCATAACAGAGGACTATTGTATAAACTGGAACTTGTGACTGTGTTCTCACATACTCCCCTCCTTTCTCCCACCTTACCCCCAATCAGAACATAGGCCAGTCTTTTTTTTTTTTTTTGGTGCTGAATTTTGAACCCAATGGCATTCTACCTCTGAGCTATACTTGCAGCCTATTTTACTTATTTATTTTGTTGTGATGCTGGAGATTGATTGAACCCAGGGGCATTCTACCTCTGAGCTACATCTCTAGCCCTATTTTATTTTTTAATTTTGAGCCAGGGTCCCACTAAGTTGCAGAAGGACTCACTAAGTTGCTGAGGCTGGCTGCAAACCTGTGATTTTTCTGTCTCAGCCTCCCAAGTACTGTGCTTGCCACCGTACCTGGCAACCCATTTTATTTTTTGTTCTGAAACAGGATCTCAGTAGATTGCTGAGGCTGTCCTTGAATCTGCAATCCTCCTGTCTCAGCTTCCTAAGTACTAAGATTATAGGCGTGTATGCCACTGGGCTTGGCCAACCTTAGCCTTCTTGTAACTGGGCTATGCCTTCAATTTTTGTATTGTGGGAAGGCTGAGATGCTGGAATCCAAGGGTCTCACTAAGTTCTGGAGGCCCTCACTAAATTGCTGAGGCTGGTCTGGAACCTGTGATTTTCCTGTCTGAGTCTCCTTAGTACTGTGATTACAAGAATGTGCCACCATCAGCCAGGCATAGTGGCCCACACTGGTAATACAGTACTTGGGAGGCTGAAACAGGAGGATGGCAGGTTCACAGCCAGCCTCAGTTACTTAGGCTCTCCGCAACTTAATGAGACCCCTGGGTTCAATCCCCAGTACAAAAAAATAAAAAAGGATAAAATATTGATAACTGTAAGGAAAAGTCTGGGGTAGGGGCAAGGGGCAAGAGGCAGGCAGACAGTAAAAAGAAAAATCAAGAGCTAATAAAATAAGCTTAAAATAAAATGAGAGCCAGGCATACTGGCACATTCGTGTGTGTGTGTGTGTGTGTGTGTGTGTGTGTGTGTGTGTGTGTGTTTTACAGAGGATCAAACCCAGGGGCATTCTACCTCTGAGCTGCATCTCCAGCCCTATTTTTTATTCTTTATTTTGAAACAGGGTCTCACTGAGTTGCAGAGGGCCTCACTAAATTAGCTGAGGCTGTCCGTGAACTGCGTTCCTCTGGTCTTAGCCTCCTAAATGGTGGGATTACAAGCATGCGCCACCACGCCCAGTTCTCCATATTTTTGATCTGGTTATTGTAATAATAAGCAATACTTTAAAAATTTAGCATAGTCTCTTTACAATGTGTGTGTGTGTGTGTGTGTGTGTGTGTGTGTGTGAGAGAGAGAGAGAGAGAGAGAGAGAGAGAGAGAGAGAGAGAGAGAGAGAGAGAGAGACGCAGACAAGACAGACAGACAGACAGACAGACAGACCAACCAGGAATTAAACCTAGGGGCATTCCATCTCTGAGCTATGCTCCCAGCTCTGTTTTATTATTATTTATTTTATTTTATTTTGCAGTACTGGGGATGGAACCCAGGGACATTCTACCTCTGGGCTACACCCTCAGTCCTATTTTTTAGTTTTTATTTTGAAACGGTCTCGCTGAGTTACAAAGGGCCTCATTAAGTAGCTGAGGCTGTCTGCGAACCGTGACCCTCCTGTCTCAGCCTCCCAAATGCTAGGATTACAAACATGCGCCACCACACCCAACTCTATATTATTATTAATTTATTTATTTATTAATTTTTGTGGTACTCAGGATTGAACCCAGGGTCATTTTACCTTCGAGCTACATCCTCAGCCCTATTTTTTATTCTTTATTTGGAAAGAGGATCTCACTAAGTTTCCAAGGGCCTCACTAAGTAGCTGAGGCTGGCCAAGTACCTGTGATCTTCCTGTTTCAACCTTCCAAGTACTGGGATGACAAGCATGTACCACCACACCTGGCTTTTTATTTTTTATTTTGAAACAGGATCTCCCTAAGTCGCTGAGGCTGCCACAAACCTGTGATCCTCCTGTCTCAGCCTCCTAGCCTAAAATACTTTAAAATTATTTGCAGGATGATTACATTTTTGTTATTAAATTTTAATTATTTAAACTTTTTTTTTGTAGTACTGGAGATGGAACCCAGGGGCATTCTACCTCTAAGCTACACCTCCAGCATATTTTTTTCCCCCTGTATTTTGAAACAGAGTCTCACTGAGTTGCGGAGGGCCTCACTAAGTAGTAGCTGAGGCTAGCTGGGAACCTGGATCCTCCTGTCTCAGCCTCCCAAATGCTGGGATTACAAGCGTGCGCCACCATGCCTGGCTAATTATTTAAATCTTAATGATCTGTAGGATGATTAAATTGATCCATGGGATGATTAGTTTCCCCCCTTTTGAAGAAAAGGAGGGATATTAAATACCATGTCTCAGAATGTCCCTTTCTGTTCTTAAAATCTAGCCTATTTAAGGGGATGATGAGGCCTGGGCTCGACGGTGCAGACATGTATCAGCCTGAAGGCCACTGGCTTTCTCTCGTGTATACTGGGAACTAGGGCAAGCGGTGTTATCTGCAGAAAGCTACTTTCTTGCATGTGTGCCAGGACAGTTGCTTCTCGGGGTGCTTGCTGGCCACACCAGCAAGCCGATGCCGATAATGTCACTGCTTCTGCAGCCTAGCTCATGAAAGCCGTCTCTAAGGCGACGGGCACAGCGCTGTGAAAGTGGTGCATGTCAGTCTTCTGCCAGCTGCCGCTGGACCAAGCACCAGAGGGACAGAGGTGCTATCAGGAGGGACTGAGGTGCTACGGGTACAGCCTGTGGCCACTGACCTCTTTTTGGAGCAGTCAGGGGTCTCTTGAAAATGTTACCCACTAAGTCCTGTAACTCACACACCAGCTCAAAGCACTTTCTTTGACCTTTCATCAACCTGCTCCACTGCCCTGGCACAATGGGGCTGTGCACATGGCAGTGTAAAAACATTTTCACATAACAGAGAGGTTCACTGGTATTTTGCGACAAAATACTTAGAAAACCTGCCAAGCCGGGCGTGGTGGCGCAGGCCTGGAATCCCAGTACCTGGGAGACTGAGACGGAAGGATCACTGGTTGGACGACAGCCTCAGCAACTTAGCAAGACTCTCATCAACCTAGTGAGACCCTGCTTCAAAACAAAAAATAAAATAGAGTTAGAGGTGTAGCTTGGAGGTGGAACACTCCTGGGTTCAATCCCCAGTAGCACAAAAAGAAAAAAGAAAATGAAATTCTACCGAAGTGAAAATAAATTATGTAATTTCCTTTTATAAAAAAGAGAAATATTTCATATCTGTTGACCTTTCCTGTCCTAACAAGAGGCTCTCAGTAGTATGTGATGTTGGCGGGTAGTATTTGGGGACTAGAAAACAAAGGAACACTTATCTGTTCCTTCAAGGTAACAGTGACCTTTTAACAATGAATGGAAAAGTAATTTCTTATCAAAAGCAAATATAATTTGAAAAGTTTGTGCCCTTTTGTGATTTTATTGCTGGAAATGATGTTTGTCACTTATAAAACTTCAAGTACTCCTGGCGTGGTGGCGCAGGCCTGTAATCCCAGTACTAGAAGGCTGAGATAGGAGTATTGCAAGTTCAACGCCAATCTCAGCAACTTAGTGAGATCTTTCTTGATTCCAAATAAAAAATTAAAATAAGGCTGGGGATGTAGCTCAAAGGTAGAATGCCCCTGGATTCAATCCCAAACACCATCCAGGCGTGGTGGCGCATGCTTATAATCCCAGCGCTTTGGAAGCTGAGGCAGGAGGATCGCATGTGTTCAAAGGCAGCCTCAGCTACTGAGTGAGGCTCTTAGTAACTTAGTGAGACCCTGTTTTCAAATAAAGTATAAGAATAGGTCTGTCTGGGAGTATAGCTCGGAGGTAGAAAAGCCCCTGGGTTCCACCCCCAGTGCCACACACAAAAAAAAGCCCAAAACAAAACAAAACAATTTCCAGTACCACAAATAATAATAAATAAATAAACAAACAAACAAATAAATAAGATAAAAATAAAAAAGGACTGGAGTGTATCTCAAAGGTAGAATGCCCTGGGTTCAATCCCCAGTAGAAATAAGTAAATAAATAAATAAATAAATAAATGCCAGGTATGGTGGCACACGCTTGTAATTCCAGCACTTGGGATTCTGAAACAGGACGATCGCGGTTTGTAGACAACCTCAGCTACTTAGTGAGGCCTTCTGCAACTTAGTGAGAGCCTGTTTCATAACAAAGAATGACAAAATAGGTCTGGGGGTGTAGCTCAGAGGTAGAATGCCCCTGGGTTCCATCCCCAGACCCCCTCCCACACACACACAAAAGCTTCACAATATCCTAAATGTATAAATAAAATACAAGTAAATTTTTGTTATAAGAGTAAAATAATAAGTATCCATTAAAATTACAAAGATCCTTCAGATACATTTCTAAATGAAGAGAGCAATAGGACAATATATGTTGTTCTTTTTTACTTAAATTAATTTTTTGACTCTTCAGCTCAGCAGAAGAGATGATTTATTGTACACGCATCACACTCAGCCTCAGCAGAGAACTAGCCCAGAACGCCAGAGGCCCCGCGCAAAGGGCCAAAGGGGGCTGTTCGTTATGGGCAAGGTGTCGCTCCCAGAGGTGATGATGGCCCAATGGCGATGGAAGTTCCAGAAACATTGAGACAAATTCCGGTGAGGAGCACGCAGTCCCACAACACGTGGCGGGGTCGCCGGCCTCCGGCATCCTGATTTCTGCTCCTTTGGCCTCCACGCTGCCCGCGCTAGCTTACCTGGACCTCGGCCTCATCTTTCTTCTTTATGCTTCAGTCTGCGCATTCGCTTCTTCCTCCACTTGGCTCTCAGCGCGTAGACGTTTCTAAGAAGATGGCGCTAAGGCTGAGAGCTTAGATTAACTTCTGAAAGGATATTTATGTTAGCTATAGTTTTTAATTTTCCTCTGTGTGTGTGTGTGTGTGTGTGTGTGTGTGTGTGTGTGTGTGTGTGTGTTACCAGGAATGGAACCCAGAGGCTTTCTACCTCCGGGCTATCCTCCCAGACCTGTTTTCTATTTTATTTGGAAACAGGGTCTCACTAAGTTGCTGAGAGCCTCACTAAGTAGCTGAGGCTGGCTTCGAAACTATGCCATCCTCCTGTCTCAGCCTCCTAAGCACTGGGATTGCAAGCGTGCGCCACCATGCCAGGCTACAGTTTTTAATTTTTTTAATTTTTGTGTGTGGGGCATATTCATTCGAGTCACCTCTCCATGCCACTCTGGCATGGGGCTGTATTTCTATTTTCTGTATTTCTATTTTTCTAATAAACTTCTTTAAATCTTCAAAAAAAATAAATTTTTTTTTGTGTGTGGTACTGGGGATTGAACCCAGGGTCATTCTACCTCCAAGCTATGCAGCCAGCCCATTTAATGTTTTTGGGTTTCACTAAATTGCTGGGGTTGTCCTCAAACCCATGATCATCCTGTCTCCGATCTCCAAGTACTGGTATTACAAGCTTGGGAGAGCATGCCCGGCTAGCATATACAGTTTTTAAGTTTCCAGAAGAACTGGTTAACTGTAGTTACCTCTGAAGAGTGAGAGCATTTCACTGAAAGTAGAAAGAGATTTCATTTCTCCTTTTTTACCTTTCAATAATTTTAAGTTTTTTATTTAACCATGAGCAAGTTTAATTGGTTTATGATTACATCTAAAAATATCAATGCGCCTCGCATGGTGGCGCATGCTTGTAATCCCAGCATTCAGGAGGCTGAAACTGGAGGATTGCAGTTCAGACTCAGCTACTTAGTGAGGTCCTCTGCAACTCAGTGAGACCCTGTTTCAAAATAAAGAATAAAAAAAATAGGGCGGGGGATGTAGCTAGGAGGTCAAATATCCCCGGGTTCCATCCTCAGACCTGCAAAAAAAAAAAAAAAAAAAAAAAAAAGTATCAAAATAGCCATATAATGCCAGGCGTGGTGGCGCACGCTGGTCACTTGTAATCCCAGCGCTTGGGAGGCTGAGACAGGAGGATCGCGCAGGTTCGAAGCCAGCCTCAGCTATTTAGTGAGGCTCTCAGCAACTTAGTGAGACCCTGTTTTCAAATAAAATATAAAAATAGGTCTGGGAGTATAGCTCGGAGGTAGAAAAGCCCCTGGGTTCTACCCCCAGTAACACACACACACACACACACACACACACACACACACACACAAAGCCATATAATAAGCTACAAGAAAAATGCCAGGTAGCAGGGGCTGAAGATGTAGCTCAGTGATGGGACACTTTTAGGAAAGCAGCCTGTAAACTTGGAGGCCAGGGTGCCCTAGCCCCTGAGGACTTGTTTCAAATATTGATTGGAAGGGGAGATTAGACTCTCACCTTGAAGAAAGATTAAAGTTAATTACAATCATGAAGTGTTTGTGTGTACATTTTTAAAGATTTTCATCAAAAAGGACTTTCTTTTTAATGCTCAACTAATTAAAAACTAAGTTAATAAAATAATTTCAACTCTCAAAAACATTCTGGTTAATTCTGTTAAACTGGAATTTAACTCGAAATCAATACATTTTAATGTGTAGATAATATGAAAATTTACAACTTACTCCTGATTATTTTTAAGATTTCTCTATCAAGGGCTGTGACAGTAAAATGTTAATGTTACTTGCTGCTTTTTTGCAGCAGTCCAATATTGTGGGTTTTTGTTTTGTTTTGTTTTCGCAGTACTGGGGATGGAACCCAGGGGCATTCTACCTCAGAGTTACACCACCAGCCCTATTTTTTATTCTTTATTTTGAAACAGGGTCTCACTAAATTGTGGAGGGCCTCACTAAGTAACTGAGGCTGGCTGGAAACCTGGATCCTCCTGTCTCAGCCTCCCGAATGCTGGGATTGCAAGCGCTCGCCACCATGCTGGCTTAATATTTCTAATGATACATTGGGAGGTATATGATATTGGAAATTCAAATCAAAGCATTAATTTCTCACATTTTGATCAGAAAGAACTAAGCTAGGCGTGGTGGCACACACCTGTAATCTCAGCACTTAGGAGCTTGGGAGGCTGAGACAAGTGGATGGCAGGTTTGAAACCAACCTTGGCAACTTAGTGAGGCTCTCAGCAACCTGGTGAGATCCTATTTCCAAATAAGAAACCAACTGGGGTTGTAGCTTGGAGGTAGAAGGCCAGTGGGAAAGAAAGAAAGAAAGAAAGAAAGAAAGAAAGAAAGAAAGAAAGAAAGAAAGAAAGAAAGAAAGAAAGAAAGAAAGAAAGAGGAAGAAAGAGAGGGGGGGAACGAACTGTGGAAACTGGATAACAAAGGTCAATTTCCATTCTGGTAATAATATATTTTAGGCTGAATTTGAACTAGTAGTTAATAAGTAAAACTCACCCTCTTGTTACTGATTTGCTTTAGACCCAGAGAAACAGCTTTTGCCTCTGTATAGTCCTCCAGCAGATGAGATTTCATTGTAGTCTTAACCTATTTCACTTTTTTTTTTTTTCCAGTACTGGTGATGGAACCCAGGGCCATTCTACCTCCAAGCTGCACCGCCAGCCCTATTTTTATTTTATTTTATTTATTTATTTATTTATTTATTTTGTAGGTCTGCGGATGGGACCCAGGGGCATTTGATCTCCGAGCTACAACCACCCCCCTATTTTTTATTCTTTTTTTGGTGGTACTGGGGGTGGAACCTAGAGGCTTTCTACTTCCGGGCTATACTCCCAGACCCATTTTATATTTTACTTGGAAACAGGGTCTCACTAGGTTGCTGAGAGCCTCACTAAGTAGCTGAGGCTGGCTTCGAACCTATGCGATCCTCCTGTCTCAGCCTCTCTAGCGCGGGGATTACAAGTGTGTGCTACCACGCCCCGCCTTTTATTCTTTATTTTGAAACTGGGTCTCACTGAGTTGCAGAGGGCCTCACTAAGTAGCTGAGGCTGTCTGTGAACTGTGATCCTCCTGTCTCAGCTTCCCAAAATGCTGGGATTACAAGCGTGTGCTACCACGCCCGGCTTTTATTTTTTATTTTGAAACAGGGTTTCACTAAGTTTCTGAGACTGACCTCAAACCTGCAATCTTCCTGTCTGTTTCCTAAGTACTGATATTACAGATGTGTGCTACTGTGTCCAGCTTTTTATTTTGAAACAAAATCTCACCAAGTTACCGCATGCTGACATCAAATCTGAGATCCTCCTTTCTCAACTTTCCAAATATTGGTAGTATAGGCATGTGTGACAGCACCTGGTTAGACCTTTGTATTTGTTATTTCGAGACAGGGCCTGGGTAAATTGCCCAGGTTGGCCTTACACTAGTGATCCTCCTGCCTTAGCCTCTCAAGTAGCTAGGATTACAGGCATGTACCACCTTACCCAGCAATAAATATTGTGTGTGTGTGTGTGTTTTTTTTTTTTTTTTCTGTGGGTCTGGGGATAGAACCCAGGGGCGTTTGACCTCTGAGCTACACCTCCAGCACTATTTTATTTATTATTTGAAAACAGGATCTCTTTAAGTTGCTGAGGCTGGCTTCAAATCTGAAATACTTCTGTTTTAGCCTCCCAAATACCGGAATTATAGGCAGGTTTGAAGCCACCCTCAGCCACTTACGGAGACCCAGTTTCCAAATAATAAATAAAATAGGGCTGGAGGTATAGCTCAGAGGTAGAATGTCCCTGGGTTTAATCCCCAATAACTAACAAACACACACTCCAAACAGAAAAACCTGAATCATAGCTGGACATGGTCCACACACCTGAAATCCAAGTACTTGGGAGGCTGGAACAGAAGAGCCACAGGTTCAAGGTCAGCCTTAGCAAGTTAGGAAGGCCCTCAGCAACTTACTAAGATCCGGTTTTAATTTTTTTTTTTTTTTTTAATACTGGGGGCTTAGCAGAGCCCTTGCTTGCTCCCTCTCACTGCTGAGTAAGCCCTGAGCTCCAAAGATGAGAATGTTGATGGAGACAGCATTGAAGTTTTTTTTGTGTGTGGATCTGGGGATGGAACCCAGAGGCATTTGACCTCCGAGCTACACCCCCTGCCCAATTTTTTATTCTTTATTTTTGAAACAGGGTCTTACTGAGTTGCAGAGGGCCTCACTAAGTAGCTGAGGCTGACTGAGAACTGCGATCCTCTGGTCTCAGCCTCCCAAATGCTGGGATTACAAGCGTGCGCCACCATGCCTGGCTCATTTTTAAATTTTTTATTAAAAAAAAAACCTGGCAATGAACCTTCTTTGGCGATAGCATATCAGACAATTACTGGTGTGAGTGGCAGGCTTGCCCTTAGTTCTGCCTTGTGCAGGTGGGTTGTTCAGTGCAATGCTACCACTTTCAGCTTCGGGTCCATGGCGCAGACTGATGGTAGAAATAACCAGGAGCAAGTCCAGGCAGCAGGGAAAGCAAGAGAGGGCCTTGAGCAGTCAGCACAGGTTCAGCAACAACCACATCTAGACACTGGCTGGGCTAGTTTCTGAGATGGAGTAGATGTGAGAAGAAAAAAAAAAAGCTAGCTGTTAATTATTTCAGCTAAAAACTTTAAATATAATCACAGGGTCAAACAAGAGAATTGACAAGAGAAGTATGCTTTCTAGATGGAAGGATTTTTTTTTGGGGGGGTCCTGATTATTTGCAGATACAGTAAATAATTGCAGTATCTTACAATTTGATTATTTGCAGTATCTTGCAGATATTTGATTATTTTGCAGATATTTGATTATCTTGCAGATATTTGATTATTTTCAGTATCTTGCAGATACTGCAAGACCCTGAATGGATACATTCTAAAGCCCTCAGTGGGTGCCTGAAACCACTTCATTTCTACTATAGATCATAGCAACCTCAACATATAACCTCTTTTCTTCTTTATTAGGTTAAGAAATTTCACAGTTTTGCTCAAAGGCTGCAGTTTGTAGCTTCTCTTTGGCATATCCCAATGGCCAGCATCACTATTCTTGGGCTTTGGGGCCTTTACGAAGTAAGATCAGGACGACTTGATCAGAAGCAGTGCAATACTTAGCAATACTTTACAACACACTGTCTGATAACAAAGGGGCTCTTGGGTGACCACCTGGTGAGTAGCTTGTACAACATGGATACACTGGTCAAAGGAATGGTTCAGGTCCTGGCAGGGGTGGGTCAGGATGACAGGAGAGACATCGGACCACGCAGGATGGCACACAATTTCAAATTTATAAGCTATCCGGGCATGGTGGTGCATGCTTGTAATCCCAGAATTCAGGAGGCTGAGACAGGAGGATTGCAGTTCGCAGCCAGTCTCAGCTACTTAGTGAGACCCTGTTTCAAAATAAAGAATAGAAATAGGGCTGGAGGTGTAGCTCAGAAGTAGAATGCCCCTGGATTCTATCCCCAGTACCGCAAAAATAAAATAAATAAATAATAAATTTATAAACTGAGGTGGGTGTGGTGGCACATGCTTGTAATCCCAGCGCTTGGGAGGATGAGACAGGAGGATCGCACAGGTTCGAAGCCAGCCTCAGCTACTTAGTGAGGCTCTCAGCAACTTAGTGAGACCCTGTTTCCAAATAAATTATAAAATGGGGCTGGGGGTGTAGCCCTGTAACCATGGCATTGCAAAAATAATCAGCTTTTTTTTTTTTTTTTTTTTTTTGGTGGTACTTGGGGTGGAATCCAGGGGCTTTTCTACCTCTGGGCTATACTCCCAGACCTATTTTATACTTTATTTGGAAACAGGGTCTCACTAAGTTCCTGAGAGCCTCACTTAGTAGCTGAGGTTGGCTTCGAACCTGTGCGATCCTCCTGTGTCAGCCTCCCAAGTGCGGGGATTACAAACGTGCGCCACCACACCTGGCTATAACCAGCTGAAAAAAAAAAAAAAAACATTTATTTAAATTGAAAAAAAAAAAAAGAAATGGGCTCTGAGTGACTGCAACTTTCATATTCAAGATATGGGAATGAGGAGAGTAAATTATCTTATTTGTAGAGATTACAGACTGTTAAAGAAAATTTTAAGGCCCCCCCCACATGAAAAAAATGACCTTTTATCCAATTGAGGGCTTTTATTTTTGTAGTACTGGAGATTGATCTCAGAGACATTCTACCTCTGAGGTTCACACCCATCTCTGTTTTTTAAGTTTTTATTTTGTTTTGTTTTTGAAGATTTAAAGGAGTTTATTAAAAAGAGAGAAATACAGAGGATAGTTACAGCCTCATGTAACACGAGGGGGTGCTTCAAATGAAATCACCTCGTTTTTATTTTAAATCAAGCTGTCATTAGGTTGATGAGTCTCACTACTTGTCGAGGCTGTCCTTGAACCTGCAATTCTCCTGTCTCAGCTTTCCAAGTACTGGGATTACAAGCATGTGCCACCACTTCCAGCCAGTCCTTTTAAAATAGACCAGGGCTGGCTGATCTGGTCCACAATACCCCTAAAAGCCTTTCAGAACCACTTAAAAGGATTTGGCCCTAGAGAATTGAGGTCAAGCTGACTGAGTGGATTAGTAACTTAATAACTATGTGGTTTATTTAATAAGAAAGTGCTGTTTTAATATATAACTTGGATAGTGACTTAAATGTGTGTGGGAATAACCCGGTGGGTTTGTTAACCCAATGGTTGGAGCCTGGCCCCCAAGTGTTGAACTCAGCAAGTCGGCCACGGGCCCCAGGAAGAGGAGTTTCTGAGGAGGTGATTCTGGGTGGGGACCGCGCACTGAGAATCATTCTTCCAGCCAGTTTAGCTAATTCCCTTGGCAGGAGTCTCAATATTTTCTCTTTGTTGCTTGAGGAATATGAAAAAAAGCAAGATTAAGGACATGAGAATTTATCAAGCCGGGCGTGGTGGCGCACGCTTGTAATTCCCGCACTTGGGAGGCTGAGACAGGAGGATCGCACAGGTTTGAAGCCAGCCTCAGCTACTTAGTGAGGCTCGCAGCAACTTAGTGAGACCCTGTTTCCAAATAAAGTATAAAATAGGTCTGGGAGTATAGACCGGAGGTAGAAAGCCCCTGGGTTCCACCCCTAGTACCACAAAGAAAAAAAAGAAAAACAAAGATCAAGATCAGGTAGCCGGGCGTGGTGGCGCATCCTTGTAATCCCAACATTCGGGAGGCTGAGACCGGAGGATCGCGGTTTGCGGACAGCCTCAGCTACTTAGTGAGGCCTTTTGCAACTCAGTGAGACCCGGTTTCAAAATAAAGAATAAAAAACGGGGCAGTGGGTGTTGCTTGGAGGTCGAATGTCCCTGGGTTCCATCCTCAGACCCCCCCCCAAAAACAAACAAACAAAAAAAACAGATGCTACAGCCATTTGGTGGATAGTGTTTGCCCAATTTTTTATTCTTTATTTTGAGACAGGGTCTCACTGAGTTGCGGAGGGCCTCACTAAGTAGCTGAGGTTGTCAGCAAATCGTGATCCTCAGGTCTCAGCCTCTCAAATGCTGAGATTACAAGCGTGCACCACCACGCCTGGTTTATGACTTTCCTTTTGATTTAGACTTAGTTCTAGCAGGTAATGTCCACCAATTGAATCTATAAATCTCAGAAAAATACTTACTGCCTCTTTCTCCAATTCCTCTCTTCCCCAGTCACTCATTCAATCTAGGGGTGGAATTGCAGGGTGGCAGGATAACTGTGTTTCAGCTTGACAAACTGACACATTGTTTTCCAATGTTACTGTGCCATTTAGTTCCACCAGAAATTACTGGGATTCTAGCCTACCATGGTGGTGATTAACTGTAACCCCAGTACTCAGGAGGCTAAAACTGGAGGATGATAGGTTGAAGGCCAGCCTTGACAAATGGTGAGACTTTCATCAATCTAGTGAGACCCTGTTTCAAAATAAAAATAAAACTGGTCTTGGGTATAGCTTGGAGGTATAGTGCCCCTAGGTTCCATTTCCAGTACCCACACACACACCAAAAAAAAAAAAAAAAAAAAGAAAAAAAAAGAAAAGAAAAAAATAAAGAAAAGAAAGAAAAGAAAAAAAAAGAAAGAAAAAAAAGAAAAAAGAAGAAAAGAATAAGAAAGAAATTTACTAAGGTTACAATTTCTTTCTTTCTTTCGTTCGTTCGTTCATTCTTTCTTCTCTTTTTTCTTTTCATGGGTCTGGGATGGAACCCAGGGGCATTCGACCTCCAAGCTACACCCCCTGCCCTATTTTTTATTCTTTGTTTATTTTTATTTTTATTTATTCTTTTTTTTTTTTTTTTTGCGGGTCTGGGGATGGAACCCAATTCAACCTCCGAACTACACCCCCTGCCCTATTTTTTATTCTTTATTTTGAAACTGGGTCTCACAAGGTTGCAGAGAGCCTCACTAAGTAACTGAGGCTGTCTGCAAACTGCGATCCTCCGGTCTCAGTCTCCCGAATGCTGGGATTACAAGCGTGCGCCACCATGCCCAGCTATTTATTCTTTATTTTGAAATAGGGTTTCACTAAGTTATGGAGGGCCTCACTAAGTAGCTGAGGCTGTCCGTGAACCGTGATCCTCAGGTCTCAGTCTCCCGAATGTTGGAATTACAAGCATGTTTCACCACGCCCAGCTTTACAATTTCTTTCTTCAATCCTCACCAATCCTTGTTATTATCCATTTTTTTCCCCATACTGGGGATGGAACCCAGGGGCATAGGGGCATTCTACCTCTGAGCTATATCCCCAACCCTATTTGACTTTGAAGCAGGGTCTCACTAAGTTGCCAAATGCCTTGCTAAATTGCAGAAGCTGGCTGCAAACCTGCAATCCTCCTGTCTCAGCCTTCCAAGTACTGGGATTACAGGCCTGCGCCACCATACATGGCTCTTTGCTTATTAAATGATTTTTTTTAAAAAATTGTGAGCTATAAGCATTTTTAATATATTCTGAGTGCCAGACCTCTTATTGGATACATGATTTGCAAATATTTTCCTCCCTTTTGGTCAATTTTTTTCTCTTTCTTTTTGTGGTACTGGGGATTGAACCCAGGGACATTTTAACTCCCAGCTGCAGTCCCATCCCTTTTTATATTTTAATTTCGAAACAAGGTCTTGCTAAATTATAGCATGCTGGCCTAGATACTGTGATTACCCCCCCCCCCCCCCACACACACACACAGCTTCCCTAGTACTGGGATTACAGTTGTGCACTGGCTGGTCTGTTGTCTTCCCTCATCCCATCCCAACCCCCAACTCTTGATATCCTTTAAGACACAGAAGTTTTCCCTCCTTTGTATTGGGAATGAGCCCAGAGACATTCTACCTCCAAGCTATACCCCCAGCCTGATGTGAGCAAACTATATGCCACAGAAGGTGAAGCTCTGGAAGGCTTAGCACATTATAGTCAAAGACAACATCAAGCCAGATGTGGTGGTAAACACCTATAATCCCAGTGTTTGGGAGACTGAGACAGGAGGGTGGCAGGTATGAGGCCAGCCTCAGCAATTTATCAAGACACTGTTTCAAAATAAAAGGGATAGAAGTATAGCTCAGAGGTATAAGACCTCTGGGTTCTATCCCCAATACCGCACACACATAAAAAAGGACAACATCAAAAGAAAATTCTTAGCCGTGAGTGGTGGCACATGCTTGTAATCCCAGTACTTGGGAGGCTAGGTCTGGGAGTGTAGCCTGGAGGTAGAAAGCCTCTGGTTCCATCCCCAGTACCACACACACAAAAAATATCTTGGTCTTATGATTTTGTGCATGTGTGTGTGTATATATGTGTGGTACTAGGGATGGAACCCAGAGGCTTTCTACCTCTAGGCTACATTCCCAGACCTACTTTTTATATTTGGAAACAGGAATCTAAGTTCCTGAGAGCCTCACTAAGAAGATGAGGCTGGCTTTAAAACTGTGCGAACCTCCTGTCTCAGCCTCCCAAGTACTGGGATTACAAGCACGCACCACCACGCCCGATGTTGGTCTTATGACTTCTGACTAAACATTTCTTTATCCATACAATATTGGCTTGAGTCCTTCATTCAGTTTGTTTTGTCACTTTATTTATTTATTTATTTATTTATTTATTTATTTATTTATTTATTGGTACTGGGGATGGAACCCAGGGACATTCTATTTCTGAGCTACACACTCAGCCCTATTTTTTATTCTTTATTTTGAAACGGGGTCTCACTGAGTTGCACAGGGCCTCACTAAGTAGCTGAGGCTGGCCATGAACCGCGATCCTCCTGTCCCAGGCTCCCAAATGCTGGGATGACAAGCGTGCGCCACCACGCCTGCCCGGCTATGTCACTATATTTATTGAAGGGGGTAGGGGGAAAGAATGGGACCATAAAAGCAAATACTAGTTTGGCACCAGCATCACCAAGCCGAAGGAACTTATTTGCAAAGCCATTCACAAGAATGAGCAAGAACAGCTGTAAAGGGGTAGGCTCAGGGTGTGGGGAGAGCCACTGTCTGAAGTCAGCTCTGACAGACCTGCGAGGGCAAAAACATGGTGTATGTAACCTATCATGACGTGGGACAGCTTAAAGCCCCCAAAGACAGAAGTCTATAATTTTTTTTGTCCCTACTTATAAAACCATCTCATGGAAAAGTCACCAAAAGTATCTTTGGACTTGAAATTTCAGAGGAGTGATACATATGGTATGGCTGTGTCTGCAGACCTACAATGACTAGTAACTTGCTTGTGGGCTAGTTATAAGGTAAATGTAAGACAATGTGTTCACTATGACCTTTTTCATAGGTAAGAGACACCTAATGAGGAAGCCAAGAACCTGCTTGGATAATATTAAATAAAAACACAGGTGGCCATGGATGTACTGAGCACTGCATATATACCACATATTTTTGGTGTCTCTGATTCTGCCAGCACCCTTCCTACACCCATGCCACAGCTTTCATGTCTCCAGCAGCTGGGATTAGCCAGATGTATAGTTGATATTAATCTAAATTCACAGAGGAAATGTCATGGTCTTTTAAATATGATGGGAAAAAAAAATGAATTAACTCCAACTTTCTTCCCAGAGCGTGCCTAGAAATCCCAGAGGGGGTTCCATGAAGGCTAGTCCTCTTTTTAGAACACATAAAGGCCTTTTGTGGCTGGTCTGCAAATGCTTTGAGCTCGTAAGGTAACTCTTCATGGCATCTGAGTAGATTTCTGGGCACGCCGCTTACTTGTTCTATAACCCTTTCATTGAGTTTGGAACTCAGTGAAATATAACTTCATATCCAAAGTTCTCCTAACTCTCCGAGGACTCCTTTTCTAAATAACTGCAGTTATGTCAGTCATGATGTCACCAAAATTCAAGGGCAGGAGCTTTTCCATGAAAAATACAGGATTAATATATAAAATTGCAAAGGAGTAAGGAGAGAGCTGAGGAGGCTCACCAAGTGCTGTGTGCATGTATGTCCCTATCACTCGGGACGGCATCATCATCATCATCATCATCATCATCATTATTATTATTGTTGTTTTAATTATTATTTTGCGGTACTGGAGATTGAACCCAGGGCCATTCTACCTCTGAACTACACCCCAACCTTCTTTTCTTTTTTTTTTTTAATTCTTTATTTTGAAACAGGGTGTCACTAAGTTGCTGAGGGCCTAAGTAGCTGAGGCTGGCTTCGAACCTGTGTGATCCTCCTGTCTCAGCCTCCCAAGTACTGGATTATAGGCGTGTGTCAACATGCCTGGCTAAGAAACAAATATTTAAAATACTTAGGCCCAGTGTGGTGGTGAACACCTGCAATGGGAGGCTAAACAGGAGATTACAGGTTCCAGGACAGTCTCAGCAAGTAGTGAAACGCTCATCAAACTACTGAGACCCAATTCAAAATAAAACTAAAAAATAGGCCTGAGGGCGTAGCTCGGAAGTAGAATGCCCCTGGTTTTGACCCTCAGTAATTAGTGCATGTGCACGTGCGCACACACACACACACACACACAAAAAAAAAAAATTAATAAGTTAAATAAACAAAATACTTATTTGTAAAGATATTTGAAATATTTTTCAGAGTAGAAAATTGAGAGTTTATACCTCCAGTTTCTTAACTATAATAATAATAATTATTATTATTATTATTATTATTATTATTAGTGTGTGCTTGTGTGGTACTGGGGATGGAACCTAGAAGCCTTCTATCTCTGGTCTACACTCCCAGGCCTTTTTAAAAAATATTTTATTTGGAAACCGAATTTCACTAAGTTGCTAAGAGCCTCACTAAGTAGCTGAGGTTGGCTTTGAACCTGCATGATCCTCCTGTCTCAGCCTCCCAAGTACTGGAATTACAAGCGTGTGCCACTATGCCCAGATTAACTTTTATTATTTTAAGATTGTTATCACAAGATTGCCATCAGAAATAAGCAAAAATAGCATAGCATAGTGGTGCACACTTGTAATCCCATACTTGAGAGGCTGAGACAGGAAGATCCAGGTTCGTGGACAGCCTCAGTTACTTACTGAGGCCCTCTGCAATTTAGTCAAACCCTGTTTCAAATATAAAGAATAAAAAATAGGGCTGGGGTATAGCTTGGAGGTAGAATGCCCCTGGGTTCAACCCCCAGCACCCAAAATAAAAATAATAATAATAATAAAATAAAAATAAAAAATAAGCCAAGTGTAAGCCAGGCGTGGTGGCGCACGCTTGTAATACCCGCGCTTGGGAGGCTGAGACAGGAGGATCGCGCAGGTTCAAAGCCAGCCTCAGCTACTTAGTGAGGCCCTTTGCAACTCAGTGAGACCCTGTTTCAAAATAAAGAATAAAAAATAGGGATGGGGATGTCACTCAGAGGTAGAATGCCCCTGGGTTCCATCCCTAGTACTGCCCCCCCCCAAAAAAAAAGCCAGAAGTGGTGGTGCACACCTGTAACCCCAGTACTTGGGAGGCTGAGACAAGAGAATCATAGGTTTGAGCCTCAGCAATTTAGCAAGACTGTTTTTTTTTTTTTTTTTTTTTTTTTGTGTGTGTGTGTGTGTGTGTGTGTGTGTGTGTGTTACTGGGGTCGCATCCAGGGGCTTTTCTTCCTCCAGGCTATACTCCCAGACCTATTTTTATACTTTATTTGGAAACAGGGTCTCACTAAGTTGCTGAGAGCCTAAGTAGCTGAGGCTGGCTTTGAACCTGCTCAATCCTCCTGTTTCAGCCTTCCAAGTACTGGGATTACAAGCATGTACCACCACACCCAGCTAATACTTATGTTTTTTAAAAAGGATATTTATGAACCTTTTCACTAAAAATACAATATTAGAAATGATCACGAGCTGGGCATGGTGGTGCACACTTGTAATCCCTGCACTTGGGAGGTGGAGACAGGAGGATCACGCAGGTTCGAAACTAGCCTTGTTGGCTTAAGAGACCCTGTTTCCACATAAAAATATAAAATAGGTCTGGGAGTGTAGCCAGAGGTAGAAGGGTTTCCAGGAACCACCAGTACCACTATAAAAAAACAAAACAAAACAAAAAAAGAAATGATCACAAGTTAGATGGGGTGGTGCATACCTATAATCCCAGCTACTCTAGAGTCTGAGGCCAGAGGATTACAGATTCAAGGCCAGCCTGGGCAACTTAGTGAGACCCTTTTTCAAAATAAAATAAAAAGGGCAAGCAGAGTATGGCGACACAAGCTTATAATCACAGTACTTGGGAGGCTGAAGCAGGAGGATCCAGATTTGTGGCCAGCCTCAGCTACTTAGTGAGGCCCTCTGCGACTTAGTGAGACCCATTAAAAAAAAAAAAAAAGAATAACAACAACAACAACAAAAAACCAGGGGGGTGTTGCCCGAAGGTAGATAGAATGCCCTTGGGTTCAATTCCCCAGCAACACACACACACACACACACACACACACACACACACACACACACACACACACGGAGCCAAATTGTTTGACTTGTTAAAGAATTTCCTCAGCCAGGCATGGTGGCACATGCCTGTAATCTTAGCACTTAGAGGGGCTGAGACAGGAGAAAAATAGGTTTGAGGATGGACTCAGCAACTTAAACTGTTTCAAAATAAAATATAAAGCCAGGCATGGTGGCTCAAGCTTGTAATCCCAGCATTCAGGAGGCTGAGAGAGAATTGCCTCAGCTACTTAGTGAGGCCCTCCGCAACTCAGTGAGACTCTGTCTCAAAATAAAGAAAAAAAATAGGGCTGGGGGGTGTAGCTCGGAGGTAGAATGCCCATGAGTTCCATCCCCAGACCCACAAAAATAAAATAAAATAAAATAAAATAGGACTGAGAGTATAGCTCAGAGGTGGAACACTCCTTGGCTCAATCCAAAGTAACACTCTCTCACACACACACAGCCTCCCCAAAACAACAACAACAAACAGGGCCGGGGGTGTAGCTCTTTCTATTCCTAAATAGTACTTTGATTTTAAACAAAATGCATCCAAGAAAAAGCCTGTAAAATGGAAAGTGAAAATCCTAGACTATTCTAGAATACAGATAACACAAAGGCAAATACATAGAAGACAACAAAACAAAAACCTTCAATCTTGAATTTGACATTTATTTTAAAATACATTTAGCATAGAACTGTCATAGGGCAGAAAATAAAACACAAAGAAATGGGATAGTCTCAAATACTTTTTAAGCTAGACATAAAAATTAATAGGACAGCATAGACCCAAAGTATGAATAAGAGTTCTTAAAATTCAATTAATTAACCACACATTTTGAAAGAAAAGCTCTTTTCATATTTTCCAATGTACTGATAGGTTCCTAAGTGCCTCGCTTTCTTTTTAAGTATTAAGAGCCCACATTTAGTTGCTTTATTTAAAATGATCAGATTCTGTTTTGGTAAAAATTGACATGCCCCCTAAATTCTCAATCAGAATTATAAAAATATGAGCTCAAATAGTTATACTATGCAAAATAGATATATCTTAATAATCACATAGATATAGATAGATATTGCACTAAAATCAGAGATCCCATACCTGATGTTCATTTATAGGGAAAGTTCTCTTTTATGAAAACTGTACTACAAACAAACTTAATGTTAACCTAATTATAATATCACACTTCAAAATATAAAGGCATGGACCAAAAAAAGTACTATCTCCAAATTTTGTGAAAATAATAAAAAGCTGGAGAAAATAAGATTTAAACGATTGATACTTACTACTTTTTAGATTTTATAATGTACCTTAAGTAGCTATTAAGGGATATTAAAATTAACAGTGGGAAATCCGATCCTTTCCAAATAATTTAGAAAAGTGATTTGTTTAAATATGAAGCACGTGCATTGTCCCACCTATAAAGTTCTACTATATTTCCATTCGCTGGAAAATCTACCCACAGTATAAACAATCAAGACAATTTACAAAAAATATATCTTATTCCTATAACTTACAATGCACAGAAAAATACCTACAAAAAATGGAAATATTCATATCCATTTAGCTTTCCAATAAGTGAGAAACTTTAGCCCATTTTACATTTCTTTTTGAATAAACACTAAAGAATTGAGGATGGTTTGCTTCTATCCCTGTTAGACTCGCATATATTTTAAAAATATTTGCCTGATTATATGTAACTGAAGATAGAATTAACGTCTTATTTTTATATCACAGTATAGATGGCATTTCTTAATTCAGCAACGGAAAGGCACAATTAGCGAGCAATAAAATTCAGTACCTGACTTCTTAAACTTATGTTCAAAAAAGAGTTGCAAAAAAAGTACATTCAACACAGTGTACAGAACTTAAAAAAATAAGTAATCCAAAAACAACTTTCCTGAAAATTTGGTCCGTTAAAAATGCCTCCCATGTTTAACATCATGGGTGACGTGTGATGGCAGTGTAAAAACAGGCGGTAAATGAGCGTGCGGTTGGTGGCACATGAACGAGTCGATTGGTTACGCAGTCCAAGTAGGAAATGGCTTCCACAGTAAATCAGTGTTAGATATATTTGTTAATAACATACCTGTATTATTTCCAAATAACAGGCACAACTGTTTGCATATTATTGACCTCATAATACACTCCCACGGTTTTAAGTAACGTGGGTATATTATTTTATATATAACATATATTAAGTACATAATTGTATATTATGTACTTTAATATATCTCATATATAACTCGAATCCTTAACAGCACAAAATTTCCAAACATTACATGAACATTCTAAATGGATACTTTTCATTTTCCCCAGCACTGAAGAAGCTCAGCTCACCTAAAACAATATCTGGATGTGCAACGGTAAAAAGCACTGACTCTTTAAGAATTTCCTTAAATAAGTTATTTAAGTTAAATTCTTGCAAAAGCCTGACTCTGATCCGACTTTTACCTAGAGTATATTTTTAGATATCAGTAATTGATACCCTCCTTTCTTACCATAAACAGTATTTCCCATCAGGAGATACCAATAAAGACAAATAGGTAGGGCACTAAACATGAGATGGAGAAGCCAACCATGCCGTAGGTGACGTACCTGTAAGGAAGTTCAACTTCCATATGCTGTCTTGCTTTTCGAATATCATCACATGGTATATTGAAGACTTTACAAGCTAAGGGAATGGTGATCCTTTTCATTATATCTCTGACTATTAGTACAAATACCATTCCTATAAGGATCCGCATTATGGCTTTTCCAAACAGAGTTACAGTAATGGGGGGCCTAGCTAATGGCAGTGTGTCTAGAGGGGGATCTAACAAAAGGCCCATGCTGTGAGTCACGTGGGAGCCGCATGCGATTCCAGCACCACTCCCTAGGATCTCGGCTGTGTCTCCTCGGGACGTGCTCCAGGTGTCAAGGGTGAAAGAAAAGATTCCTAAAGCTAAATGGAGACCGACGATGATGAGAGGAGAGTATTTGTAGGTTTGGTTGAAGTTGTCGATCAGGTCCACAAACGGATAGAAGACAGCTAGGATTAAAATGGTGTACAAGAATCCAGCAATAATGTCCTAGGAAAAGATAAGAGTATGGTTTGGTACAATACAAAAAACAGTCTGTATGTCACATTTCAAATGTTGACTAGATACAAATCTTACAAAGTCAAAACCTCAAGGTAGACTTTACGAACTTATCATATAACAGGTGCTGCGACTGTTTTTGTTTTGTTTTGTTTTGTTTTTGTGGTAACTGTGGCTGGAACCCAGAGGCCTTCTACCTCCCAGACCTATTTTATATTTTATTTGGAAAGAGGGTCTCTTAAGCCAGCTGAGGCTGGCTTCGAACTTGTGCCATCCTCCTGTCTCAGCCTCCCAAGCGCAGGGATTACAAGCGTGCGCTATCACGCCTGGCTTGCAACTGTTTTATTTTATTATTATTATTATTTTTTTTTTGGTGGTACTGGGGGGTGGAACCCAGAGGCTTTCTACCTCCGGGCTATACTCCCAGACCTATTTTATATTTTATTTGGAAACAGGGTCTCACTAAGTTGCTGAGAGCCTCACTAAGTAGCTGAGGCTGGCTTCGAACCTGTGCGATCCTCCTGTCTCAGCCTCCCCAGCGCGGGGATTACAAGCGTGCGCCACCACGCCCGGTATTGCAACTGTTTTAATAATAAAAAGATTACAAAACTAGATTGTCTTCACAGTTCTCCCCTTTCATTCACTACATATATAGTCTATACAAATTTATATTCAGATTCTGATCAACAAACCATGCTTCCAATTTGCAGTTTTATTTCTGGAGAATGAGTATACTTTTATTCAATGACACAACCTTTCCTTGCTGTCAGAGCTTAGACACTAGTGGAAGAGACCATTAAAAAAATATGATATCACAGTTACAGATAGTTACAACTGTTGAGAAGAAACCAAGACAGGGAGGTGGGAGAGAATGGGGCAGGAATTGGGGAAGGGCTAATTGAGTGATGTGGGCATGTATGCCTCCACCATCTTGTACTCCAGTAAGATCTATGATTATAATAAAAAGGGGAAGAAGAAGGAGGAGGAGGAGGAGGAGGAGGAGGAGGAGGAGGAGGAGGAGGAGGAGGAGAATTCAAGACAGGACAAGATGGCAGGACAAAGGATCCTCTTGGAGTGATTAGGGCAGCCTGCCTGAGGAGACGACACCTGGGCAAAGACCTGGTTCTGAACCAGAGTGAGCCCAGTCCTTACAGGGCTAAAGGAAAAACGCTCTGGGTGGAGCAACACCAAGTGCGAAGGCACGAGGCTTTGGGTGAAAAAGAAAGTGCTGCAGTCAGTAAAGGAAGTGAGAGGCGTCCAGGGTGACTCAGGCGGCAAAAGGAGGGTGTGATATGAGGTCAGAGAAGGCAGAAGGCCAACCTGAGACCGCCTGCAGGCTAGGGAGAGTTTTGATTGAGTGACCACTGTTGGTTTATTGTGGTGGTGGGGACTGAACCCAGGGGCATTCTACCTCAAAGCTATACCCCAGCCTTATCATCTGCAATCCTTCTGTTAGCTTCCCAAGTACTGGGATTACAAGTGTGCCCCACCACACCTGGCTTTTATTTTTTTATGGTGAAAAGCAAGAAAGGAACTTTATTCAGTATGGTCATACTGGGATAGATATATTTTTTTTATTTAGAAACAGAGTCTCCCCAAGTTATTGAGAGCTTTGTGGCTTCAAACCTGCAATCCTGTCTCAGCCTCCCAAGTACGGGGGTAGGTGTGTGTGTGTGTGTGTGTGTGTGTGTGTGTGTGTGTCCCAAGTATGGGGGTAGGGTGTGTGTGTGTATGTGTGTGTGTGTGTGTGTGTGTGTGTGTGTGTGTGTGTGTCCCCACACCTGGCTTGATTTTTTATTTTGAAACAGGATCTTGTTAAATTGCCAAGGCTGTCCTGAGAACCTCTCGTCTCATATTTTTTTCCCCTGATTCCTTATTTATAAGATAATACATAATCAATTCCTAGAGTGCCCTAAAAGATACCATGGGAGATGCTGAGTAAAGAGAGAGAAAAAACATAGAATTGAGTTCTAAAGGAACTGAGAATCTAGCGCAGGTGACAGATGAGAAGTGGGAGACTGAGAAAGAGAAGACGGGAAGGCAATGCTTAGGGGTAAGAACATCTGCAGTGGGTCGTGAAGAACGGACGGGATAGTTAGAAAGCAGAAAGGGCATTCCCAGCAGGGCGTGGGGCAACGCTTGTCATCCCAGCATTCTGGAGGCGGGGACAGGAGGACCGCAGTCCCCACAGCCTCAGCTACTTAGTGAGGCCCTTTGCAACTCAGTGAGTTTTTGAAACTCCTGTTTCAAAATAAAGGATAAAAAATAGGGCTGGGGGTGTAGCTCGGAGGTAGAAAGCCCCTGGGTACAACCCCAGTACTGGAAAAAAGGGGGAAGCGTTCCAAGGCAAAGGTTACCGCATCCCCACAGGTGTGGAGACGAGAAATTCTCTGTACTGAAGAGACCTAAGCGTTCAGGAAGGCATCACACCTGTGTGAGGGCAAGTTGACCAGACAGGTCACTGACTGGAGATGGAGCAGTCAGACCGGAAGCAGGGTACTAATTAGGAAGCCGCTGAGGTCTGAGGTACGCTGAACAACACCCAGGGGCCAGCCCGAGGGGGGCGTCATGCCAGCTGGGCAGGGAGTGTGTGCTGCAAAGCCAGGCTGTGCTGCTGCCCTGGAAGCTTAATTGCATTATCAAAATAAAAGACTGATGTCAGCCCTAAAATGTACTGATGGGGAAAAGTTGCATATGCAAATACAAAAGTTTCTAGTCACGGAGGCCTTGACTAAGACTTGCAGCTCCACTTGGCTTCAATCCAGTGACAGGAGAGGCACAGAAGAGAGTGTAAAGGAAAATAAAACTGCAACTGGAAAAAGGAACAAATGTTATGCTTAGCACTATATCCAGCTACTGTGATTAATGGAACCTTTCAATTAAATACATAATTACTACCTTAACACTTCACAAGTCATCATATTGATATTTTTGTAAAAATAAGTTAGGAGACATACAATAACCATACTTTCTCATTTAGGTTTCATGTAATGTTGCAAATGACTGAATTAATTTCCTGCCAATGAATGTCAGAAAAAAAAAACAAAGCATTAAAAACCCAATGTTCTCCTTACCAGAATGGAGTGCATTCCCATGTAGACTCTACTTAGGCACACTAGCGAGCACCAGCAGGGAATGAGAAGCAGTCCACATACAAGAGGATACTAAAGGAAAAAAAAAGTCAAATTAGGTCAATTTAGTTAGATACAAACAACCAAATAAATACCAAACCACTGTGCTATGAAACTCCAGGTTATCAAGAACGACTTGCTTTCCTCCCCCTACCGAGCCCTGGACTGAGCGGGGCACACAGCGGACATTAAAGGAATCCTGCAGCAAGGGTGAGCCACCGAAGAGCTCCACTGTTTCTATACTCTTCTTTCTGGGAACTGGCTCATTTTTGCTGCTACAATAGAGAGTCGACTACGGCTTGCCACAGGAGGAGGACAGGAAAGACAATGTACTTAATATGGCTCCAAAATGAAGGCAGGCGCCTCTGGACAGCATCAGTGTCGCGCTCCCCAGGGGCGGACCCTCGCTTCCTTGGTGACCGCCACTTCCAGTTTGCAGGGACATCCCCTCCTGTGGTCCATGAGCTTTCTACTTCTGTGCCCCCCACTAAGTTTCTTCCCCTCCCTCCTCCTCCCCCTCCCCTCCCTCCTCTTCCTCCTCCCCCTCCCCCCTCCTTCTCCTTCTCCTTCTCCTTCTTCTTCTTCTTCTTGTGGTACTGGGGATGGAACCCAGGGGCATTCTACCTCCAAGCTACACCCCCAGCCCTAGTTTTTATCTTTTTTTTTGGAAACACGGCCTCACTACTAGCTGAGGCAAACCGCGATCCTCCTGTCTCAACCTCATGCTGGGATTGCACCACCACACCCGGCTCCCACCCACTCAATTTCAAATGGCAATATTAATGAGAAAAGGTTTGGTGGGGCCCTGGCAACAGAACACACAAAAGGAAAAAAGTGTGAACAGAAATTACAGACAACTTTTGGTATCCTGAGATAAGAGACAGGGGCTGGCCCACATGCTGCAAGTTTGAAAAGAAAGAGGAAGGGCACTTTTGGGACATTTTATATCTCCCAACTTCAAATTTCTCAAAGAAATTGAAGCCACAGTGGATGAAGAAGTAGAGCTGGAAGGAGGGAATGAAGCAGGATTGAGAGTGCAGAGACGAAGGAAGCCATAGCTGCTCTGATTTGGCTTCTCGGCCCCATTTCACATGGTTCTCCATTCCTTCCATCCTTCTTTTTTCTTTTCTTTTCTTTTTTTTTTGCGGCAGTACTAGGGATAGAACTCTGGGGCACTCTAGCTACGAGAGACACCCTCAAGCCCTATTGTTTATTCTTATTTTGAAAGAGGGTCTCACTGAGTTGCCAAAGTCCTCACTAAGTAGCTGAGGTGCAAACTGCAATTCTCCTATTCTTATTTATTATTGGTAGTCTTGCTTTTTTTTTTCTCCCCCCTTGGCACTAAGGATTGAACCCAGGGGCATTTGACCTCTGAGCTAAACCCCCAGCCCTATTTTTTTTTAATTTTTTATTTTGAAACAGGGTCTCACGAAGTTGCGGAGGGCCTCACTAAGTAGGCTGGCTGCAAGCCCGGATCCTCCTGTCTCAGCCTTCCAAGTCCTGGGATTGTAAGTGTGCGCCACCATGGCTGGCTGCCTTTTCTTATTTTTTAGTTACTACCTAGCACACTGAAGACCTGCATCCCAAGGACCATATACCTAAATCCTTCCCATATCCTCCTCGAGGCCTGTACAGAGTTAAGCACATCTTGCCTTAAACCAAACTCATCATCCATCTCCCAAACTCATGCCTCCTCTCATGTCCCCCACTTTATTCAGAAACATCGTAACGCACAGAACAATCTAATAAGAAACTTGAGTCGTGCCTGATTCCTCTCTTAGCCCTGCTACTCCAGCACACCGGAGCTTTCCTCATCCAGCCTCACCAGGCTTAACTTCTGAAAGTGCTTGGCCGGCCATCTCTTTCCATCCCCGCTTATCCAGGCTCTACCTTTTTCTGCTGCCATTTCTCCCCATATGTGAAAAGCTTGGTTTATGAAGTAAGTACTGTGACAGAGAACACTAAAAATTCAGAGGGGCCCTAAGGGATAAACATTTAACTTAGCTTAGGGATGTTAACAAAGCCACCCACAATAAATAAGTTTGAAGTTGTCCTGAAAGATGGGTAGGATTATATCAGAGAAAGGTCTGAGCACAGGGCCGGAAAGAGAGAGCAGAGTATTATAAACAGCAAGAACAACAGCAGAGCTGGGCGTGGTGGCGCACGCTTGTAATCTCAGCATTCAGGAGCCTCAGCTAAGGTGAGAGACCCTTTCCAACTCAATGAGACCCTGTTGCAAAATAAAGAATAAAAAATAGGGCCAGGCGTGGTGGCACAAGCTTGGAATCCCAGCATTTGGGAGACTGAGACAGGAGGATCATGGTTCGCGGACAGCCTCAGCTACTACTTAGTGAGACCCTTTGCAACTCAGTGAGACCCTGTTTTCAAAACAAAGGATAAAAAATAGGGCTGGGAGTATAGCTCGGAGGTAGAATGCCCTTGAGTTCCACCCCAATTACTGCTAATAATAATAATAATAATAATAAGGCTGAGGGTATAGCTTGAAGGCAGAATGCCCCTGGGGTTCCACCTCAGTACCGCAAAAAAAAAAAAAAAAAAAAAAAAAAAAAAAAAAAAAAAGCTCTTCTGTGAGCAAGAAATTGTGAACTATGAGCTTTTCTATGACAGTATGTAATAAACTCTCTTCCTGCTTGGCAATGCTATAACTAGTAAAAAATGTAAATCATATATAAAAACATTATAAGCAGCCAGGCATGGTGGTGCACACTTGTAATCCCAGTACTTGGGAGGCTGAGATAGGTTTGTGGCCAGCTTCAGTTACTTAGTGAGGCCTGGGGGTATAGCTCAGAGGCAGAAGATCCCTGGGTTCAATCCCCAGTTCTGCAAATAAATAAATAAATAAATAAAACCATGATAAACTGGGTGTGGTGGCACATGCTTGTATGCTTGTAATGGAGTACTTGGGAGGCTGAGAAAGGATCAAAGGTTCCATGTCAGCCTCAGCAACTTAGTGAAATCCTGTTTCAAAATAAAAAATAAAAGACTCTACACTAGCAAAACAAATAACCCATCAATAAATGGGCAACTGAATTGAATAGACACTTCACAAAAGAAGAGATACAAATGGCCAAAAGATACATGAAAAGATGTTCTTCATCACTGGCCATCAGGGAGATGCAAATCAAAACTACGCTGAGATTCCATCTAACCCCAGTCAGAGTGGCAAGCATAAAGAAATCAAAGAACAACAAATGCTGGCGAGGATGTGGGGAAGGACGAACTCTACATTGTTAGTGGAAATGCAAACTAGTTCAGCCACTATGGAGATCAGCGTGGAGATTCCTTAGAAAACTGTGAATGGATCCACCATATGATCTAGCTTTACCACTCCTGGTTATCTTTCTAAAGGGATTGAAATCAGAGAACTACAGTAACAAATGCATACCCATGTTCATAGCAGCACAATTCATAATGGCCAAAATACTGAACCAACCTAGGTCTCCATCAACAGATGAATGGATTGCAAAATTATGGGAAATACACAAAATGGAATTCTACTCAGCTATAAAAAAGAATAAAATCATGTCATTTGCAAGATGGAAAGACCTGGAGAACATTATGTTAAGTGAGATCAGCCAAGCACAGAAAGAGAAAGGACTTACGTTTTCTCTGATATGCTCAAATTAGGGAGTATTAGGGATACCAGAGGGGCTCCAGACAATAGAGGAGAAACCTCAGCAAAGCTAGAATGGGAGGAGAGGAAGGAAGAAGGCTGAGGTTGATTAATGAAGGAGCTACATCTAATTTGTGTAAAAATATAAATACAGCATGGTTAACCTGGACACTCATTGTTGGGAGGGGAGGAAGGGGAAAGGGGCAGAGGGTACCAAGCATAGTCTGAATGTATGCCATTTAAAAAAAAATAAGAAAAGCAGGCTGGGGGTATAACTTGGAGGTAGAATGCCTATGAGTTCCATCTCAAGTACCAAAAAAAAAAAAAAAAAAAGAAAAGAAAAACAAAACCAAATAAAAACAACAACAACAAAACAATGATAAGCAGAATAGAAAAAAATAAAAGAACAGGTGCTTAAAAATCAGTGACACAGCACTGGATGGAGGTGATAATCAGCTAATCAGAAACTTGAGAGAAGAACAGACACAAGGCTGGGAAACCAGCTAGCTAAGGCCCCAATAACACAGGTTGCAGGAAGCTGGTGTGGCCAGAGCAGAGAAAGTATACACCACAGGTCATTGAAGAAACGGGTGAGGAGGCGGTCAAGACACCGTGGCACATATCTGTAATCTCAGTACTTGGGAGGCTGAGGTAAGAGGATCACAGGATTGAGGCCAGCCTCAGAAAGTTAGTGAGATGCTTGGCAATTTAGCAAGGTTCTGGTTCAAAAATAAAAGTTAAGCTGGGCATGGTAGTGGACATTTGTAAGCCCAGTACTTGGGAGGCTGAGACAGGAAGACTGCAAGTTCACAGCCAGCCTAAGCAACCTTGTAAGGCTCTCAGCAACTTAGTAGGTCCCTGTTTAAAAAAAAAAAAAAAAAAAGGCTGGGCATGGTGGCGCACGCTTGTAATCCCCATCCTTGGGAGGCTGAGACAGGAGGATCACGCAGATTCAAAGCCAGCCTCCACTACTTAGTGAGGCTTTCTGCAACTTAGCGAGACCCTGTTTCCAAATAAAATATAAAAAATAGGTCTGGGAGTGTAGCCCGAAAGTTGAAGGCTGCTGGGTTTCATCCCCACTACCACAAACAAACAAACAAACAAACAAATAAATAAATAAAATGCCCTTAAGGTCACTCCCCAGTACCAAAATTAATTAATTAATTATTTTTTAAAAAGAGGGTGTCTTTTTTTGGTTTCTGTATGTGGTGCTAGGGATTGAACCCAGGGACATCCTACCTCCAAGCTATACCCTCAGCCTGATTTTTTAATTTTGAGACAGAGTCTCACTAAGTTGCAGAGGGCCTAAGTAGCTGATCTTCCTGTCTTAGCCTCCCAAATACTGAAATTACAAGCGTGTGCCACCACGCCTGGCTCATGGTGGGTGTTTCAGGTCTATGATTCCTACTAAGGCTAGCTTTGACCCCGTGGTCCTCCTGTCTCAGCCTCCTACTGGCACTGGAGATTGTTTTTTGTTTTTGTTTTTTTGTGGTACTGGAGGTGCAACCCAGGGGCTTTTCTTTTCTACCTCCGGGCTACACTCCCAGACCTATTTTATATTTTATTTGGAAACAGGGTCTCACTAAGTTGCTGAGAGCCTCACTAAGTAGCTGAGGCTGGCTTCGAACCTGTGCGATCCTCCTGTCTCAGCCTCCCAAGCGCGGAAATTACGAGTATGCGCCACCACGCCCGATTTAGCACTGGAGATTGAACTCAGGGACATCCTACATCCGAGCTATACCTCCAGTCATGTTTTTTTCTTCCTTCCTTCTCTCCCTCCCTCCTTCCTTCCTTCCTTCTTCTTCTTTTCTTTTTTAATTTGGTAGTGGGGATTAAACCCAGGGGCATTCTACCTCTGAGCTACAGCCCAGCCCTATGTTTTAATCTTTATTTTGAAATAGGGTCTCCCTGAGTTGCAGAGGGCCTCACTAAGTAGCTGAGGCTGACAGGGAACCAAGATCCTCTTGTCTCAGCCTCCCGAATGCTGGGATTACAAGTGTGTATGCGTGCGTGCGTGCGTGCGTGCGTGTGTGTGTGTGTGTGTGTCTCTTTCTCTCTCTCTCTTTTGTGGCACTGGGATTGAACTCAGGGGCATTCTATCTCCAAGTTACATCCTCAGCCCTATTTTATTTTATTTGGAAACAGGGTCTTGCTAGATTGGTGAGAGTCTCATACTTGCTGAGACTGTACTCAAACCTGCAATCCTTCTGTCTCAGTCTCCCAGGTACTGAGATTACAAGTATACACCACCATGTTCAGCTCCCTATTTTTATTTATTTTTTTTATTTTGAAACAGGGTGTCACTAAATATGCTAATTTTGTTGTTGTTTTGGTATTGGAGATTAAACCCAGGGGCATTATACCTCCAAGCCTCAACCATAACCCTATGTTATTTATTTCGAAACAATGACATTCTATTTTTTTTTTTGCAGGTCTGGGGATGGAACCCAGAGGCATTTGACCTCCGAACTACACCCCCTGCCCTATTTCTTATTCTTTACTTTGAAACAGGGTCTCACTGAGTTGTAGAGGGCCTCACTAAGTAGCTGAGGATGTCGGCGAACTGCGATCAAAATTTGGGTAATGGGCCGGGCGTGGTGGCGCACGCTTGTAATCCCTGCGCTTGGGAGGCAGAGACAGGAGGATCACGCAGGTTCGAAGCCAGCCACGCGCGCTGGATCAGGAGACCCTGTTTCCAAAATGAAAATGTAAAAATAGGTCCGGGAGTGTAGCCCGGAGGTAGAAGGGCTTCCAGGAACCCCAGTACCACAAAAAAAAAAAAAAAAAAAAAAAAGGGTACTGCGGCTGATCCAACTTGACAAACATAAGTAAACATTACACATAATATTGTATAGAAAAAGAAAAAACAAGCCAGGTGTGGTGGCACATGCTTGTAATGGTGCATGCTTGCAATCCCAGTACTTGGGTGGCTGAGACAGGAGGATCTGGGTTCAGGTCAGCCTCAGCTACTTAGTGAGGCCCTTCACAACTTAGTGAGACCCTGTTTCAAAATAAAGAATAAAAAATACAGCTGGGAGCCGGGCATGGTGGCACATGCTTGTAATCCTAGCACTTGGGAGGCTGAGACAAGAGGATCACACAGGTTCGAAGCCAGCCTCAGCTATTGAGTGAGGCTCTCAGCAACTTAGTGAGACCCTGTTTCCAAATAAAGTATAAAATAGGTCTGGGAGTGTAGCCCTGAGGTAGAAAAGCCCCTGGGTTCCATCCCCAGTAACACACACACACACACACACACACACACACACACACACACACAACAGCTGGGAGTGTAGAGCGGAGGTAGAATGCCCCTGGGTTCAACTGCAACACCACAAAACAAAACAAAAATGTTAACACCAGCTTTTTCTTATTTTTTTTTAATTTTCTAAGCCAGGTATGGTGTCATATATCTGTAATTCTACTACTTAGGAGGCTGAGATAATGGTGTCCTATATCTCTAATCCCACTACTTAGGAGGCTGAGATTGTAGGTTCAAGGTCAGCCTGAACAATTTATTGTTTCAAAATGGAAAATAAAAGCTGGGTGTGGGCTTGTAATCACAGCATTTGAGAGGCTGAGACAGGAGAATTGTGGTTTGTGGCCAGCCTCAGCTTCTTAGTGAGGCCCTTTGCAATTCAGTGAGATTCTGTTTCAAAATAATGAATAAAAAAATAGAGCTGGGAGTGTAGCTCGGAGGTAGAATGCCTTTGAGTTTCATCACTAGTACATAAAAAAATAAAAAAATAAAAAATAAAAAGGGAGCTGGGCATAGTGGTGTCCGCTTTTCATCCCAGTACTTGGGGGCTGAGACAGGAGGATCGCATGTTTGTAGCCAGCTCAGCAACTTAGTGAGACCTTCTGCAACTCAAAGAGACTCTTTCAAAATAAGAAGTAAAATAGGGCTGGGGGTATAGCTCAGAGGTAGAATGCCCCTGGGTTCAATCTCCAGTAAGTAACACAAAAAAAACAAAAAAATAAAAAGAGCTGGGAACACAGTTCAGAGGTAGAATGCCCCTGCATCCAATCCCTAGTACCACACACATACACACAGGAAAACTCTCAGCAACTTATTCTCCAAATCTTCTATAAGTTCCAGTCTTATCTTGCTTGTCTTTTGGGACAGAATTTAACATTACTTTTCTTTCCTAAGAACACCATCTCTTATTTTCACTTTTGATTTCCTCCAGAGCGTACTATTTCTATGATATTGTCCAATCTACACCCCTCTCTTCGCGAAGACCTCCCCACCCAGACCCAGCAGCTGGGCCCTGGAGACCAGCTCCGGCTGTGGGCTCCTCCTTGGAAACCTGGCCCTGAGGAAGCAAATCAGGGGGCAATGCTGAGCCCATTCGATTGTTTTTTTCTAACATAACTTGAAATAAAATCGGAAAGCCTGTCTGTGCAGTGTGAGTGATGCAGAGCTAGAGGTGAGGCAGGCCTGTGCTGCCAAAGCAGAGGAAGGGAAGGGAGCTGGGCTGTGGGGCCGCCTGGGTCCGGAGGGTCCCAGAACAGCTCTGTGTAGAAGCTCGGCCCAGGGCGGGAATGCCCCGAGGTGGGGCTTTGGTAAGTGGTGGGATCCTGAGGCTCTGGCCTCACAGTGGATTAATCCACTAGGCTGAATGTACTGTTGGGTGGTGGTGAAACTGTAGGCAGGTGGGGCAGGGTTGAAAGAAGTAGGCCGCTGAGTGGGAAGGCGCCCAAGAAGCCGATCCTGCCCAGGCCCCTCCTCCCTGCCTGGCTTCCCAGCTCTTCTCCCGCAGGGCCTGCCACCCCTGGGCCCAGACCTCTGACACCCTGACCAAATAAAATTTTCCTCCTCTAAGTTGTTCATGTCAGGTATTTGCTGCAGAGATGAAACAATGCCTCACACACAATCCCAAGGAACACAGATGCGCAGCAGGCCACTGGTGCCCGTGTTCCCGGGTGGGCTCCCATCCCTCAGGAGGCCCAGCAGCACTCTGCTGCCCGGGGGCCCGGGGCCTGGCCCTCCAGTCTACAAATACATTTCTTCTTTTTGCTTAAGCTAGGGCAGATGAGTTTATTACAAGAACTCACACACACACCCTTTAGATTTCCCTAAGGTATCTTCTCACCTCTCCAGTGGCTACGTGTCAGATTCTGTTACAGGTTCGTTTTACTTGTCAATTCCTTAAATATTGGTATTTTAAGAGGGTTTTTGCTACCCCCTCCGTTCTCACTGTGTGTCCCTTCCTTGGACGGTATTATCCACTCTTGCCACACACCTACATGCTGACGACGCCAACCTCCCCTGATCTCTTCTGTGTATACAACTACCTCCTACAGACCTGTAGGCAGCTGTTTTACGGACACTTCAAACTCAACATACCTAAAACTAAAATCATCTACCCTGTGCCCTGTACTTTTTCCAGATATGACCCACTTCCAACATCTGTCATTTCTACAAAGCAAACTGCTCTCAACTTGCCACACAGAAAATCTGAAAATAATACTTTATTCCTTTTTTTTCTTCCTTTCAGCCATTCCAATCAATGAGACACCATGTCTCATAAACTCTATGTTTTGTTTTATTTTGTATTTTATTTAGTGTGGTACTGGGGATTAAACCCAGGGGCATTCTACCTCCAAGATATACCCCCAGCCCTTTAATTTTTAATTTTATTTATTTATTTATTTATTTATTTATTTATTTTTGTGGTGGTTCTGGGGTTCCTGGAAACCCTTCTACCTCCAGGTTACACTCCCAGACCCACTTTATATTTTTATTTGGAAACAGAGTCTCTTAAGCCAGCAAGGCTGGCTTCGAACCTCCTGTCTCAGCCTCCCAAGCAGGGGGATTACAAGCGTGCGCCACCACGCCTGGCTAATATTTTGTTTTAAAACAGAGTCTTGCTAAGTTGCTGAGAGTCTTACTACACGCTGAGGCTGTCCTCGAACATGCTATCTTTCTGTCTCAGCCTCCCAATTACTTGGATTAGAAGTGTGTACCACTGTACCCTGGTTTAAGAAGCTGATTCTAAAATATATACTGAGCTGGGCATGGAGACACATGCTTGTAATCCCAGTACTTGAGGCTGAGACAGGAGGATGGAGGGTTCACAGACAGCCTCAGTTACTTAGGCCCTCTGCAACTTAGTGAGACATTGTTTCAAAATAAAAGAATAAAAAAATCCGGCTGGAGGAGTAGGTCAGAGATAGAATGCCCCTGGATTTCATCCCCAGTAATGCAAAAATAAATAAAATAAAATATATACCCTTTGGGTGTGGTGACACACACTTGTAATCCCAGTACTTGGGAAGCTGAGATAGGAGAATAGCAGGTTTACAGCCAGCCTCAGCTTTGTGAGGTCCTCCACAACTTAGCAAGACCCTCTTTCAAAATAAAGAATAAAAAATTGGGCTGGGGTAGAACTCAGAGGTAGAATCCCCTGGGTTCAATCTCCAGTATCAAAAATATAAAAGTGGGGGAAGAGTGAATTAAAAACTTACATGTATAAGTACTTTACCTTTCCAATAAAAAATAACAAAAGAATTTTTCTTGTTACTAGACAAACTAAATCTAAAATACATATAGAAAAACAAGAATAGTAAGAATTCTATTTTATATTTTATATTACATATAAAGCTATAATAAATATAATAATATAAACAAAGCATGATAGTGCACCTGTAATCCCAGTATTTGAGAGGCTAACACAGGAGAATTGCAGGTGTGAGGACAGCCTAAGCAAATTAGTGAAAAAATTATACCAAAACTATTGTTTGAGTTGGGCCTGATGACACATACCTATAATCTCTCTACTTGGGAGTCTGAGACATGAGAATTCCAGGTTCAAGCCCAGCCTCAGCAACTTAGGAGGACTCTATTTCAAAATAAAAAATAAAATAGGGCCAGGTGTGGTGACACACACTTGTAATCCCAGCATTTGGGAGGCTGAGACAGGAGAATTGCAGTTTGTGGACGGCCTCAGCTACTTAGCGGGGCTTTTTGAAACTCAGTGAGAGCCTATTTCAAAATAAAGAATAAAAAATAGGGCTGAGGGTGTAGCTCGGAGGTAGAATGTGCCTGGGTTCCATCCTCAGTACTGAAAATAATAATAATAAAAAGGGATGGGGGGCCAGGTGTGGTGGCACACACTCGTAATCCCAGCAGGAGGCTGAGACTGAAGGATAGCGGTTCCCGTGAGCAGCCTCAGCTACTTAGTGGGGCCCTTCACAACTCAGTAAGACCCTGTTTCAAAAATAAAAAATGACTAAAAAATAGGACTGGGGGTATAGCTTAGAGGTACAATGCTCCTGGGTTCCACCCATACACACACAAAAAAAGGGGGGTATGGGGGTGTAGCTCAGAGGTAAAATGCCTTTGGGTTCAATCCTCAGTACAACACACACAAAATGATAGTAGAGATACAAACCTAAAAATATGGATATAGGCCTAAATAAATACTTAATATGATAAAAGTGACAGTTGATAGAAGTGACAGTTCAAGTCAGTAAGGAGAAGTAAATTATTCAGAAAGTGATGCCACTGGGAAATATAAATTGGATAATTAGATTCCTTCCTTAAAGCAAGAAATGCTGGATTTTTTTTTTTTTTTTTTTTTTTTTGTGGAGGTACTAGGGATTGAACCCAGGGGCATTCTATCTCCAGGCTACACCCCCAGCTCTGTTTTACTTTTATTTTGAAACAGGGTCTTAAACCAGGCGTGGTGGTGCACGCGTGTAATCCCAGTACTTGGGAGGTTGAAACAGGAGGATCGCAGGCTAGTGGCCAGCCTCAGCTACTTAGTGAGGCCCTCTACAACTTAGTGAGACCCTATTTCAAAATAAAGAATAAAGAGCTGGGCATGGTGGTGCACGCTTGTAATCCCAGCATTTGGGAGGTTGAGACAGGAGGAATCATGGTTCGTGGACAGCCTCTGCTACTTAGTGAGGCCCTTTGCAACTCTGTGAGACCCTGTTTCAAAATAAAAACTAAAAAATAGGACTGAGGGTGTAGCTCAGAGGTAGAATGCTCCTAGGTTCCATTCCAGTACTGCAAAAAAAAAAAAAAAAAAAAAAAAAAAAAAAGAAAGAAAAAAACTGTGGCTAGCGATGCAGCTCAGTGGTAGAATGCCCCTGGGTTCAATCCCTGTACCACAAACACAAAACAAACAAAAAATCAGGGTCTTGCTAGGATGAGGAGAGTCTCACTACTTCCTCAGGGTGTCCTCGAACCTGTAATTCTACTGTCTCAGCCTACCACGTACTAGGATTTACAAGCATGTACTACCCAGCTCCCCTAGCTGATAAGTAAATTTATAAAATCAAAACAAAACAAAAATAGCCTGTGGAGTGGCACTTATCTGTAACCCCAGTACTTGGGAGATTGAAAACAGGAAGATCACAGGCTCAAGGCCAGCTTCAGCAACTTAGCAAGACCCTGTTACAAATAAAAAAATAAAAAGTGGGGATATATCTTAGAGGTAGAATGCTCGTGGGTTCAATCCTCAGTACCCCCCCACAAACACACAACAATAAACAGCTGTTTATTACAGGCATGCACTTGTAATTTCAGCTACTCAGGAAAGTGAGGCAGAAGAATTACAAGTTTGAGGCCAGCCTCAGCAATGTGGGGAGACCCTGTCTCAAAATAAAAACTAAAAACAGGTTGGGGATATACTCATAGGTAAAGCGGCCCTGGGTTCAACACCCAGTGTCATAAAAACAAACAGAAAACAATACAACAGTAAGTAGCAATGAGAGGGCTTCTAGTTTTGCTCACAAAGGAGTAAGAAGAGCCTTTGCACTATAAGCATCCAGAAGATAAGCTCAATTATATGAAGCAGTTGTTTTCAGATATTAGAAAATACAGTACAAGATTGTGAGTCATAAGAAAAGCAAGCTGAGATGAGCCTCAGCTTGCAGCTGCAGGCAGTCCCCAGGCGGCTGCCCAGGAAGAGGAACCAGTGAGCTGAGGGGAGAGGCTGTGCCCACAGAGCACAGAATACAGCAGAAAGCTAGAGAGGAATCTGCAGAGATGAGCCCTGGACATGTGTCCAGAGCTGTGCACACTCTGAGCCAAGTACCACTCTGTGCTGCCATGGGAAAAAAGCCCACCTGGTACAAGAAGAGCTACCGGAAAGCAGAAGGCCAAAACATCCCCAACGTTCACGTAAGCTTGAAATGACCTTCTCACCACAGAGTAAAGAGGGAACCGCGGAGCAGTTAGAGGATTACACCTAAGGAGTGAGGCTATGTGTAATTCTGGGCCCATCCTAGCAAGCCTAAAAGACAAATGAGAGAGGGGGGGGAGGGGGGAGAGGGAGAGGGAGAGGGATAGGGAGAGGGAGAGAGAGAGAGAGAGAGAGAGAGAGAGTGAGTGTGTGTGTGTGTGTGTGTGTGTGTGTGTGTGTGTGTGTGTGTTCATTCCTGAAGACTTGCTCAGGGGGGCATTCTACCTCTGATCTATACTCACGGCCCTATTTTTTATTCTTTCTTTTGAAACAGGGTCTCACTAAGTTGCAGAGGGTCTAAGTAGCTGAGGCTGCCAGCAAACCTGTAGTCCTCCTGTCTCAAAACTCCCAAGCACTCAGACACCCAGCTAAAGGACTAGTAATTTCATAGCACAACAGAACAAAGTTCGACACTATTTAGAGAACTACAACAAAGTCCAAAAATCTGTATAAAGCACCAAGCAAAGAAACAAACAAAAAAAAGACATAACCTATACACTGGGCATGGTGGCGCACGCTTGTAATCCCAGTAGTTGGGAGGCTGAGACAGGAGGATCGCAGTTCACAAACCGCCTCAGCTACCTAATGAGGCCCTTTGTACTCAGTGAGACCCTGTTTCAAAATAAAGAATAAAAAATAAAAAGCCGGGCGTGGTGATGCACGCTTGTAATCCCAGTACTTGGGATGCTGAGATGGGAGGATCAAGGTTCAAGGACAGCCTCAGCTACTACTTTGTAAGGCCCTTTGGAACTCAGTGAGACCCTGTTTCAAAATAAAGAATAAAAATTGGGCAGGGGGTTTAACTTAGAGGTCAAATGCCTCTGGGTTCCATCCCCAGACTCGAAAGGAAAAAAAAAAAAAGGGCTGGGGTATAGCTTGGGGGTAGAATACCCCTGGGTTCCATCCCCAGTAACACACACACACACACACACACACACACACACACACACACCATAACCCATAACCAAGAGAAGTATTATATTAGAAACATACAAAAATGACACAGATTACAGAGTCATTAGAAAAGGACCTTAAAACATTTATTTAGCCGGGGGTGGTGTCACACACTTGTAATCCCAGTACTTGGGAGGCTGAGACAGGAGGATCTGAGTTCGCAGCCAGCCTCAGTTACTGAGTGAGGCTCTCCACAACTTAGTGAGACTTGTTTCAAAATAAAGAATAAACCGGACATGGTGGCTCACGCTTGTAATTCCAGTGCTTGGGAGGCTGAGACAGGAGGCTCGCACAGGTTTGAAGCCAGCCTCAGCTACTGAGTGAGGCTCTCAGCAACTTAGTGAGACCCTGTTTCCAAATAAAATATAAAATAGGTCTGGGAATATAGCCCAGAGGTAGAAAAGCCCCTGTGTTCCACCCCCAGTACCCCCCCACACTAATTAAAAAATAATTTAAAAAATAGGGCTGGGGGCATACCTCAGAGGTAGAATGTCCCTGGGTTCAATGCATAGTGCCACGATAAATAAACTGATTAAAGTAAAAAACAGAAACAGAAACAACAAAACAAAAACATACCAACCTAGAATTCTGCATCTCACGAAAATATTTTTCCCAAATTGCCAAAATATTAAAAGCTAAGAATGCCATTGCTAAATGCCATTGCTAACAGATCTAAACTAGGAAAAAAAAATGTGAAAAGAACACACAACTCTTTAGGCAGAAGGAAAATTACACCAGTTCCAGAACTACACTGGCATATTCTTCCCATATTCTGGGACATTATGCAAAAGAACAATGTCTTGTGAGTTTAATGACATATATTGATGGTCCCACTCTGAGAGGGGACAGGGGAAATGGAAGTGCACTGTTGCAGAGTTCTGAAGCTCTATCTGAATTCGTCTATTACCACACCAGCTTTCACAATACATTTCTCAGTGAAAGAAAGCAAGGGCCAGAACAGTGCAATGATGATACTTTTTTTTTTTGTATGTGTGGTACTGGGGGCTGGACGGGAGTGGGGGGCATTCCACCTGCTAGCTATACCCCAGCTCGATTTTATTTTATTGTTAAATTTGGAAACTGGGGTCCCAGTAGGCTGCTGAGTCTCGCAACTTGCTGAGACTGTCCTTGAGCCTGCGATCCTCCTCTCAGCCTCTCAAGTGCTGGGAAGAGAGGCATGCACCACCACTCCTGAAACGCTTTCAAGCACTACTTGAAGCTCTACTCTTCTGGTCTCCCTCTTTTTTGCTTTTGTTTTAGGTGTGTGGTGATGGGGATGGAACCCGGGGGCATTCTACCTCCGACCTACACCCTCAGCCCAATTTTTTCTTTATTTGGAAACAGGGTCTCTCTAAGTCGCGGACGCTGGCTGCGAACCTGCGATCTTCCTGTCTCAGCCTCCGCTCCGGAATGCTGGGATTAGAAGCTGCGCCACCACGCCCAGCTTCTGAACTACCTTACAAAGATTTCAAGACTGGCACTACTACGATTTGAGATAGCAATCTTTTAAAGAAAGATTATTTTGGAGAAATAGAAAATACACTCTAAGCAGCAAGTGTTTATCTTTGAGGAATTGGCTCTATTGACGTGCAGTGCTTCTCCCTTATCTAGTGGACCTGAGCCTCCTGAGCCTCCGGGGAGGGAGTGACTCGAGGATATCTGCATTTTAAATACCCCTAGCCCCCAGCCAGGGTGGTTTTTTTTAAAATAATATATATACTATTATTTTAAGAATGAAGAAGCTTCCTGAGAGAGGAGGATCACAGGTTCACGGCCAGCCTCAGCACCTTAGTGAGGCCCTGTTTCCAAACAAAGAATACAATATAGTGCTGGGGGTGTAGCTCAGAGGTAGAATGCCCCTGGGTTTAAACATACAGGGTTAATTTCTTTTCCTTTCTTTCTTTCTTTCTTTCTTTCTTTCTTTCTTTCTTTCTTTTTTTTTTTTTTTGTAGTACTGGGGTTCCTGGAAGCCCTTCTACCTCCGGGCTACACTCCCAGACCTATTTTTACATTTTTTTAAAATTTGGAAACAGTGTCTCCTAAGCCAGCGCGCCTAAGCCAGCGCGCGGCTGGCTTCGAACCTGCGCGATCCTCCTGTCTCTGCCTCCCAAGCGCGGGGATTACAAGCGTGCGCCACCACGCCCAGCATAGAGGGTTAATTTCAAAGGCTCTATCTAGGAAGTAACTTGAACAAATTTCAAGAAGGGTAGGAGGGAGAACTAGATACCAGGCAGGAGCGAAGTAGTCATGCCCAGCCAAAAGAATGGTTTATTGTATAATTCAGTTTCAAGAGGCACTTCAGAATCCTACAGATAAAAGTAACCACACCTCCCCTAAGCCAACAGGTAGATGGGCAAAACAGATACAATCAATAGTAGAGCTATTAGAAAAAACACTGCAGCTGGGCACAGAGGCCCATAGGAGGACCACAGGTTCGAGGCCAGCCTTAAGTGAGCTCCACAACAAAGTGAAGCCCTATTTCAAAATAGAGAATTTAAAGGGCTGGGGGCGTGGCTCCGCCCTAGAATGCCCCCGAGTTAAATACTGCCAAGGAAGGGAGGCTCTAGGGAAGGAAGGGAGAGCAAACAAACAAACTTGGCTTTCATAGCTTAATTCTTTATTTTTCTAATTTTTTTTCACTATCCACTCTGGAAATAACAGCCTTGGAAGTAGTACACTACCACCTGACAGAGAAGAGGAGAACAAAACAGCTTGAGCAAAGGAAGGCACTTTTGTTTATAATACCTAAGAAGATTTAAGAAAAAATAAAAAGGCAAAATAGTCATGATGGTTTCTGTAGTGGATTGTTACAAAGCTTTTTTGCATGTGTGGTACTGGGGATGGAGCCTAAGGGCATTCTACATCCAAGCTACACCCCTAGCCTTATTGTTTTAGTTTGAAACAGGGTCTCACTACACTGATCAGTCTCACTACTTGCTGAGGCTGCCCTCAGACCTGCGATCCTCCTGTCTCAGCCTCTAAAGCAGTGGGATTACAGGCATGTGCCATCTATAGTCAAACATTTATAAAGATAGGACCTTTATATAAAGGAGTCTTTCTTTCAAAACAACTATGCAAATTTAGTTTACTCCAATTTAAAGTGAAATAACAAATATAAACCATTACAAGATTAATTCTAAGCCAGGCATGGTGCATGCTTGTAATCCTAGCATTTGGGAGGCTAAGACTGGAGGATCGCGATTCGCGGACAGCCTCAGCTACTTAGTGAAGCCCTCCGCAATTTTTTTTTCGGCTACACTCCCAGACCTATTTTTTTACTTTTTTATTTGGAAATGGTCTCTTAAGTCAGTGCAGCTGGCTTCGAACCTGTACGATCCTCCTGTCTCGGTGGGGATTACAAGGGTGCTTGTGTGTGTGTGTGGTACTGGGATTCCTGGAAGCCCTTCTACCTCCGGGCTACACTCCCAGACCTATTTTATTTTTATTTGGAAACAGGGTCTCTTAAGCCAGAGAGGCTGACTTCGAATCTGCAAGATCCTCCTGTCTCCACCTCCCAAGTGTGGGGATTACGAGCATGCGCCACCATGCCTGGCCTATTTTTTATTCTTTATTTTGAAACTGGTTCTCACTGAATTGCAAAGGGCCTCACTAAGTAGCTGAGGCTGTCTGCGAACCACAATCCTCCAGTCTCAGCCTCCTGAATGCTGGGGTTACAAGCGTGCGCCACCACGCCCAGCCAGTTACTTTCTACATCTATAAAATGATCACTTGAGACTGGGTGATGTTTAACATTTTGTTTAGCTCAAATTTCTTGAGAGAGAGAGAGAGAGAGAGAGAGAGAGAAAGAGAGAGAGAGAGAGTGAGTGTGTGTGTGTGTGTGTGTGTGTGTGTGTATGTGTGTGTGTACTAGGGACTGAATCCAGGGGCATTCTATTTCTAAGCTACATCCCCAGCCCTTTTTTAATTTTGAGGCAGCATCTCACTAAGTTACTGAGGCTGGCCTTGAACCTGCAATCCTCCTGTCTTAGCCTCCCAAGCACGAGGATCATAAGCATGCACCACCATCTCTACTTTAGTTCAGATTTATAAAACTGTATGTACAAATTACTCAAACCTTGAAATAAGTATAGGTTGTTTAAAAACTATAATGTAAGTTTATTCTGACTTTTTTTTTTTTTTTTTTGTGGTACTCGGGATGGAACCGAGGGGGCATTTTGCCTCTGAGCTACATTCCTAGCCCTATTTTTTATTCTTTATTTTGAAACAGAATCTCACTGAGTTGCAAAGGGCCTCACTAAGTAGCTGAGGCTGGCCGTGAACCCATGATTCTCCCGTCTCAGCCTCCTAAATGCTGGGATTATAAGCGATTATAACCATCACACCCAGCTATTCTGATAATTTAAATGACCCTAAATATTAGCATGTGTCCTGAAAAGATGAAAAGTAAAAATTACTATTTTCTCCTAGTTTGGTTGCTAGTATTAATAGCATACAACATAATTACTCGCTGAGGAGGCATTATAAAAGGCCTTACAACTTTGGAATCCTGAGACTCATGAAAATAAGAGAAATATCATCAGCTAACCAGTAAAAATCATGCTAAACAGTTTACTGACAATCTATAAATTCTAAAATATATAGGTGAAATGAAAACATTTGAGATATTATGCAAAACATACGGTGGTGCTTTACAATCTGAATGGCACTGTATATCTCCTTCAGTTAAATAGGGAAAAACTTTCTATGGTACTTGTCTCTCATCATTCTGCCATTTTTACTGTATATATATATATATATATATATATATATATATATATATATATATATATATATATATATATATATATATTGCTATGTTACTATAAAAGAAATGCCCAGAACTACCCGTGGGAACATAATTTTGCCTACACTGAAACTGCACGTGGGCTGTGTAAGCTTATCAGAGGAGAGTTTTACATAGAATGTGTATTTCTCAATGCTAAGTTGATTTGGACCATTAAAATATTCCTTGGCTGGGCGTGGTGGTGCATGCCTGTAATCGCAGTACTTGAGAGGCTGAAACAGGAGGATTCACAAGTTCAAGGCCACCCTTAGCAACTTAGTGAGACCCTCGGCAATTTTATCCAGACCATTTGAAAAACAAAAAATAAAATTGGGCTGGGGGTATAGCTCAGATGTAGAATGTCCCAAATACCCACCCCTCCAAAAAAAAAAAAAGGCAAAATAAAAATGATCCTTAAGTGATCGTGCTTTCATATTTGCCATTGTTAGAAACTCTTGAGTCTGATCAGGAACCTTAGCTTCAGCCCTGCTTGGTGGTGCACACTTGTCATCCCAGCATTTGGGAGGCTGAGACAGGTGGCTCAAGGTTTGAGGACAGCCTCAGCTACTTAGTGAGGCCCTTTGCAACTCAGTGAGACTCTTTCAAAATAAAGAATAAAAAATAGGCTGAGGGTGTAGTTTGGAGGTAGAATGCCCCTGAGTTCCTTCCCCAGTAAAAAAAAAACAACAACAAAATAAAACCTAGCTTCAGCCAGACTTGGTGTCAGACATTTGTAATCCCAGTACTTGGGAGGCTGAGATGGGAGGATCCAAGTTCTGGGTCAGCTTCAGCTACTTAGTGAGTCCTCCAGAACTTAGTAAGATCCTGTTTCAAAAAATAAAAAATCGGGCTGGGGGTATAGCTCAGAGGCAGACTGTCCTGCGTTCAATCCCCAGCACCAAAAAAAAAAAAAAAAAAAAAAAAAAAAGAACCCTAGCTTCAAGAACTTTTAAACAACGAATTTTTACAGACAATGTAGCAATAATATTGGGACAGCTCTACTGACTGCACAGATCAGTGATCCAGAAGATAATCAAATTTTGTGTCTATCAGCACATTAGCATTCACAGCCCTTAAAAGCAGAACTCAGCCTGCTTCATTAACTTCCATAAACGAGCAGCGTTCGTTTAAAATTCGTTCCTTCATGGCTTGGGACCTGCACGCTTGTTTCTGGGTTACACCACGGCTCTGTAAACAGTACCTCGGGAGGAAGCTAACGACTTTACCTACGTCCAAAACAGAACCCGTTTAGGGGAAGGCATCACAGATTACAGTTAAACTGGGTCTTAGTTACTAAGTAATTAAAAACAAAACCCGTTTCCACTGTGCATCGCCACAATGAAAACAGTTGACAACTCAACCCCAGCCCAAGGGTGATACATTAAATCATGCCAAGTGTTTCCTCCGGCTTCTAAGAAAGGCTCTGCTATTAAAATACATAACAGCTAAATCTTCACGGGGTCCCCCATCGATCCAAGCCCAGAAGGGACCTGTCTGCGGGACCTGTGCAGAGAGAGGTGCGGGCGCGGGGTGTGGGGAGGCCGGCCACACTCGGGTCAGCGCGGCCAGGCCGGACACCCTACCTGCCAGCGGCCGTAGGTGAGCAGGACCATGGCGATGGGGATGGCGGTGCCGGACATGGCGTGGGTGGAGGGCATGCTGTACTCGGAGTTGTAGAAGACCTCCAACTTGACCACGGGCGGCGAGGCGGGCCGCGGCCGGCGGACCACGTCCTTGGTGCACTGGCCCAGGTACATGACCAGCACCCAGATGATCACGAGCCTCCGGCCCACCAGCGCGTCCAGGTTCCAGATCCAGCAGGGGAAGAAGATGATGTAGAAGAGCTCGTTGCCCAGCTCGGTGCCCAGGCTGAACAGGTAGTAGAGCGGCCAGTTGCGCACGGCCGCCAGCTCGCCCTCCTCGCCCGTCAGCGAGTTGCGGCGCAGCGCGGGGCCCCGCGGCGCCAGCCCGTTGCGCACGCCGTTGGGGGCGCCCCGGCCCGCCGCCTTGCCCGCCTCCACCCCGCACAGGCGCTGGAAGCGCGCCACCTTCTGCGGCTCCTGCAAGCGGCCGGCCAGCTGGGCGAGGCGCTGCCGCAGCGACATGGTGACGGCCCCGCGGAGGGCGCCGAGCCGGCCGCCGCTGCCAACCGCCCCGCGCCTGCCCGCGTCTGCCCCGGACGGCGCCGCAGGCCGCAGCGCCCCGCGCGCCCCCGCGCGCCCCGCCCCGCCCCGCGCGCCCCCGCGCGCCCCGCCCCGCCCCCCGGGGGCCGCGCGCGCACGAGCCCCGCCGGGACCCGCCCCCGCCCCGCGCGTGCCCGCGCCCGCCCGCGGCTGCGCGCGACCTTGACCCGTCGCGCCCGCGCCGCCGCGCCCGAGAGCGCGCAGCCGGACGTCCTGTTGGCCGAGCGTCAAGCGGTGCAGGATGAACGGGGCGGGAGGAAGGAGCGTGCGCCCGGAATCCTTGGGCTTCAGTCATTAACGAGTAATTACACAGCTGGCCCGGACGAGGCACTTCCGGAGAGCCACGCGCCAGGTGGCCAGCGGTGGCCAGACGAGAGGCAGATACCAGGGCACTGGCAGGGTGTGCAACCAGTCGGTGAGATTCACAGCTGTGGCCTGCAAAAGAAGACCCAGTCGCTTACACAACCTGAATATCGTTCTCAGTAGGGCACGGTGGCACACGGATGTCATTTCAGGTCTTGGAAATCTGAGACTGGAGGTTCTTGGGTTCAGGTTCGAGGCCAGCCTCAGCAAGTCTGAGACTGGAGGATCACGGTTCGCGGACAGCTTCAGCTACTTAGTGGGACCCTCTGCAACTTAGTGAGACCCTGTTTCAAAATAAAGAATAAGCCGGGCATGGTGGTGCACGCTTGCAATTCCAGCATTTGGGAAGCTGAGACCAGAGGATCACGGTTCTCGGAAAGCCTCAGCTACTTAGTGAGGACCTCTGCAACTCACTGAGACCCGGTATTCAAAATAAAGACTAAAAACTAGGGCAGGAGTGTAGCTCAGAGGTCGGGGTTCCATCCCTAAACCTGCAAAAAAAAAAAAAAAAAAAAAAAAATAGGGCAGGGGATGCCTCTGGGGTCCCATCTCCAGACCAAAGAGTCGGGCGTGGTGGCACACGCTTGTCCCAGCACCTGGGAGGCTGAGACAGGAGGATCCTGCAGGTTCGAAGCCAGCCTCAGCTACTTAGTGAGGCTCTCAGCAATTTAGTGAGAACCTGTTTCCAAATAAAGTATAAAATGGTTCTGGGAGTATAGCCCGGAGGTAGAAAAGCCCCTGGGTTCCATCCTCAGCACCATAAATAAATAAAGAGCCCAAAGAAACCAGGCGTGGTGACGCACGCTTGCAATCCCAGCATTTGGGAGGCTAAGACCAAGGATAGTGGTTCACAGACAGCCTCAGCTACTTAGGCCCTCCGCAACTTAGTGAGACCCTGTTTCAAAATAAAGAATAAAAAATAGGGCGGGGGTGTAGCTTGGAGGTCAAATGCCCCTGGGTTCCATCCCCAGACCTGCAAATAAAATAAAATAAAATAAAATAAAATAAAATAAAATAAAATAAAATAAAATAAAATATAGGAAGCCTGGCGAGTGCACGCTGGTCTACAGGAGGCTGAGATAGGAGGACTAAGTTCCCGGACAGCCTCAGCTACTTAGTGAGGCCCTCTGCAACTCAGTGAGACCCTGTTTCAAAATAAAGAATAAAAAATAGGACAGGGGATGTAGCTCGGAGGTTGAATGTCCCTGAGTTCCATCCCCAAACCCGAAAGAAAAAAGAAAAAGAAAGAAAAATAGAATTGGGGTGTACCTCGAGGGTAGAATGCCCCTAAATTCAATCTCCAGTGCCACAAAAAGTCAATCTTTTTTAAAAAACATAAAGAGCTAGATGTGGTGGCACATGACTATAAACCCAGTACTTGGGAAGCTGAGAAGGATGAGAAGGATCACAGATTTGCAGCCAGCTTCAGCAACTTAGACCCTCTGCCACTTAGTGAAACCCTGTTTTAAAATAAAATAGGAAACCAGGTAAGGTAGCACACACTTGTAATCCCAGTCCTCAGGAGGCTGAGATAGGAGGACAGCAGGTTCTAAGCCAGCCTCAACAATTTAGCAAGGCCCTCCGAAACTTAGTGAGACCTTGTTTCCAAATAAATAATATCGAGCTGGGTGTATAGCTCAGAGGTAGAATGCCTCTGGGTTAAATTCCCAGTACAGCAATAAAATAAAATGGGGTTGAAAATCTAGCTCAGAGGTAGACCATCCCTGGGCTCAATTTCCAGTACCACCAAAAATAAAATAAAAACCAGGTGTGGTGGCACATGCTTGTAATCCCAGTACTTGGAAGGCTGAGATGGGAGGATCGCAGGTTCTCTGCTGGCCTCAGCTACTTAGTGACACCCTCTGCAACTTAGTAAGACCCTATTTCAAGATAAAGAATAAAATAGGGCTAAGAGTATAGCTTGGAGGTAGAATGTCCCTTGATTCTATCCCTAGTATGGCAAAAAATAACAACAACAACAACAACAATAACAACATCGTCATCATCATCATCATCACCATCATCATCATAATAACAGATAAAATATAAAATGAGGCTAGGGGAGTAACTCAGAGGTAGAATGCCCCTGGGTTCAAGCCACAGTACCAATAAATAAATAAATAAATAAATAAATAAATAAATAAATAAATTCTAATAGCTAGGAGGATTGCACAGAAAAAATGTACTTTGTGGTTGAATATAGTAGGTCGAATTTTTATTCTGATGGGGTTGATTTAGAGGATCAACTTCCATTGTTACAAGCTTGAATTCTATATATAGAACAGTTTTTCTTCCAAACTCTCTGAACTCTTAATTCCAGGAGGTTATGTTAGGTAAGGTGAACGTCGGTAACTAAAGAACGTGAACTACTTCCAGTAAACCGTCTGGAAAATGTCCCATACCCTTAGTCATTGGAAACATTTTCATTTCCCAGGGAAGGTTACTGTCTCCTCCTCTTCTCATTCGCAAGCTGGGCTGTGGCCATAGAAAGAAAAATCACTCATCCTGATCTGCAAGTTGCTCACAGTAAAGAGGAGATCGAGCGGGACGTGGTGCTGCACACTTGGAATCCCAGTACTTGGGAGGCTGAGACAGGAAGATCACAGGTTTGAGGACAGCCTCAGCAATTTAGTGAGACTGTCAGCAACTTTGTGAGACTCTGTTTCTGTATAAGAGATAAAGAACGGCTAGGAGCCGGGCATGGTGGCGCACACTTGTAATCCCAGCACTTGGGAGGCTGGGACAGGATAGCACAGGTTCTAAGCCAGCCTCAGCTACTTAGTGAGGTTCTTAGCAACTTAGTGAGACCCTTTTTCCAAATAAAGTATAAAATAGGTCTGAGAGGATAGCCCCGAGGTAGAAAAGCCCCTGGGTTCCACCCTCGGTGCCACAAAAATGGGGGGGGGGGCTAGGAGTCTAGCTCAGAGGTAGAACACCCCTGGATTCAATCTCTAGTACTAAAAACAAACAAAAAACTGCTTTCTGGAAAGTAAATATGATCACAGCTCTGCCCTGCTGACTATCCTTCTGGGTTTCTCCTTACCTTACGGGCAAAATTGAAATTTTGTTTGTCATTCAGGGACCAAATTTAGTTCTCTAGTGATATGAGGAAAAGCAGGCATCCAGGATCTAGTTTAGATAGAACTCTGCTCTGCAGAGGCCGTCTGGCTGCCTTACTGGCTTTCTGTTGGCCCTTCTGACCCGCAAGAGCCCCAGGCCGAGCGGGCGGCGTGGGCAGCGAGGGAAGCCAGGCGCCCTGAGCCCCGGAGGCTCCTGACAGCTCCCCTTCCCACTGTCCTCCGCCGTCCTTCTCACCCCGTGTACAATCATTCTGAGATGAGACGAAGATCCCGGAATAGTGCATGCTGTCCTGTGCCCGTGTGGTCCGTTCATACGTGCATTGTGTGTGTGCTGGGGACTGAACCCAGGTCCCTGCCTACACATCCTGCCCCCAAGCTGCTGCCCCTGCAGTTGATACCGTTTCTCTGTCTTCCACTCACTGCCTTCCCGTCAGTCTAGCTGAATTCTTAAAGACTGCCTAGTACGTTGGACCAGGAGTTTGCTGAAGACAGTTTGTTGATTTCTGTATCTTTATCACCAAACACAGAATTCTTTATTAAATAACTAGATGAATGAAGAACTATGATTGTATGAACTTAAAAAAACTCATTTCCAGCCAACCGTGATGGTGCACACTTGTAATCCCAGTACTTGGGAGGCTGAGACGCTAGGATCGCAGGTTTGAGGACAACCTCAGCAATTTAGTGAGGCCCTCTGCAACACAGCGAGACTCTGCTCCAAAATAAAAAATAAAACAGGGCTGCGGGGTGGGTAGCTCAGAGATAGAATGCCCATGAGTTCAAGCCCCAGTACCGCAAAACAAAACAACAAAATTCATTTTTGCTAGGCACATGCTGGCACAACATAGCTATTCATGTGGCCAAGGTAGCAAAATTGAAAGTTCTAGGCCAAGCTGGGCATGGTATCCACCTGTAATTCCAGTACTTGGGAGGCTGAAACAGGAGGATCACAATTTCGAGACCAGCCTCAGCAACTTGGGGAGGCCCTTAGCAACTTACTGAGAGCTTGTTTCAAAATAAAATATAAACCTGGCGTGGTGGCACACTCTTGTAATCCCTGCGCTTGGGAGGCTGAGACAGGAGGATCGCACGGGTTCAAAGCCAGCCTCAGCTACTTAGTGAGGCTTTCAGCAACTTAGCAAGATCCTGTTTCCAAATAAAATACAAAAAAAAAAAGGTCTGGGAGTATAGCCCAGAGGTAGAAAGCCTCTGGGTTCCACCCCTAGTACCACCAAAAAATAAAAATAAATAAAATAAAATATAAAGTCAGGCATGGTGGCACACACTTGTAATCCCCGCGCCTGGGAGGCAGAGACAGGAGGATCGCACAGGTTCAAAGCTAGTCGTGCTGGCTTAAGAGACTCTGTTTCCAAATAAAAAGTATTTAAAAAAAAATAGGTCTGGGAGTGTAGCCTGGAGGTAGAAGGGCTTCCAGGAAACCCAGCACCACCAAAAATAAAAAATTAAAATAAAATAAAATGTAAAGCCGGGTGTGGTGGCACATGCTTATAATCCCAGCATTTGGGAGACTGAGACAGGAGGATTGCACAGGTTCGAAGCCAGCCTCAGCTACTTAGTGAGGTTTTTTGCACCTCAGTGAGACCCTGTTTCAAAATAAAGAATAAAAAATAGGGCAGGAGTGTAGCTCAGAGGTAGCATGCCCCTAGGTCCCACCCCCGGTACCAAAAAAAAAAAAAAAAAAAGAAATAAAATATAAAAGGGGATGGGTCCAGACATAGTGGCACACACTTGTAATTCCAGAATTTAGGATACTGAGACAAGAGGATCACAGATTTGTGGACAGCCTCAGCAAGTGGTAAGACTCTCATCAACCTAGTGAAACCTTGTTTCAAAATAAAAATTAAGCCGGGCATGGTGGCGCACTCTTGTAATCCCCGCGTTTGGGAGACAGGAGGATCTCGCAGGTTCGAAGCCAGCTGTGCTGGTTTAAGAGACGCTGTTTCCAAAGCAAAATAATATAAAATAGGTCTGGGAGTGTAGCCCGGAGGTAGAGGGGCTTGGGAGGCTGAGACAGGAAGATCGCGCAGGTTCGAAGCCAGCCTCAGCTACTTAGTGAGGCTCTCAGCAACTTGGTGAGACTCTGTTTCCAAATAAAATTTACAAATGTCTGGGAGTGTAGCCCGGAGGTAGAAAGCCTCTGGGTTCCACCCCCAGTACCACCAAAAAAAAAAAAAAAAAAACCAGCTTCAGCAACCTAGTAAGACCCTATTTCAAAACAAAAAATAAAAAGGGCTGCAGATGTAGCTTGGAGGTTGAATGTTCCTGGGTTCTGTCCAGTCAGTGCTACAAAAAAATAAATAAAAATAAACAAGGGCAGAGGTGGTGTATCATAGAGGTAGAATGCTCATGGGTTCAATTCCCAGTACAAAAGAAAACAAAATAAATTCCTACAGAACTCCCCCAAATATACTGAAACTGGAGAAGAGGGTGTAGCTCGGTGGTACTCACCTACCAACCTCAATGCCTAGGAAAATAATAAAAAGGATATGAAAACCTGAAGGATTGCTAAACTTTGTATGAACCTGATTGTGTGACACTGACTCATTCCCAGTTCCGGGGCAACTATGGATTACAAGAGGTCGTTCCCTTTTTAGTCCTAAGACACACAAATCTTCTTTCTTTTTTTCTGGTGGTGCCGGCGATCACACCGGGGCCTCCGGAGCCCTGCGCGGAGCTCCTCCCTCAGCCCGTCCACACGTCCGAGGAGCCTGGAGGGCCTGGTCAAACCGGTGTGGCCATAATCATTTGGAATGACTTCACGTAAATGATCACTTGGACGCAGTAAGAAAGTGAAGATTTCCCTTTTGGAAAGACAATACGAATGATGTAATAGTTATTGGTTCTTATTGTGCAGTATGTGCTCTCTGAGGTGCCTTACAGAGAGTTACTGACTCAGTCTGTCAGAAATTTCCTGGGATGTGTATTATTAAAACAATATTACCAATAATTCAAAAGCATAACTAGTTTAATATATGAAATGTGAAAGCAACTGGACAATACTCGCCAATCAAGTGGAATCTTGGGGTATGGTTCCTCCTGGATAGCATGGCTCCTGCTTTTTTTTTGGCGGGGGGGGGGGTGTGTCTGGGGATGGAACCCAGAGGCATTTGAACTCCGAGCTACACCCCCTGCCCAATTTTTTATTTTTTATTTTGAAACAGGGTCTCGCTGAGTTGCAGAGGGCCTCACTAAGTAGCTGGGAATGCTGGGATTACAAGCATGCGCCACCACGCCCAGCTGGCTTCTGTTTTTTCTAACTCCTCACTCCTCCTCATCCTACTCTTTGGGCCATGCATAATCAACCTGATTAGCTCACAAATAAAAAACAACTTACTAACTGCTCTGTTAAGGAGGTTCTTCTCTTGCAGACCAAAGGCTAATGCATCCTCCTCCCAAATGCACAGGACCTCTGAAGAGCCTCACAGGGCCTGCAACACAGCTCCTAGCCCTCCATCTACCTTAGCTCCATTGTCATGCAGGAAGTAGCCAGAGAAGATCCAGCTGCCTATTTCCCAACATAAATATTATAAAACCTCTGGAATGTGGGCACTGTGAGGTCTGGCTGTGAGGCCTGTCCAGAGGTGGAGAGCAAAGAACTCCAGCAGTGGCCCTAACCATCCCCCTGCCCCCAGCCCATAAACCTGCCTGTCTGGCCCCATGTCAAGACCACCAATGGGGAAAAGCACGACTGTGTAACTATCGCTCCCTCCTAATGCCCCACAAAAGCCCTAGTCTGTAAAACAGGCGCCCCAACTCTTGTGGGCTCTCTCTCCCCAGCAGGTGCCTCCTCCAAGATTTATCCCCAAATAAATCTGTTTCTGCTGTTGAGCTGTGTACTCATGGTCCTGATATTTACCAACATATGATATTTACCAATATAGTCCTCACAACAACGGTAAGGTGGGTTTTTATGTATCCTTATCCCACCTATGAAATACTGAGACAGAGAAACATTTATTTATTTATTTATTTAGGTGGTACTGGGGATGGAATGCAAGGTTTTTCCACCTCTGGGCTACACTCCCAGTAGTGTAGTGGCTACACTACTTTTATATTTTTTTAGAAACAGGGAGGGTCTCACTAAGTTGCTGAGAGCCTCACTAAGTAGCTGAGGTTGGTTTCAAATCTGTGCAATCCTCCTGTCTCAGCCTCCCAAGCGCTGGGATTTCAAGCGTGCGCCACCACGCCCAGCTACAGAGAAACATTTTTAAAAAATGTATTCAAAGTCACAGAGCTACTGAGTACCAGAGCACAGAAACCAGAGTTTACTCTCACACATTCCACTGCAGTTTCTTTAAGTTGCTGAGGCTGGCCTCCAAGCTACAATCCTCCTGTCTCAGCCTCTTCAGTACTAGGATTACGGGTGTGTGCCACTATGCCCAGAGAGGAGGGAGATTTTTTTAAATGTATACAACAGGACAGGGGAGGTAGCTCAGTCGTATAGCTCTTGCCTAACATGTGTAAGACCACAGGTTCCATCCCCAGCATCACCCCCCTACAAAATGCATACACGTTACTAAAATAAAAGATAACTTTGTTAAATGCTTTTCCCCCTTGTGTGTGTGGTATTGGGTATGGAACCTCGGGCCTTTTCACGTGGTAAGCAAGTATTCTACTACTGAACTATATCCTCAGCTGGTTTTACTTTCTGTTTTGAGACAGGGTCTGAGTTACTGAGTTAATCGAAGCTGGCCTCGAGTCTGAGATCCTCTCTGCCTCAGCCTTCAAAGTCCCTGGGGTTACAGGCCTGCACCACTGCAACCCCGTGGTTAAATGCTTTCGTGAAAACGGAGACACGGTGTCAGGGGAATGACTGAGGGATTACTTCTCAAATGGGAAAGAAAGCACATTTGTGTTGGATAGAAATTCAGAGGGGAAAATTCTGCAGAAAAACATCTGAGGCACATAAAAAGACAACAAGCAAACATGGTATCGAATCAAAATTATAGGGGGCCATTGTGTGGACTAGGCCCCTGCACTAGACTCTGACAGATCAGATTAAAATCAAGTGGAGTCACCTAAACCGGGCACGGTGGGGCACGCCTGTAATCCTCGTGACTCCGAGGCTGAGGCGGGAGATCAGCCCGGGCAACTTAGACCTATTGTGGTGTGTGTGTGTGTGTGTGTGTGTGTGTGTGTGTGTGTGTGTGTGTGATGTTACTGGGATTGAGCCCAAAGACATGATACCTCCCAGCTATACTCCCAGCTCTATTTTTTTTATTCTTTTTTCTTTAAGAAAGGCAGACTGCCACGTGGTGCAGCGCCTCATGTGGATGTGTCTGGAGTCTTGGAAGCCTGACTCCCCTACGTTCTCCTACAGATGGACCTTGAGAGCTTGTTTGGAGGTTCTAGCAGGGGAGTGCAACTACTTACCTACCCTTGATGGAAGACCAGTCCTCCTGTATGCGGGGAAGGTCGTCCTCTTCGACCAAGCGCACAGCTTTGGGAAGGACATGGAGCAGTGAGGGAGGAAGGGGACACCCGCCTAGCCAGCCAGATCAGCCGAATCAACCCTGGCGATCAGTGGGGTGACAGATGTCGCAGCCAGATCACCCTCACATCCTTATTCTTTTTTTTTTTTTTTTTTTTTTGTGGTACTGGGGATGAAACCCAGAGGCCTTCTACCTCCGGGCTACACTCCCAGACCTATTTTATATTTTATTTGGAAACAGGGTCTCACTAAGTTGCTGATACATCCGGCATATATCACAGGTTTATAGCTAGTGTCAGCTAACTTAGTAAGGCCTCCACAACTTAGTGAGACCCTGTTTCAAAATAAAGAATAAGAGCTAGGCGTGGTGGCGCACGCTTGTAATCCCTGCACTTGGGAGGCTGAGACAGGAGGATTGCACAGGTTCGAAGCCAGCCTCAGCTACTTAGTGAGGCTTTCAGCAACTTAGTGAGACCCTGTTTCCAAATAAAATATAAAAAAGGTCTGGGAGTATAGCCCGGAGATAGAAAGCCTCTGGGTTCCACTCCCAGTACCACAAAAACAAAAACAAAAACAAAACCTGTGATCCTCCTGTCTCAGCTTCCCTAGTACTGGTATTACAAGCATGTGCCACCATGCCCAGCTCAAAAAATATTTTTTAAGGGGAGGGAGTACCTCAGGATGTAGCTCAATGATAGAGTGCTCTGGATTGATCCTTGATCCCCAGTAACATACACAAACACACACACACACACACACACACACACACACACAAAATACAAGACACAGAATGGAGTCACCATTGCTAAAGTTCCATATCACCAAACTCAAACTAAGCTGTTCATGTGACCTTCCAAGAAACCAAGAAAAAGGAGAGATAACAGCCAGATTTCTCAACAGACCAGTTTCAATTAGCATGATAAATTTTTTTAACACACACACACACACACACACACACACAGAGTCACCTGAAGTAACTCGTCAATCAGTTATTTTTCTTTTGTTTTGTCTCCACCTGACAAGTAAAGAAACTTTGAAGTGGCCAATCTACTTTGTGTTCTCTGTTTCTGCTTTTTATCAGCCTTTCTCTGTCTGTAAACCCTGCCCTGTTCATCTGATTGGAATACTTGCTCTATTTTATGGAATGAAGTGTTACCCCATTCTAGAACTGAAAATAAAGCCAATTAAGATCTTTAAATTAAAAAAAGAAGAAGGAGGAGGAGGAGGAGGAGGAGGAGGAGGGAGGAAGAGGAGGAGAACCAGCCAAGCGTGGTAGCGCATTCTTGTAATCCCAGCATTTGGGAGGCTGAGACAGGAGGATTGCGGTTTGCGGACAGCCTCAGCTACTTAGTAAGGCCTTCTGCAACACAGTGAGACCCTGTTTCAAAATAAAGAATAAAACATCAGGCTGGGAGTGTACCTAGGAAGTAGAACGCCCCTGGGTTCCATCCCCAGTATCACATACAAAAAAAATTTTTTAAAGGTAAAAATTGTTGAGATACCAGAGACAGAAACTTTTAATTTGTTGCTAAAAGCAAACTCCAAGTCAAGCAAGCACAAATACACAGGCCCAGCTCTAATCAGGAAAATAAAAAGGGGAGAGGAGCCCCCACGTCCAGGTGAAGAGGGCATCCCTGATTGGGGAGGCAAAGCTGCCCTGGAACTTAAAAGGATGGCCCAGTCTCCTACTTACTGAGTGGTTGGGCAGGAAGGGCCTGATATTTTTATTTATATTATTATTATTATTATTATTATTATTAATTTTTTGAAGATTTAAAGAAGTTTATTAGAAAGATAGAAATATAGAAAATAAAAATACAGCTCCATACCAGACTGGCATGGAGGGGTGACTCGAAATGAATACACCCTATTTATTTATTTTGGCAGTACTGGAGATGGAACCCAGGGGCATTCTACCTCCAAGCTACACTCCCAGGCCTATTTTTTATTCTATTTATTTATTTATTTATTTATTTATTTATTTATTGTGGTACTGGGGTTCCTGGAAACCCTTCTACCTCTGGGATAGATTCCCAGACCTATTTTATATTTTTTATTTGGAAACAGGGTCTCTTAAGCCAGCGAGGGTGGCTTCGAGCCAGCGTGATCCTCCTGTCTCTGCTTCCCAAGCGTGGGGATTACAAGCGTGTGCCACCATGCCCGGCTTATTCTTTATTTTTTATTTATTTATTTTGTGTGTATGTGGTACTAGGGGAGGAACCCAGGGGCTTTTCTACCTCTGGGCTATACTCCCAGACCTATTTTATACTTTATTTGGAAACAGGGTCTCACTAAGTTGCTGAGAGCCTCACTATGTAGCTGAGGCTGGCTTCGAACCTGTGCGATCCTCCTGTAACAGTCTTCCAAATGCTGGGATTGCATGGGTACACCACCATGCTCAGCTTGGATGGTGTTTTTATGATAATCCCCTTAAGGGATTTCTTGAGGAAGAGATTCTTGCATCTCATGGCATCCTCAATCGTGGTGTTTACAGTTGATATGATTAAGAGGAGGGACGGAGCTGGCAGGATCACACACACGTAAAATCTCAGTACTTGGGAGACTGAGACAGGAGGATCAAGAGGATGATAGGTTAAAGACCAGCCTCTGAAACTCTGACCCTGTTTCAAAATAATAAATAAAACAGGGCTGGGGGTATAGCTCAGAGGTAGAAAACCCCTGGACTCCACCCCCAGTACTCCCTCCAAAAAAGAGGGGGGGGATTAAAAGGCACATTCCATACACTGCAAGAGTGGGGGAGAAGAAAGGCTGCTTTTTTGTGTGTGGATTTTTGGGGATTGCTTCTGGGGGTTGAACCTAGGGACCCTTTGCTCCTGAGCTATATCCTCACTCCACCTCACCCTTATTTATTTATTTATTTATTTATTTTGGTGGTACTGGTAGTGGAACCCAGGGGCTTTTCTACCTCTGGGCTATACTCCCAGACCTATTTTCTATTTTATTTGGAAACAGAGTCTCACTAAGTTGCTGAGAGCCTCACTAAGTAGCTGAGGCTGGCTTCGAACCCGTGCGATCCTCCTGTCTCAGCCTCCCAAGCGCGGGGATTGCAAGCGTGCGCCACCACGTCCGGCTTCTCACCCCCATTTCTAAAAAAGTTTTATTTTGCCAGGCATGGTGGTGCACGCTTGCAGTCCCCGCGCTTGGGAGGCTGAGACAGCAGGATAGCGCAGGTTCGCAGCCAGCCTCAGCTGGCTTAAGGGACCCTGTTTTCAAATAAAACATAAAATAGGTCTGGGAGTGTAGCCCAGAGGTAGAAGGGCCCTGGGTTCCATCCCCAGTACCACAAAAAAAAAAAAAAAAAAAAAAAAAAGAGAGAGAAGTTTTTATCTTGATACAGTGTTGCCTCCGGCTTGCAATCTCCTGCCTCAGCTTCCCTCAGAGGCTGGAAATTATAGGCGTGTGCCTCTAGGATCAGCGCAGTGATTCCAAGGCTCTTAGCAGGTGCTTATTTTATGGAGTCAACGAATGAAGTCCACAGACACCAGGAAAATGAGAGTAGAAAGTTTTATTCTAAAAGAGCGAGCAAGGGGAGAGGCTGGTCACCCTGTGCCCTGGCCGACTCTGGAGTCAGCGGGGGCCGCTGGCACTGCCCGAGGGTAGCCTGGCCAAGCACCATCACTGCACGCTGCATCTCCCCAAAGCGCATTGATCCACAGAGAGAAGCAGGCAAGAGGGAGGGGGCCCGAGAGAGTAGCAGATGTGGGTGCAGGTTTTAGAGGTTTATGTTTAAATCTCTTTCATCAAGATATTATCCAATGACCAAAGTCCCTGTTTTTAAGATTTTCTTTCTTTCTTTTTTATTTTATTTATTTCTTTTTTATTTTTTTGGCGGTCCTGGGATTGAACTCAGGGGTATTCTACCTCTGAGCTACATCCTCGGCCCAATTTTTTTTATTCTTTCTGTTTGTTTATTTATTTATTTTTCTGATATTAGGTGTTGAACATAGGGGCATTCTACCTCCGAGCTACGGTCCCAGCCCTATTTCTTATTTTTTATTTTGAAACAGAGTCTCACTAAGAGGCCCTCACCAAGTAGCTGAGGCTGGCCTTGAATCCGTGATCCTCCTCTTTCAGCCTCCCAAGTACTGGGATTACAAACCTGCGCCACCAGGCCTGGCTCAAATTGTTTCTGACCTAGTTAACTTGTCCCCTGTGGCTGTCAACTCTCCAGAGTCATGAGACTGTTCTCTGTGTTTGTTCCCTGGCCACAGTTCTTGGGCGTAGGTTGGTGCACATATATCTTTGGAGCTTGACATCTTGGCTTTACTACACCCCAGCCCAATGTTTTTTATCCTTTTATTTTGAAACAGGGTAAAATAAAACGGAAAAAAATTAATCAGTAATGATCTCGGTCTTTGGCTGCCAAGGGCAAAACTATTTGAGTTTCATTTTGTCAGAAGTAAATTCCTATGGCACTGTAAATAAATAAGTAAATGTTTACTTGAAAGCAAGGCAGAGTTTGATTTTGCACAAAGGGATGGTGCCACTACTGAGTCAACATGCAGGAACAATATGGAGGAAGGCTGCTGGCTGGCTCATTTTCAGGGTGGCCCTTCTGTGCTTGTTCCTATTGGTGGGAACGAGCCTCTCCATCTTTACGCCATTGGCTGAGGAGATGCAGGGGTGGGGTTGGCACTCACGATTTCCAGGAAATGCTATCTTTACAAGATTATGAGCACAGATAATGTTGCTCCATGGCCGTTGTACAAAACGGAGCCCACATCTAGCTGTTCCTTAGATAGAAAAGGTGATGGTGCACGCTTGTAATCGCAGCATTCCGGAGGCTGAGACCGGAGGATCATGGTTCGTGGACAGCCTCAGCTACTTAGTGAGGCCCTCTGCAACTTAGTGAGACCTGTTTCAAAATAAAGAATAAAAAATAGAGCAGGGGATGTAGCTCGAAGGTAAAACGCCCCTGGGTTCCATACCCGGATCCGCAAATAAATAAATAAATAAATAATAAAAGATCTAATTATATTATCATAATTTCAACACCTAGGTTCAGTCATCCACTCTCATATAACCAGGTTCAGTGACAGGACAAAGACTAGTCTGTTCTTTTTCTCTTACTTGGAACAGAGTTATTCCATTCTTTCCAAAGCTGTTCTTGTAACAGTTTAATGCCCTGCACTGGTCATGAAGAATGGAAATAGTTGCTGTTTGATAAAATTGTGGGTGAAAAGTAGTCGGCCAATGCAGACCTTAGGCAAAGCAAATAGAAGCTTCAAAGCAGAAGCACTGCTCCTGCCCTCTCCGTAGGCCCTGGACTAATATAGCCATCAGACATTGAAAGTGTCCCAAGGCAAAGCGCATAGATTCCACACAACCCGGCCATCACAGCTCAACAACACAGCTCTGCAGAGAACCAGCGGGGCCGCTTCCTGGACCCCCGGCCATCACAGCTCAACAACACAGCTCTGCAGAGAACCAGCGGGGCCGCTTCCTGGACCCCAGAGTCGGTAGAACATCCCACCACACTGTAAGCCAGGGCATTCAGTAGTTTGAAAACTTTTTTTTTTTTTTTTTTTTTTGGCAGTACTGGGGATGGAACCCAGAGGCATTCTACCTCTAAGCTACACCCCCATCCCTATTTTTGGTTCTTTTTTTGTGTTTGAGTGTGGTACTGGGGTGTGGAACCCAGGGGCTTTTCTAGCTCCGGGCTATGTATGCTCCCAGACCTATTTTATACTTTATTTGGAAACAGGGTCTCACTAAGTTCCTGAGAGCCTCACTAAGTTGTTGTGGCTGTCTTTGAACCTGTGTGATCCTCCTGCCTCAGCCTCCCAAGGGCTAGGATTACAAGCATGCGCCACCACGCCCAGCCCTATTTTTTATTCTTTATTTTGAAACAGGGTCTCACTAAGTTCCAAAGGCTAAGTAGCTGAGGCTAAGTAGCTGAGGCTGGCTGCAAACCACAGTCCTGTCTCGGCCTCCTAAATGCTGGAGTACAAGTGTGCGCCACCAAACGGCTAGCCCTTTTCTATATTTATTTTCTAACAGGGTCTTGCTAAATTGTCTAGGCTGGCCTTGAACCTGCCATTCTCCTGTTTCTGCCTCTTAAATACTGGGATTACAGGTCTGTGACACCCCGATGTGTTTTTGTTTTGTTTTGTTTTGTTTTGGGTACTAGGGATTGAACCCAGAGGCATTCTACTCTGAGTTATACCCCTACTACTTTTTATTTTTTGCTTTGAAACAGAGTTGCACTAGATTGCTGAGACTCTCACTAAATTTCTAAAGTTGGTCTTAAACCTGTGATCCTCCTGTCTCTGCTTCTTCAGTCCTGGGATTATAGCATGTGCCACTATGCCTGGCTGTTTTCTTCTCCTTCTCCTACTCCTTCTCCTTCTCCTTCTCCTTCTCCTTCTTCTTTTTGGTACTAAGGATTGAACTCAGGGGCATTCTACCTCCAAGCTACACCCTTAGCTCATTTTATTTTTTATTTTGAAACAGGTCTCACTAAGGTGCTGAGGGCCTTGCTAAACTGCTAAAACTGACCTCTAATCTGCTATCTCCTGTCCCAGCTTCCCAAATACTGGGATTACAGTTATGTACCAACACACCTGGCTGAGTTCATTATTCTTTTTTCCGTTTGTGTGGTACTGGAGAATGACTTGTAGGCATTTTAACTCCAAGCTACACCCCCAGCTCTCTTTTCAATTTTTAAATTTGAAAACAGGGTCTCATGAAGTTGCTGAGGCTGCCTTATGTTATACTCAAAGTTTGGGACCCCAGGAGGAGAGAGACCACCACCACACACAATAATGCAAAAAAGCAGAAAGAGGTTTATTGGGGAACTAGCTCGAGCTAGGGGCCAAGTCCCTCCAATGCAATGGAGTCTTGACGAGGACCCCGAGTCTTTGTTCCAAGGCAGTTTTATACATTTCAGTCACTCAGGCTGTGATTTACAAAGGAGTTATCTTTAAACCAAAAGGAATTTTTACTGCTGTCATCACAAGCAACGACAGGATACTTGGTGCCTCCCATTTGGTTCGTGCCTCCTGCGGTTGGTTGGGAGTTTTTCATCCTGACCCAGGTGCCAAAACTGGCACTTAATTGTCAATTGTATTCCTGGGAAACTGAAACTTAGGCCTAGCGATAGATGAAGCTTGCCATGAACCCATTTCAGTCCTACACTTGAAACTGCGATCCTCCTGTGTCAGCCTCCCAAGTACTGGAATTACAAGTGTGTGCCACTATGCCTGGCTTCATTAGTCTTTAACTGGTTCATCCTCAACATTATTCAGAGAGCTCCATTAACAAAGGAGTAATATTGTGTAGATAAGTGGATAAATACCTCTTTGATGAGCTGGGCATGGTGGCACAGGCTTGTAATCCCAGCATTTGGGAGGCTGAGACAGGAGGATCACGGTTCTATGATGGCCCACTACTTAGTGAGGCCCTTTACAACTCAGTGAGACCCTGTTTCAAAATAAAGAATAAAAAATAGAGCTGGGGGTGTAGCTCAGAGGTAGAATACCCCTGGGTTTCATCCCCAGTACGGCAAAAAAAAAAAAAAAAAAAAAAAAAAACCCGAACAAACAAAAAAACTCTTCTATGGAAAAATGATATACCTGAACAGTTTTAAGTATATTAATGGAGGTGGATTAAAAATGTTTGGGGATATATATATATTTATTAAATAAGATTATAAAGCTTGGTGTGTGGCACATACCTGTAATCCCATCTACTCAGGAGGCCGAGGCAGGAGGATAAATTCAGGGGTAGCCTTGGGCAATATAGTGAGACCCTGTTTCAAAATAAAAAATAAAAAGGACTGTGGATATAGCTTATTGCAAAAGCATGCCTGTAGGTTTATTCTCCCATACTGAAAAACAAACAAAAACAATGTAAGAAGCCATTGTTTATTTGTTTGTTTTTGTTTTGTTTTTGTAGTACTGGGGTAGATCCCAGAGGCTTTCTATCTCTGACTATACTCCCAGGGCTATTTTATACTTTATTTGGAAACAGGGTCTCACTAAGTTGCTGAGAGCCTCACTAAGTAGCTGAGGCTGGCTTTGAACCCGTGCGATCCTCCTGTCTCAGCCTCCCAAGCGTGAGGATTACAAGCGTGCGCCACCACGCCCGCTAAGCCATTGTTTTTGAAAAAACTCCTCCACTGGGTCCCAACAGACCAGACTGAAGATCAAAATGGAGTCATCCATGGTAAAGTCCTTGATCACCAACTGAAACTACTGTTATCTGACTTGTCAAGACATCGAGATAGCTGCCAAATTTCACAAACACGCCCATTCAATCAAGATGATAAGGGAGTCTCCCTTTCTTAATCCTTATACAAAACCTGATATAACCTGTTGCTGACTTATCTTGGGCAATTTAGTGACACCCAGTCTCAAGATAAAAGATTTTAAAAGGGCTGTAGGTATAGCTCAGAAGTAGAATGCCCTTGAATTTAATCCCTAGTATCACAAAATTAAAAAAAAGGAAGAAAGGAAGGAAGGAAAGAAGGAAGGAAGGAAGAAGTTCATTTTTTGTTCTTTTATTCTGCTTACAGCCTTTTTCTGTCTATAAAACAGCTTTTTATTTTTTTTTTCCCCCCTATGGTACTGAGGATTGAACCCAGGGACATTTTACCTCCAAGCCACACCTCCAACCCCATTTTTTTTTTTTCTTAACAATCTGGTTAAACTGGGCGTGGTGGTGCACACTTGGAATCCCAGTACTTGGGAGGCTGAGACAGGAGGATCGCACAGGCTCGAAGCCAGCCTCTGCTACTTAGTGAGGCTCTCAGCAATTTAGTGAGACCCTGTTTCTAATTTAAAAAAAAATAGGTCTGGGAGTATAGCCAGGAGGTAAAAATCCCCTGGGTTCCACCTCCAGTACCATACACACACAAAAAAATAAATAAATAAAAAATAAACAGTCTGGCTAAGTTGCTGAGGCTGTCCTCAAACCTGCAATCATTCTGTCTCAGTTTCCCAAGTCCTAGAATTACAGGAGTTTGCCACCACACCTGGTTAAAATAACATTTTTGCTCAACCCATCAGGACACTTTTTTTTTATTATCATTATAATTATCAGCACTTACTACTAATATAATGGGTCTCATGGTGGTTTCTCTGTATACATTTAACATGTAGATCACATCCACTCTCATTGCTACCTTCTCCTTCCCCTCCTTCCTCCCTCTCAGCCTCCTTCCCTCCCTCTTCTACCTCCAAGTCCTTTTTTTTTTTTTTTTTTGTAGTTCTGGGGATTGAACCCAGGGGCAGTTTACCTCTGAGCTACACCCTCAGCCCTATTTATCTTGAAACAGGGTCTCCAAGGGATGATGAGAGTTTCACTATCTGCTGAGGCTATCCTCTAACCTGTGGTCTGTGGTCTTCCTTTCTCAGTCTCCAAACTACTGAGATGACTAGCATGTACCACCATACCTGGTTCACCATACCTGGTTCTGAGGCTGTCCTTGAACCTATTTATTTATTTTTACACTTGAACTTAGCCAAAAGGCCTAGATATATATATATATATTATATATATATATATATATATATATATATATATATATAATTTATATATATAATTTATATATCATATATTATATATTATATTATATTTATATATTTATATAAATATTTATATAAATATATTTATATAAAATTTATATTTATATAAATATATTTATATAAATATATAAATAATTTTATATAAATATATTTATATATTATATTTATATTTATATATAATTATATATATTTATATATAATTTTAACACAAGGCCTTGGACATGCTAGGCAAGTGTTCTACGACTGAGCTGCATCCTCACCCATAGTTATTTATTTATTTATTTTTGTGGTGCTGGGGACTGAACCTAGGGGCATTCTACCTCTGAACTACACCCCCAGTCCTATATGATTTTTAATTTTGAAACGGATCTCACTGAATTGCAGAGGTTGGCCTCAAACCTGTGATTCTCTTGCCTCCCAGATACTGGACCACAGGTTTGTGCCACCATGTTTGGCTCCTTTTTATTTTTATGTTTTAAAATGGGGTCTCGCTAAATTGCCCAGGCTTGCCTGGGACCTGCAGTTGCATGTGAGATTTCTCTGTTTTGCCAATGCAGGCATTCATAGCTACAAACTTCCCTTTTAGGCTGAGCATGGTGGCATATGCCTGTAACCCCAGTACTCGACAGGTTGAGATAGGAAGATTGCAGGTTTGAGAACAGCCTCTGCAACCTAGCGAGACCTGCTTGAAAACAGAACAATAAAAATAGGGCTGGAGAGCCGGGCATGGAGGTGCACGCTTGTAATCCCAGCATTTGGGAGGCTGAGACAGGAGGATTTTTTTATTGCAGACAGCCTCAGCTACTTAGGCCCTTTGCAACTTACTAAGATCCTGTTTCAAAATAAAGAATAAAAAATAGGGCTGGGTGTGTAGCTCCAAGGTAGGATACTCCTGGGTTCCAGCCTCAGTAATAAACACACACACACACACACACACACACACACACACACACACACACACACAGGGCTGGAGGTGTAGCTCAGAGGTAGAATGTCTTTGAGTTCAATCCTTTTCAACCCTTTGTGTCACACACACACACACACACACACACACACACACACACACACCGCATTCTGTAGCTGTTGGATGGAACATTGTGTAGATATCTGTTAAGTTCATTTGTTCCAAAGAATTCCGATATTTCTTTGTTTCTATTTTTTGGTGTGTGTGTGTGTGTGTGTGTGTTTTACTGGGGATTGAACCCAGGGGCACCTCTGAGCTACACCCCCCAGCCCTATTTTATTTATTTTTTTATTTTGAAACGGGCTCATTGAGAACACTGGCCGAAAACCTGCGATCCTACTGTCTCAGCCTTCTGAGCACTGGAATTGTAAGTGTGCACCAAAATACCCTGCTTTGACGTTTCTTTGATTTTTGTGTCTGGATGATCTACTGTAAAGGTAGAGTATTGAAGTCATCCACTCTTACTGTATTGGGACCTATTTCTCCCTTGGGGTGTGTGTGTGTGTGTGTGTGTGTGTGTGTGTGTGTGTGTGTGTGTGTGTGATGTTTTTACTAGGGATTGAACCCAGGGGCGCTCTACCTCTGTGCTAAACTCCCAGCCCTTTTAAGTTTTTTGAAACTGGATCTTGCTAAATTACCAGACACTGGCCTCAAACCTGCATTCCTCCTATCTCAACATCCCAAATACTGGGATGCACCATTGTGCCTGGCGCACGCGCACTGCCCCTCTCTCTCTCTCTCTCGCTCGCTCTCTCTCTCGCTCTCTCCCTTTATGTCTTATAGTTTTTGGTTTTTGTTTGTTTAATAAAATCAGGTGTGCTGATATTCAGTGCACATATATTTACTAACATAGCTTTTAGCTGGATGTGGTGGCACACGCCTGTAATCCTAGTACCTGGGAGTCTGAGACAGGAGGATTGCAGGTTTGAGGCCAGCCTCAACAATTTAGCAAAACCCTCAGCAACTTGGGGAGACCCTGTTTCAAAACAAAAAAAATTAAAAAGGTTGGGGATATAGCTCAAAGACAGAATGCCCGGGGTTCAATCCCCAGTGCCAAGAAAAATAAAAAAATAAAAAAAAAATTGGGCTAGGGGTGTATCTTGAATGAAAAATGCCCCAGGGTTCAATCACTAATACCCCCCCCCAGAACTGACATAAGACAGGTGAGCAGAAGAAAAGTGCACATGTTTTATTAATTTTTACATGCACATGGAGACCGTCATAAGAAAATAGAAGAAATGTCCAGGGAGGAGAGCTTTTATACCTTTTTTTTTTCTGTGCCTGGTACTGGGATTGAACCCAGTGGCATTTTACGTCTGAGCTATACCCCCAGACAGATTTTATTTCTTTTTGTGAGCGTGTGTGTGTGTGTGTGTGTGTGTGTTACTGAGGATTGAGCCCCGGGGCATTCTACTTCCGAGCTAGAGCCCCCAGCTATAATACAGAAATTAAATAAAAATTTATTTTTATTTTGAAACAGGGTCTCGCTAGGTTGATGAGTCTCACTACGTGCTGAGGCTGTCCTCAGACCTGCCTCGTCCTGTCTCGGCCTCCCAAGCCCTATGGTGACAGGTGTGCACCAACCCTCCCAGCTGCTTTTAAGCAAACGACAAATATATGAAGAAACAAGACAAATAGGCCTCGGCCAAGAGCAGTAACTTGGAAGTTACTGGAAACTTGCGTGGCGTGGGTGGAGAGGGAAGTCCTGGAAGATAAGGGCCACTTTAGTAAGTTTGTTTGTAGAGAGGATTGGGCACCGGTTCCTATGGTGATAAGGTGTCCTTGTCTTCCTGGCACAGAGCGGCCATTTGCTCAAGGAACACGTCAGGGCCGCTTTAGGGAGAGCGGGCAGGCCAGCTGCCCTTTCTGCACCAGCTGCTTCTCAAGTGCCTTCAGCTCCACATAATCAGCAGGCCCAGTTGGTGTACTTTGGGGACACGTCCTCCACTGCTTCATGCTTCTTTTTCGCAGAATCATTTTGGAATTAAATGTTCATCGTTTGTGCATTCACTGTGGGCATTGTGTGCGCGCGTGCATGCATGCGCATGTGCGCACTGGGGAAGGAACTCGGGGTCTTGTGCATGGTAAGCGAGTGCTCTACCGCTGGGATCTACCTAACAGCCCCCGCCTTTTCTTTCTTTCTTTCTTTCTTTCTTTCTTTCTTTCTTTCTTTCTTTCTTTCTTTCTTCCTTTCTTCCTTCCTTCCTTCCTTCCTTCCTTTCTTCCTTTCTTTCTTTCTTTCTTTCTTTCTTTCTTTCTTTCTTTCTTTCTTTCTTTCTTTCTTTCTTTTCTTTCTTTCTTTCCCCGGAGACAAGGATCTCACTATATTGCATAGGCTGCCTCCAACTCTTGGGTTCAAACAGCCCTCATGCCTCAGCCTCCTTAGTGGCTGGGACTTCAGGTTATACCACTGCTCCTGGCTATTGGCCAGTTTTTTTGTTTGTCTTTTGGTGTGTGTGTGTGTGTGTGTGTGTGTGTGTGTGTGTGTGTGTTGCAGTACTGGAGATGGAAGCCAGGGCCATTCTATCTCTGAGCTACACCCCCAGCCCTATTTTTTATTCTTTATTTTGAAACAGGGTCTCACTGAGTTGCAAAGGGCCTAAGTAGCTAAGGCTGTGCACAACCGAGATCCTACTGTCTCAGCCTCCCAGGTACTAGGATTACAAGCGTGCACCACCACGCCTGGCTCAGATATTGAAATAGGAATGAAATGAAGGGTCATGATGTCAAGTACAAGGAGAATCTTACTTTTCCAAATTTCTTAATTCTTCCTATGGCTAGGGGGCCCTTCCTTGCAGCCTTCATTTTAGTTCCTAGAGGTAGTTCACTCATTCTTTCTTTTTAATTAATTAATTAATTTGTTTTGGGTGTTGGAAATTGAACCCAGGGATGGTCTACCTCTCACATACACCTCCAGCCCTTTTAATTTTTTGTTTTGTAACAGGGTCTTGTTAAATTGCTGAGGCTGACCTAGAAGCAATTCTCCTGTCTCTGCCTCCCAAGTACTGGGATTACAGGCGTTCACCACTACACCCAGCAGAGTGTTTTTCTGCTCCTCTTTCTGTTTCTTGTCTTCCCCATCCAGGTCCTTGGCCTGCTCCCAGGCTGCGGTAGGAGTTTCAAGCCACTTTAACAGCTGCACACGGGGCCTGCCACACTTTCCCAGACTCTGCCGCTGGAAACCTCAAACTTCTTAAATAATGTGCAGGGGAAATAACTCTATTTTTATTAGAGGTAGAAGAGTATAAAAAAGCACAAGCCATAAAAGAAAATATTGATGAATTCACCTAGACCTTAGGACTTCTGTTTTTCTAAAGAGATCACAAAGGCTGGCAAGGTGGTGCAGACCTCCAGGGAAGCCGAGACTCAACAACTGCAGATTCGAGGCTGACCTCAGCAATTTAGTGGGACACTGAGCAACTTAGATCCTGTTTCAAAATAAAAAATAAGACTGGGCTTAGTGGCTCACACCTGTAATCCTGGTGCTTGGGAAGCTGAGACAGAAGAATAGAAGCCAATGAAGGCCTGCAGCAACGTTGTGATACCCATAAACTGGACACCCCTGGAATCTCAATATTTGGGAGGCTGAGACAGGAGGGTCACAGGTTCCAGGCCAGCCTCAGAAACTTAGTGAACCCTGTTTCTCAATAAAATAAAATAGGGCTACGAGTATAGCTCGGAAAAAGAATTCTCCTGGGTCAAATCCCCAGCATATCTCTCTCTCTCTCTCTCTCCCTCTCTCTCTCTCTCTCTTCCTCCCTCCCTCCCTCTCTCTCTCCCTCTTTCTCTCTCTCTTACACACACACACACTAATACTAATACTACTACTACTAATAATAATGATCTCAGAAGGCATTTCAACACTTAAGCCACACAAAGGTTAATATTCAGAAGAGACAAACTAAAACAAGTTAGTACAGACACAGGCAGCTGGGCGTGGTGGTCCACACCTGTAATCCCAGTACTTGGGAGGCTGAGACAGGAGGATCACAGGTTCCAGGACAAAGTAGTGAGACTCTTATTAACCTAATGAGACTTTGTCTCAGAATAAAAATAAAATAGGGCTGGTACTATAGCTCAGAGGTAGAGTGCCCTTGGGCTTAACTCCCAATATCTCTCTCACACACACACACACAAACACACACACACACACACACACACACACACACACACGCGCGCGCGCGCGCGCGCGCGCGCATTTTGCCAAAGGAGAAAGCAAATAAAGAGATGCTCAACTGTAATGAGGATAATGCAAATGTAAAGCAAACACAGGCCATTTCACAACAACCAGACTGGCAAAAAGTTAAAGTTGCTTAACATCAGGTGTGGGCAAGAACGTGTGGATCAATCAGAACTTTGAAACAATGATAAATACAGGAGTTTAATGATCACTTTGGAGAATAACTTCTCATTTTCTTCTTTTTAAAATTTTTGTTTCTAGAGATTGAACTCAGGGGCATTCTACCTCCAAGCTATACCCCCAACCCTTTTTATTTTTTATTCTAAAACAAGGTCTCACTAAATTGCTAAACTGTCATGGCTTTCACTTGTAATCCCAGGATTCAGGAAGCTGAGACAGGAGAACTGCAGGTTCAAAGCCAGCCTCAGAATTTATCGAGGTCCTCAGGAACCTGGTGAGACTCTGTTTCCAAGTAAGAAATAAAAAAAATTGGACTGGGGTGTAGCTTGGAGGTAGAATGCCTCTGGGTTCAATCCCTAGTACCTAAATAAATAAATATTGCTGAAAAAAAAATGCTGAGATTAGTCTCAAACCTACAAACCTCCTGTCTCAGCCTCTCACATACTGAGATTACAGATATGCACCACCACCCCTGGCTTAATTTGTCATTTTCTTAAAAAAAAAAAAAAAATAAGCCGGGCGTGGTGGCGCACGCTTGTAATCCCCGCGCTTGGGAGGCAGAGACAGGAGGATCGCGCAGGTTCGAAGCCAGCCACGCGCGCTGGCTTAGGAGATCCTTTTGCCAAATAAAAATGTAAAAATAGGTCTGGGAGTGTAGCCCGGAGGTAGAAGGGCTTCCAGGAACCCCAGTACCACCAAAACAAAAACAAAAACAAAAACAAAAACTAAAAAACAGCAAGCCAGGTATGGTGGTGTGTGCTTGTAATCCAGTACAGGGGAGGCTGAGACAGGAGGATTGCATGTTCATGACCAACCTTGGCAATTTAGTGAGGCTCTCAAAAACTTAGTGAGACTATTTCTAAATAAGAGATGAAATCAGGGTAGGGGTGTAGCTTGGAGGTAGAATGCCTCTGGTTTCAATCCCCAATGCCAAAACCAAACCAAAACAAAACAAAACCCCATAGCATTCTTAACAACCATGGCTTCTCTTCCTATAGTCATATCAGCAAATTCTTGCAGATATGCTCAGAACACTACAAGAATATTCATGGGTCTGCCAGGCGTGGTGGCACATGCTTGTAATCCCAGCATTTGAGAGGCTAAGACCGGAAGATCATGGTTCATGGCCAGCCTCAGCTACTTAGTGAGGCCCTTTGCAACTCAGTGAGATCCTGTTTCAAAAAAATAAAGAATAAAAAATAGGGCTAGGAGTGTAGCTTTTTTAAGCAGAGAAAGTGTTCCAAATTTCTATTATACTATATTTACACTTTATTTTTTTCATGGTGGTTATACTTTTCTTGCCAGCAAATTTTAACAGATATTCAGTTAAAGGTGCCAACTAGCTAGGTGATGTAGTGCACACCTCTAATAGCAGTGACTAGGAAGGCTGAGGAAGGAGGATAGAAAGTTCAAGGCCAGCCGGGCTGGGGGCACACACTTGTAATCCCAGCATTTGGGAGGCTGAGACTGGAGGATCGTGGTTCACGGACAGCCTCAGCTACTTAGTGAGGTCCTCTGTAACTCAGTGGGACCCTGTTTCAAAATAAAGAATAAAAAATAGGTCAGGGGGTGTAGCTCGGAGGTCAAATGCCCCTGGGTTCCATTCCCAGACCTGCAAAAAAAAAAAAGAAAAAAGAAAAAAGAAAGAAAGTTCAAGGCCAAGCCAGGCAAGGTGGCCCGAAGCCTGTAATCCCAGCATTTGAGAGTCTGAAGACAGGAGGATCGCGGTGGACCACCTCAGCTACTTCGTGAGGCCCTTTGCAACTCAGTGAGACCCTGTTTCAAAATAAAGAATAAAAAATAGTGCTGGGAGTGTAGCTCGTAGGTAGAATGCCCCTGGGTTCCATCCCCAGTATCAATTTAATTAATTAATTAATTAAATAAATAAAAAAAGAAAAGAAAGATCAAAGCCAGACTCAGAATTTACCAAGGCCCTGTCTCAAAATAAATTAAAAAAGGGCTGGGACTCCTGGGTTCAATCTCCAGCACCACCCACATCCACACAAAAAAGGTGCCAACTTTTACTGCAACATTCTTATCAATCTGAGTTCATTATTAAAATATTTTAAAGCCAGGTAGCATGGTAGCACACTGCTATAACAGCAGTATTTAGGAGGCTGAGACAGGAGGAGCACAGGTTTGGGGACAGTCTCAGCAACTTAGCAAGACCCTGTTTCAAAACAAACAAATAAATAAATAAATAAGTAATTCAGATATGGTGGTGCATGCCTGTAATCCCAGTATTTGGGAAGCTGAAACAAGAGGATTGCAGGTTCTGGGACAACCTCAGGAAGTAGTAATGAAACGGGGGTTTCTTGAGAGAAAGGGGTTTCTTGAGAGAAAACCCAGCGAGTTCTTGTCTACAGTGAGCAAAGAATGACACCCGCAGACCTCAGGAAGGGGAGTAAAAGGTTTATTGGAAGCAGCAGGGAATGGGGCAAGGGTGGCTGAACACCCCAAAGGGGCTGGAACTCTGGGTCCAGCAGCTGCCTACAGGGCAATACTTGAGAGTAGGCCAAGCCTCTTCCAGAGTCCACGCGATCTGCCAGAAGGGAATAGAGAAAAGTGGCCGAACACCCCATAGGGGCGGTCGGAACTCCGGGGTCCAGTAGCTGCCTTCAGGGTCACTACCCGAGTGTCGCCCGAGCCAAGTGCCCATCAGTTGCAAACTACTTTCTCCCAGAGTCCACGCGATCTGCCAGAAAAGAGGTACAGGTCACCCCTAGGGGCCTGGTCAGCCATGATGTCCAGCAGAGGCCTTCAGGTCACTACTCGAGAGTCGCCCGAGCCACGTGCCCTCATGTGCACTCTGCCTTCTCTCAGGGCCAACACGACCTGACCTGCGAGAGAGAGAGAGAACAGCTCCCCAAAAGGGGACGGGGTCCCGAGCGGGAAAGTCCCCCCTTTGCCATCCGACTGGCCAATGCCTGACCGCTTGCAAGTCCATTTGTGGTTAGGGTGACTTTTGGGATTCCAAGGAGAATTTGCATAGGGCATTTGCAAGTCCTTTGAAGGGTCTCCTTTCAGGAATGCCAGACTTGATCAGTGGGTTTGTTGATTAGGAAACGCAGGATGGCTTTGTGAAGCTCTGATCCTTCTTATCTCTGAGCCTTTGGAATTTCAGGCATTTGTCGCCCCTCAGGAAACTCAGGAAATTAACTTTTTTCTACCAAGGCCTTTTCCCTGTCTGCCTATTTCCTTTCTATCTCCTCAGTAAGATTCTCATCAATCTAGGAAGACTGTTTCAAAGTAGAAAATAAAATCAGGCTGGAGCCAGGTGTGGTGGCGCACGCTTGTAATCCCAGAGCTTGGGAGGCTGAGACAGGAGGATCGCACAGGTTCGAAGCCAGCCTCAGCTACTTAGTGAGGCTCTCAGCAATTTAGTGAGACCCTGTTTCCAAATAAAACATAAAATAGGTCTGGGAGTGTAGCCTGGAGGTAGAAAGCTTCTGGGTTCCACCCCCAGTACCACCCCAAAATAAAATAAAATAAAATCAGGCTGGGGGTTTAGCTCAGGGTCAGAATGCCCCTGCATTCAATCTCTAGTATCACTCACCCCCAAAATAAATAAACAAAAAGAAAAGGAAACTGGGTGTGGTGGCTCATGTCTGTAATCCCCGTACTTGGGATGCTGAGACAGGATGATTGTAGGTCCAAGGCTAGCATCAGCAACTTAGTGAAGCCCTCATCAATTTAGTGAGACCCTATTTCAAAATAAGAAAAGAAGCCAAGCTTGTGGTGCATGCTTGAACTCCCAGTACTTGGGAGACTGAAACAGAAGAATCACAGATTTAAGGAGAGCCGCAGCAAACTAGTGACGCTCAGCAGTATACCGAGAGTCTGTTCCAAAACAAAAAAGGCTAGGGTGTAGCTTGGAGGCAGTGAGGAGGTAGAAGGAAATAGGCAGACAGGGAAGAGACCTCCATAGAAAAAACTTAATTTCCTGAGGGGCGATGAATACTAATTAACTTCCAAGGCTCCAGAAAGAGATCAGCTCTTCCAAGGATCAGAGATAAGAACAACCACAAAGCTTCACAAAACCATCTGTTTACTAATCAACAAACCCAGGAGACATCACTGGAGCAAGTCTGACACTCCTACTGAAAGGAGACCCCTCTCAAAGGACATGCAAATACCCTATGCAAATTTTGAGAGCTGCTTCCCAAACTCCAAGCAATAGAGGACACGCAGACATATATAAACCCCTAGCGCAGTCACCAAGATAATTACCCACTCTGGGAACCCCACAATGGGAGTTTCTCTCTCTCTCTCTCTCTCTCTCTCTCTCTCTCTCTCTCTCTCTCCCTCTCGCAGGTCGCGTTAGCTTTGAGAGAAGGTGGAGTGCAACTGAAGGCACGTGGCCCGGGATACACTCAGGTAGTGACCTGAAGGCCTCCACTGGACATCAAGGCCGACCAGGGCCTCTAGAGGTGACCTGCACTTCCTTTCTGGCCGATCGCGTGGAGAAAGCAGCTTGCAACTGAAGGCATTTGGCTTGGGATACCCTCAAGTATTGTCCTGAAGGCAGCTGCTGGACACCAGAGCCCTGATAGCCCGTAGAGTGTTCTGCCACTTTCCCTATTCCTTTCTGGCAGATCGGATGAACTTTGGGAGAAAGCAACTTGCAACTGAAGGTATTCAGCTTGGGCTACCCTCAAGTTTTGTCCTGAAGGCAGCTGCTGGACTTCAGAGTTCCGACAGCCCCTTAGGGGTGTTCGGCCACTTTTCCCTATTCCCTGCTGCTTCCAATAAACCTTTTACTCCCCTTCCTGCAGTCTGCGGGTGTCATTCTTCGCTCACCGTAGACAAGAACCTGGTAAGGAAACGCTGAGTTTCTTCTCAAGAAACTCCCTTTCATCTTAAGGAAATACCAGGTTTCTTCTCAAGAAAACCCCCTATTTGAGTAGAATGCCCTTGGGCTCCATCCCCAGTTACACACACACACACACACACACACACACACACACACACAGCTAGACAAGGTGGCATGCCCACTAGTTACTTGGGAAATAGAGACAGGGGATCACAGGCTGGAGGCCAAGGGAAATCCTGTTTCAAAATAAAAATAAAATAACTGAGGATGTAGCTTAGAGGTAGAGTCCCTGGGTTCAATCGCCATTACTACAAAAAACACATATAAGAGGCTGGTCACACCCAAATTCCCGGGGAATCTGTAAATCTTAAAATTAATCAAAAAACTATAATTACCAGGTGTACTGTTAATTATCCCACCTATAAATCAATTAAGCAAGACAGATAGGATCTCTTGAGAAACCTATAATTGAGGGGACTTTCAAGCACTATTAATCAGACAATGGAAACCATGTCAAGGATCCAGAAGACCAGAATGCCAGAAGCCATCCTCACATTGTGCCCCCATACCCGCTCTTCACCAGGCTTCCTTTTTTTTTTTTTTTTTTTTTTTTTTGCAGGTCTGGGGATGGAACTCAGGGGCATTCAATGTCCAAGCTATACCCCCTACCCTATTTTTTATTCTTTATTTTGAAACAGGGTCTCACTAAGTTACAGAGGGCCTCACTAAGTAGCAGAGGCTGTCCGCGAACTGTGATCCTCCAGTCTCAGCCTTCTGAATGATGGGATTACAAATGTGCACCACCACGGCCAACACCAGGCTTCCTTTAAAAGAAGAACTAGACACCCAGATGAGATATTGTGAGCTACAGGAGCTCTGACTCCATTTGTTATTAGATATTTTGTGAATCAGGGTTTTAGCACTGCCATTAAAGTGAAACAATGAAAGTGGGGGAAAAAAAAAAGAAGAGTTGGAGCTAGCCAGGTGTGGTCGCACAGCAATGATCAGGTTTGCAGCCAGACTCAAGATGCTTAGTGAGTCTCTCAGCAATTTGTGACATCCTATTTCAAGATAAAGAATGTAAAACAGGGCTGGGGGTGTAGCCTGGAGGTAGAATGCCTATGGGTTCAATCCCCAGGACCACACACACACACACACACACACACACACACACACACACACACACACGGTACTGCCATGGGAGAAAAAAATATCTTCAGAAGAGAGTCCTGAGAAGCTGGGCATGGTGGCGCACGCTTGTAATCCCCACGCTTGGGAGCTGAGACAGGAGGATCGCACAGGTTCAAGGCCAGCCTCAGCTACTTAGTGGGGCTCTCAGCAACTTAGTGAGACCCTGTTTCCAAATAAAATATAAACTGGGGCTGGGAGTATAGCCCGGAAGTAGAAAGCCTCTGGGTTCCACCCCCAGTACCACCACCACTCCAAAAAAGAAGAGAGTCCTGAGGAGTTCCCAGCTTAAGGGGGAAATTGACCAGTGGGGTCTTAACATATGCTATGAAAAAGAATTTCAGCATGTGTCAATAGAGGCATAGAGATTTATTTTTATTTTCTTTATTTTTTATTTTTATTTTTATTTTTTTTTTGCAGGTCTGGGGATGGAACCCAGGAGCATTTGACCTCTGAGCTACACCCCCTGCCCTATTTTTTATTCTTTATTTTGAAACCAGGTCTCACTGAGTTGCAGAGGGCCTCACTAAGTAGCTGAGGCTGTCCGCGAACCGCGATCCTCCAGGTCTCAGCCTCCCGAATGCTGGATGCTGGGGTTACAAACGTGCGCCACCACGCCCGGCTGAGATTTATTTTTAAAAGTAAGGAAAACACATTTAAGGGGGGAATGTGGCCACCTCCAAAGGAAGAGACACATTCTTCAGTTTTTCTGGCTTAAAAATAAATAAATAAATAAATAAATAAATATATATATATACACACACACACATACATACAGATTATACACACACACACACACACACACACACACACACACACATACATACATGCTGGGCATGGTGGCACATGCTTTTATCCCAGTACTTGGGAAGCTGAGACTGGAGGATCACGGGTTTGTGGACAGTCTCAGCTACTTAGGCCCTCTGCAATTTAGTGCGATCCTATTTCAAAAAAAGAATAAAAAATAGGGCTGGGGGTGTAGCTGTAGGTAGAATGTTCCTGGGTTCCATCCCCAGTAACACACACACATGTACACACACACAAAACAACAACAATAACAAAAAACCCACACAGATGTGAACAGTAGATGCTGTTAAGGGGCCTCGTCTCGGTTTACCGGAAAGCTAAAGGGCTCATTCACTTCAGCTGTCTCTTGTCAAGTACAGTATTTGCTTTCAGCAATTTAGGGCAAACGCCTAAAGAAAGGCAACCTGGCTCGGGGAGGGACCGAGCCGTGGAAGAGCTGTGTCACGTTCGCCTCTCATTCTTTCTGGGTAAGCGGCTTACTTTGTTCACTGTGGCTCTGCGGAGACCAGGATGACAGCGCGTCTTTGTTTGCGATGTCTGCTGTTATTTTCTCCCACTGACTTTGTTGGTTTAGTTTCTTGTTAATTCTCACTGTGCCCCCTCCCAGCGGGCCTTTGACGTAGCTTGCCGTCCGCTGCTTGCACAGGAAGGCTACCTTCCTCTCTTTTAAAACAGAAATTCTAGCCAACAGCTTGAAGAGTTTATGGTTGCGGTGGTTACATACATGATCAGGTTCCTCGTGCCCCCAAACCTCCTGGACACAAGTTCCTTAGGTAGAAGCCTCTAGACTACCAGGCCCTGAGAATCTGTCTTTGGCGTGTGTGTGTGTGTGTGTGTGTGTGTGTGTGTGTGTATATAGTATTCTATAAGTTATAGAAGTAGAAATAAGATCTTACACGACAAAAGCACACACATCTAATGAATGCCACCTACTACTATAAAAATTTTTTTTCTAGAAGAATTGCAGGTTCACGGCCAGCCTCAGCTACTTAGACCCTCCGCAACTTAGTGAGACCTTTGTGTGTGTGTGTGTGTGTGGGGGGGTACTGGAGGGTGGAACCCGGGGCTTTGTACCTCCAGGCTATACTCAGCCCTATTTTATAATTTATTTGGAAACAGGGTCTCACTGAGTTGCTGAGGTTGGCTTCAAACCTGTGCAATCCTCCTGTCTCAGCCTGCCAAGTGCTGCGATTACACGCGTGCTCCACACTTAGTGAGACTCTATTTAAAAATAAAGAATAAATTGGGCTTGGTGGTGCATGCTTGTAATCCTCGCTCTTGGGAGGCGGAGACAGGAGGATTGCGCAGGTTCGAAGCCCCTCGCTGGCTTAAAAGACTCTGTTTCCAAATAAAAACATAAAATAAGTCTGGGAGTGTAGCCCAGAGGTAGAAGGGTTCCATCCGCAGTACTAACAACAACAAAAAAGAGTAAGTCGGGCGTGGTGGTGCATGTTTTTAGCTCCAGGATTCGGGAGGCTGAGACAGGAGGATCGGGGTTTGTGGTCAGCCTCAACTACTTAGTGAGACTCTTTGCAACTCAGTGAGACCCTATTTCAAAATAAAGAATAAAATCTGGGGCTGGGGGTGTGCCTTGGAGGTAGAATGCCCCTGGGTTCAATCCCTAGTGTTGAAAAAAAAAGTCAGCTGGGCGTGGTGGCACACACTTGTAATCCCAGCATTCAGGAATCTGAGATGGGAGGATCACAGTTCACGGACAGCCTCGGCTACTTAGTGAGGCCTTTTGCAACTCAGTGAGACTCTGTTTCAAAATGAAGAATAAAAAATAGGGCTGGGAGTCACTAGGAGGTAAAATGCCCAAAATGCCCCTGAACCCAGTACCACAAAAAACAAAAAAAAAGTCTGTCTAAATAGTATGTTAATCCAGGTGAGGTGGCACATACTTGTAATCCCAGTACTTGTAATCCCAGTACTTGGGAAGCTGAAACAGGAAAATCACAGGTTTGAGACTTGTATATTATGACTTAGCAAGACCCTGTTTAAAAAAGCAAAGAGGGGCATAGTGGCACATGTTTGTAATCCCAGCACTTGGGAGGCTGAAACAGGAGGATCATGCAGGTTTGAAGCCAACATCAGCTACTAAGTGAGGCTTTCAGGAACCTAGTGAGAGCCTGTTTCCAAATAAAATATAAAATAGGTCTCGGAGTGTAGCCCAAAGGTAGAAAGCCCCTGAGTTCCATCCCCAGTAACACACACACACACACACACACACACACACACACACACACACACGAAAAAGAAAAAATTAAAAAGGGTTTTTAATTTTTAAACATTTTTTTAAAATTTGGTACTGGGGATGGAACCTAGGGACTTTCTACCTCTGGGTTACACTCCCAGACCTGTAGTATATTTATTTGGAAACAGGCTCTCATTAAGTTGCTGAGAGCCTAAGTAGCTGAGGCTGGCTTCGAACCTGTGCAATCCTCCTGTCTCAGCCTCCCAAGCACTGGGATTACAAGCGTGCACCACCACGCCTGACTACCTGTAACTTAAATACTCAGGAGGCTGAGAGGGAGGGGAAGATCACAGCTTTGAGGCTAGCTTCAGCAATTTAGCGAGATTCTTGGTGACTCAGTGAGACTGTTTCAAAATAAAACTGAGCTGAGTGCAGTGGCCCACACCTGTAATCTTAGTACCTGGGAGGCCAAGAGGATCACTAGCCTCAGCAACTTAGTGCAGGGGTGTAGCTCAGAGGTAGAATGACACTGCTTTAATTTCCAGTATAATAAATAAGTAAATAAGGCTGAAGGTATAGCTTGGAGATGAATCACCCTTAGATTCCATCTCCAATACCACAAATGAAAGAAAAAGAAAGAGAGAAAGGAAGAAAGGAAGGAAGAAAGAAAGAAAGAAAGAAAGAAAGAAAGAAAGAAAGAAAGAAAGAAAGAAAGGGCTGGGGGTACAGTTCAGTTTTAGAATGCCTCTGGGTTCAATCTCCAGAACAACAAGCCACCTGAGATGGATTTATTAGAAATGTCATCAGCATCATGATTCTTCCCGCACATTAGTTTCTTTAGTACAGTGTTTGCAAGGACAGAGATATCAAAGAGTGATAGGCAATTGTATATGCCAGATATAAAAGGCTATTTAGAAAACAACAGGAGAAGCTGGGCATATCCCAGCTTCTTGTAATCCCAATGCTTGGGAGGCTGAGACAGGAAGATCTGGGTTCACAACAGCCAGCCTCAACTACTTAGTGAGGCCCTGTTTCAAAAATAAAGAATAAGCCAGACATGGTGGTGCACGCTTGTAATCCCCGCACTTGGGAGGTGGAGGCAGGAGGATCGCACTGGTTCAGAAGGTGGTTCGGAGCCAGCCTCGCTGGCTTAAGAGACCCTGTTTTCAAATAAAAAGTATAAAAATAGGTCTGGGAGTGTAGCCCAGATGTAGAAGGGCTTCCAGGAACCCCAGTACCACCAAAAAAAGAATAAAAAGATTGGGCTGGAGGTGTAGCTCAGTGGTAGAATGCCCATGGGTTCCATCTCTAGTATTACAAAAAAAAAAAAGAAAAAGAAAAAAGAAAGAAAATGAAAAGAAACAACAGGAAACATGGAATTCTAGTCATAATACATGGGTTGAGAAGGCAGGCACAGTGGTGTGTGCCTGTAGTCACAACCTTTGGGTCTGAGGCAGGAAGATCACTTAGGCCCACAGAGTTCAAGGCTAGCAGCCTGGGCAATATAATGAGATCCTGTCTCGATTTTTTTTTTTTTTTTTTTTTTTTTTTTGGTGGTACTGGGGTTTGAGCCCAAAGGCAGTCTACTTCCAATATACACCCCTACCCCTATTTTTTATTCTTTATTTTGAAAGAGGGTCTCACTAGGTTATGGAAGGCCTCACTAAGTAGCTGAGGCTGGCTGTGAACTTGAGATCCTCCTGTCTCAGCCTCCCAAGTATTGGGATTACAAGTGTGCGCCAGCATGCCCAGCTAAAATATTCTTTTAAATAAAAGGGAGAAAGAGAGAGAGATTAATGCAAAGGCAGGATTTGAAATTTATATATCCTAACAATATTTGAATTTCTATAGGAAGGCTGCAAATTATCAAGTTCATTTTGCATCTTCAGTAATCAAATATATTTTTCGTTATATCTGCTGTTGGTTTCTCCTAACTAATATGTGAACAAAATTTCTGAAGTCAGGTATGGTGATAGCCTGCCTGTAATCCCTGCTACTGGAGAGGCAGAGGCAGGAGATGGTATGTTTGAGGCCAGCCTCACCAATTTACTGAGACTCTCACCAATTTAGCAAGATACTGTTTCAAAATAAAATATGGCTGGTCATGGTGATACAAGCTTGTAATCCCAGTACTTGGGAAGCTAAAACAGGAGCATCACAGGTTTGAGGTTAGCCTCAGCTACTTGGTGAGGCCCTCTAAAACTTAGTGAGACCCTGTTTCAAAATAAAAAATGAAGCTGTGTATGGTGTAATCCCAGCATTCAGGAGGCTGAGATGGAAGGATCGTGGCTTGGAAACAGCCTCAGCTACTTAGTGAGGCCCTCCTCAACTTAGTGAGACCCTGTTTCAAAAATAAGAATAAAAAATCGGACTAGGGTATAGCTTGGAGGTAGAATACCCCTGGGTCCCATCCACAGTACAGCAAAAAATAAGAAAGAAAGAGAAAGAAAGAAAGAAAGAAAGAAAGAAAGAAAGAAAGAAAGAAAGAAAGAAAGAAAGAAAGAAAGGCAAGCAAGCTGGGTATGGTGGTACACACTTGTAATTCCAGCATTTGGGAGGCTGAGACAGGAGGATGGCAGTTCCTGGGCAGTCTCAGCTACTTAGTGAGGCCCTTTGCAACTTAGTGAGACCCTGTTTCAAAATAAAGAACAAGAAATTGGGCTAGGGGTGTAGTTCAGATATAGAATGCCTCTGGGTTCTATCCCCAGTACTGCAAACATAAAAATAAATAAATAATATATAAAAATAAAATAAAAATGAAATAGGACCAGGAGTGTAGCTTGGAGGTAGAATATCCCAGGGTCTAACCCCAACACCCCAATACACACACACACACACACACACACACACACACATATACACACATACACACATAGATAGATATAGATATTGGTATATGGCTTGAAGAGGTAAAACTGTCATAAGAAAACAATAATTTCTGTGGGTTCTTGGCTTCTGTGATTAAAAAAATTTTAACATGCACCAGTCAGAGATAAAGTCAGAGGTTTTACTTAGGAAAAATGAGGGATTCAAGGGGAAGGGCAGTCCATCTTAAGAGGTGGAGACTGTCCTAAGCAAGAGCAAAAGGGCCTTGGCCACTTCTCTTAGTTCTTTTATAGACCTTCGTGACCTAGTGGGGGGTCCCACAGTGGGGGTCTGGACTTTCTCCTAACCTTCAGGTTCCCCAGCAATGGGGAGGGGTGACGAGTGGCTGGTGTCCTTTGTTCTCCTCCTCTTGGGCCCTTTATTTACTAGGCATCTCAGGAATCCAGGTGAGAAAGGGGGCCGTTGTGATTAAGAGCACAAGCTCCTCAGGCTTCTGGCTGAGACGCACCCCACAGGAGTTAGAGATGGTGACCTTTCCAGATTTTAAAACTATACTCTCCTTTTCTTCCCAGTGTGTCTCCTTTCTACCTAAAATCTTTTTGCTTCTCTTCTACATCATTAGAATGACCCTGGATTCAATCCCTGTACTGAAAGAAGAAGAAGGAGAAGGGGAAGGAAAAGGAGAAGATAAAAAAAAGCTGGATGTGGTGGCACATACTTGTAATCCCAGTATTTGGGAGGCTGAGACAGGAAGATTCACAGGTTCAAGGTCAGGCTCCTCAACTTAATGAGGCCCTCTGTGACTTAGTGAGGCCCTGTTTCCAAATAAAAAAAAACGGGGCTAGGGTATAGTCAGAGGTAGAATGTCCTTGAGTTTAATCCCCAGTAATGTGTGTGTGGGCATGCATGCGCCTGCGTGCGCACACACACACACACACACACACACACACACACACACAGAGCAGAATTATTTTTCCAGGAGAATTTATAGTTCTTACTTTTGGATACCGAATTGCCTGAAGGTAGAGCATCATGCCTGTGACACTGAAACAGCGATTGTAGAGTGGACAGAGTTCCTATTGTTGCAGGAGGCTTCGCCCATTGAGAGCAAGACAGAGGCCAGCGTAGGATAAAGCAGGTCTCTTTATTCACCAGTGAGGCTCAGAGAGCAAAGCTCCAGGTCTGAGCTCTGAATAGTGTCTTCATACAGAGTATATATTCCCAGTGAGCTGGGTCTTGATTAGATCAATAACAGGCAGGGGTATCAACATGGGGGCCCAGGTCAGGTTTAATTTCTGCTTCCTGAGCCATATTTTCTGTATTAGTCCCCACTTAGCTGGGACTGGCTTGTGCCATCTTGGGCTCTACATGGTTGGGACTGGGTGGCACCATCTTGGTGGATTTAGCTGCCTCATCTTGTGGTCCTAGCTGCTGGGAGAGGCCTTCCTTTGTTTACCTCCTAGGGAGGTCTGTGAAGGAAGCTTTATTTTCCTATCTTGTCCCTAGGTTTTTAGCCAAGAGTGATCTTCCAGGACATAGCTGGCTCCTGCCTCACCGTGTTGCTGTGGGGTTACATACCATACTGTTCAGCTATCCAGGAATGGGGCAGGACAGTGCGAGCAAGCCGGGTGTAAGAAGACCCTGCTTAGCAATGGGGACGCTCTCCACTCTCTTACGGGGAGACTGTTTGCTCGACACAGAGGAGGGGCAGAATTAGTGGACAGTGTTGATTGTTTACTCTTTTTAGCCTGTGAACCCCTTTGAGGGGAAAAAGGGGAATGAGAAACTTTGCACTCCACCTCTCTTAACTGCCCATCCCCTTCCCATGCAAAGAAACCTCTGTAGGGAGGGAGGTTTGCAGAGCCCTTTGACCTACTTCTTTTTCAGTGGGATCAGTGGAAGCCAGAGGATGGGATTGAAAGAGGAAGGGCTGCGTAAAATAGGAGAGGAAGCAAGCGCCAGCTGGCTGTAGTTGATGACTCCACATAAGAATTAGAATCTAAATTAAAGATCACAGAAGGGCAGGAGCTTTATGTTCAGTTTGTGCAACCTTTAAAAATTAAGTTATTTGACATAAGAAATTGAGAATTTTGGCTGGACATGGTGGAGCATGTAATGGAGCCCTGCTGTTGGGCTCCAAACCTGTAATGGTGCCCTGCTGTTGAGCACCAGAACTGTAAAGGTGTGAGATGTCAGTGCGGGTTCTTGTTCTTAGCTAGTTTAGAAAAAATATCCAGAACTATACTGCTGTAAGCTTAAGCAATTTTTATTATTACAAAGGTAGAAAGAAGGGACAGCATAATAAAGCACTACATTAGAGGGACACAGTGGAGTGCCTTGAAGATAAGACACTCAAGTTTTATTGAACATAAAACAGTTTTTTATAAGGATTCATTATCTTCCATCCCGCAAAACCAATAGATAGTCTTTCTACCTGCTCATGATGTAGATGCGGGCCCACCCATTATCTCTGGTGCAAGCCTTCCCTTATCTCTGGTGCAAGCAAGCCTTTTATTATGATTATGAGGACTTACTATCTCTCATCTTGCTTGACCAATAGATAGTCTTTCTACCTGCTCATGATGTAGGTGCGGGCCCACCCATTATCTCTGGTGCAAGCCTTTGATCTGACCAAGATGTGTCACTTGGTTAACAAAGTCAGGGGTCACATGGTAACTTCCCTCTTTGAGGAAGGCTTATATGATCCTTCTGCATCCTGGAGGAGAGTTTTAGCCTATCTGTTAAAAGTTATTTATTATATAAACTTGTCTTGAAAATATGAAGGCCCTGGGCTACAACTCTTTTGTGTACTTGGTAATCACTTTTGGTAACAGCTGCCTCCCCTCCCTACCTGAGTGTCTGTGCAGCCTTGACTACTTTTTACATTTTAAAATTAACACCAAAGCCATTTTTCAATACCGGCACATTCCCCATCAGTGCACACTTGTAATCCCAATACTTGGGAGGCTGAGACAGGAGGATCGTGGTTTGCAGCCAGTCTCAGCTACTTGTAAGGCCATCCGCAACTTAGTGAGACCCTGTTTCTAAATAAATAAATAAATAAATAATAATAATAATAATAAAAACAGGGCTGAGGCCGGGCGTGGTGGCACACGCTTGCAATCCCCGCGCTTGGGAGGCGGAGACAGGAGGATCGCTCAGGTTTGAAGCCAGCAGCGCTGGCTTAAGAGACCCTGTTTCCACACAAAAAAGTATAAAAATAGGTCTGGGAGTGTAGCCCGTGGAAGTGTAGCCTGGAGGTAGAAGGGCTTCCAGGAACTCCAGTACCACAAAAACAAAACAAAAACAGGGCTGAGACTGTAGCTTAGAGGTAGGAAGCCCCTGAGTTCAATACCCAATAACACACACACAAAAGAAATTAAGAATTTCAGCCATGCACAGTAGTACACACATGTAATCCCAAAATTTGTGAGGCTGAGACAGGAGGATCACAGGTTTGAGGCCAGTACTAGTAACTGAGTTAGAGCCTGTCTCAAAAAACAAAGACGGGCCACTAGGGGTGGAGCTCAGAGGTAGAATGCTTTGGGTTTAATCACCACTACCAAAAAAAACCTGACAATTTCATGTAAAAAGCTACTTTGTGTGTGTGTGTGTATGTGTGTGTGTGGTACTGGAGATTGAAACCAGGGGCACTCTGCCTCTGAGCTATACCCCTACCCCTATTTTATTTTAATTAATTAATTAATTATTTTTTGCAGTACTGAGTATGGAACCCAGGGACATTCTACCTCCAAGCTACACTCCCAGCCCTAATTATTCTTTATTTTGGAACAGGGTCTCACTGAGCTGCAAAAGGCCTCACTAAGTAGCTGAGGCTGGCTACGAACCGCGATCCTCTTGTTTTAGCCTCCCCAATGCTGGGATTACACGCATGCATCACCATACCTGGCTACCCCTATTTTATCTTTTTTATTTTGAAGCAGAGTTTCACTAAACTGCTGAAGGTCTTGCTAAATTTCTGAGATTAGCTTTAAACCTATGATCCTCCTGTCTTTTTTTGTGTGTGTGGTGGTGGTGGTACTGGGGATGGAACCCTTGTACTTCTGGGCTACACTCCCAGACTTATTTTATATTTTATTTGGAAACAGGGTCTCTTAAGCCAGCGAGGCTGGCTTTGAACCTGGGATCCTCCTGTCTCCGCCTCCCAAGACGGGGATTACAAATGCGCTCCTCCTGTCTTAATCTCCCAAAGTACAGGAATTACAGGCATGCACCACCATGCACCTAGTTTAAGAATCTAATTTCTAGCTTTCTCTCTCTCTCTCTCTCTCTCTCTCTCTCTCTCTCTCTCTCTCCTCTCCTCTCCTCTCCTCTCCTCTCCTCTTCTCTCTCTCTCTCTCTTCCTCTTCTCTTCTCTTCTCTTCTCTTCTCTTCTCTTCTCTTCTCTTCTCTCTCTCTCTCTCTCTCTCTCTCTCGTACTGAAGATGAAACCCAGGGGCATTCTACCTCCAAGACATACCCCTAGCCCTATTTTTAAAAATTATTTTGAAACAGGGTCTCACTGAGTTGCAAAGAGCCTCACTAAGTAGCTAAGGCTGTCCATTAATGATCACGATCTTCCTGTCTCAGCCTCCCAAATGCTGGGATTATAAGTGTGCACCACCACACCCAGTTTCTAGCTTCTCTTATAGGATGGAATGCACCTGGAGGCAGTGATGCACCCCTGTAATCCTAGTACTTGGGAGGCTGAGACAGGAAGATAGCAGGCTTGAGGCCATCTATCTTCCTGTCAACAACTTAGCAAAAGCCTATTTCAAAGTAAAAAATAAAGCTGGGCGTGATGGTACATGCTTGTAATCCTAGTACTTGGGAGGCTGAGACAGGAGGATAGCAGGTTCGTGACCTGATTCAGCAATTTGTGAGACCCTCTGCAACTTAGTGAGACCCTGTTTCCAAATAAAGAATTCAAAAATAGCGCTGGGGTGTAGCTCAGAAGTAGAATGCCCCTGGGTTCCATCCCCAGTACCACAAAAACAAAAAATAAAACAAAACAAAATCTGTGTCACCTTCTGTGAGGTGGAAGAGGCGGGCATTTAAGGGAAAGCCCACAAGATAACAATTCAAATTAAGAATCAAAATTGGTCAAAAGACATTGGTTCCATCTGAGCATGGTGGTGCACGTGTGTAGTCCCAGTACTTGGGAGGCTGAGACAGAAAGATCACGTAGGTTTGAAGCCAGCCCCAGCTGCATAATGAGGCTTTCAGTAACTTAGACCCTGTTTCCAAAATAGGTCTGGGAGTATAGCCCGGATGTAGAAGGCCCCTGGGTTCCATCCCTAGTAACACACACACACACACACACACACACACACACACACACACACACACTGGTTTCCCCAAATCTAATTCTGACCAATTATAGAAGAGCAGATGGGGGACTGAGCTTTGGTGAGAGAGTGCCTGTGTGTTTCGCGGGGAAAGTTGTCTTTGTCTTCTATCTTGATTTAAACTTTCATATTTCTATACCCTTAATTAGGTCTTGAATTTCATTGACTGAAATCCACTGGACAAGAGCCCTGTAAGAGGAGACACTCCTGTTTCAGTCATGGCGCGTTGGTCGGGAAAGATGCGAAGGTAAGTAAAAAGATTTTCTTTTAGGACTTCTGTCACACATTCTTACTGCTCAGATCAGACAGTTTGATCACGAAAGGCTTACCGTTAGACTTGGTGCTGTGCCTCTTGGAATAAGAACTCGCCAGGCACAGTGGCTGGGGTACCCAGGGTATAGGAGAGGGACAGAGCAAGCAAACGGGGAGAAAACCAAAAAGGTGGCACTGCTTGCCTTAAGAGTCAGTCTTGCTAAAAGCTCATGGTTGGCGCTGGGATTACTTGATCCCAAGACAAAGCTAGTTCCCCACCGGCTGATGCACTGATGCCACAGGGCGAGGGGAGCAGTTGGCCTACAAGTCATGACCCACCCAGCTCCTTGTGCAGGGAGCCAAGAGCTGAGGCACACACACGCACACGCATGCAGGAATTTGACTGGGCAGTCCACAGTCTCATGAGAAAAACAATGGGTTTTCTCTGCAGCCGACATACAAATGTAGCTTTGTGAAGGGGTCAAATCATGTGTGGGTCACTATAGATTCCAGGAGTTACTTCCTCTAAACAGAGGCGGGGGGGGGGGGGGGGGGAACAGAAGCAGCAGTCAGAAAGCCATCTCTAACTTAGCTAACTTGTATGTGAAGGCATGGCCCTAATTACACTCTCCGAGCTACTACAAACCTGCTTAGAGAGCAAGTCAGAACTGGAGGAAACAATAGTCTCTTGGTTGCCTGGACACTACGTAGAGACATCTACCATCTACCATTGGCCAGTTTCTGGCCATGGGGAGGATTTTAGACCCCTGGTCACATGGTATAGCAGGAAAAAGAACAAAGAAAAGCTCTCCACCACCCCAAATTTAATATGCATGAGAAGGGAGGTGTCTGCTGTAAGCCACCCCTCTGGGCCCACTTACCTGCTGACTCTGGGAGGGATGAACTCTGGGAGGGATGAACTCTGGGAGGGATGAACTGCCCCCTTCCATGGTGTAACTGATAATATCTCACACCCGGGCCTCCAGGCTGCTGGTCAGACTCACAAAGGACTGCTGCCTGGGTAGGTACATACTTGAGACAGATAAATAGGTTGGTTAGGCACAGACAAATTGAGGCCAATGGACCAGAAAATAAATTGTTTTAATGTTTTTTTGTAAAAGGCCTGTAACATAATTCTATTTTCTAATGTGCTTTGTTGTCTGAAAGCCAATGCTAAGATTACACTCTAAAAGCCGATGCTAAGATTCCAGAGCTCTGTATTATAGCAATTTTGACAAGAAGAAAAAAAAAAGTCTTTTAAACAAGCACCTGTACAAATTTATAGCAAGAAAAAAAAAATGTGCTATTTCAGTGGTAACAAAAAGTAGCTGTACTAAAACCATTTACAATAGTACTTCTACCTTTATACTCTCACACACACACAAATAAAAATAAAAATGAATAAATAAGATATGACATCAATTCCCAAAACCTCCTTCCAGTTAAATCCTTAAAAGATGCTGTAAAGCTAAATTGTCATTCTTGAGGTTTTAAAGGTCCAGAACCACCGGACACTACAAAAAGTAGAAATTCCTATTCCTATAAATTCCTGGAGGATCTAAGTCTTGTTGAAAATCCTACAAACAAAAAGGCCTGTTTAGGTGAAGTTAAAGATAATATGCTTGGCTTACAGATGACTCTATTGAATATGCTAAAAGAGAAAATGAGCATAATAAATTGGTGACTTGTTTTATTTATTAGTCATTATTAGTAACATTAATTTTTAATAAATTTTTATTGGTGTATTGTAGTCATACTTCTTAATAGGATAAAAAAACTTGAGATATACATGCACACATCAATCAGCCCTTATCCAATCCCCTCCCCCTCCCTCCCCCTCCCTCCTTCCATGCTTGGCTTCCTGATTAACTTTGCTATGTTAGTTTAAGTACGTTATTTGCTCTAACGAATTTTCCTCTTCCCCCTCTCATCCCCTCAGATAGTTCACTTTAATTGCTCCTCTATAGGATCTCTTCTTCATCTAGAGTTCCTCCTGTTACCCATCTCTCCCTAGTTTTTACACATTAGGGAAAGCATCTGATTTCTTATTTTTTTGTGACATTTCACTGAAAATCCCATAATTCTGTTCTCCTTTATGGCTGGGCAAGTAACATTAATTTTTAAGTACTTTTATTTTATTTCATTTAAAAATAAGCTATTTAATTTGGGGGGGTTACAGGACCTGGGGGCCCTGTACCTCTAAGCTTCACTCTCAGCCCTTTTTTAAAAAAAATTATTATTATTATTTCTTGTGAAACACAGTCTCACTGGGTTGCAGAGTCTTGCTAAATCACTAAGGCTATCCTCAAACCTGTAATCTTCCTATCTTAGCCTTTCAAGTACTAGGATTACAAGTGCATCACCATGCCCAGCTATTTACATTTTTTAAAATAAGCTTTATTTCTAAAAGCTATTTAAAGTTTTGCTCTCTCTCTCTCTCTCTCTCTCTCTCTCTCTCTCTCTCTCTCTCTCTCTCTCTCTCTCTCTCTCTCTCCTCTCCCTCCTCCTCTTCTCTTCCCGTCCCTTCCCTTCTCTCTCCCTCTCCTCTCTTCTCCTCCTCCTCCTCCTCCTTCTTCTTCTTCTTCTTCTTTTCTTCTTCCTCTCTCTCTCTCTCTCTCTCTCTCTCTCTCTCTCTCTCTCTCTCTCTCTCTCTCTCTCCTGGAGATAGAGCCCAGGCACACTATACCACTGAGCTATATCCCCAGCCCTTTTTACATTTTTAATTAATTTATTTTGGTGATGGGGATTGAACCCAGGAGCATTTTATCTCTGAACTATATCACTAGTTTTTTTTCTTTTTTCTTTTCTTGTTATTGGGGTTTGAAACCATTGGCATTCATTCTGCTGACAGTTTCACTTAGTGGCTGAGGCTGGCTTTGAGCATCCCTGTACCACAAAATAAATAAATAATAAATGTAAAAATAAATACATAAATAGGGCTAGAGAGGTTGCTCAGTGGTAGAGTGACTTTGTTCAATTCCCAGCACCGCGAGCACGCACGCACGCACACACACACACACACACACACACACACACACACACACACACACACAAGCGATCTAGAGTTAAAGTATATGGGGAATCTGGGTATGGTGGTGCATACCTGTAAACCTAGTACTTGGAAGACAGACAGGAGGATTACAGAATCAAGGACAGCCTCAGCAATGTAGTGAGACTTTCAGCAAGCTAACAAAACCCTGCTTCAAAACAAAAAATACAGCTGGGTGTGGTGGCGCACACCTGTAGTCTCAGTGTTTGGGAAGCTGAGACAGGAAGATCGCAGGTTCAAAGGCAGCTTCAGTAATTCAGTTAGACCCTCAGCAACTTAGCAAGACCCTGTTTACAAATAAAAAATAAAATAGAGTTGCGGGTGTAGCTCAGCTGTAGAATACTCCTGGGTTCGACTCCCATCACCACACACAAAAAAGCTAAAAACAAACAAACAAACAAACAAACAAATAGCGCTGGGGATGTAGCTCAGAGGTAGATTTCCCCTGGGTTCAATCTCCAGTGCCAAAAACAAAAACAAACACAAACATAAAACCAGGGAGGCAAAAAAAAAAAAAAAAAAACCCCAGCACCTCAGTGCCATAGTCTAGAAAGAATTGGAATATGCTCAGATTTTGATGTCAGTGAGGTTTAGGGGTTCTGGGACCAACCTAATACTGAGGAAAAAGTGTCTCATTTTACATAAAAGGTGATCCGATCCCGAGTGTTTCCCGTTACCTGGACAACTTAACCTACGTAAAAATGTACTAAATATTGGTGGATTTATTGAATAAGTATTTTCTGACCATCTAAGGCAGTATGCTAGGCTCTGATGGGATTACAAGTATTGGGAATATAACATGAACTGTGTCTATGGTAGAGGAGGGGCAATCTGCCAGTATTTTAGATTAGGTATTATAGCTTTGTTTATGGGCCAATAGATAAGACATTATCTTCTCAGTTAACATTCTAAAAAGATTCACCTAGTACTTTTCCTTTACCATTAAAAACCTTCAGAGTATATTCATTGGATTCCTCAGCAGGCCAAGCAGAAAGGAACAAACTGACCTGTATCAGTGTATTGTTTTGCATTTAAATAGCATCTTAGTTCCCTGGCTGCCTGAAGTGAATGTTCATTGCCGTACTCATCTCTGTTGAGCAAGAGGATTACTGAGTTCTATGCCACAATTAAAATGAAAAATCCCACCTCTCTGATGAACAGGAATGTCTAGATGTTGGCAACTCAAAAACCTATGCAAATCAGAGCCAGGTGTGATGGCGCGCGCTTGTAATCCTAGTGCTTGGGAGGCTGAGACAGGAGGATCGCACAGGTTCGAAGCCACCCTCAGCTACTTAGTGAGGCTCTCAGCAAATTGGTGAGACCCTATTTCCAAATAAAGTATAAAAAATAGCTCTTGGAGTATAGCCCCGAGGTAGAAAAGCCCCTGGGTTCCACCCTCAGTACCACAATTAAAAAAAAAAAGCTGGGCTTGGTATATGCTTGCAATCCCAGGGCTTGGGAGGTGGAGACAGGAGGATCACACAGATTCGAAGCCCCTCGCTGACTTAAGAGAGCCTGTTTCCAAATAAAAAATATAAAATAGGTCTAGGACTGTAGCCCACAGGTAGAAGGGTTCCATCCCCGGTACCACCAAAAAAAAAAAAAAAAAAAAATATAAAATAGGTCTGGGAGTTTTGCCCAGAGCTAGAAAAGCCCCTGGGTTCCACCCCTAGTGCCACATACACACACAACAAAAGAATAAATAGGGCAGGGGGTGTAGCTCAGAGGTCGAATGCCGTTGGGTTCCATTGCCAGACCCGAAGAAAAAATAAAAAAAAGAAACATATGCAAATAAGAAAAAAGATCATGTACACCCTTAAGCAATGACAGTCTCTCCTGAAAGTGATTTCAGGTTTACAAAGTTACAGCTCTGAGCTGCTTTCTTCAAAGTAGTTGTGAGCATGTCTTTGAATTTAAATATCATTTGCTTAAACTGTACATTTCTCAGCACAAATCCTTTTTTTTGGGGGGGGGGTTCTGGAGATTGTATATGGGGTGGGGCTGGGGCTTTCTACTTAAAGGCCACACACTCACCACACCCCTTTTATTTGAGTCAGCATCTCCCTAAATTGTCGAGGTTGGCCTTGAACCGGAGATTTCCTGCTTTAGCCTCTGTCTTGACCAATTATTCTCATTGCTGTAATCCCAAACAACTGAACACACAATTAATTAATTTATTAATTTATTTATTTATGGTACTGGGGATGGAACTCCGGGGTCTCTACCTCCAGGCTACAGCCCCTACCTATTTTTTTTTTTTTTTTTTTGGTGGTACTGGGGTTCCTGGAAGCCCTTCTACCTCTGGGCTACACTCCCAGACCTATTTTTATATTTTTATTTAGAAACAGGGTCTCCTAAGCCAGCGCGCGCGGCTGGCTTCGAACCTGCGCGATCCTCCTGTCTCCGCCTCCCAAGCGCGGGGATTACAAGCGTGCGCCACCACGCCTGGCTACCTATTTTATATTTTATTTGGAAACAGGGTCTCTTAGGCTAGCTGAGGCTGGCTTTGAACCTACACGATCCTCCTGTCTCAGCCTCCCAAGCACAGGGATTACAAGCGTTCGCCACCACGCCCAGCTGAACACACAATTTTATTTATTTATTTATTTATTTATTTATTTATTTATTTATTTGGGGGGGACCTTATTTATTTTTTATTTTATTTATTTATTTATTTTTTGGTGGTACTGGGGATGGAACCCAGGGGCCTTCTACCTCTGGGTTACACTCCCAGACCTATTTTATATTTTATTTGGAAACAGGGTCTCTTAAACCAGCTGAGGCTGGCTTCCAACCTGTGCGATCCTCCTGTCTCAGCCTCCCAAGCGCGGGGATTACAAGCGTGCGCCACCACGCCCGGCTGAACACACAATTTAAGGGAAGGAACATTTATTTGCTCACAGTTACTTAGAAATTCCATGTTCAGTCCATGTGAGGCCAGGGTCTACAGAGCTCAGGTACAGCAGCGGGAAGCGAGTTCTTCTCTCATGTCTTGGAGTCAGAAGCAAGTTTCCCACATTGTTTGTGTGAGGGCCAGAGGGCCATTCTAAATTCAAACCATGATGGTCTCCAAATACTGGGATTATAGGCATGCGCCATCACACATGGTCACTAATCTTTTTTTTTTTTTTTTCTTTTTGGTGGTTCTGGAGCTTGAATTCAGGGCCTCATGCATGCTAGGCAAGGGCTAACATGTTCACTGAGCTGCTACCCCAGCCCCAAATTTTGTTTTTAGTTTTACTATTATTATGAAAATATCAAATCAGGAAGATTAATAATATTGATGGGAGGCTGAGCATGGTGGCGCACATTTGTAATCTCAGTACTTGGGAGGCTGAGACAGGGGGATCACACGGCTTCTAAGCCAGCTTCAGCTACTTAGTGAGGCTCTCAACAACTTAGTGAGACTCTGTTTTCAAATAAAATACAAAATAAGTCTGGGAGTAGTCCAGAGATAGAAACCCCCTGGTTCTAGCCCCAATAACACACACACACACACACACACACACACACACACACACACGCACATTGATGGCAAAATAATTAGTAATAAATAGAGTTTTGTATTATAGATCCTGAGCAAGTTCAAATAGCAGGATATCAAAGAAGTGTTTTACTGGTGAGCGATTTTGCCTGCTATGGAACAGGCAGCATATTGAAGGAGATCACCCAGGCTCAGGAATTTCTATGCCAAAGATTGTTCTTATATATTATCTACCACTCTTCCATAGTCAACCAGACTCAGATAAATTATTACTTAATTTTAGAGACTCGTAGAGACGTTCTAGACTAGACTTCACTGACCTTCTTTCTTCCTTTTCTTTCTTTTCTTTTTGGGTACAGGGGGTGAAACCACCAGGGACATTCTACCTTCAAGCTAAACCCCAAGTTTATCTTATCTTTTGGCCCATAAACAAAGCTATTAAAATACCTAATCTAGACAGGCATGGTTGTAATCACACTTGGGAGGCTGAGACAGGAGGGTAGTGGGGACAGTCTCAGCTACTACTCTGTGAGGCCCTTAGCAACTCAGTGAGACCCTGTTTCAAAAGAAAGAATAAAAAATAGGGCTAGGGGTGTATCTCGGAAGTAGAATGCACCTAGGTTCCATCCCCAGTACTACAATCAATCTATCAATCAATCAATCAATAAGTAAATAAAATACCTAATCTAAAATACTTGCAGATCATCCCTCCTACATTGTAAGCTTCTTAGAGACACAGTTATTTATTTGTTTTATTTACTGATATTGGGGAATTGAACCCAGAGGCATTCTACTTTCAAATTATACCCCCAACCCGATTTTATTTCTTATTTGGAAACAAGGTCTTACTAAGATGTGGAAGGCCTTGCTAAGTTGCTGAGGCTGGCTTTGAACCTATGATTCTCCTGTCTCAGCCTCCCAAGTACTGGGATTACAGTTATGCTCTATCATGCCCGGCTAGAGACAAACTTATTAATTGTTATAATCCTGTTGGAGCCTAACGCTGCTTTAGATGGTCAGTAAATATTTATTAAATACATCCCAAGATGGGCATGGTGGCGCATTGTAATCCCAGCATTTGGGAGACTGAGACAGGAGCATTGTGGTTCGCGGACAGCGTCAGTGACTTAGTGAGGCGCTTTGCAACTCATTGAGACCCTGTTTCAAAATAAGGAATAAAAAATAGGACTGGTGTAGCTTGGAGGTGGAATGCCCCTGGATTCCATCACCAGTACCACAAAAAAAAAAAAAGAAAAAAAAAGAAGGAAAGAAAGAAAGGAAGGAAGGAAGGAAGGAAGGAACTGTTGAGAGCCTTGCTAAATTGCTGAGGTTGCCTTGGAATCTGTCTTCTGTCTCCGCTTCCCAAGTACCAGGATTGCAGGGATTCCAGGCATGTACCAACACACACTGTTTGATTTTGCTTTTGTTGTTGTTTTGTGGTACTGGGAACTGGGAGTTGAACCCAGGGGTATTCAACCTCTGAGCTATACCCCCAGACCTATTTTTTATTCTTTTTTTTTTTTTAACTCCGTCTCACTAAGTAGCTGGAGGCTGCCTACAAACTTGCGATCTTCCTGTCTCAGCCTCCCAAGTACTGGGATTACAAGCGTGCGCCATTAAGCCTGGCACCACCATAGATATACATAATTTTAACATCACTTTACCTCAGTAAAGCTAAGGAAGAAATGCATCACCCAAGTCAGATGAACTAATGGCTGGATAGAGGACTGGTCTATGAACACATCTGTGATAAACAGGTAGAGCAAAAACAGTGTAGATTCTGTATGGTGGATATTTATGCTTCTGGACATTTTTTTTTTTTTAGTTTTGTCCCCTTTTCTCTCCCTTCCTTCCTTCTTTTGTTTTGTTTTGTTTTCTTTTTTTTTCTACCTCCGAGGTATACCCCAGATCTGTTTTGTTTTTATTTTGAAACAGGGTCTCACTAGGTTGATGACAATATAACTACTTGCTAAGGCTGTCTTTGAACCTGCAATCCTTCTCTCTGAGCCTCCCAAGTACTGGGATTACAGGTGTGAGCCACCATACCCAGCTTTCTTTTATTTTTTTAAAAAATAGGTTCTAACTATGTTACTGAGACTGGCCTTAAACTTGCAATCATCCTGACTCAGCCTCCCAAGTATTAGAATTACAAGAGTGCACCACCCCTCCCAGCCTTCTGGAAAATTATTTATTTATTTATTTATTTATTTATTTATTTATTTATTTATTTATTTATTTATTTATTTGTAATACTAGGGATGGAACCCAGGAGCATTCTACCTCTAAGCTACCCTCCCCAGCTGTTCCAAAGATTCTTTAACCATTTTTCTACTTCCTGGCACAAGATATTCTATGCTCTTCTTCTGTCTCTACCCTCAAGAGGAAAAATAAAGGCACTAAGTCTACTGCCAGATGTCTTCACTACTATTGCTGTGTCTTTCTAGGCCCTCTCTGCAGAAAAAGCTAGGAAAAAATGTATCTAAACACTCATTAAACTGGTTGTGGTGGCCCACACTTGTAATCCCAGTACGTGGGAGCCTGAGACAGGAGGATGGCAGGTTCACAGTCAGCCTCAGCTACTTAGTGAGGCCCTCCACAACTTAGTGAGACCCTGTTTCAAAATAAAGAATAATAATAATAATAATAATAATAATAATAATAATAATAATAATAATAAACAGAGCTAAGGGTGTAGCTCAGAAGTAGAATCCCCCTGGGTTCAATTCCCAGTTCCACAAAATGAATGAATGAATGAATGAATGAGTGAATGAATGATAAATAAATAAAAATGAACACTCCTTAATAGATTTAAGTGTTAACCAGACATGGTAGCATATGCCTGCAATCTCAGTACTTAAGAGGCTGACATTGCAGTTTGAGGGCAACCTCAAAAACTTAGCAAGACCATTCCAAAATAAAAAATAAAATAGAGCTGGGTACAGCTAGAGGTAGAATGCCCCTGGGTTCAATACCTAATACCAAAAATATATATATGTATTATGTCTGCATATCTGCCTATGTATCTATGTATCTAAAATAATAAATCACATTGATTCTCCCAATTCTAAGTGAGTTCATACTATCCCTCCCCTTTTGTGCATTTGTAATATATGTACCTGTGTATGTATATAGATATAATTATAAATATATATGTGTATGTATACATATATTTTGTTGTTGTTATTATTATTGTTATTACTATTATTTTCTCTGTGTGTGTGTGTGCATCAAAATGTGACAGAAATGAGTAATAATACATTGCATAAAATAAGATTCCACTAGTCCATGTTGAATAAATAAATAAACTGGGAAAAGGTTTTATTTACCATAGAATGCCAACTACAAAAGGTAGAAAAAAGCTGGGCGTGGTGGCACATGTCTTTAATCCCAGTACTTGGGAGGCTGAGGCAGGAGGATCGCAGGTTCCTGGCCAGCCTCAGTAACTCAGTGAGCCCTGTTTCACAATATAATAATCAAATAGGGCTGGGGGTATAGATCAGAGGTAGAGTGCCCCTGGTTCAATCCCCAGTAACACACACACACACACAGTAGAAGAAATGATGAAGTTAGACATTAGTGGATGCTAAAACTCGTGGGTAATTATAAAACAGAATATTTACAAAGCACAAAATACCACTGGACAGATGACTTAGTAGTTGCATAGGGAAAATATTAACTTTGCACATGGAGAAATCTGGTGGCCACTACCTTTGGCTAATGATTAAAGCTAGCACTGGCAATGCGGGAACAACCTGACACGATGTGTTCCCTGATACGATGCTCTAGGAATGCTGCGGTGTCGCTTCTGTGGTGTTCTTGCCAAAACTGCAGAACCTGAATCTAATCATGATGAAACATCAGACAAAAGCAAATTCAGGGACATTCCACAAACTATCTGGCCTGTACTCTTAACACTTGAGAAACTATTCCTGATTAAAAGAGATCAAAGAGCCGGGTGTGGAGGCGCACGCTTGTAACCCCAGCATTCGGGAGGCTGAGACCGGAGGATCGCACTTCGTGGGCGGCCTCAGCTACTTAGTGAGGCCCTCTGCAACTCAGTGAGACCCTGTTTCAAAATGAAGAATAAAAACTAGGGCTGGGGGTGTAGCTCGGAGGTAGAATGCCCCTGGGTTCCATCCCCAGTACCACAAAAAAAGAGATCAAAGAGTTATTGCCTCTGAATACAGTATGTAATCCTGGGCTGGATCCAAGGGGAAAAAATAGCTATGAAGGACTTTGTGATACGGATTTTGGATTAGATAATTTTATAGTACCAATGTTAAGCTTTTGTTTTTAATTGTGTGTGTGTGTGTGTGTGAGAGAGAGAGAGAGAGAGAGAGAGAAAGAGAGAGAGAGAGAGAGAGAGAGAGAGAGAGAGAGAGAGAGAGAGAGAGAGAGAGAGAGAGAGAGATATCCTGGGCCTCATCTCTGGTGTGCTAAGCACATGGTCTCCCACTGAGCTGTACCCTCAGGCTTCAGTGTTAAGCTTTCTGACTTTGGTCGTTGATTATGTAAGAGAATGTCCTTGTTTTTAGAAGATACTCATAAGTATTTAGGTGTAAAGGGCACAGCTGCTCTCTAAACTTGGTAACAATTTAATTTTAAATGGTTCAGAAAAAAATACATATGTATGCACACATGCATACAGACACACAAAGAAACAAATTCATGTATGTCATTGAAAGTGAGAATGATAAAATAAATGGTGCAAAATATAAGCAATTTGTAAGTCTGCTGGATATGTGGAAATTCCTTCTACTTTTCCTGTACTTTTTGTGTGTAAATTTGTAATTATATTGAAATAAATAGTTTAAAATGTTATTTACACTGCCAGCATATATATAGGTAATAATGTGTGTGTGTGTGTGTGTGTGTGTGTGTGTGTGTGCTAGCATGTGTGTACATGTGCATCCAATAAATCCAATTGTGAGACCCAGGCGTGGTGGTACACAGAATCACAGGCTCAAGGCCAGCCTCAGCAAGTTGGTGAAACTTTGTTTCAAAATAAAATAGGGCTAAGCCGGGCGTGGTGGCACACGTTTGTAATCCCCACGCTTGGGAGGTTGAAACAGGAGGATCACACAGGTTCGAAGCCAGCCTCAACTACTTAGTGAGGCTCTCAGCAACTTAGTGAGACCCTGTTTCCAAATGAAATATAAAATAGTTCTGGGAGTATAGACCAGAGGTAGAAAGCCTCTGGGTTCCACCCGTAGTACCACCAAAATAAATAAATAAAATAAAATAGGGCTGAGGGTGTAGCTTGGAAGTAGAATGTTCCTGAGATCAATCTTCAGTACAAAAAAAAAAAGCAATGTTGGGCTCTTGTACTTGTTGTTATAGGAAAACATGCTCTCTCTCTCTCTCTCTCTCTCTCTCTCTCTCTCTCTCTCTCTCTCTCTTTGCGGGTCTGGGGATGGAACCCAGTGGTATTCGACTTCCATGCCACACCCCCTGCCCTATTTTTTATTCTTTATTTTGAAACTGGGTCTCACTAAGTTGCAGAGGGCCTCACTAAGTAGCTGAGGTGGTCCACGAACCACCATCCTCCTGTCTCAGCCTCCCGAATGCTGGGATTACAAGCGTGCGCCACCACGCCCAGCCGGAAAACATGTTCTCTTAATGTTAAATTTGAAATGGGATCCTTGTTAAGAGAAACAAATCTTTCATACTCTTCCTCTTGTCAGGGGGTACCTGGTCCCTGCAGAAACTCAGGATCGGTAGGGCCTTGGCTTCCCAGGCAGGAAGAAATTTCAAAACACACCAATTAGAGACAAAGACAAAGATTAATTTGGGAAAGTGGGGGATACACGTTCAGGGAGGCTGTGGGCCACTCAAGAGGGGGAGCGCGATTGGGGTCTTTACAGTCCTTCTTTTCACAGGGGACCCCGAGAGGGGATGGCTAGGGACGCGTGGCAGGGGTGGGTGACTGGTCTCCTTTCCTTGAACTCGCAGGTTCCTGCCGGTTTACTCCTGGGTACTGGGTGATGCCTGGGCTTGGAATGGTCAGGCTTTAGTGGGGAGATTCTTGGTTTGCCAAGTATCCCAGGAATTTCAGATGTGAAGACAGGCCATCACGATTAAAAAGTGTGGCCTCTTAAAGGTTTTCACCTAAGAAAGTCCTGTAAGGTGAAGTTAAGGCTTATGAAATTTCTAGATTTTTAAACAATTTTTTCCAGTCTCAGCCTCCCAAGGCTGGGATTACAGGCATGTACTACCACGCCCCGCTCTATTTTTTATTTGGAAACAAAAAATAAAAATTGATGAGAGTCTTATCAACTTGCTGAGGATAGGCTTAAATCTGTGATTCTTCTTCTCAGCCTCCCAAATACTAGGATTATGCCCAACTTTTTTTTTTTTTTATGTACTGGGGGATGGAGCCCAGGGGCCTTCTGTCACTGGGCTCTGCCCCTCAGTTTGCTTGCTTGTTCTCCTTCCTTCCTTCCTTTCTTTTGGTACTAGGGATGAAACCCATGGGTGTTCTACCTTGGAGCTACACCCCCAGCCCTATTTTATTCTTTATTTTGAGACAGGATAACACATAATTGTGGAGGGCCTCATTAAGTAGCTGAGGCTGGTTGTGAACCCGTGATTCTCCTGTCTCAGCCTCCTAAGTACTGGGATTGCAATGTGTGCCACCACACCCAGCTCTATTTTATTTTTTATTTGGAAACAGAGTCTTGCTAAATTGCTAAGGCTGCTCTTGAACCTGCAATCCTCCTGTCTCAGACTCCCATGTACTGGGATTACAGGCATGTACCACCACATTAATAATAATAATAATAATAATAATAATAATAATAATAATAATAATAATAAATACTACAGAATGCAGGATGGATGTGATAGCGCATATTTGTAATCCCAGTACTTCAGAGGCTGAGACAGGAGGGTTTCAGGGCTAGGGGTATAGCTCAGAGGTAGAATGTTCTCCTGGGTTCAATCCCCAGTTTCAAAAAAAAAAAAAAAGTCTAGAATCTCAAAGATTTTGTGGATAAATTTTTCATACTAATCACTCATGGTCATTTTGGCATTATGCCAATTCCTTCATATAATCCGTCTTTAGAAGCAGGTAAACAGAGACATCATTGCTTCATGAACAGTTTTTGGGGGGACTGGAGATGGGACCCAGAGGCTACCACGAGCCCTATTTTTTTGTGTGTGTGTGGTACTGGGGATGGGACCCAGGAGTATTCTACCTCCAAGCTACACCTTCAGCCCTATTTTATTCTTTATTTTGAAACAGGGTCTCACCAACTTGTGGAGGGCCTCACAAATTACTAAAGCTGGCCTCAAACCTGCAATCCTCCTATCTCAGCCTCCTGAGTACTGGAATTATAGGCATGTGTCACTCAGCCTGGCATGAAGAAGTTTTATTTATTTATTTATTATTTATTTTGTGGTACTGGGGATGGAACCCAGGAACATTCTACCTCAAGCTACATCCCAGCCCTAATTTTTATTCTTTAGTTGTTATTTTTTGGCGTTTCAGTTCCGTCAACTATCATCAGTTTCCTGCAGCAGAAGACAAGGACCCACTGTGTTGGCTGTCCCTTCATCCACACGAGCACTGGCCTTTCCCTTCCCATCCTCCAAACATGCCAGAATTCTCCTTATAGCTAATTGGGAGGCTGGGGCAGTAGGAGCACTTGAGCCCAGGAGTTCAAGGCTAGCCTGAGCAACATAGTGAGGCTCCATCGCAAAAATACATACATACATACATACATGTATGTTTGCCAGGTGTGGTGGTGCACGCTTTTAATCCCAGCATTTGGGAGGCTGAGACTGGAGGATCGTGGTTCGCGGACAGCCTCGGCTACTCAGGCTCTTTGTAACTTAGTGAGACCCTGTTTCCAGCTAAAGAATACAAAATAGGGCAGGGGGTGTAGCTCGGAGGTCGAATGCCCCTGAGTTCCATCCCCAGACACACACACACACACACACACACACACACACACACACACACTTGTGTGTTTGGCTCAGTAGTAGAGTACTGCTGGGTTTAATCCTCAGTGCCCCCTCCCCAGAAAAAGAATAATGACTTTGTAAACATTATTCAAGCTGAGATGGGGTGGGGGTACTAGGGATGGAACCCAGGGGCATTCTACCTCCAAGCTATAACTGCAGCCCTTTTTATATTTTGTTTTGAAACAGGGTCTCAGTAAATTGCACAGCGTTTCCTTAAATTGCTGCGGCTGCGGTTCATAGACAGCCTCAGCTATTTAGCAAGGCTTGTGAGGCCCTGTTTCAAAATAAAGAATAAAAAATAGGGCAGGGGGTGTAGCACAGAGGTTAAATGCCCCTGAGTCCCATCCCCAGATGCACTAAATAAATAAATAAATAAATATTAAAAAATAGGGCTGGGAATGTCGCTCAGAGATAAAATGTTCCTGGGTTCTATCCCCAGTATCACACACACACACACACACACACACACACACACACACACACACACACACAGCAGGGGTGAGTAAGACACAGGCTGTGTGCTGAAGGGAAGGTCAACACAGGATGGTACAGTTGTGTTGAGCCTGGTGTGACACTTTGCAGAGGTTTCTGTCTGGCTCTTTTTTTTTTTCCAGTACCTCCAAGCTACACCCCTAGCCCTCTGTTTTTTAGTCTTTTTTTTGTTTTGAAATAGGGTCTCATGAGTTGCTAAGAGCCTCACTAAGTAGCTGAGACTGTCCGCCAAATGCGGTGCTCTGGTCTCCGCCTCCCAAATGCTGGGATTACAAGATTGTAATCCCCCGGCCGTGTCTGGCTCTCTTCTGCAGGAGCTGCCACCCTTTTTCCAAGAGCAACACAAGGATGTAACATATTATGCAACTTGTACATCTCCTGAAGGAAACTTTGTTCTCACCGGGCCTCTTCAAATTCTCCTGTCTAGATCGAGGTGAAAATCCTGTCTGGAGACACAATAGAGAGAAGGGGTAATTTAATAGTTATTCAGAGCAGATGTGTGAGGATAGTGGCCGTTGAGAAGAAGCCTGTCTGTCTGGCACCACGGAGCCTTCTTTTCCTTATGCTCCCGCTCTGTTCAGGCAGAGCTCGCGGAGTGACCAGGCTGAGGTGGGTGGAGGGGTCCTGGGGATCGAGCCTGGCCACGTCGAGTGACGTGCATGAGACTAATGGCTACATGTGTTGACCATTTGCGTGTGCTGGGCACTGGGCTGAGGATTTCAGACATGGTAAGAGAGAGAACCCAGGACAGCACCCGGTGGAGCAGGTATCATACACACACTATTTCCTAGGGGCTGTATGATTGCCTGTAACCCTCTCTGTGGCTATGTTAGATGGGCATCATTATTTCCATTTTGCTAGTGGAGGAACTGAAGTCTTGAGAAGTAACTCACTCCAGGCAGACAGAAGCAAGTAACAGCACAGGAACTCGGACCTGCCCGCTGCCCGGCCTGTCCCTCCACTACACCTGCTCCCCCGGAGCACCTGCCCTTCCTTCCTACCAGAAGTTTTGTGCTTCCGGGAAATCAGAAAGAAAAGATAATAAGCTTAAATACTACCTTTAAAATAATAATAATAATAATAATAATAATAATAATAATGATGATGATGATGATGTGATGGCACACACTTGTAATCCCAGTACTTTGGAGGATGAGATCAGAGGATCCCAGGTTCAAAGCCAGCCTTAGCAGTTTAGTGAGACTGTTTGCAACTTACTGAAACCCTATTTCCAAATAAAAAAGAAAGAAAGGGCTAGGAGTGTAGCTCAAAGGTAGAATGCCCCTGGGTTTAATCCCCAGCCCTAAACACACAAACACACACAAAGTCTAAAGCTAGGCATGAGGGCACATGCCTGTAATCCTAGTACATGGGAGGCTGAGACAGGAGGATCGCAGGTTCAAGGCCAATATACAGTAACTTAGAGCCTGTTTCAAAATAAAAAGTGAAAAAAGGCTGGGGAATAGCTAAGTGGCAGAATGCCCCTTAGCTCAATCCCCAGTATCACACACACACACACACACACACACACACACACACATACACAGACACACACACACACATACACACACACTATACAAACTTAGATAATTAGTAGACCATTAGAAATTTGAAGTTAAATTTGTTATTATTATTAATATTTGTGGTACTGAGGATTGAACCCACAGGCATTCTACCTCTGAGCTATATCCCCAGAACTGTTTTAAGTTTGAAATAGGGTCTCCCTAAGTAGCTGAGAGTCTCACTACTTGCTGAGTCTGGCCTTGAGCCTTCGGTCTTCCTGTCTCAGCCTCCTGAGTACAGGGTTTACAGGTGTGTACCACCATGTCTGGCTGAAGTCAAATCTTAAATGGTATAACAAGTACATATCAGGAGTGCAATGAGGCCAGGTATGGTGGTACACACTTATAATCTCAGTAATTGGGAGGCTGAGACAGGAGGATTACAAGTTCAAGGCCAACCTCAGAAATTTAGTGAGGCCCTGAACAACTTAGTGAGACTTCATTTCAAAATAAAAAAAAAATAATAAAATAGGTCTGGGGGTATAGCTTAGAGGTAAAATGCTACTGGGTTCTATACCACCAAAAGAAGAAGAAGAAGAAGAAGAAGAAGAAGAAGAAGAAGAAGAAGAAGAAGGAGGAGGAGGAGGAGGAGGAGGAGGAGGAGGAGGAGGAGGAGGAGGAGGAGGAGGAGGAGGAGGGCAAGGAAATTGGATTTGGATTTATTTTGCTTTTTAATTTTCAAACCTACTTGTTGCTTGTTGACCAGCTAAAGAGACTTTACCTAGCTGGGCATGGTGGCAATTGTAATCCTAGTACTTGGGAGGCTGAGACAGGAGGATCATGCAGGTTCGAAGCCAGCCTCAGCTACCTAGTGAGGCTCTCAGCAACTTAGTGAAACCCTGTTTCTAAATAAAACATAAAATAGGTTGGGGGTGTAGCCCAGAGGTAGAAAGCCCCTGGGTACCATCTCAGTACCAAAAAAAAAAAAAAAAAAAAAGAGAGAGAGAGAGAGAGAGAGAGAGAGAGAGAGAGAGAGAAAGAATTTTCCTTGCTCTTCTCTTTACAAATTCCACCAGGATATTCACAGCTGCCAAGAACTGAAGAGAAACACAAGCCAGACCAGTGATTATGAGTTAGAGTCCAATGGCCCTCAAGATCAGAAGCGCACAGGCGTGGTTGCGAACACCCCTCGGGAAGCTGAGACAGGAGGATAGCAGGTTTGAGCCTAAACAAGTAGTGAGAGTCTGCTTACCCCAGTGAAACTCTGTTTCAAAATAAAAATAAAAAATAGTGCTGGGATTTTAGCTCAGAGTTCAATTCTCAGTACCACAAAAACAAAAGAAAAGAAAGGAAGGAAGGAAGGAAGGAAGGAAGGAAGGAAGGAAGGAAAAATGAAAAGAAAGAGTGCGGCCTACTGGTGCACATCTGCAATCCCAGCTACTCGGGGAAAAGGCAGGAGGATCATACGTTCAAAATCAGCTTGGGCAACTCAGTGCTACCCTATCGTGTGTGTGTGTGTGTGTGTGTGTGTGTGTGTGTGTGTGTGTGTGTAGCAGATGTCCAGACAGTCTGAAGACGGGGCCAAGATGGAAAAGGAGTTGAGTTGCCAGGAGAAACCTAACTCTAAAGCCTCTGCCGGAGTGACAGCAGATGCACATTTGCTCTGCCTTTAAGGTGAGAAGAGCCAAGGTCCCGACGTAGGAAAGTCCTCCAGACCCAGTGCAACAGCACACACAGTCCCCAAGCAAACGACTCCAAGACGCAGCCCTGGTCAACAGCGAGAAAGAAAACATGGAGTGTCGGCAGATCCAACAAGCAATAACCGAGACAGATGCCGAGGGGAGCCCAGCGATAAGAAAGCACATTTATAACCTCCACAGAGGAAACGCGGTGAACCTAAAGAGAAAAAAGGTCATTAGGAACAAGAATAGGAAGGAAATGAGAGCTATGAGGGGGAAACATCCAGAAGGTGGAGCGGAGAGAAAGACTAAAGGAAAGAAGTAATAGGAAAACCAGAATGGAAAGCTTCAGCGCGTGCCAAGTAGAAACTCTAAGAGGAGAAGGCGGAGAGAATGAGAGCAGAGCAGTATTCAAAAAGAGAGCCAGGCTTTCATGGCGCATGCTTGTGAACCCAGCGCTAGGGAGGCTGAGAAAAGAGGATTACAGGTTCGCAGCCTCCCTCAGCAACTTAGTGAGACCCTGTGTCAAAAAAAAAAAAAAATAGGGTTGGGGATGTGGCTCAGAGGTAGAATGCCCCTGGTTCCATCCCCAGTTCTGAAAAAAAAAAAAAAAAAGAGAAAGCCGGGCTTGGTGGCACACGCTTGTAATCCCCGCACTTGGGAGGCTGAGACAGGAGGATCACACGGGTTCGAAACCAGCCTCAGCTACTCAGTGAGGCTTCCAGCAACTTAGTGAGACCCTGTTTCCAAATAAAAAAATATAAAAAAGGTCTGGGAGTATAGGCCGGAGGTAGAAAGCCTCTGGGTTCCACGCCCAGTACCACCAAAAAAAAAAGAAAGAAAGAGAGAGAGAGGAGAGAGAGAATGGTGAGCCAGGGTGGTGGTGTACACCTGTAATCCCATTATTATTGGAGAGGTTGAGACACAAGGATTGTAGGTTTGAGGCCAGCCTCAGGAGTCCAGCAAGGCCCTTAGCAACTTAGCAAGACCTTTTTTCAAAATAAAAAATAAAAAGGGCTGGGGATATAGGTCAGAGGTTATAAACAAAAAAAAAAAAAAAAAAAAAAACTTTCTTAGACACAGGTCCTAAAACTGAAAATTCTATAATTGGAATACATACAAGCAATTCAACACTTAGACTGAGGTTGCACTTTATTAAGCAAAGCTAATGAGAAAATCTTTAAAACATATTAAGAATGAGAAGTGGAAGGTTTGGAGCAGGGAGATAGATTAACGAAAAGAGGAAAAATAATCAGACTTGTCTGGGCTCAGGGGGCTTTTTATGAGCAATTATAGGGTCCAGGGGGAGAAAAATAGAGCATAAGAAAAAGAAAGCTTCGTGGTGTCAGATAGGTTTCTTCTCAAGGGCCACTGTCCTCACACATCTGCTCTGAATAACTATTAAATTGCCCCTTCTCTCTATTGTGTCTCCAGACAGGACTTTTACCTTTGTCTAGACAGGAGAATTTGAATAGGGCCCGGTGAGAACGAAATTTTCTTTAGAAGATGAACAAGTTGCATAATAACATTACATCCTTGTGTTGCTCTTGGAAAGGGTGGCAGCTCCTGCAGAAGAGAGCCAGACAATGGCTGGGCGTGACGGAGCACGCTTGTAATCCCAGCACTTGGGAGGTGGAGACCAGAGGACTGCGGTTCGTGGACAGCCTCAGGTAGTTAGCGAGACCCTTTGCAACTCAGTGAGACCCTGTTTCAAAAAATAAAAAAAGCCGGGTGTGGTGGCGCACGCTTGCAATCCCAATATTTGGGAGGCTGAGACAGGAGGATCGCACAGGTTTGAAGCCAGCCTCAGCTACTTAGTGAGGCTCTCAGCAACTTAGTGAGACCCTGTTTCCAAATAAAATATAAAACAGGTCTGGGAGACTAGCCCAGAGATAGAAGGGCCCCTGGGTTTCATCCCCAGTACCACACACACACACACACACACACACACACACACAATTTTTTTTAATTTAAAAAAAGACCAAAAAACAAATAGGGCTAGGGGGTGTAGCTTGGAGGTACAATGCCCCTGGGTTCCATCTCCAGTACTGAAAAAGAAAATAATCATCATCATCATCATCATAATGAAGAGAGCCAGACAGATGCTTCTGCAAAGTGTCACACCAGGCTCAACACAACTGTGCCATCCTGTGCTGACCTTCCCTTTAGCATACAGCCGGTGTCTTAGTCACCCTTGCTTGTGTGTGTGTATGTGTGGGGGGGTACTGGGATAGAACCTAGGGACATTCTTCTCCCTCTGAGTGACACGCCCAGCCCTTTTTTTAAAATCTATATTTTGAAACCGGGTCTCACTCAATTGCAAAGGGCCTCACTAAGTAACTGAGGCTGTCCAAGAACCGCGATCCTCCTGTCTTGGCCTCCCAAATGCTGGGATTACAGGCATGTGCCACTTATGCCTCGCTGCCTAAAAACATCTCTTGCTGGGCACAATGGCACATGCCTGTTATCCAGTTACTCAGGTGGCCATGGCAGGAGGATGGCAAATTTAAGGCCAGCCCAGGCAACTTAATGGACCCATTTTCAAAATAAAAAGATCTGAGGGTGTAGCTCAGTGGTAGAGCCTCTGCCTAACACGTATGATACCTTGAATTCAATCCCCAGTGCTGCATTGTAAAAAGTCTCAATATGAGATGAATCTGCCCCCCTGTGGCATCTACCACATTAGTTCCAATTTTGCCCACTGGACGAGCACAGAGAAAATTTGATTCCCTTCCACATGATGGTGCATCAAACATCTTTACTCTGCAATAAATACCTTAAGCGTTTCTCACAGACACGGTTTAAGTCCCCTTGCCATCTGTGACCTTCTAAGAGTGTGTGTGGGTTTGTGAATCCTCCCGCAGAGAGAGGGAGCACTGCCTCCAGGCTGTGTCTGATGAGCTCAGAGTACTGTCACACTTCCTACTCTGAGTGCCACAGGTGTGGCTAAGCTATCATAAACTGAGTCTTCCTTTTAAGTACAGCCAGACTCATTCTTACTGGAACAGTGCTCATCTAGGCTAAGTGTGTGCGTGTGTGTGTGTGTGTATGTGTGTGTGTTGAGGATGGAACTGAGGGCCATGTGCCTACTAAGCATGTTCTCCACCGCTGAGATGCCCCCTCAGCCTGGTCAGTGTTCACCCTCTTATTTTGCCTCATTACTTCAGCCTTCTCTCTTACCCCACCTAGGCCACTATAACGAAGCCCAGGTCATTTATAAACAATAGAAATGCATTGCTCGTAGCCAGGTGTGATGGCGCACGCTTGTAATCCCAGTACTTGGGAGGTTGAGATAGGAGGACCGCAGTTTCACATCCAGCCCCAGCAACTTATGAGGACCTTCTCAACTTAGTGAGGCCCTGTTTTAAAATAAAAAATAAAATAGGGCTAAACTGGGCGTGGTGGTGCATGCTTGTAATCCCAGTACTTGGGAGGCTGAGACAGGAGGATTACCAGATTTGCAGTCAGCCTCAGCTACTTAGTGAGGCCCTCTGCAACTCAGTGAGACCCTGTTTCAAAAATAAAGAATAAAAAATTGGGCTAGGGTTGTATCTCGGAGGTAGAATGTCCCTGGATTCAATCCCCAGCACCACAAAACACATAAATAAAATAAAATAAAATAGGGCTGAGGTATAGCTCAGAGACAGAATGCCCCTGAGTTCAATCCTCAGTCCTAATAAATAAATAAATAGAAAGAAATGTATTACTCATATTTCTGGAGGATGGGAAGTCCAAGATCAAGGTGCCAGCAGATTGGGTGTTTTGGTGAGGGCTTTCTGCTTCATATCTGGCAACTCCTACACGTTTTCACATGGTTGAATGAACAAATGCGCCTTCAGCGTATGTGCGTGTGTGTTTTACTGGGACTGTAGGTGTGTGCCACCACACCCAGCTCAGGCATCTTTTATGAAGGCAATAATCACATTGATAAGGGCTCCCTCTTGTGACCTAACCACTTCCCAAAGGACCCACCTTTTGTGTGTGTATGTGTGTTACCAGGGATCAAACCATGTGTGTGTATGTGTGTTACCAGGGATCAAACCATGTGTGTGTATGTGTGTTACCAGGGATCAAACCATGTGTGTGTATGTGTGTTACCAGGGATCAAACCATGTGTGTGTATGTGTGTTACCAGGGATCAAACCATGTGTGTGTATGTGTGTTACCAGGGATTAAACCATGTGTGTGTATGTGTGTTACCAGGGATTAAACCGGTGGCATTCTACCTCTGAGCTATACCTCAACCCTATTTTATTTTATATTTTGAAACAAGGTCTTGCTATGTTGCTGAAAGCCTCACTACATTTCTGAAGTGGGCCTCTAACTTGCAATCTTCCTATCTCTCAACCTCCCAAGCTCTAGGACTACAGATATGTGCCACCACACCCCAGCTTTTTGAATTCCAAGAGTAGTCTGTCATCAGCATATTAACCTTTCTTTGAATTTAAGTAATTTTCAAGTTTGATGAACAGGCTGTCCAAATCATTTATTCAAAGATAGAATTTTTAAAATTTCTGCTTTTCCATCCAAGATATATCAATTCAATTGATACTTTTGCATCATATACTGTCAACTATTTCCTATTTCCTGCCTCTACAAATTTTTTTTTAATTGCACTGGGGATTGAACCCAGGAGCATTCTACCTCCAAGTACACCCCTACCCCTATTTTATTTTTTGTTTTGAAACAGGGTCTTTCTTGGTTCATGAGAATCTCACTACTTGCTGAGGCTATCCTCAAACCTATGATCCTCCTATCTCAGTCTCCCAAATATTGGTACTACAATCATGCACAACTGTGCCCAGCTTACAAATTTTATTTGAAATTATTCCTCAGGATAATTTGAAGAAGTGTCAAATTTTGTTTTGGTCAGCATTCTCACAGCCATAATATAAAGCTCTGACCATGTAACTTAGAGGGAAGAAGATTCATTTTCTTGCAATTTCAGGAGCAGTCCATATGAGGCTGGGGACCAAGGATCTCAGGGCATGGCAACAGGAGGCAGAGAGAAGGAGGAGAGCACATGGGCTGTGCTCTTCACAACATGGAGGCCAGAAGCAAGGGAGGGAGAGCAAGGGAGGAGGAACCATATATAATCTCCAAGGTCGCACCTCCAGGGACCAGCTGCAGCCACAGCTACTAGCCTGGGTCACCACCCAAATACAGCCATTTCAATGGATTTATCCACTGCTGGGATTACAACCCTCATGACTCAATTCTACCAACAGTGAATATTAATAAATGAGCTCTTTAGGGGATATTTTATATCAAACTATCTTAAATATCCTCACCTGGATTAAATCTACTAAAACACCAACAGGAAGCCAAGTGTGATGGCACATGCTTGTAATCCCAGTACTTTGAAGGGTGAGATGGAAGAATCTCAGGTTCATGGTCAGCCTCAGCTATTTAGTGAGGCCCTCTGCAACTTAGACCCTGTTTAAAAATAAAAGAATAAAATAGGCCTGAAGATATTGCTCAGAGGTAAAATGACCCTGGTTCTATCCCTAGTAACACACACACACACACACACACACACACACACACACACATCCCACCACCAACAAAAGTAAATGAAGCCGAACGTGGTAGTACATGCTTGCAATCCCCGTACTTGGGAGGCCGTGATAGGAGGATCGCAGGTTCAAGTACAGTTTCAGCAATGTAGCAAGACTCTAAGCAATGTAGCAAGGCCCTAATTAAAAACAAAACATAAAAATAGGATCGGGGATGTAGCTCGGAGGCAGAATGCCCCTGGGTTCAATCCCTATACCAAAAGAAGAAGGAAGGAAGGAAGGAAGGAAGGAAGAAAATGGCTTAGATAAAATGAAAATGTGACCATAATCCTCTATAATTTAAAATAATTTAGGACATTGTCAGTTCTCTTCTTCATTGACTGAGCATGACTTAAAAGGTCAGGTTGTGAGGGCACAGGCCTGTAATCCCAGTAATTTGTGAGGCTGAGACAGGAGGATCACCGCTTCAAGGACAGCCTCAGCAACTAACCTAGCAAGACCCTATTTTAAAACGAAAATTAAAAGAAGACTGAGGGTATAGCTCAGAGGTAGAACATCTCTGGGTTTAATCCACAGCACCACACACACAAAAAGATGTTACATGATCCAACATTTGTTGTTTCTTCTTATTGCATGTTGTTGTTGTTGTTGTTGTTGTTGTTGTTGTTGTTGTTGTTAGTGCTGGGGATTGAAATCAGGGCTTTGCATATGCTAGGAAAGAATTCTACCACTGAATTATACCCCAGTCCTCCCTTTTTGCAATCTGTGTGTGTTGGTGGATGGGTACTAGGGATAGAACCCATGGACATTCTACCTTCAAGCCACACTCTCAGCCCTATATTTTATTTTTTATTTTGAAACAGGGTCCTGCTAAGTTTCTGAGGCTGTACTCGAACCTGTGATCCTCCTATATCAGCCTTCCAAGTACTGGGATTACAGTACTGCATGGTTTTATTTCATTCTATGATGATAAATATCATATATCTTGGTTCTATTCTTTGTCGTGAAAGGTTTTTTGTTTTTTTTTTTTTTTTGGCCAGAATTAGTCAGTATTATTCTAAAGTAGATTGGGACAAATTAAAGATGCATGCCATGATTCTTAAAACAACCAGTAAGAAAATATTTCAAAGAATAGCTTTAAAAAGAGTAAAGGAATTAAAATGCTATACTGAAAATGCTCATTTAATGCAAAACAAGGTAGTAAAGTTGGAATGGAGAAACAAAATGACATAACACAGAGCAAACAAATCGAAAACCAGAAAGCATAAACTGGGCGTAGTGTTTCATGCTACATGGTATTTACATGGACCGCTATATGATGTCTATAGCAGATGTACTTAGGATTTGTTTTTGTAGTACTGGGGATTGAACATGGGGGCTCAATCTCTGAGATACATCATCAGTGTCTTTTTTTAATTTTGAAGCAGGATTTTGCTAAGATGCTGAGGGCCTCCCTAAGTTACTGACGCTCCCTCGAACCTGCAATCCTCCTGTCTCAGTCTCCCAAGTACTGGAATTAGGGGCATAAGCCAGGGATATAGTTTAGTGTCAGAGTGCTTGCCTAGCATTGGCAAGGCCCTGAGTTTCCATCCCTAGTACTAGAAAAACAAAACAAAAATGATGAGTTCGTCTGAAAGGCATAACAATTGTAATGGTTTTGTTTTTGTTTTGTTTTCTGAGACAGGGTCTCATTTTGTTGCTCAGGCTGACCTCAAACTGCTGGGGTCAAGTAAGCCTTCTGGCTCAGCCTCTCAAGTAGCTAGGACTATAGGCAGGAGCCACCATGCCTGGTTAGAAAGTATAACAATTATAAACTTATCTATATCTAACAGAGCTTCAAACAGATAAAGCTGAACATGCAACCTAGTGAGACCCTATTTCAAATATAAAAATAAGAAATAGGCCAGGTATGGTGGTGCACACTTATAACTCCAGTACTTTGGAGACTGAGACAGGAAAATTGCAGGTTTGTGGCCAGCCTCAGCAACTTAATGAGACCCTGTTTCAAAATAAAAAATAAATAGGGTTGGGGTATAGATCAGAGGTAGAACACTCCGGGTTCAATCCCCAGCACCACAGAAGAAAGAAAGGAAGTGTTACAGTTTGGGTGGTTGTGCCAAGGGTTCTTGCCCTCTGCCTATTTAAAATAACAAGCCGGAACAATCTTTAAATCCAAAGCTTAACTAAGTCTCATTAGAGACAGAAAAGAACACAAAAAAAAAGCACCATAGCAGAGAGAAATGCAAAAGAATGCTTCAAACAAGAATACTATCCTAACCTCGGAGTCTTAAATAGAGTCCTTATCTGGGTTGCAATGCCAATGGAACAATGGCTCACTTTCCCACATACTAAGGCTGACTTGCATAGAATGGGAAGGAAGAAGCACTGGGTAATAGCAGGCAGAACTACGAGTAATCTCTTTTCCCAGGTGCCCAGATGTAGCACAAAAGGGCTTTAACTACTTTTGCAGTCTTGCTTTCTTATCTCTTTTCCCAGGTGCCCAGATGTAGCACAAAAGGGCTTTAATTACTTTTGCAGTCTTGCTTTCTTTTATATACAAGGATGGGCTAGTCTGACATCACAAATCAGGGTTTAGCTACATGAGAAAACACACATAGCTTCAATCTTGTTGGAGACAAATATGACCATATAATTTAGTAAATATGGCCCAATGTAAGTATGAATAGAATGGCCACTAGAAGTCTCAAAATAGGCAGGCTTAATAGAAGCTCACTATAAACCTTTTGATTAAAATTTTAAATATAACCATCTTACCTTTTCATGGTGTTGCACGCTTGTAATCTCAGCATTTGGGAGGCTGAGACAGGAGAATTGCAGTTGAAGGACAGCCTCGGCTACTGAGGCCCGCTACAACTCAATGAGACCCTGTTTCAAAATAAAGAATAAAAAATAGGGCTGGGGGTAGCTCAGCAATAGAATATTTCTGGGTTCAATCCCCAGTACTCCAAAAAAATTATATATAAAACCATCTTTAGCTGGGTGTGGTGGCACACACTTGTAATCCCTGTGCTTGGGAGGTGGAGACAGGAGGATCGCGCAGGTTCAAAGCCAGCCTCACTGGCTTAAGAGACCCTGTTTCCAAATTCAAAAAAACAACTATAAACTAGGTCTGAGAGTGTAGCCTGGAGGTAGAAGGGTTTCTAGGAACCCCAGTACCACCAAAAAATAAATAAATAAACAAATAAATAAAAATAAAAAATATTTAAAAAATAAAACCATCTTTATCACACATTCAAGTTTCTTTTATAAGCTTTTATCTTTCACTAACATTCTATGATGTGTTCAAACCTTCTGTGATTTGCTTTTAACTTGATTTTATCCTAGTCTTATTACAATTTTATGATAAACTTTATTATACAAGATGCATTTTTAGTCCCCAAATATTATCCTTTTTTATTCTTTTATTTGAAAAAAATTAGACTTCTCAAAATACTCTTATTAACCATAGATGGTGGATACTAGGGCCCCTTTGTTGCAATTTGTCTTTAGAGCACTCTTTTTTTTTTTTTTTTGGTACTATGGGTGGAATGAAGGGGCATTCTCCTCCAAGTTACACCCCCAGCCCTATTTTTAATTCTTTATTTTTGAAACAGGGTCTCACTGAGTTTCAGAGGGCCTCACTAAGTACCTAAGGCTGGCTGAGAACCACGATCCTCCTGTCCCAGCCTCTCAAATGCTGGGATTTCAAGCGTGCACCACCATGCCTGGCTAGAAAGCCCTTTAAATAATTTCTCTTAATTTCTTTCTTTCTTTTTTTTTTTTTTTTTTCAGTACTGGAGATGGAACCCAGGAGCATTCTACCTCTGAACTACACTCCCAGCCCTATTTTTTATTCTTTACTTTGAAACAGGATCTCACTGAGTTGCAAAGGGCCTCACTACAAAGCTGAGGCTGTTCGTAAACCCTGGTTCTCCTGTCTCAGCCTCCCAAATGCTGGGATTACAAGCATTCACCACCATGCCTGGCCTAATTTCTCTTAATTCTGAATAGTTTTATCACATACAACATTGATTACATGAGTTTTATTCTTTACAAATTATTTGCAACTTCTTCAAACCCTCTGATTTTTGGTCTCATCTTTCTTTTCTCCTATGGGATAACTCAGTCATTTAGAACAAAAATCTTGCTATACAAAAACTTCCAGCTGGGCGTGGTGGCACATGCTTGTAATCTCAGTACTTAGAAGGCTGAGACAGGACAGCCTCAGCTATTTAGTGAGGACTCCACAACTTAGTGAGACCCTGTTTCAAAATAAAAAAAATAAAGGCTAGGTGTATCGCTCAGAGGTAGACTACCCCTGTGTTCAACCCCCAGTACCAAATTGAAAAACACAAACACTTTTCCACCTAAAAGCATCTCCTCTTTCTTTTAAAAAATTCTTATTATAATATCCCTTATGTCTATAAATATCACCTTTGTGTTTCCTTTTGTATTTTGGGGCTATGATGGTATGATAATTATTTACCTGTTGGTGTCAGAATGGCATGGTCACAGTTGATTTGCCTTATTGGCATAGTTTTGGTTCTTTCTTTCTTTCTTTCTCTTTTTCTTTCTTTCTTTTTTCTTTGTGGTACCAGGAATAGAACTCAAGGGCATTCTACCTCTGAGCTCCACTCCCAGCCTAAGTTTTTTATTCTTTGTTTTGAAACAGTGTCAGTAAGTTACATAGAGCCTCACAAGTTGCTGAGGCTGGCCACAAACCTGTGTTCCTCTTGTCTCAGCCTCTCAAGTACTAGGTGTGTCACCATGCCTGGCTGAATTTTATTCTTCATACAAACTTTAGATTCTTTACTTTCCTCTTGCAAAAGAGATCTAGCTGCAAGATAGTGTCACTGTTTTTTTGTTGTTGTTTTGTTTTTTGTTTTTCTGGTGGTCCTCCTCTTGTTCTTTTGATCTATACACCAAAGTCAGGCATGGAAAAGACTAGGTTCAATGGGGTGCTAGAAGACTTGGCAGATGGGCCACCTCCCATCTAAAAGACTGAAGAGAAATTTCTCTCTCTTGTGCTCCGAGCTACATTCCCAGCCCTATTTTTTATTCTTTATTTTGAAAAAGGGTCTCACTGAGTTGCAAAGGGCCTCACTAAGTAGCTGAGGCTGTCTGCAAACAATGATCCTCCTGTCTCAGCCTCCCAAATGTTGGGATTACAAATGTGCACCACCACATCTGGCCTAGCATGTGCTAATAGTTTTGAGGACATTTAAATTTAATGTCATGAGCCAGGCGTGGTGGCGCACGCTTGTAATCCCGGCGCTTAGGAGGCTGAGACAGGAGGATCGCGCAGGTTCGAAGCCAGCCTCAGCTGGCTTAAGAGACCCTGTTTCTAAATAAAATATAAAATAGGTCTGGGAGTGTAGCCTGGAGCCCCTGAGTTCCATCCCTTGTACCATCAAAAATAAATAAATAAGTAAATAAATAAATAAATAAATTTAATGTCATGAACATGAACAAATCTTTTTTTTAATGCAGTACTGGGGATAAAACCCAAGGACACTCTACCTCTGAGTGACACCCCCAGCCCTATTTTTCTTTATTATGAAACAGAGTCTCACGAAGTTGCAGATGGCCTCACTAAGTAGCTGAGGCTGCCTGCGAACCATAATCCTCCTGTCTCAGTCTCCCAAATGGTGGGATTACAAGCATGTGCCACCAAGCCCCGCTATGAACAAATCTTAAATTGACTCAGTTGTTATATTTATTTAAGTCACGTGTACTCAGAGGCATTGACTTTAAATTTTCTTTAAATTTTATGTTCTTATCAGCATTACCAAAACAGTGGGCTAGTAACTTATGTTTTTGTCAGATGGTGCCTCTCTGCCTCCAAACAGTGTGCTTACTAAGTGCAGGAGGCAATAATCTATGTTGTTTCCACTTCAATTTAATTGGGCTGTATTGGCTGATCATCAACTATGGGAGCTTTGAAGCAGCACACAGAGTTTACCTTTCCTATACCCAGGCTGGGTCACAAAGAAGAGGTAACAGAGGCATTGATTGCCTCTACATATATTTAAGACTAAGGCTTCGATTGTCTCTATTGGCTTTTAAGGCCAGAGGCCTTAATTTTCTTCTTACTATAGGTTAGTCATTGGAACAAAGGTCAGAGAGGGAGAGAGCTGCAGTGTACCAGCTGCCACTCCTCCCTGCCTGAGTGCTGCTGTTGAACCCAGACTCTGACTGCTTTTACATTTTGGAAATTAATATCTGAGCAATTTTCCAATACCGGCCCAAGTAGACTTACCATGGTCGATATCTCCTAAAGTCTTACATTGGGTGCCAAAGATGTTACAGTTTGGTGGTCATGTTGTGGGTTCTTGTCCTCTGCCCATTTAAAAATAACACCTGGGCCTGGCATGGTGGTGTCCATTTGTAATCCCAGTACTTGGGAGGCTAAAACAAGAGGATCACAACTTCACAACCAGCCTCAGCTGCTTAGTGAGGCCCTCTGCAACTTAGTGAGACCCTGTTTCAAATAAAGAATAAAAAACAGATCTGGGGGCATAGCTTGGAGGTAAAATGCCTCTGAATTTAATCTCCAGTGCCCTCCCATACACACACACACACACACACACACACACACACACACACACACACACAAGAAATAACAAACTGGGACAACTTTCAGTTGCAGAGCTTAAATAGAATTCATTAGTGGCAGAAGAGAGGATGCAAGAAAAAGCACCACAAAGGAGAGAAATGCTGCAGAGAACACTGCCCACTTTCTGACCTTGAGGTTTTAAATAGGGTCCTTATCTGGGTTGCTATGCCAATAGGACAAGGTCTCACTTTCCTGCATACCAAGGCCAAGGCCCAGAGAAAGGGGAGAGAAAAGTCCTGGGGAGCAACAGGCAGAGAACTGCATGTAATCTCTTTGCCCAGGTACAGCACAAACAAAGGGGCTTTAACTACTTTTGCATTCTTGCTTTTTTTTTTTCTGTACAAGGAAGAGCCAGTCTGACATCACAAATCAGGGTTTTGCTACCTGAGGAAATGCAGGGTGCTTTTCAGCCCCTTCCCCTTTAAATACCTAGATCTCAGCATGCCTCTGTTACCAGGACAACCCAGAAGGCTCAGCACCCTGCTTTAACCCTTTAAAGCCTGTTCTGCTTCAGGACAAGGCATGGTATGAAATTATCTACCCATTCCTGGATATGGAGGAAGGAAGGAAGGGAGGGAGGGAGGGAGGGAGGAAGGGAGGGCAGGTTAGTGAAATGATTAAGTTATTAGGGGCACTACTTTCTGAAGGGATTAATACAGTTCTCTTGGGATCCCCTTTAGTTCTCTGGCTTCCTGTTCAAGTGATCTCTTCCTTTTGCATGTATCCATAGTGTTCTCCAGTTCTATCTAGGTTGTTACAAATAAGAGAATTTCATTCTTTCATTTCATTACTTTTTCTTTTCATTTCATATTATTTTGCCTTTCCTTCCTTTTTTGTGTGACAAGGCCTTGCTATGTTACCCAGACTGGTCTCAACATTATGATCCTCCAGCCTCCACCCCAAATAGCTGGTGATAAGTAAAATAAAAAATTAAATGTGAGTAAAATAAAAATAATGTGCATACGGTGGAGTGTGAAAAACACGAGAGAGGTCCGGTACACGTGGCATGTAAAGTTTTAATTGCACGGCTCTCCCGGGGATCAGGGCGAGGCACCGTGGGGCCTGCGCGCCTGTCCGAAGCTTGAGGACGCGGGCTCTCCTTTTCAAGGTATGCATCTCGCGAGATGAGGGTTTACTCGCGGGAACGCCCAATTCTCGCGGGGGTTTCAGCCCCTCCCTTGCCCTGCAGAGGTCATGTGACACAAAGTCACATGAGTGCAGGACCCAACTTAACATTCCGGCCTTTTGATGGTAGGGATAATGGATGACGATTGGACCCTCTAGCTTCTTCCTGCTGTCAAGGGACGTCGTCAGGGGCCCCAGGCCGGGAGGAGTCGGGAGTCCAGTCCCCCAGAAGGGGGTGCAGGTGGGTGCATAGCTGCAGTGCAAATTGGAGGTTACCCTGGACAGCTTAGTGATGTGCGCTTGAGGAGGCTTGAACAGGCAAGGGCTATTAAAGAAAAAAACAAATCATGAGATTGAGCAGGCGACCAAAAAGGAGACTGGTTTACTCAGTACCTGGAGAGCTACCCTGAGCTGGCAAAGAGGATGGAGGTTGAGGGATCCAGGAGCCATCAGTCTTCAGCCAGGCTGAGTAGGGCCAGCGGCGGGGCCTGGTCTGGAAAGGTGCTCCCCCTGTGTTGAGGCACCTGGGGCTCACCCTTTTCCAAGGGCATTGTTCCAGTGGCCCTCCTGGCCACACGCCGAGCAGTCTGATTGGTAGGCGTGGCTTTGCCCCACTTGAGGCAGGCTCCTGGAGGTAGTTGTCATTGCAGTCCTCCACACCTAGGTGGCGCTCCAGAGGGCTGAGCCGCCACCGCCAGCCAAAGGGCAGCTACCAGGGATCTGCTTTTTGGGAAAGTCGGAGTGTACGCTCCATTTCCGCCTGTTTCTCTCTGGAATTAAAACTTAGATGCTATGTTAAGGTTCTGTCAGCTGTGACGGACCTATACTCACAAAGAGTGCGTCCCGGGGCTGGTGTCCAGCAAGAATGGCAACGCAGACTCCCCATGGGCAGAGGGTGTCGCCCCAGCCCCGGCCCGGCGTTTCCCACAGCACCTAGGGCACGCCCACGCAGGCCGCCCAGCAAAATTGTAGTCTGGCGCGGGCCAAGATGGCGACTGTGACATCACCAGGCAGCGACTATGAGCCATCACAAAATGGCAGCTGGCGAGAAAATAAATGGAAGCTGATGGGGGAGAGCATTTGGAGCGATACCAGACCACTTAGAAAAGTTCCTAACTGTTCCTGGGCCACCGCAACCTATTTCCCAACTCGTATCAAGGCAGACAGGCTCTCAGGGCATCTGCTAGTATAAAGGTTCGACTCCCCATAATTGGTTCGCGGGCGGAAACGAAGAACAGGAAATGGGCGTCCCCGATTTCCCTGCTCAATCGTTCGGAAACAGAGGTTAAGAGATAGGGAAGAACGTCTTCATTCCTTCTCAAAACCGGAGGATGACCTGGTCATCCGCAGCGTGGTCCCAGTGGACCGGGGGACAATGGGTCACCAAACGCTTGGATTTTTAGGTCCCAGTGGACCGGAAGACCCAAGTCCGGAACCCGCTAACCAAGGGAAGGAGGCAGTTTACCGGAGTGAAGTGTTGCCAGCCAGCGCTGGCTGCGACAGAAGCGCTGAGAAGCTGCTGGGAGCGTGGTGGAGCTGGGGCACGTGGATGCCGGTGGCTGGTGTGGACGGCACTGGCGGCTGGCGCAGGTGGGATCAGTGGGGGTGCGCGGGCGGCATGGCTTGCCGGACCCGCGGCGTGGAGACAAAATGGCTTCCAGGCACGCGCCAGACGCTGAGGCTGGGCCCCGAGGAGCACCGCCAGTGAGCCTGGCTCGGGGCGGGTGGGGCAAACCGGCCAGAGGTCCCGGCGGTGACCGGAGAACCAAGCTGGAACGGTGCTTTAGGAGGTCCAAGCGGCAGGCAGAGGTCCTGGCCCGCGCAGGCGGTTGGCAGGCAGAGCAAGTGCCAAGCTGCCTGGCTCGGGCCGGAAAGATGGCCGCCGACTCCTAGGATTGGTTAGGAGTGGAAAGTGGGAGGGATTAAAGATTGTGAGGCCTCCAGTGAGGCCATGAGGTGGGAGGGGTTAAAGATGGCGAGGCCTCCAGTGAGGCCATGAGGTGGGAGGGGTTAAGGATGGCGAGGCCTCCAGTGAGGCCATGAGGTGGGAGGGGTTAAGGATGGCGAGGCCTCCAGTGAGGCCATGAGGTGGGAGGGGTTAAGGATGGCGAGGCCTCCAGTGAGGCCATGAGGTGGGAGGGGTTAAGGATGGCGAGGCCTCCAGTGAGGCCATGAGGTGGGAGGGGTTAAGGATGGCAAGGCCTCCAGTGAGGCCATGAGGTGGGAGGGGTTAAGGATGGCGAGGCCTCCAGTGAGGCCATGATGTGGGAGGGGTTAAAGATGGTGAGGCCTCCAATGAGGCCATGAGGTGGGAGGGGTTAAAGATGGTGGGGCCAAGATGGCGGCCCCCCAGTGATTCCACGTGTCCAAGATGGCGGGCCAAAGCTGGCGACCCCCCCCCCCAGTAATCCCATGTGGCTGCTTACCGGAATGGCCAGGCCCAGGCAGCAGGGGTGGGCAGGCACAGGGTGAAGGGCGCCAGGGCGCGAGTCCGAGTGGAGGAACCAGCTGGAGCGCGGGCTGGACTTGGCGGGCTGGGGGCTGTTTAGCAGAGTGGCGGCCGCCTAGATGGAGGAGGCAGGCGGCCCCGGCAGGCGGGTCTAAGCAACGCCAGGCATGGAGAAGACATAGGTGCGCGGTGTGGCGCAGTCCGCGGGCGGCGCGGTCCCATTCCAGCGGCGGGCGGCGTGGGCAGGCGGGAACGGCGGTTTTAGGAGGTCCAAGCGGCAGGCAGAGGTCCTGGCCCGTGCAGGAGGTAGTCCACGCAGGCACGGGGCGGCAGCGGCGGCAGTGGTGGGAGCAACGCCTGCAAGCGGAGCGCTGGTGTGGGACCTCACAGTCGAGCTGCTGGCGGGTTGGAGAGTCCGGGGCTCAAAAAGAGAGTAAAAATAAAAAGAGAAAACAGAAAAAAAAAAGGAAAAAAAATGGGGAGGGACCCAAGAGTTCTCCCGGTTCGGCACCAAATGATAAGTAAAATAAAAAATTAAATGCGAGTAAAATAAAAATAATGTGCATACGGCGGAGTGTGAAAAACACGAGAGAGGTCCGGTACACATGGCATGTAAAGTTTTAATGACACGGCTCTCCCGGGGATCAGGACGAGGCACTGTGGGGCCCGCGCGCCTGTCCGAAGCTAGAGGACGCGGGCTCTCCTTTTAAAGGCATGCATCTCGCGAGATGGGGGTTTACTCGCGGGAATGCCCAATTCTCGCGGGGGTTTCAGCCCCTCCCTTGCCCTGCAGAGGTCATGTGACACAAAGTCACATGAGTGCAGGACCCAACTTAACAGCTGGGATTTGGGGCAAGTGCCACCAGGCCCAGCGATTTTGTTCTTTTTTTTTGCAGTAGTAGTGATGGAACCCGGGAGGTAGCGTTTTACCTCCGAGCTACACCCTAGCCCATTTTTTATTCTTTATTTTGAAACAGGGTCTCACTGAGTTGCAAAGAGCCTCACTAAGTAGCTGAGGCTGGCCTTGAACCACAGTCCTCCTGTCTCAGCCTCCCAAATGCTGGGATTATAAGTGTGTGCCACCATGCCTGGCTGATTTTGCCTTTTTAATGGATAAATAATATTTTATTATACATATACATGTGTGTGTCTGTTTTATGCATATGTGATATATATAGACACCACACACACACACACACATATACGCACATATATACCACCTTCTCTTTGTCCATTTATCACTGATGAATACCTAAGTGGATTCCGTGTCTTAGATATCCTGAATAGTGCTGCAGTGAACGTGGGAGTGCAGATGTCTGTGACACAGATTTCATCTCCTTTGGATGTACTTATAGTAGTGAGATGGCTGGATCAGACAGTAGTTGCATTTTTCGGAGGAACCACTACACTGTTTTCCATAATGGCTGTACTAATTTCCATTTCCACTAATAGCGTTTTTACATTTTGCCTTTTTTATTTTATTAATTTTATTTTATATGTGCCAGTTAGAAAGCTGTAATGAGGGGTAGAACATTTGGTAGAGAACTCACTTAGCGTGTGTGAGGCTATGTGATGCTCAGCACTGAAAAAAGAAAACTGGTAAGGTGATACCTCACTGTGAAGTGAGTGTGTGCGTGTGTGTTTCTGCCTCAGCCTTCTGAATATCTGGGACTATGGGTGTGTGCCACCATGCCTGGCTTCACTGTGGCTTTGATTTGCATTTCCCTCATGATTAGCAATATTGAACTCCCCTCCCCCCAACAAACCTGTTAGCCATTTGTATGTCTTTATTTGAGAAATGCCAAGTTAGGTCTATTGCTCATATTGATTTATTTTTTATTTTTTTGCAGCATTAGGGACTGAGTTACAACTCCAGCCTATTTTTTATGCATTATTTTGAAACGAGGGCCCCACTAAGTAGCTGAGGCTGGCTTCCACCCTGTGATCCTCCTGTTCCAGCCTCCCAAGTACTGGGATTACAAGGGCGCGCTCTTCCTTGTGCATACATCTTATGCAGATATCTTACTTTATCCCCTTCTCCCACTATGACTTAATCCTGGACTCAGGAAATATTATTTTACTGTTATCTCCAAAGATCTTTAAGGAGGATGATCAGAACCTCACCCATAGTCTCTATCACTACTGTGAAAACATTTCATCAGCCAGGTGTGATGTCACGTGCTTATAATCCCAGTACGCGGAGTCTGAGACAAGAGGATTGTAGGTTCTTGGACAGCTTCAGAAACAGAAAGATTCATGACAACCTAGCAAGATCCTGTTTCAATGCCGGGCGTGGTGGCGCACGCTTGTAATCCCAGCATTCGGGAGGCTGAGACCTGGAGGATCGCAGTTCGCGGACAACCTCAGCTACTTAGTGAGGCCCTCCACAACTCAGTGAGACCCGGTTTCAAAATAAAGAATAAAAAATAGGGCAGGGGGTGTAGCTCGGAGGTCAAATGCCTCTGGGTTCCATCCCCAGACCCGCAAAAAAAAAAAAAAAAAAAAAGAAAGAAAGAAAAGATCCTGTTTCAAAAAATAAATAAATAGAAATAGAAAGGACTGGGTGTATAGCTCAGAGATACAATGAATGCCCCCGAGACCAACCCCCAGTACCACAAACAAACACACTTCATCAGAAAATATAATGAAGGGAAGAACACCAGGAAAAGGCCTTGTTCCCTAGTCCAAATGAGTTCAGTGGGTACCAGATACCGCCTAATAATCTGCTAACTAGCTATCATTAGCCCAAGGACCTGGTCACCACTAAACCACTAGACACCTTTTAGTGTTAAGTATTAGAAACTTTTTTTTTTTTTTTTCAGTACTGGGGATGGAACCCAGGGGCATTCTACCTCCGAGCTACACCCCCAGCCCTATTTTTTATTCTTTATTTTGAAACAGGGTCTCACTGAGTTGCAAAAGGCCTCAGTAAGTAGTTGAGGCTGTCCGTGAACCACGATCCTCCTGTCAGCCTCCCAAATGCTGGGATTAGAAACTTTTTCTATCATTGGCACTGAATTGTATTTAGAAAACCAACACAAGCCAGGAGTGGTGGCACACGCTTGTAATCCCAGGATTTGGGAGGTTGAGACAGGAGGATCCAAGTTTGAGGACAGCCTCAGCTACTTAGTGAGGCCTTCTGCAACTCAGTGAGACCTGGTTTCCAAATAAAAAATAGGGCAGGGGGTGTAGCTTGGAGGTTAAATGGCCCTGGGTTCCATCCCCAGACCCACAAAAAAAAAAAAAAAAAGAATAAAAAATAAGTCTGGGAGTGTAGCTTGGAGGTAGAATGCCCCTTGGTTCCATCCAAGTACTGCAAAAAAGAAAAAAAGAGAAAGAGAAAGAGAGAAAGAAGGAAAGAAAGAAAAGAAAATACCAACACACAACTGTTAAAGGATAAATTGTTATTACTATTAATTAATTTTGTGGTGGGGGATTGAACACAGGGGTACTCTACCACTGAGCTACACCCCAGTCCTATTTATTTTTTGTTATTTATTTATTTATTTATTTTTGGTATTGAGATTGAACCCAGTGGTATTCTACCTTCAAGATATACCTCCCAGACTTTAATTTTTTTAATTAAAAAAAAAATTTTTTTTTTCTTTTTGTGTGTGTGTATGTGTGTGTGGTACTGGGGTTCCTGGAAACCCTTCTACCTCCAGGCTACACACCCAGGCCTGTTTTTTATTTTTTTATTTGGAAACAGGGTCTTTTAAGCCAGCGCGGCTGGCTTCGAACCTGCACAATCCTCCTGTCTCCGCCTCCCAAGCACGGGGATTACAAGCCTGCACCACCACGCCTGGCTAATTTTTTTTTTTTTTTTAAATTTTGAAACACAGTTTCACTAAATTGTTAATGGTTTAAATTATTGCATGCTTGCCTTAAATCTGTGGTCCTCCAGTCTCAGTTTACCAAGTACTGAGAGTAGAAACATGTGACATCACATTCATATATTTTAATTTAATTTTATTATTATTATTAATTATTAATGTGTGTGTGTGTGTGTGTGTGTGTGTGTACACACATGTATGTTAACTGAGATTGAACCTGGGAGTATTCTACCTCTGAGATATTTTACTTTCTATTTTGAAAAAAGGTCTTGCTAAGTTCCTGAGACTGTCCTCAAACCTGTATCTTCCTGTGTCAGCCTCCCAAGCACTGGGATTACCGGCATGTGCCATTGCATCCAGCTAAAGGACACATTATTAAAAACAACTTCTTGGTAATTTACCGAAGCATTCTGTCCACTAGATGTCACTGTTGCACTTGAAAGGCAAACATGGTTTTCATAAGAAGAAAGTGAAAATCTTAAGCCTTTGGACAGTATATTTCTTTTTTTTTCTTTAACAGAAAACCCAACCGGATGATCCAGATGGCTCTTATCTGGAAATCAGAAGTGATTCCATTATACAGAATTTGGGGATTTGTCCAGAAAATCTAGAAACATCAAAAGCCTGCCAAAGAATGACATATCTTTTTTTTTATTTATTTATTTATTTATTTATTTATTTATTTATTTATTTATTATTTACTTTTTTTGCAGCACTGGAGATTCAACCCAGGGGCATTCTACCTCTGAGCTAAACCCTCAGCCCTTTTTTTTGTTCTTTATTTTGAAACAGGGTCTCACGAAGTTGCAGAGGGCCTAAGTATCTGAGGCTAGCTGTGAACCTGAGACCTCTGAGCTACACCTTCAGCCCTATTTTATTATTTTTGAAACAAGGTCTCCCAAATACTGGGGTTATAGGTGTTTTCCAACAGGTTCCACTAGTAAAGGACTTTTAATTTCCTTGCTTGGCCTTTACGTGGAGTTCTTTTGACTCTTTCTGACCTGGGCTCTGTTCCCATCCCAAGACCAGCTTTCTTCTAAGGATAGAAGGCAGTTACAAAACCTCTCTAACTTCCCTTCTCTTATATATTGATATTTTGCGACCCAGTGCCTCAAAACACAAAGTATCATGGTAGTTCAATTTGTGTGTGTGTGTGTGTGTGTGTGTGTGTGTGTGTGTGTGTGTGTTACTAGGAATTGAACGTACTACCTCTGGAGCTACACTGCCAGCCTTATTTTATTTTCATCTTGAAAAAGGGTTTCACTAAATTGATGAGAGTCTCTCTACTTGCTGAGGTTGTCCTTGAACCTGTGATCCTCTTGTCTTAGCCTCCCAAGTACTGGGATTACAGGCATTCACCACCACGCCTGGCCATAGTTCAGTTTTTAAATCATTACATTAAATACTTTTATACTCAAGGAACTACAAACATATGTAAGAACTTTGTCTTTCTTTTCCTACTATGTTTATTCACAAAAGAGAAAAACAAAAATCCTCCAGAGAAAGGCCTATGGGCTGCTGCCTGCTTCCCTCTCCTGCAGTTGTACTGAAATATAGCAGATGGGGCCCAGCAGAGCCCTGCAGAACGCCTTCCAGAGAGGCCGCACATGCCACACGGAGAGCTAAAGCTTTCTCACAGCAGAGTCAGAGCCTACTGAGGCTTCCCAAAGACAAACAACAACAAGAGAAAACTACGTCAGAAAACAAGAGAAAGACGATGGTGACGATTCTCACATGTGCTAACTTGAACCTGAAGAATCATCAACCCGACAGAAAAAGTTAGATGGTGTGTGTGTGTGTGTGTGTGTGTGTGTGTTACTGGGGATGGAACCCAGAGGTGTTCTACTTACTAATTATACCCCCAGCCCTATTTTTTTTTTAACAGGTTCTCACTAAACTGCAGAGGCTGGTTGCAAACCAGCAGTTATTCTGTTTCAGCCCCGCAAGTACTGGGATTATAGGCATGTGCCACCACGGCTAGATTTTTTTTTTCTTTCTTTTCTTTTTTTGGTTCTAAGGATTAAACCTATGGGCACTCGACCTTTAGGTGACTACACTGTCCCCTCCCGGCGCCCCCCCCCCTCTTCTTTTGAAACAGGGTCTTGCTAAGTTTTGTGTGTGTATGTTTTTTTATGGTATTGGGGGTGGAACCCAGGGGCCTTCTATTTCTGGGCTATACTCCTAGACCAATTTTATATTTTATTTGAAAACAGAGCCTCACTAAGTTGTGGAGAGCCTCACTAAGTAGGAGAGGCTGGCTTTGAACCTGTGAGATCCTCCTGTCTCAGCCTCCCAAGCGTGGGGATTACAAGCGTGTGCCACCACGCCCGGCTTATCTTGCTAAGTTTTTGAGACTGGCTTCGAACTTAAAATTATCCTGTCTCAGTCTCCCAAGTCCTGGGATCACAGGCATGTGCTGTTGTTACCAAATCCTGGTATCTGCCTCAATTTGCCAAATCAAATAATTAGAATAAGCCTTGGGGAAGAAAGAAAAAAGAAATGTATTGATTTGCTAGAAGATTGGAGAAATCAATGAACTTAGGAGTTCAGAAACAAGCCTGGGATTCACCCTGAACAAAGGAATCAAGTCCATTTAAGAGCTGTCTTATCAGAAGGAACACATTCCTGTTTTGAGTCCTCCTTGAGTCAGATAATCAGATCCACAGAGGGTGAAGGAAAGGGGGAGGACAAAAGAGGGAAAATGTCAGCTTTGAAACAGGCCATCTGTTAGCCGCCAGGCTTGGAAGCAGGCCCCCATCACACCACCATGCCTGCTGCAGATTCTTTTTTTAAAAAACCTCAAATGTAGCCAAGCGTGGTGGTGCACACTTGTGATCCCAGTACTTGGGAGACTGAGACAGGAAGATTGCAGGTTCACAGACAGCCTCAGCTACTTAGTGAGGCCCTACACAACTTAATGAGACCCTGTTTCAAAATAAAAAATAGGGCTGGGGGTGTAGCTCAGAGGTAGAATGCCCCTGGGTTCAACTCCCAGTACCACTAAACAAAACAAAACAAAACTAAAAAAGCCTGGCATGGTGGTGCATGCCTATAATCCCAGCAACTGAGGGGCCTGAAGCAGAAGAATAAAAAATTTGATGCCAGCCTGGGTAATTTTTATTTATTTATTTGTTGGTTGGTTTATTTATTTTGCAGTACAGGGATGGAACCCAGGGGCATTCTACCTCCAAGAGACACTCCCAGTCCTATTTTTTATTCTTTTGTTTTTGAAACAGGATCTCACTGAGTTGCAAAGGGCATAAGTAGCTGAGACTGTCTGTGAACCAGGATCCTCCTGTCTCAGCCTCTCAAATGCTGGGATTACAAGCATGCGTCACCATGCCTGGTGAGCCTGGGTAATTTAGCAAAACTCTGTTTTAAAAGAAAAACCAGGCAGGCGTGGCAGTGCATGCTTGTAATCCCAGTACTTGGGAGGCTGAGACAGGAGGATCACAGGTTCATGGCCAGCCTCAGCTACTTAGGCCCTGTTTCAAAATAAAGAGCCAAAAATAGGGCTGGGGGTGGAGCTTGGAGGTAGAATGGCCCTGGGTTTAATCCTCGATACTGCAAAAATAAAATAAAATAAAATAAAAAAAGGGATAGGGATGTAGCTCAGTGGAGGAGTGCTCCTGGGTTCAATCCCTAGTAACACACACACACACAATCTAAATGAATGGAGAGAGATGGTTATGGGTCAGAAAACACAATTTTGCTAGACTATCAGTCACCCTCAAATTGATCTACAGTTCCAGTGTAATCCTAATCAAAATGCAATTAAGTCTTTTTATTTTTATCATATTGTCTTTGAAAGAGTTTTTATATTTTTGTGTTTTATTGAGTATAGCTGGCAGACAATAAACTACATATAGGTAAAGTATACCATTTAACAGGTTGAGGCTGGGCCTGGTGGCACATGTTTGTAATCAGTACTGGAAAGGCTGGGAGAGGAGGAACACAGGTTCATGACCACCCTCAGCTACTTAGTGAGGCCCTCTGCAACTTGGTGAGACCCTGCTTCAAAATAAATAATAAAAAATAGGGAGCCGGACGTGGTGGTGCACGCTTGTAATTCCAGCATTTGGGAGTCTGATACAGGAGGATCGCAGGTCAGCCTCAGCTACTTAGTGAGGTCCTTTGCAACTCAGTGAGACCCTGTTTCAAAATAAAGAATAAAAAATAGGGCTGGGGGTATAGCTCAGAGGTGGAATGACTCTGGGTTCCAACCCCAGTACCTGGAAAAAAAAATAACAGGTTGTTGTTAAATTTTTTTTTTTTAATGGTACTAGGAATTGAATTCAGGAGTGCTCTGCCACTGAGCTTCACTTCCAACCCTTTATTTTTATTTTTTATATATTTTATATTTTATTTGGAAACAAGGTCTCACTAAGTTGCTGAGAGCCTCACTAAGTAGCTGAGGCTGACTTCGAACCTGTGTGATCCTCCTGTCTCAGCCTCCCAAGTACTGGGATTACAAGAATGTGCCACCATGCCTGGCACTTTCAATCCTTTAAAAAAATTTTTTTTTTTTTTTTACCTTGAAACAGGCTCTTTCTAAATTGCTCAGGCTGGCCTCAAACTTGATATCTGTCTCAGCCTCTTAAGTACTTGGATTACAGGCTTATACCACTCTGCCCTGCAATTGAATAGTTTTGTATTTATATATCCATGAAACCATCAGTACAATCAGACTAAAGAATATATCTTTCATCTCAAAAATTTCCTGTACCCCTTTAAAATACCCTCCCTGAAGCAAATTCTAATTTGCTTTCTGAAATTATAGATTAATTTGCTTTTTAAAAATGTATATAAATTATACATATTTATTCTTTTTGTTAGGCTTCTTTTTCCTTGTGCAATAATCTTAGGATTCATCCATGTTGTTGCATAATTAAATTATGTCATTCTTTTGTATTACCAAATAGTATTCCATTTCATAAATATACCACAATGTGTTCATGACTATGGTTGTTGTACAACCAGAAGCCTGGCAAACCCCGATGCAGAAATGCAAAATGTACTTAAAACTCCCCCAAAAGTTTCATAGCCAGAGAACTGTTGTTATTAGACCTTGTAGTGGCCTGAAAATCTTTCTTCTCAAGGCTCGTCTTTATTTGACTTGACTCAGCTCATACTATGAGAAAAGTCTTATCGTTATCACATTTGTGGAAAACAATCAGAGGTAATCATTTAACATTGCAGCTGCGTGATACAGGGAGACCAGCTGCAGCTAGCAAGAAGCTGACAAATCCCAGGATTTGGGAGGCTGAAATGGGTGTATCCCAAGTTCAAGGCCAGTGGAGCTAACTTAGTTAGACTCTGTTTCAAAGGGAAAAATAAGAAAGGGCCAGAGGTGTAGCTCAGAGGTAGGACATCTCTGGGTTTAATCCCTATTACCCACACACAGTACTAATAACAGAAAAAAAAAATGAAGAAGAAAAAAAATAAAGAAAAACTGCGAAATCAGATGTCCATGTGGAACTTTGCAAAACTTCTTCAATGTATTCCCGGAATCCTAGAAAGCCACGTGTGTGCGGTGCTCTGCTTACGCCCAGGAAAGACTTGAGCAGGTCTTAATCTTTCACATCTGACTGACCTTGAGGTTCTACACAGTGGGAAGTGATGACTTGAGCAACGTGGTTGCAAACTGACTGTTAGAGCTTTGAAAAATACCACAGGCCGGGCGTGGTGGCGCACACTTGTAACCTCAGTACTCAGGAGGCTGAGACAGAAGGATCACAAGTTTGAAGACAGCTGCAGCAACTTCGTGAGGCTGTCAGTAGTTTAGTGAAACCTTGTTTCCAAATAAAAAATAAAATAGGTCTGGGGGGTGTAGCCTGGAAGTAGAAGACCCCTGGGTCCCTGGGTTCCATCCCCAGTACCCAGATAGAGACACCATATCACAGCACATATTCACGTAGTGACATTTATCATTGTAAACATCCACACTGGAAGAAATTTAGTTGCCTTTTTTTCTTTTTGTGTTACTAGGGATTAAACCTAGAGGCATTCTACCTCCAAGTTATAACCTAAGTTTAATTTTATTTTATTTTGAAACAGGGCCTCATTAAGTTGCTGAGGGACCTTGATAATTTGCTGAGGCTGTCTTTAAACCTTTGATCCTCCTGTCCCAGCCTCCCAAGTACTGGGATTACAGGTGTGCGCCACCACACCCAGCCAGTATATATATATATATATGTGTGTGTGTGTGTGTGTGTGCATATATATATATATATATATATATATATATAATTTAAATCTTTGCCTAGAAAAATGTCCTGAACCATTTCCCCTATATTTATTCCAGTCATCTCATAGTTGTGGAGTCTTACTTAATAAACCTTGCATCTATTGTTAGTTGATTTTTTTTTTTTCAGGTCTGGGGATGGAACCCAGGGGCATTCGACCTCCGAGCTATACCCCCTGCCCTATTTATTATACTTTATTTGGAAACAGGGTCTCACTAAGTTGCAGAGGGTCTAAATAGCTGAGGCTGTCTGTGAACCACAATCCTCTGGTCTCAGCCTCCCGAATGCTGGGATTACACGTGTGCGCCACCACACCCGGCTAGTTGATTTTTGTACATGGTGAGAGATAAGGGTCTTGTTTCTTCTGCATTTGGATATGCAGTTTTCCCAGCACTATTTATTCAAAAGACTCCATTCTGCAATGTATGTTCTTGCTGCCTTTGTCAAAAATAATTAGCTGTAAATATGTTAATTTATTTCTACCTTTGGGGGAAATTAAATCACTTGTTATAGTCAAGCTATTTTACCATTACATTATGTATCTTTTAAGACTTTTTAATAGCATTTTAACTTGTTTTGTAATTGTTTATAATAATTATTATGATACAAGTCTATGGCTAAATGGGTTTTTAATTTTCACTACAGTCTGTCAATATGGTGATCTCTTCTTTCTTGAAACTATTTTTACCATACTCTTCCTTGGCTAGAATCACTGAGAATTCTGGGGGTGGGAGGGAGGTACTGGAGACTGAACACAGGGTGTTCTACCTCTGAGCTACACCCCAACCCTATTTTATATGCATTTTGAAATGGCTCACTGGGCTTCTGAGAGTCTCAGTACTGCTGAAGCTGCCCTCAAACCTGCAATCCTCCTGTCTCAGCCTCCCAAGTACTGCGATTATAGTAGGTGTGTACCACCAAGCCCAGTTTGAGATTGTGTGTGTGTGTGTGTGTGTGTGTGTGTGTGTGTGTGTGTGTGTACACCCAGGGACATTCTACCTTTGAGCTATACTCTCAGCTCTATTTTATTTTTCATTTGGAAACAGGGTTTCACTAAGATGCTGAAGCTGACCTTGAACCTGTGATCCTCCTGTCTTGGCCTCCCAAGTACTGGGATTGCAGGCTTCAGCCACCACATCCAACAAGAAATTTTTTAAGAAAGGTTATGGATGGTGTGTTTTTCAGACCTCCTTCACATCTGAATTTGTCTATCTCTATATGAAGTGACTTTTTTTACTAAGAGTGCATGTTTTGGAACTCAATCTCTCTCAAAGCGCATGCCTGTGATCCCAATACTTGGCAGGTGGAGACAGGAGTACAAAGCAGAGGCCAGCACGTGGCACCTCACCAAGACCCTCTTCTAGACGGAGAAGACCCAGGATCAAATCCCAGCACCACAGAAACAATAATTTAAAAAACATAGCGAAGCTGGGTGCAGTGGCACAAGTTTGTAATCCCCATGATTGGGAGGTGGAAACAGGAGGATCACACAGGTCTGAAGCCAGCTTAAGAGACCCTGTTTCCAAATAAGAATTAAGAAATAGGTTTTGGAGTGTAGCCCGGAGAAGGGTTTCCAGGAGCCCCAGTACCACCAAAAATAAATAAATAAATAAATAAATAAATAAATAAATAAATAAAATAACATAGCCAAGTATGGTGGCATGCACCTGTAATCTCAAGATTTGGGAGACCACAACAGGAGGATCACATATTTGAGGACAACTTCAGTAAGTAGTGATACTTTCCTCAACCTAGCAAGACCCTGTTTCAAAACAAAAATAAAATAAGGCTGGGAGTATAGCTTGGAGGTAGAAGGCCCCTGGGTTCCATCCCCAGGACCACACACAGAAAAATAGAAGCCCAGAGCATGAGCCAGGTGTGGTGACACACACCTGGACTCCCAGTACTTGGAGGCTGAGATAAGAGAATCACAGGTTTGAGACCAGCCTCAGCAACTTAGACTCACAGCAACCTAGAAAGAAAGGTCCAGTTCCAAAACAAAACAAAAAGAGTCGGGGGTGTAGCTTGGAGGTTGAATGCTCCTGGGTTTGATCTCCAGTACCACAAAAGGAGGAGGAGGAGGAGGAGGAGGAGGAGGAGGAGGAGGAGGAGGAGGAGGAACCCAGAACACAATTATGACAAAAAAGAGGTGTGATTTGGTGGATTCTCCAGCTGTGCTTTAAAATCTTTATTGTCATAGATGAGAAATAGCTGTAAAAATAGCATATTTATTTATTTACTTATTTATTATTTTATTTTATTTTATTTTATCAATTAACTTTTTTTTGTGGTACTGAGGATCGAACCCAGGGACCGAGGGGCATTCTGCCACCGAGCTACATCTTAGCCCTATTTTTCATTTTTTATTTTTTGCAGTACTGGAGGTGGAACCCAGGGGCATTCTACCTCTGAGCTACACCCCCAGCCCTACTTTTTTAGTCTTTATTTTGAAACAGGGTCTCACTGAGTTGCAAAGGGCTCACTAATAGTTGAGGCTGGCCACGAACCTGAGTTGTCCAGTCTCAGCTTCCTAAATGTTTGGATTACAAGCATGCACCACCATGCCCTGCTTTTTTATTCTTTATTTTGAAACAGGATCTCACTAAGTTGCAGAAGCCCTCACTAAGCAGCTGAGGCTGGCTGCGAAACTGTGATACTCCTGCCTCAGCCTCCCAAGTACTAGGATTACAAGTGTGTGCCACCACGCTCAGCTAACATTTTTAATAAGAAATGCTTACTAACTTAAAATATACCAAAGTAGGATAATTTTATTGGTAAATAATAATATATATGTTATGTGTTTGAATATTTATTTGGTTTGCAGTGCTGGGTATTGAGCCAGGGTCTCTCACGTGCAAGCATGTTAACAGGTGCTCTGAGCCTAGGGGCATTCTACCCAAAGCTATACCTCCAGCCCATTTTATTTATTTATTTATATTATTATTATTATTATTATTATTATTATTATTATTATTATTAGTAGTAGTAGTAGTAGTAGAACTAGGGTTCCTGGAAGCCCTTCTACCTCCGGGCCACACTCCCAGACCTATTTTATATTTTTTATTTGGAAACAGGGTCTCTTAAGCCAGTGCAGCTGGCTTAGAACCTGCACGATCCTCCTATCTCTGCCTCCCAAGTGCGGAATTACAGGCATGCACCACGCCCGGCTCTATTTTATTTTTTTTGAAACAGAGTCTTGCTAAGTTGCTGAGGGCCTTGAACCAGGGACCTTCCTTTCTCAGCCCCCCAAGTACTAGGATTAGAAGTATGCACCACCATGCCCAGCTCTGTTTCTGTTTAGACTGTGTGTGTGTGTGTGTGTGTGTGTGTGTGTGTGTGTGTGTGTATTTGGTACTGAAGACTGAACCCAGGGGTTCTACCTCTAAGACACACCTGCAGCCCTATTTTATTTTTTATTTAGAAACAAGGTTTCACTAAGTTGCTGAGAGTCTTACTACATTACTGAGGCTGGCCTCAAACTTGTGATCTTGTCTCAGCCTCCCAAGTACTGGAATTACAGGCCCGTGCCATCATGTCCGGCTCATTCAGACTTCTAATTGAACAAAAAGAGAGGGACTGTCGGGGAAAATAAAGGGAGTAGAGCTCACTGCTGCTGGAATTCAAGGCACTCCAGAGATAATTCTCCCATGACAACTTTTCATCCATATTGAGGCAGAAGCAGAAAAGGAAACAAAAGTTAATTTCACATGTAGATTTTAACATTTAAAAGCATCAACAGTTATAAGTTTCTGATATGCACAGAATTTTGTGTACAAAATTCTGATGAGTATCAAATGATCCGTTGCACTATTTCATTCAGGGAAAAGTGGACAAATAAGTTTGGGTAGCAAATGGCTTAAGAAATGAAGTATAAGTGATATGTGATGGATTCGCCGAGTTCGAAAATTCATTGAGTAATGCATTTATGTGTTTTGTATGTTTACTGTTCTTCCAGAAAAAGTTATATCTGAAACTAATTATATATTCCACATGAGTGGGGCGTGGGGGCACACACCTGTGATCTCAGTGCTTGGGAGTCTGAGACAGGAGGATCGCAGGTTTGAAGACAACCTTGGCAAGCAGTGACATCTCACCAACCTAGCAAGACCATTTCAAACCCAAATGAAAATAGAAAATACGGCTGGAGCGTAGTGTGGAGGTGAAATGCTCCTGGCTTCCATCCCCAGGAGAACAAAATTAATTGATTGATTAATGAACATATAGCTTTTTCATTAAAATTAAATATGTATTAAACATCCACATATATATATTCCACTACATCAAACTCCTAAGGGCGTCGTAAAGGTTTATATGTTTATATATGTAAAGGTTTATATGTTTATATATGTAAAGGGCGTGAGAGATTGATATGTTCTGAAAGGAAACCAGAGTATGGAGGGCGGTGAGGGCGCCGCTGTGGGCCCCATCTTTCCGCACTTTTCATTCTCAGACAGATAATACACGTGAAGACAGACACATCACAGACAGGCAGGCACCCCCTGCGCTGGTCGCTGATTAGCACAAGTACTGCTATCTCCCTAAGTGATAGATAAAACCACAGCTAAGTACTAGCACTTTTTTTCCTTTGGTACTAAGGATTGAACTCAGGGGCATTCTACCTCTGAGCTCTACCCCCAGCTCTTTTTAGTTGTTTATTTTGAAACAGAGTCTCACTAAATGTTTAAGGCTGGCCTCCAAACCGCCATCCTCCTGTACTGGGATTAAAAGGCCTGTGCCACCATGCCTGGCTAAAGAGATATTTCAGTGTATGAAATATTTGGGCACGTTAAATTCAACTTAGAAGAGTTCCTTAAATAGTTTTTTTGTTATGTGTTATCTTGGAATGTGCCTACTCACATAAGGTTACAAAAATAAGATGATCATTTGAGCGAGAAGACAGTGCGGCTTGTGTTCTACAGGGCCGTGGTTCTCCATTCTTGCTGGGTGATAATAGAGTCGACGCCCTCTGAGCTCCCCCCGCCCCTAGGCTTTTTTTGTATGTGTGTGTGTGGTGCTGGGCATTGAACCCAGGGGCATTCTACCTCCGAGCTACACCCCTAGCCTGATTTTTTATTCATTAATTTGAAGTAAGGTCTCATTAAGTTTTGCAGGTGCCTCACTAAGCAGCTGAGACTGGCCATGAACCTGAATCCTCCTGTCTCAGACTCCCGAGTATGGGGATTACAAGCATGCACCACTGTGCCTGGCTCACCCCAGCCCTTTTTAATTAATTTATTTGAAATGGTCCAGCTAGGTTGCTGAGAGTTGCGCTACATTGCTGAGGCTATCCTCAAACCTGTGATCCTCCTATCTGAGTCTCCCAAGTACCAGGATTATAACAGACATGTGCCTCCTGACCTGGTTTACAGACTTTTTCTTTTGGTGGTACTGGGAATTAAATCCAGGGACAAGCCGGGCATGGTGGCTCATGCTTGTAATCCCAGCATTTGAAAGGCTGGGAGGATCACTGTTCATGGACAGCCTCCGCTACTTAGTGAGGCCCTTTGCAACTCAGTGAGACCCTGCTTCAAAATAAAGAAATACTAGCTAAGTTTGAATGGAAAGATAGGAGAGGAAGAAGGCCGATCTTGATTAATGAGGGTCTACACCTGAACATGTGTAAAATTATGAATAAGACATGGTTAACCTGGACAACCATTGGTGGGAGGGGGGAAGGGAAAACGGGGAGGGGGGAGGGCACCAAATATAGTTTAAATGTATACTATTTATGTTCAATAAAAAAATTGTTGCCGGGCGTGGTGGCGCATGCTTGTAATCCCCGCACTTGGGAGGCAGAGACAGGAGGATCGCGCAGGTTCGAAGCCAGCCCCGCGCGCTGGCTTAGGAGACCCTGTTTCCAAATAAAAATGTAAAAATAGGTCTGGGAGTGTAGCCCGGAGATAGAAGGGCTTCCAGGAACCCCAGTACCACCAAAAAAAAAAAAAAAAAATTGCTAAAAGAAAAAAAAAAGAATAAAAAATAGGGCTGGGGTATAGCTCAGAGGTAGAATGCCCCTGGGTTCCATCCACAGTACTGCCAAATAAATAAATAAATAAATAAGTAAGTAAACAAACAAACAAACAAAATCGGGCTGGGGGTATAACTCAGCGGTAGAATACCCCTGAGCTCTACCTCCAATCACCCCTGTAGCACGCGCGTGCGCGCACACACACACATACACACACACACACACACTACTAAGAAGTAGGAATGAAGCTGGACATCGTGGTGCATGCCCATAATTCCACTATTTGGGAGACGGAGACAAGAGAATCACAGGTTCAAGATTAGTCTCAGCAACTTAGCCAGACTCTGTTTTTTTTTTTGTTTGTTTTTTGCAGTTCTAGGGATGGAACCCAGGGGCATTCTACCTCTGAGGTATACCCCTGCCCTATTATTTTATTCTTTATTTTGAAACAGGGTCTCACTGAGTTGCAAAGGGCCTCACTAAGTACAGACTCTGTTTTAAAATAAAAAATAAAAGCTGGGTGTGGCGATGCATGCTTGTAATCAGAGTACTTGGGAGGCTGAGACAGAAGGATTGCAGGTTCGCTGCCAGCCTCAACTACTTAGTAAGGCCTTCTGCAATTTAGTGAGATTCTGTTTCAAAATAAAGAATAAAAAGTAGGACTGGAGGAGGAGCTTGGAGGTAGAATGCCCCTTAGTTCAATCCCCAGTACTGCAAAAATAAAAAATAAAATAAGTCTGGGGTGTAGCTCAGAGGTAGAACTCCCCTGGATCCAATCCCCAGCAAACACACACACACACACACACACACACACACACACACACACACAATATTGTGTGGTAAATGGAAATCTTGTGCACTGTTTGTGGAAGTATAACATGTTATAACTATTTTAAAGAATACTTTCATAATGTTTTAATAAAATTAAGCATATATCTAATCCATGTTTCAGTAGTTCCATTCCTAGGTGGCTGTTTATTTAATTTATTTATTTAGCAGTACTGAGGATTGAGTTCAGAGGCATTCTACCTCTAAGCTATACCCCCCAAAAAAATGTTTTATTCTTTATTTTGACACATAGTCTCACTAAGTTGCAGAGGGCCTCACTAAGTAGCTGAGACTGGCCATAAACCTGCCATCCTCCTGTCTCAGCCTCCCAAGTACTGGGATTATGAGCGTGTGCCACCACGCCCAGCTAGGTTGTTGTTTATTAATTTTTATTTTTTGTGGTGCTGCAGATCGAACCCTGGTGCATTCTACCTTTGAGCTATATCCCAGCCGTGTTTTATTTTTAATTTTGAAACAGGATCTAAGTTGTGGAACCCCTCACTAAGTTGCTGAGGCTGGCCAAGAACTTGGGACTGAGATCCTGGCCAAGAACTGAGATCGTCCAATCTCAGCCTCCCAACTACTGGGATTACAGGTGTGTGCCACCACGCCTGGTTATTGCTTTTGGTTTTTGCCCACCAGGGCCCTTGCATACTAAACACTGTGTTCTATTCCTGAGCTATGCTCCTACCCCCATTGTCAGGTATTTACATAGGAAAAATGATCACATGTCCACAAAACGACTTGGAGAACAAGTCATTTAAAGTCGTTCTAACATTTGCCTGTAATGATCTTTTCAAATGGAAATAACGCAGTGACCATCATCAACTGTGATATATTGATAATATGGAAAATTAGCAAGTTACAAAAATGAGCGAACTCATACATGCTAAAACAAAGACGAATCTTAAAAACATCTTCAGGGAGAAGTCAATGTAAAAGAATGCACACTGTTAGATTTTATTTACATAAAGTTTACAACAGGCAAAACTCATCTCTGCTGACAGAAATCACATCGACAGTTGCCTGAGGGAAGAGACTAACTACAGAAGAGTACAATGTAAATTTTCTGGGGTTATATAAATATTCAATATCTTAGCCGGCCGTGATGGTGCATGCCTGTAATTATCAGTGTTTGAGAGGCTGAGACGGGAAGATCAATGGCTCAAGGACAGACTCAGCAATCTAGGGAGACTATGTCTTAAAATAAAATAATAAAAAGGGCTGGGGGTGTAACTTGGAGATATAATGTCCCTGGGTTCAATACCCAGTAACACACTCACACACACACACACACACACACACATCAATCAATATCTTTACTGTGGAGTTTGTAGGAGCGGTACATGCTTTTATTAAAATTCAATGAGCCGGCGCCGGGCGTGGTGGCGCATGCTTGTAATCCCCGCACTTGGGAGGCGGAGACAGGAGGATTGCACTGGTTTGAAGCCAGCCATGCTGGCTTAAGAGACCCTGTTTCCAAATAAAAATATAAAAATAGGTCTGGGAGTGTAGCCCGGTGGTAGAAGGGCTTCCAGGAACCCCAGTACCACCAAAAAAAAAAAAAGTGAAAAATGAAAATAAAAATAGAACTGGGGGTATAGCTCAGAGGCAGAATGTCCCTGGGTTTGATCCCCAGTACCGTAAAAATAAATAAATAAAATAATAAGAGCTGGGGTTGTAGCTGGATGTAGACTGCCCCTAAAAAAAAAAAAAAAAAAAAAAAAATTCAATGAGCCGGGCATCGTGGCACACACTTGTAATCCCTGCGCTTGGGAGGCAGAGACAGGAGGATCATGCAGGTTCGAAGTCACCACACTGGCTTAAGAGACCCTGTTTCCAAATAAAAATATAAAAAATTAGGTCTGGGAGTGTAGCCCAGAGGTAAAAGGGTTTCCAGGAACCCCAGTACCACCACCAGAAAAAAAAAAAAAAAAAAAAAAAAAAAAAAAAAATTCAATGAAGCCAGGCACTGTTGTAATCCAGTACTTGGGTCCAAGGAAGGAGGATTGCAGGTTCTAGGCCACAGTAATTTAGTGAGACTCTGTTTCAAAATAAACAAAATAAGGCTGGGCATGTGGCTTGGAAGTAGAACACCCCTCAGTTCAACCCCCAGTACCAAATCAAACCAATTCAAACAAAAACCACACACACTCATTGAAACCACGTGCATGCCAGTAACCCCAGCTAGTCAGAAGGCAAGGAAAGAGGGTTTTGAGTCTGAGGACAGCCTAGGCAACTGAGCAAGACTCTATCTCAAAATAAATAAACAAAAAATAAAAAAGGTCTGGAGATGTAGCTTATGGGTTTGGGCCCTTGGGTTTGATTCCCAGTACCGCAATAAGCAAACAAACAAATCAAAACTAAAAATGGCTAGGGGTTTAGCTCAGGGGTAGAGCACCCTCCACCTGCTTCAATTCTGGCACCACAAAAAGAAAACAAAACAAAACATCCTAATTAAGTTGTATGCTTAGCTGAGCGTGGTGACAAATGCTTATAATCCCAGTACTTGGGAGGCTGAGACAGGAGGATCACAGCTACTTAGTGAGGCCCTGTTTCAAAAAGTAAAGAATAAAAATAGGGTTGGGGGTATAGCTTGGAGGTAGAATGTCCCTGGGTTCAATCCCCAGTACTGCAAACAACAACAACAACAACAACAAAATTTGTATCCTTAAATTTTGTGCATTTTATAATAAATAAATTATTCCTCAGTAGTTTATTTAAAATAGAATACTGGCTGAGAATGTAGCTCAGTGGTAGAGCCTGTGCTTAGCATGCACTAGACCTTGGGTTCAATCCCCCAAAATATATACATGCACACAGAATACTGCTAGAAATAAAGGTATTAGTCACTTTTGTACATTCTTCTTTTATACTTGGGATTGAAACCTGAGGTTTTCTACCTACCAGCTACATCCTCAGCTCCTCTTTAATTTTTTTTTTTTTTTTTTTTTTTTTTTTTTTTTTTGTGGTGCTTGGATCGTTGAATCCAGGAGCATTCTGTCTCTGAGCTCTACCTCCAGACTGATTTATTTTTTATTTGAAAACAGCATCTCTCTACGTTGTTGAGAGTCTAAGTTCCTGAGGGTCTTACCAAGTTGCGAAGAGTGTGGCCTGGAACCTACAGCCTTCTTGTCTCAGTCTGCCAAGAACTGGGATCACAGATGTGCACCACTGCACCTGGCTTCATTTTTTTTCCCTTCCCCCCAGTACTGGGGATGGAACCCAGGGGCATTCTACCTCCAAGCTACACCTCCAGCCCTATTTCTTATTCTTTATTTTTAAACAGGGCCTCACTGAGTTGCAAAGGACCTCAGTAAGTAGCTGAGGCTGTCCGCAAACCATGATCCTTCTGTCTCAGCCTCCCAAATGCTGGGATTACAAGCGCGCGCCACCACGCCCAGCTAAATTCTGAAGCAGAGTCTTACTAGGTTGTTGAGACTCTCACTATGTTGCTGAACCTGGCATCAAACCTATGATCCTCCTGTCTCAGCCTCTCAAGAACTGAGATTACAGGTATGTGCCACTGTGCTGGGTCCCTTATTGAATAAGGCAAATAAAATCATAAAGATGTAGCTAAGTGCCATGGTGCATGCCTGTATTCCTGGTACTTGGGAGGCTGAAACAGGAGGAAGGAAAGTTCAAGGCCAGCTCTTGGTAACTGAGGGATATCCTATTTCAAAATAAAAAGTAAGTTGGACATGGTGGCACACTCATTATCCCAGTACTTGGAAGTCTGAGTCAGGAGGATCCCAGGTTCAAGGCCAGCCTCAGCAACTTAACAAGAACCTGTTTCTAAATAAGAAATAAAAAGGTCTGGGGATGTATCTCAGAGTTAGAATGCCCCTGGGTTCAATCCCTAGTACCACAGACACAAAAATGAATAAATAAATAAATAAATAATAAGATAAATAATAAAATAAATAATAAAATAAAATGAAATAGAGCTGAGGGCCTAATTCAGAGGTAAAACCTCTGAGGGTTCAATCCTCACTGCCAAAAAGCAAGGGCTCCTTTTCATTGGTTCAAGGTGACCATTATGACTTTCAGGAGTACTTTAACATTTTTCTTATCTATTTTATTTATTTATTTATTTATTTATTTATTTATTTATTTATTTATTTTGCGGCACATGGGGATTGAGCCCAAGGCATTATACTCCTATTTTTTATTTTATTTTATTATTTTTTCCATATTTTATTTTATTTATAAGTGGAACATATTGAGAGTGGTGTACATTTACATTGTGCTTCATGCCTTTCCCCCTCCCTTTCTCCCCCCCAATAGAGAGTGTCCAGGTTAATCATGTTGTAGTTATGCTATTACACATATTCATATGTAACTCCTCCATTGTACAACCTCAGCTTTCTTCCTCTCCTATCCTTCCCTTGAAGCTTTGCTGAGATTTCCCCTCCATCATCTGGAGCCCCTCTGGTCTTACCACCGCTCCCTAGCTTGGACATATTAGAGAAAACATATGTCCCTTCTATTTCTGTGCTTGACTGATCTCACTTAACATAATGTTCTCTAGTTCCTTCCATCTTCTTTTTTTTTTTTGCCGGTCTGGGGATGGAACCCAGGGGCATTTGACCTCCGAGCTACACCCCCTGCCCTATTTTTTATTCTTTATTTTGAAACTGGGTCTCAAAATAAAGAATAAAAATATTAATAAATATTAATAAAAATATTAAAATACTGAGTTGCAGAGGGCCTCACTAAGTAGCTGAGGCTGTCCGCGAACCGTGATCCTCCAGTCTCAGCCTCCCGAATGCTGGGATTACAAGCGTGCGCCACCATGCCCGGCTCCTTCCATCTTCTTGCAAATGCTATTATTTTATTCTTTATAGCTGAATAGAACTCCATTGTGTGTATTTCCCATAATTTTGCAATCCATTCATCTGTTGATGGAGATCTAGGTTGGTTCCATAATTTTTTTTTGTGTGTGTGGCACATGGGGATTGAGCCCAAGGCATTCTACCTCTGAGCTATACTCCTATTTTTTTTTTTTAAATGTTTTTTCTAATGGCCAAGCATGGTGACACACACTTGTAATCCCTGCACTTGGGAGGCGGAGATAGGAGGATTGCCCACATTCGAAGCCAGCCACACTGGCTTAAGAGACACTGTTTCCAAATTTAAAAAAGTATAAAATGGGTCTGGGAGTGTAGCCCAGAGGTAGAAGGGCTTCCAGGAACCCCAGTAACACCGCACACACAAAATTTTTTTTTTTCTATTTTGAAACAGGGTCTCACTAAGTTGTGGAAGTCATGAACCTGCGACCTTCCTGTCTCAGCCTCCCAAGTACTGGGATTACAAGCATTTTCCACCATGCCTGGTTCAGTGTGATTATTTTGTGTGTGTGTGGGGGGGGCTACTGGGGCTTGAACTCAAGGACATTCTACCTCTGGGATGTACCCTCAACCATATTTTATTTTTATTTTAAGAATAGGGTCTTACTAGGCTGCTGAGTATCTCATTACTTACTGAGGTTGTCCTTGAATCTGTGAGCCTCCTGTCTCAGCCTCCCAAATACTGACATAGAAGCATGTGCCACAACACCTGGCTCAGGGGCTCTATATCTTTGCATAATTTGGTCCACTAGACCTGTGTTGTCCTGAGAGATGTATTTTGTTTCTTTTCTTTTCTTCTTCCTCCTCCTCCTCTTCCTCCATCTTCATTTTAATTTTTCAGTGCTGGGGATTGAACCCAATGTTTTATGCTAGATAGAAAAACACCATTGTGTTACAATCTAGCTGTTGTTATTATTATTATTATTATTATTATTATTATTATTATTATTTTTGGTGGTACTGGAGGTGGAACCCAGAGGCTTTCTACCTCCGGGCTATACTCCCAGTCCTTTTTTAAAAAATATTTTATTTGGAAACAGGGTCTCACTAACTTGCTGAAAGCCTCCCTAAGTAGCTGAGGCTGGCTTCGAACCTGCGCGATCCTCCTGTCTCAGCCTCCTAAGCGTGGGGATTACAAGCGTGCGTCAACACGCCCGGCTTGTTTTTATTATTTTTATTGTGATCTGAGCAATATAATTATTCCATCTTATTGCACTGTGTGTGTGTGTGTGTGTGTGTGTGTGTGTGTAACCTGGAGGCATTCTATCTCTAGCTCTATTTTATTTTTCTTTTGAATCAGGGTCTTGCTAGGTTGATGAGTGTCTCACTACTTGCTAATATTGTCCTCAAACCAGCGATCCTCCTGTTTTAGCCTCCCAAGTACTAGGATTACAGGTGTGTGCCACCATGCCTAGCTCTTTAGGCATTTGAGAATAAAAAAATCTAGAAGACATATAATAGGATCTCTTTATTATTTATTTACTTATTTTTGTGGAATTGGGGATTGAACCTAGAGGCATCCTATCTCTAAATGATACCCCAAGCCTTATTTATTTATTTAGACCAATGATTGAACCCAGGGGCATTCTAACTCCAGCTATATTCTCAGCCCTATTTTTAATTCTTTATTTTGAAACAGAGTACCAGGCATGGTAGCACACACTTTTAATCCCAGCATTCGTGAGGCTGAGACAGGAGGATCATGGTTTGCTGCCAGCCTCAGCTACTTAGTGAGGCCCTTTGCAACTCAGTGAGACCCTGTGTCAAAATAAAGAATAAAAAATAGGGCTGGGGGGTATAGCTCAGAGGTAGAATGCCCCTGGGTTCCATCCCCAGGACTGAAAAAAAAAAAAAAGAAAAGAAAATATTTTGAAACAGGGTCTAAGTTGCTGAGAGCCTCACTAAGTAGTAGAAGCTGGCCATAAACATTTTATTCTCCTGTCTCAGCCTCCCAAATACTGGAATGACAAGGGTGCACCATCATGCCTGTCTTATTTTCGGTTTTTGTTTTTATTTATTTATTTCTGTGGTGCTGGGAATTGAACCCAGGGGCATTCTACCTCTGAGCTACACTCCCATTCCAATTTTTTTATTCTTTATTTTGTTTTTTTTTTGGGGGGGGGGTTGGTGGCACTGGGGTTCCTGGAAGCCCTTCTACCTCGGGGCTACACTCCCAGACCTATTTTTATTTTTGGAAACAGGGTCTCTTAAGCCAGTGTGGCTGGCTTCGAACCTGCGCAATCCTCCTCTCTCTGCCTCCCAAGTTCGGGGATTACAAGCGTGCGCCACTACGCCCAGCATTATTCTTTATTTTGAAATGGGGTCTTACTAAGTTGCAGAGGGCCTCACTAAGTAGCTGAGGCTGTCCGCAAACCGCGATCCTCCTGTCTCAGCCTCTCAAGTGGAATTACAAACATGAGCCACCATACTCAGCTCTTATTTTTGTTTTTGAAATAGGGTCTCCCTAGGTTGATGCGTCTCAAAACTTGCTGAGGCTGGTTTTGAACCTGAGATCTACTTTGGGGTTCCAAGCGTGAGCTGCCATGCCCGGCTCCAGTAGTTATCGAGAGTTTGCTGCGCCCAGGCTCCATGCTCAGCACATTACATATACTGCTTCAGTGAATTTATTATTATTATTTTTTTCAGTACTGGGGTTGGAACCCAGGGACATTCTACCTTCAAGCTATACCCCCGGCTCTAGTTTTTATTCTCTATTTTGAAACAAGATGGTCTCACTAACTTGTAGTTACTAAGTAGCTGAGGCTGTCCATGAACCTGCAATCCTTCTGTCTCAGCCTCCCGAATGCTGGGATTACAAGTGGGCACCACCACGCCTGGCTTTCATTGAGTCTTGATGTATTCTTTTTAAATATTCTTCAAATTGAAGAATTCTGGACTCTGATTCAGCCTGCTGTGCATACTTGCATTTTGATGCACGCAACTTTTTACATTTATCAGGGCCATATTCAGAAAGATCACACTGGTCAAGGGAGCAATTAGCCAAGATTTACTTATTAGTTCCAACGGCTGGCAGGAAATAAGCCAGAGTGAGATAAGGAATGCAGGCCTTTGTGGGGTCTGATTGGGCTTTTGGACAAAGAAGAACAGCACTGTTTTCCTGGCTGGCTATTTTCATCCCAGGCTCACACAAGTGCTCCTAAAGCACTGAAGTGTATTGTAGCAAAGACTGTTTCTTCAGACAGGCAAAGATGGTATACAAAAAAGAGGTGTTGGGGGGATGGATGCTTGTAACCCCAGGACTTGGGAGGCTGAGATAGAAGGAACACAGGTTAATAGCCAGCCTTAGCTACTGAGTGAGGCCCCCGGCAACTTAGTGAGACCCTGTTTCAAATGAAGAAGAAGAAGAAGAAGAAGAAGAAGAAGAAGAAGAAGAAGAAGAAGAAGAGGAGGAGGAGGAGGAGGAGGAGGAGGAGGAGGAGGAGGAGGAGGAGGAGGAGGAGGAGGAGGAGGAGGAGGATGGGGCTGGAGCTGTGGCTCTGCGTAGAATGTCCTTGTGGTCCAATCCCCAGTACAGGGGGCGGGTGTGTGTGGAGAGCAGTGTTGAGCTCTGAGCCTCCTTTGTCTCTGGTAGTAACATTGTTGATAAAATAGGGATAGGGACAAGTGATAAAATGTTGTGCCTTGCCTCAGATAGAGATACTTTGTTGATATTTATTGTTATTTTACAACAAAATATCTCTTTGTGGTATTGTTTTGTTGTACTTGGAAGTGGTCTACCTCTGAACTATACCCCTACCCCTTTTTTATTTTTTATTTTTATTTTTTTATTTTTAAATTTTATTTTTTGGTGGTACTGGGGGTGGAACCCAGAGACTTTCTACCTCCGGGCTATACTCCCAGACCTATTTTATATTTTATTTGGAAACAGGGTCTCACTAAGTTTCTGAGAGCCTCACTAAGTAGCTGAGGCTGGCTTCGAACCTGTGCGATCCTCCTGTCTCAGCCTCCCAAGCGCGGGGATTACAAGCGTGCGCCACCACGTCCGGCTCCTACCCCTTTTTTAATTTTTTCCTTTGAAACAGGGTCTTGCTAGGTGATGAGAGTCTCACTACTTGCTGAGGCTGTCCTCAAACCTACAATCTTCCTATCTCAGCCTCCCAAGATTATAGGTGAGCTCCACCAAACTCAGCTCTTTGTGTTGATTTTAAAAGAATCCCTCTAGCTAATCATGGAACATTATTATCTTCTATCCCCTTCAGGGTTGATAAATACATGACATGAAAAAGTTAACATTACTGCCTTCTGTGCCCGTGGCAAAGAACCAGTCACTAATCATTTTGTGTTCTTTCCTGCCAAACCTAGACGCAGCCCCATGATCCTTCTCCTCATGGCTCCCAAGTATGAGACTGGAGCCGGCTCCCAGGATAAACTCACGTGCCATTCTTGTTTAGGCGCTGTGGATACAAAGATGATGCGGAAATCATAGGGTAGTGTGGTATGGGAGAACGCAAGCAACTCCGGTTGTGTGTGCTCTTGCTGGCACAGAGGAGTCGCTGCCTAACCTACAGAGTGGCAGATTTAGTTCCTGTTAGCCACCTGGGGGAGGGGGGCCCAACTCACTCGGGATCCTCAGACCCTGGTCTTCGTGGGTGACTCATGGTTCACCTGCTGCTCAGTGCAGCGTGCAAGTATGCCTGGAATGTCCACCTCAGCAGTTCTCACAGTGGGCTCTTGGTTTGATCAAGTTGCAAAACGTATGTTTACCACACTGGAGCCAGCAAAGTCTGTCAGGTGGGCTGTTGAGCCCAGGGGATCATCTGTTGCAAACACAAAGGCTTGATGGAAATAAACCTAAGACATCATATGACAGCATACCATGCCCTGATGTCTTTACCCTGTCTGTGTTTTGGTGCATGGGAGAATGTAGGCACGGCCAAGTTCATGGGACTTTTCCCCAGAGATACAAGGATATGAGCCATCTGTTAACACGCCAGTGTTACGCGTCAGAAGAGCCAGGTGTGTCTGTTTGGCTTGGCATTGCATATTTTATTATCACTTCAAAGTGTGGAGGATCTGTTTCAGTACTTTTTGCCATTAGTCTTATTTGCTGATTTAAAAGGAGGTATTAATTTAATACCCAAACTGGCATGCCTAGGAGAAACAAGTAATTAGAAGGCTCTAATTAGAGATATCAAAAAACATTTTGAAACACTGTATTTTGGACTGTTTTAAATGCACTAGACACAACGTAGAACATCCGTCCTTACACTCCGAGAGCTTGTGGCATAGATGCCTAGGAGGGAACAGTCATTAGAAAAGTATTTATAACTTTTCTCCAGAGACTGTTACCATGAGGATTTTGTAGCATTTACTGTAAAGAAAGCAAAGACATAGAATGAAAATGAATAGAGCAGGGAAAGATAATAGATGATGCTTTGTTGACAGCTCTACAAATCCTGGAACCCAGATTCTCTGTGGAGTAGACTGTGATTTGCGTGCATCCTATCAGGCAGAATGGTTCTATGAAGACCCCCCCAAGACCAGAAGGATCTTCTTGCTTTATATGTCGCTGTTGTGTCTCAGACAGTAATTATAAATAATGCGAACCTATGTAATCCAAGAAATGTGATAACCTAGGAATATGAGGAATGACACAGAGGTTGGGAATGTTGTTTTGTAAAGAAATACACAATATAATGTGCATTTCTATACTTTACTGGACCCATTCTGGTACTGACGGTGGTATAAAATTTCCAAATAATTTAAAGATAGTGACTTGAAACCTAATCTTGTCACTTATCCATAATCTTGGAAAGTTTCTAAAGATCTCTGAATATTATTTCTTTTTTTGCAAATGAGATGAGTGTAAAGGCTTTAACAAATATCTAAGTTTTGTGAATATCTGATGGCTTACTGTGCAAAGGGTTCTACAACCCCTATTACATCAGTGTACAAATTTACATAGAAAGTTAAGAAAATCAGCTGTTGAGTATGTATATTGTAAATGTGTTACATATTTTCACTTTAATATCGTAATAATAATTCTATAAACACTTATTAAAATTTTTTTTCAAATAATTACCCCAAATTGTGGATATGATTTACGACAGCTCTTTTCAATTGATATATATTCACTGTATGCATTGTCAAACTTTGATTCACATTTCCTTCCTTAGTTTGGGCCATAAAACTAAGCAACCCAGGCAAGTTTCTGCAGTCGCACAACATGTATGATCTTGGATTGTGTGTGTGTGTGTGTGTGTGTGTGTGTGTGTGTGTGTGTGACACATAGGATTGAACCCAGGCCTGTTCTACCTTTGAGCTGTAGCCCAGCCCTATTTTATTTTTATTTTTTTAAAACAGGGTCTCACAAAGTTGCTGAGGCTAGCCTCAAACTTGAAATCTTCCTTCCTCAGCTTCCCAATTATAGGCATATGTCCAGCTTTTATGAACTTGGATTTTTAAGAAGTTAAATTTGACTGTGATAGAAAATAGAGAAATGGAGTTACTGCTTCTTTATGTCATGAAAGTGAAGTGATACATTTTTCAGCGTCTTACTACTGTAGTAGTAGGAGAACAGAGGTGAGAGTCAGGCGACACAGTCCTAATCCCAATGGATTAAGTAATTTGCTGGAGACTCAAATTGACACCTGCAGGAGGGCTTCCATGGTTCCAGCTTCATGAGTTTTCGGACTAGGATGACCTACGTAGGGTCCTTAGACCGCTGGCTGCAGCTCCCCACACCCACCCCACATTCAGGAAGAGGGTGGTGTGCAGGAATCTGATTGTTAACAAGTGCCCCCCATCTCTCTAGGTGGTCCTAGGCTTGGGCCACTATAAGAATTGCTGTTAAGATTTTATTTTGTTTATTTGTTTTTGTGATACTTGGGCTTTAACATCCAAGCTACACCCCCAATTCTTTTTATTTATTTTTTAAAAAATTTGAAACAGGGTCTCACTAGGTTGCTGAGTCTCACTGTGTGTCTGAAGCTGTCCTTGAACCTACAAATTCTCCTATCCCAACCTTCCAAATACTGAGATTTACAGGCCTGTGCCACCATGCTGGGCTTGTTCCAAATTTTAAATTCCACTTTTCCAAAACTCCTCTATTTGGAGGTTGAGACGAGAAATCCGGATTTGCATCCAGTCTCAGCCATAGTGAGTCTCTTTACAACTCAGTGAGACCCTGTTTCAAAATAAAGACTAAAAAATAGGGCTGGGGGTGTAGCTTCGAGGTAGAATGCCCCCCTGGGTTCCATCCCCAGTACCAGAAAAAATAATAATTTCTCTATATGAAGCCTGGCATGGTGGTGCACCCTCGTGATCCCAGTACTTGGGAGTCTGAGACAGGAGGATAACAGGTTCGCAGCCCTCTGCCAAGTTAGTGAGACCCTATTTCAAAAATAAAGAAACCTGGCGTGGTGGCGCACGCTTGTTGTAATCCCAGCATTTGGGAGGCTGACAGTCTCAGCTACTTAGTGAGGCCTTTTGCAACTCAGTGAGACCTTGTTTCAAAATAAAGAATAAAAAATAGGGCTGGAGGTGTAGCTCAGAAGTAGAATGCCCTTGGATTTCATCCCCGGTACCTAAAATAAATAAATAAAAAAAAATAAAGAATTAAAAACAGGGCTGGGGGCGGGGGGAGTAGCTCGGAGGTAGAATTCCATCCCCAGTACCAAAAAAAAAAAAAAAAAAAGTCCTCGATTTGCAAAGGGCCCCCAAAGGTTAAATCCTCGACCCAGGTCTGCTCGCTGATTCGCAGACCTCTCTCAACCCTGCTTCCCGGACCCGGCCGTGCACGGCGGTGGGGAAGCCGGTGGCCGGGCCGCTGGGAGGCCGGCGGCGCGCTCGGGCCCCGGGGCTCCCGCGGCGGCTCCGCCTCCGGCCGGGGGCGCGCGGCTCCCCGCGGGGCGGGGCCTGGGAGCCGCGGAGCGGAGCGCGGGGCGGGCGGGCGCGGCGCGGGAGCCGAGCTGCGGTGAGCGCGGGCCGGGCGGGGGTCCCGGGAAGTCGGCGCGGGGAGCGCGGGCGGCGCCGCAAACTTGGCGGGGCTGGGGGGGCGGGGCCCCGCGGCTTCTTTGTGCCCCGCGGGCGGCCGGGGCCGGGCGGGGGGCGCCGATTGTTTTCCTCCCCAGCGTCACGCCTGGGCGGGAAGGATTTGAACGGCGCGGGGAGGGCGGGATCCGGGCGGCGCGGGGACCTGCGGGGGCCGAGCGCGGGGGTCCCGCCGCCGCCGGGGGCTCCCACCGCGCCCCCCGCCCCGGGCGCGCGGGCCGCGGGGAGTATAATTGCATTTTGATCGCTCGGGGTCTTTGTTGTCTGAAATTGCCTTTAGGGTCTGCGGGGAGCACCTTCTCCTCCGGGGGTGTTCCCTCCGTTCGGGAAGGGCGCGGGCGGGGGACGAGCCTCGGCGCCGGCTCGGGGCGGTGGGGAGTCCCGCGAACACCGGCCTTTGTGGACGCCTGTTATTTCCGAAGTTATTATTTCCCCTCCTCTAGTGGAAGGGAGTGTCTGAGCCGGACGCCGCAGGCAGGGTGGTGTGCAAGCGCCAGCAAGTCACAGCCGAGCCCGAGCCTTCTGCACTTAGGCGACGCTGCTATTTATTTATTTTAATATTTAAAGTTTGCTTCGAAGCAACTTTCACCTGGTTTGCTAAGTAAGTTTCCCCAGCGCAAAGGCCGCGGTGCAGCAGCGCCGGTGTGGTTTTATGGCTTCGACCGGTCTTGGGGTGGGGAGTACAGCTAAAGGCTCCGGGGCTGCTCGCCACTCGGGTACCAGCAGCCAGACACCGTCAACATCGTCAGGGGACGCTGAGTGTTCGGTTTTTATGGGATGGAGCGTTGGCGTGTTTACCTATTCGAATGCGTGACGGCCTCTCTAGTTTTCTTTCTGGAAAATGGTTGGAGCTCCCGAGGGCTTTTCCCGAGATAATGACTTGATGGGCTCGGCCTGGCCCGCCCGCCCCCTCTGCCCCGCCCGCACCCGGCCGTGGGAACAGGTGTAATCCGCCTTGAGTTTTCCTCGTGAAGACAGGCGATGTCAAACTGAGTAAAAAGTGGAAATGTTTAGGTCTTTGTCCGCATGTTTGAGTTAATGAGCCCTTATTTGGATAAAAAATCGCAAATCAAACCAGTTTGGGTCAGCTCGCTTTGTACATTCAGTTTTTTTTTTTTTTAAGCATGTGAACAAGTTTACCCAGTTAGAAATTTTATTGGCAATTCAGTGGATTCGTCCTAATGTGTTGCAGAATATCTGAGTACGTTTTAAAGAACGGAGTTACAATGCTTTTATTGTAGGTGATGCCCTCTAGAGCCTACACGAGGGCTTAATGGAAAAATTAAGAACTGAATCAGTACTCTTAATAAGTAAGGCAAAGGATGAAAAGCAACCCATTCACTTGTCATTACTCATTGTGTGTTTATTTATTAAAAAAAATTTTTTTTGCAGTACTGGGGGTTAAACCAGGGATGCCCTACCACTAGCTACACCCCTAGCCTTATTTATTTACTTGCTTATTTATTTATTTATTTATTTGAGACAGAGTCTTACCAAATTACCCAGTGTGGCCTTTAACCTTTGATCCTTCCGTCTTAGCAGCCTGAGTCACTGGGATTATAGTGTGTATTATTATGTTTGAGGTATACCTTTTTTTTTTTTTTTTTTTTTTGGTACTGGGGATGGAACTTAGGGGGCATTCTACCTCAGAGCTACACCCCCAGCCCTATTTTTTATTCTTTATTTTGAAACAGGGTCGCACTGAGTTGCAAAGGGCCTCACTAAGTAGCTGAGGCTGTCCTCTAACCAGGATCCTCCTGTCTCAGCCTCCCAAATGCTGGGATGACAAGCGTGTGCCACCACGCCCGGTTGGAAGTATAACTTTTTAATGATTTCACAAAATTTCTCATTCATTTACTTAGTTATCATACGCAGACACTCTGGTAGTTTCTGGAGATTGGAATACTACTAGTGGCCACTTACAGAGTGTTTATTTGGGGCCTGGAGATGTAGCTCAGTGGAAGAGCATTTCCTCAGCATGTGCAAGGCTGAGTTCAATTCCCATTACTGTAAGAAAATAAAACAGTCCTTTCTTTCTTTTTTTTCTTTCTAACTAGGGATTGAACCCAGGGACATTTCCCATTTAAGCTTACACCTGTACTGCATGTAGATGACCTCATCCACCTGTTTGTTGAGTGCCTATAATGTACCGTGGAAGGTGCTGGAGTTATAATGGAACACGAGCTGGGGGGTCCTTCCTTGTTAGTGGCACAGATAGGCAGAAAATAAAGTACACTACTAAACTAATCACAGGTTTTAAGCATGAGTCCCATCTCGCTGCTCCCAGCCCTCTCCCATCTCCCTCTGAGTGAGCTCACAGACTTGGGCCCAGCCTCTTCCAGTCCTTGCCACCTTCCTGACCATGACCAGCCCTGAAGGGCCTTGAGTTTACTTTGCTCAGCCTGGAATGTTGCCCGGCCCCATAGCTGCAATGGATGTCAAACCCCCTCACTTCTCCGCTCCATGGATTTTGGGAGTGGGTACTGGGGATTGAAGCCCCAATGTTCTGCCTCTGATCTACACCTCCAGCCCTATTTAAAAATTTTTTTTTTAACCCGGAGGCATTTGACCTCGGAGCTATACCCCCAGCCCTATTTTTTTTTTTTTTTTTTTTGTTCTTTATTTTGAAACAGGGTCTCACTAAGTTGCAAAGCACCTCACTAAGTAGCTGAGGCTGGCCTCGAGCCTGCGATCCTGGGGTTGTGTACCACATGCCTGGCCTGCATCACTAATCGGTAGCAGGTAAGAGCATTCGCTTCAGAGCCTGGGATATTACGAGTTACTCATCTGCCCATTGTCTCCCCTGCTAGTCATCAGAGCTCCATCAAAGCCCTTTTATTAACTGCGGTATCTTTAGAATCTGGGACAGTGTCTGGCAGAGAGTAGGTCTTTAGTAACTATTTGTTAAATGGATGATGTTGAGGGAAACGATACAGTGCGGGACCTTGAGAGGCTCCCTTGCTACTGGTGAGAAGGCCCGTCCGCCAAGGCGATGCTGGAGCTGGGCCTCGATGCGAGTGAGAAGGAGCTGGCGAGCTGCTGTGGGCTGAGAGCTGTGGGAGGAGGTGAGGGAGGGGGGCATCAAGGGCAAAGGCCTTGAGGCGGAGAGGGTTCAGCCCTGTGTGGATTAATTGGAACTGAGAGAAGGTCGCAGCACAGCCTGATCAGTTCAAGGGCGGTCGAAGTGAGAGGGGGAGTGCTGGTCAGGTGTCAGATCATGCAGGGCCTTTTTAGAGAAATTCACATGGAACCATCCTGTATACTCCACTAGCCCTATTTTTTTTCTTTTGCAGTACTGGAGATGGAACCCAGGGGCATTCTACCTCCGATCTACACTCCCAGCCCTATTTTTTATTCTTTATTGTGAAACAAGGTCTCACTAAGTTGCAAAGGACCTCACTAAGTAGCTGAGGCTACTGAGATTCTTCCATCTCAGCCTCCCAAGTACTGAGATTATAAGCGTGCGCCACCACACGCAGCTCCACTAGCCCTATTTTATGGGATTTTATTTTATTTAAAAAGTGGGCATGACCCGGGCATGGTGTGGCATGCTTGTAATCCCAGTACTTGGGAGGCTGAGACAGGAGGATCTTAGGCTCAAACCCGCCTCAGCAACAAAGTGAGGAACCTCAGAAACCTAGTAAGACCCTGTTTCCAAATAAAGAAAGAAAGCTGGGCTGGAGGTGTAGCTTGGAGGTAGAATGCCTCTAGGTTCAATCCCCGGCACCAAAATACATACATACATACATACATACATACATACATACATGCATACATAAATTAAACAAATATATAAATAGTAAAAGAGTGGGCATCAGCCAGGCATGGTGGCTCACACCTTGCAGGTTCAAGGTCAGCCTCAGGGACTTAGTGAGCTCTGTTTCAAAATAAAAAATAGGGCTGGGGATGTAGCTCAGAGGTAGATTGCCCCTGGGTTCTATCTCTAGAACCATAAAAACAAAACACAAGCACTGGGCTCGGGAGCCGTTGTCCCTCCCAGGTGGCTCAGGGGTGAGGCAGAGCCTGGGATAGGGCCAGGCTCTCAGATCACGAATCACTTGTTTTCACCAAAGGACAAGATCAAAAGAAACCGTCCCTATCCTGATAGAGCAGCTCGCCCAGTGGGAAGATGAGCTCGCAGGGCCAGAGAAGGGGGCTGGAGGAGGGGCAGCGGATTCCACGGGGCAGGAAGGCCACACTGGAAAAAACAAAGTTATTTTCCCTTTTCATTTTATTTTTATGAAATATTGTAGTTTAGGGACTTTTTTGAGTATTGGGGATTGAGCCCAGGGGTTTTCTACCACCAGCCGGTCTCCCTAGCCCCTCTTAGTTTTATTTTGAGATGTAGTCTCTAAGGCTGCTCAACAGGAACTGGAGTTCCCCCAGTCACAGCCTCCCCGGTGGATGGAATTATGGGTGTGTGCCCCATGCCCAGCTTAGGTACCTCCTAATGAAGGAATAATGTTCATATTAAATGCAACATTTTGTGTGTGTGTGTGTGGTGTTGGAGATTGAACTGAGGGGCATTCTACCTCCGAGCTACACCTCCAGCCCCTTTTTTATTCTTTTTTTTTTGAAACGGGGTCTACCTGAGTTGTTGAGGGCCTCACTAAGTAGCTGAGGCTGTCTGCGAACTGCAATCCTCCCGTCTCAGCCTCTCAAATGCTGGGATTACAAGCATGTGCCAGCATGCCCAGCCTTGCAACAGATTTTAATATTAACATAAAATTAAGTCAAAACAATAAAAGACTTGCTTTTTTGTAGCTGGGTTTAAAAAAATTTTTTTTTGCTGGTACTGGGGATTGAACACAGAAGCAAGCATTCTACTTCCAAGCTATACCTCTCACCCCTATTTTGCTTTTATTTTGAAACAGGGTCTTGCTAGGTTGATGAGAGTCTCACTACTTCTGGAGGCTGTCCTCGAACATGTGATCCTCCTGTCTCAGTCTCCAGGTTTACAGGCTTGAGCCACCATGTCTGGCTGTGTGATAAATTTTTAAACACATTTCTTTATTGAATATAATTGACACATACTGCCCATATTTAGGTTCAGCAAGACTTCTTTTCTTTCCTGTTTTTTTTTTTTTTTTTTTTTTTTTTTAGAGATGGGGTCTTAATATGTTACTCAGGGGCAGGTCTTGAACTCCCAGCTCAAGGGATCCTCCTGCTTCAGCCTCTCTAGTAGCTGGAAGTACAGGTTTGTACCACTATGACAAATTTGACCAAGTTTTAATTCTGCTATAGACTTGTGAAGCCATCTCTCACCCCGGCTCCTTTGTACACCCTAAGTCCTCTTTTCTACACAAATAGTGATAGCTTTGAACCTGGGTTAATCCTACTTCTGAGGCATACCCCCAAAACCGATTTTATTTTTATTTTTTATTTATAAACGAGTTTTTGCTAAGTTGCTGAGACTATCCTTGAACTTGTGATCCTTCTGTTTCAGCCTCCCCAGTATTGAATTGTTGATATGCCCTACCGTGCCCCACTAGTGATGGCTTTTTTTTTTTTTTTTAATTGTGGTACTGGGGATGAAACCCAGGGGACATTCTACCTCCGAGCTACTCTCTCAGCCCTATTTTTTAATTTTTTTAATTTTGAAATCAGGTCTCACTGATTTGCGGAGGTCCTCATTAAGTAGCTGAGGCTGTCTGCGAACTGCCATCCTCTGATCTCAGCCTCCTGAATGCTGGGATTACAAGTTTGTGCCACCATGCCTGGCTTGTGATAGCTTTTTTTTTGTGTGTGTGGTATTGAGTGGAACCCAGGGGCTTTTCTACCTCTGGGCTATACTCCCAGAACTATTTTATACTTTATTTGGAAACGGTCTCACTAAGTTGCTGAGAGCCACACTAAGTAGCTGAGGCTGGCTTCGAACTTGTACAATCCTCCCGTCTCAGCCTCCCAAATGCCCGGCTAGTATCATTTTACATTTAAAATGTATAGTGTATGAGAGCTCCAGTTCTATACCATTGCTAACAGGTGTGTGTGTGTATGTATGTATGTGTGTGTGTGTGTGTGTGTGTGTGTGTGTATATTGTATATATATATATAATATATATATATATGTTATATATATTTTAATGGTACTGGGGATTGAGCCCAGGGGTTTCTACCACCAAGCGTCACCCTCAGCACTCCCTCCTCACCTTTTTTTTTTTTTTAATTGGGTCTTGCTAAGTTACTGAGTGCAGAACACAAACTTTTAGTCCTCCTGTCTTATCCTCCCAAGTACTTGGATTATAGGTCTGGGCCACTGTGCCAGCTGGTCAGGTGTTTCATGGACATTCTGCTGGTCGGGTCTCTTTGTAGTTTTTAACATTTCTGTGATGACTCATTACACTGCTTTTCATATACTTCTTCACCATTCTTATATCTTCTTTTTCGAAGTGCCCACCGTTTTTGGCCAGTGTGTGTGTGTGTGTGTGTGTGTGTGTGTGTTATTTTGAGGGTTTTTCAAGTATTCTGGATATGTCTTTTATCTGATACATGCTTTGCAGATATTTGCTTTTTGTCTTAGCAGCTTTCTGCCGCTTAAATGGAGCCCATAAGCTGCAAAATTGATAAGAGAGAAAAATGCATGGACACCCCTCCCCCCCCCGCCCCCAGCCCAGTTCTTGAGTCTAGGAAATCTAAGATGCAGGGCCGGCATCGGCTGAGGGCCTTCTCTGTATCATCTCACTGTGGAGGGGCAAAGAGGGGTAGAGTGGACCCCACTGCAGTGTCATTAATTATTTTGAGAGCAGAGATTCATGGCTTGATCGTCACTTAGGGATCCCACCTCTTAAAACTCGTACAATGGCAGTTACATTTCAGTGGTTGGAGAGGACATTCAAACCATGGTGACAGCTTCCATTTCCTTTGAAGAGACTGCTTATAGTTTTAATACAGTCCGATTTAAGTATATTTTGTATGGATTGGACTTTCGGTGTCACATTCAAGAAGTCTATGCCTAATTCAAGGTGACAAAGGATTTTTAGCTTTTGGTTTTATATTTAGGCCCATCAACTTTTAGTTTTTTGTTTATGGTGCCAAGATAGGTGGAAGTTCATCTCACCCCTCCCGGAACTGTTTTGCAGTTTCTGGAGCCAGTGTTGGGAGACTGTGGGATGCGGCGGGGGCATCTGCTTCTGGCATCTAGTGGGTAGAGGGCAGAGTTGCTGCTAACTGTCCTGCAGGTGAAGAGAGCCCCCACAGAGCCACTCGGCCGGAGTGTCAGGGGTTGGGAAACTTCAGGCTCGAGGTTTATCAATTTTATGGACCCCAGTGAATTAGCTGTTGGATCTATTGATGTTCTCTTAACAATTTTCCATTTTCTGTTCAATTTGCACTGCTTTTTTTGGGGGGGATTAAACCCAGGGGTATTCTACTTCCAAGCTACACCCCAGCCCTTTATTTTGAAACAGGGTCATACTAATTGTCTGAGATTGACCTTGAACCTGTGATCCTCCTGTCTCAGCCTTCTAAATACTGGGATATACTGGGATTACAGGTGTGCACCACCACACCTGGCTATTATTTTTTATTTTGAAACAGGGTCTCATTAAGTTGCTGACGGCCTCTTTGAGTTGCTGAGACTGACCTCAAATCTGCGATCTTCCTGTCTTAGCCTCTTAAGTACTGGGATCGCAGGCATGTGCCACCATGCCTGGCTCCCAGCCCTTTTTTCTTTCTTTCTTTGAACAGGGTCTAGCTAGGATACCGGTCTCTGGCCTCAAACCGTGCTCCTCCTGCCTCCCCTTCCCAAGTGCTGGGATTACAGGTGTGCACCACTGTGCCACGCTCAAATAACTGGATATTAAATTATTTGAGATATGAAGGTTTCAGGGACATATTTGAAATGGAATCACCTAGATTATAAAGTTTTCTAGAAGCTCATTTGTTTAAGATGGGTAAAACAGTCAGTGTGGACACATGCTTACATATATAACTACTAGTATAAAACTCATTATGAATAAGTATACTTATTACTGCCATGAATCCATTTTATCACGGCATTTTATGTGTTTGTCATCACATCAGCAATCTGTGTGTTGTACTTACAGATAATATTCCAGAACATTAAGAGAGACTCTACACTCATGCCCTGCTAAAATTGAATTATTGTGCTTTTGAAAGGGATTTTTTTTTTTTTTTAATTTGAAAGGCACGGTTTTGGGAAGGGTAAGTATTAGAAGGTTTTAGAGATTTTTAAAACTTTATTTTGTATTGGAGATTGAACCAGGGGACATTCTACTCCTGAGCTACATACCCACCCACCCCTTTTTATTTTGAAACAGAGTTTCACTAACTGGCTGGTTTTGAAGATTTTTAGGCTGACTTTTACACGTAAATGAGTAATTCCCACTACTAATTTGTACAATGATATTGCCTTATTTGGAAAGAAAAGGTATATGGCATTTCAGGACACACACACAATTCACAGTTCCTTGGGCTGAGGACGTAGGTGAATGATAGAGCGAGGGTGCAGTGTGCAGAGAGGCCCTGAGTCTGATTCCTAGAGCCAAGGGAAAAACAACAAAAGCTGGGCATGATGGTGCGTGCCTGAAATCCCAGTCCTTGGGAGGCTGAGACAGGAGGATGGCAGGTTTGAGGACAGCGTCAACAACATAACAAGACTCTCAGCAACCTGTGTCAAAACAAAAATAATAACAGCTGGGGTATAGTTTGGAGGCAGAGTGCCTCTGGGTTCTATCCCCAGTACCAAAAAGGAAGGGGGGATCCCTTCACAGGAGTCAGTGCTCCGCCTGCATTCTTTTCTTTAAGGTCAGAGAGAAGATTTTGTCAGAGACCAGCAGGCCGTGAGATGTTCATGTAAGATGCTGGGCAGGACTCTTCTACACAGATGAACCACCCGTTCCCTCATGCTTTGGCTTGGGAGTATGAGTTTGGTACCTGGAGGAAAAGCTGACTATATATTATTTACTAGTTTTCATACTGGCGAGTCTACCTCCAAGCTACATGCCCAGTCCTATTTTTTATTCTTTATTTCGAAACAGGGTCTCACTGAGTTTCCGAGGGCCTCACCAAGTAGGTGAGGCTGGCCACGAATCATGATCCTCCTGTCTCAGCCTCCCAAGTGCTGCGAGTACAAGAGTGCGCCGCCACGCCCGGTTTATGAGTCACCTGTGACTCAGGTTTCATGCTTAGCCACTTCTGTGTGATCCGCTGGGTCTCACTCATTAATAGCCCATACCAGAGGAGTCAGGTAATTTTTCATTTTAAAAACACTGAACGTCTCTCTAGACTTCTCTCCCACCACTTCCTGCCATGAACCTGCACTTTGCCTCAGCCTGAAATCCACTCTCTCCGTTCTCCACTCAGAACAACCCAGCGCGGGCCACTGAAGCCCAGCGGCGCACACCCAACTCACGTGTGCCGCACGCTCGGCCGGCCTCACCGGTGTCGGCACCAGTCACACCTGCCCACGAGGACTTTCTGCCTTAAGTGTAAAGCTCAATTAAATAAACAAAGCTCATCACGGGCATTCTCCAGGCCCTCAAAACAAATGAAAAAATCCCCGCCACGCAAATATCTCTAAGGTATTACGAGTACGAGGGCGAGTTGTAGCCAATGCACGAAAGGACTATTTGATGGGACATTGTATTCTAGAGCTTTTAGTTAAAAAAAAAAAACAAAAAACCTGAGATGGTGATTCCGAGAGGAAAAAATAAAAAAAGGAGTGCTACAAATTGTTATTAAAAAGGGAAACATGTGTTTTGTTATTCATACTTTTATGCGGATGGTGAAAATAGGTTACTAGCATGCTCTTGTTAAAATAGCCTTTATAGTCACTCATTTGATGATATTGAGTAAGAATTTTTCTCTGCTAATCTTTAAGAGGAAGTTTGTTACCTTTGTAGTCTTTGTACTTTTTTTTTTTTTCATTGTGGGAAGCTTCCACTTTGTTGAGTAATAATTAATTTTATTAAAGCGTTTAGTCCACGGCTGAGTCTGTTCGCTCCTGACTCCTGGACGTTTGGAGCCACGGGTCGATGGTTTAGTTATGTGGCCCGCGTTGGTGTTGCGAGGCTCAGAGGGCGAGCTGCTTCGTGAGTCATCCGCCGTCTCCTAGTCGGCCCGGTGTTTTCTTAGCAACTGCTACTGATTTCAGGTTTGAGCAGGGAGAGAATGTTTTGAAATGATCCAGCATATTTGGTCAGGTTATTCTAGAGCTTTTAGTTAAAAAAAAAAAAAAAAAAACCTGAGATGGTGATTCCAAGAGGAAAAAATAAAAAAAGGAGTGCTACAAATTGTTATTAAAAAGTGAAACATGTGTTTTGTTATTCATACTTTTATGCGGATGGTGAAAATAGGTTACTAGCATGCTCTTGTTAAAATATAGGTAATGCCTGTTAAACCTTATAAGCGATCTGTTAACGTATGTTCTGTTAAAGAATGAAGGATTGACTACTTTTTCAGTCCCTATCTTCTTTTTGTTTTGAACTGGGGATTGAGCCCGGAGGCATTCTAACTCTGAGCTACACCCTCAGCTCCTTTCATTTTTTTTTTTTTTTAATATTGAAACAGATTTTTGTGAAGTTGCTAAGCATCTCTCTAAGTTGCTGAGGCTGGCCTCAGACCTTCAGTCCTCCTGTCTCAGCCTCCCAAGTACTGGGATTATAGGTATATGCTACCATGCTTGGCCTTCCCGCACCCCCCTCCCCGTCCCCCCCCCCCCCTTGGTTCTGGGAATTGAACCCAAGGCATTCTACTTCTGAGCTACGCTCCCAGTTCAGTTTTTTATTTCTTTTGAAACAGGGTCTCACTAAATTGCGGAGGACCTTGCCAGGTAGCTGAGGCTGGCTGTGAACCCGGATCCTCCAGTTTCAGTCCCCCAAGTGCCACCATGCCCAGTTTCTCCTATTTTCTAAACCACTTTTCTTCTGTCTTTTCTTGAAGTGGGTGTGTGGGAATCAGGGTAGGAAAGGAGAAAAGTAAATGAATCGTGGATGCTATGAATGTTCCTGGTCAAAAGCAGAACTTAAATGGCTTCAATGTTCTGATAAGATAGAAATACACATTTGTGAGATGTCAGCTTGTGTTAAACTCTTACATGCGTAATTGCCGGAGTAACAAGTGAATTTTCTTTTAAATGGTTCTGGGGCTTGAACCCAGGGGCAGAGTGTGTGTGTGTGTGTGTGTGTGTGTGTGTGTGTGTGTGTGTGTGTGTTAGAAATGCTTTTTTAAAAATTTATTTTTAAATTTATTTTTAAATTTTTATCCCAGGGGCATTTTACTTCTGAGCTCCTTGCCCTTTTTATTTTGAAACAGGGTCTCACTAAGTTGCTGAAGGTCTTGCTAAGTTGAGGAGTCTGGCCTCATACTTGTGATCTTCCTGTCCTAACCTCTCAGGTACCGGGATTACAGGTGTGCACTAACTGTGCCTGGCTAGAGCTGTGGATTTCAGAAATGCCTGTGGCTGGATGAAGTGGTTCAAAGTGTGGCTTCTGAAGGCAGCAGGATGTTGGTCCAAATCTCAGCTTTGCCATATGACTAGCTGAACTTACTTACCCTCTGAGGGAAGTGGAGCGGGATACCGCATACTCTGTAGCGATTTACAAGCGTTCCTGAGCCAGTCTAGGTAAAGGCCATATAGTACCTGTAGGACACAAGGTGGCAAATGGTAGTTACTATGTTGAATTCGCGAGTGCAGTGTGCAAGTGCTGATTGGGAACCGAGTCAGAAGCCTCCAGTTCTTAGGACCACAGCCTTGTTAACTAGTTACTTAGCGTGGTCTACAATGGAAGAAAGGCCGGCTGTGAAGCGCCGTGGGGCATAAAGCAGGTGGTGACGGTGCCACCTTTGGGGAAGTTGAGGCTGATGTGTGCAGCTGGGCCCCCAGTGATCCAAGTAGAGTTTTTAGCCAGGTGTGGTAGCACATGTTTGTAATCCCAGTACTTGGGAGGCTGAGACAGGAAGATCGCACGTTCGAAGACAGCCTCAGCTACTTAGTGTCGACCTCTGCAATTTAGTGAGACCCTGTCTCAAAATAAAGAATAAAAAATCAAGCTGGGGGTATAGTTCAGAGGTAGATTGCCCCTGGGTTCCATCTCCAGTACTGCAAACAAAACAAAATAAACACTTTTATGGGGAGAGAGTGGAAGAGAGTAGGTTTCAGGCTGAAGAAAAGCACAGATGTATGGCAGGATATGGTGGAAGAGAAGGCTGGAGATAGGATCTGTGGTTAGGCTTTGGAGGGTTTTGCATGTAGGGGCCTTTGGACTCTATGCTCATTGTCAGTGGGGACCAAAGCAGCTGCATGGTATGAGCTCTGTTTCTGGAAGATGCTCTAGAAGATGTACTGGAGAGGCAAGTGGGCCAATCACAAGAATGCTTCAAAAAATACAGGTCAGCCGGGCGTGGTGGCGCACGCTTGTAATCCCTGCGCTTGGGAGGCGGAGACAGGAGGATCGCGCTGGTTCGGAGCCAGCTGCACTGGCTTAAGAGACCCTGTTATCAAATAAAAAGTATAAAATAGGTCTGGGAGTGTAGCCCGGAGGTAGAAGGGCTTCCAGGAACCACAGTACCACAAAAAAAAAAAAAAAAAAAAAAAATACAGGTCAGTGATAAAGAAATTTGGAGGACAGAGTCAAAGGGAGTTAAGAAGGAGATAGAAGAAAAGAAAGTATTCTAAACTACCTTCCAAAGAGAATGTTGGTGCCGTGACTTGGCGGTGGTGGGGAAAAGGAGGAATGAGAGAGTGAGAGTACAGGAAAGGGTACAGGAGAAACTGGGTGGACAGTGGTGGGTTGGCCTAGAGGGTCTTTTTTTTTTTAATGCATGTAGTACTGGGTATTGAACCCAGAGGTGTTTTACCTTTGGAAAAAGAGTCTTGCTGAGTGACTCTGCACTGGCTATGAACCTGCGGTCCTCCTGTCTTAGCCTCCCAAGTCCTGGGATTACAGGTGAGTGCCACTGCCCCAGTAGTAAAAGGTCCATTGTTTCAAGGTTAGTGGAACATCTAGCTGGCAGTTTGCAGATTCATTTCTGATGGAAGGAAGGTGACATTTACTGTGCACATACAGTGTTTCAGATTTTATGCTAAACACCTTCAAAATCAACTGGAAGTAAATAGTATTTTTTTTTTTTAACTAGGTGAAGTGTTGAAGCTCAGAAGAGACCTGATATTTAAACATCACAAAAAGTTTTTATTATTCTTGTTTCTTTTTGTTCTTGAAATGAAGGTCTTACAGTGTTGTCAGGCTGATTTGAACTCCTAGACTTAAGAGATCCTCCTTCCTTAGCCTCCTGAGTAGCTGGGACTACTGGTGGGTATGCACCACTGTGCCTGGCTTAAATGGGAACTAGAATTTCAAAGCACATCTTGGTTTAGCTGTCTTCTGGCTTGGGTGGAGGGATGAATACCAAGGCAGCAGGCAGTGGTCCCCGTATGCTTGCCCCCAGTTTCCATGTTCAGGGTCCCACTGTAGATTCTCTCCTGTGAGAAGAGGATCACTGTTAACCTGGGTGGTTTCTCTTTGTTACCCGAAAAGTGTCAAGGGAGATTTATTCTCCATTTTCTTTTTCTTTTCTTTTCTTTTTTTTTTTTTTTTTTTTTTTTTGCGGGTCTGGGGATGGAACCCAGGGGCATTCAACCTCCGAGCTACACCCCCTGCCCTATTTTTTATTCTTTATTTTGAAACAGGGTCTCACTGAGTTGCAGAGGACCTCACTAAGTAGCTGAGGCTGTCCTCAAACTGCAATCCTCTGGTCTCAGCCTCCCAAATGCTGGGATTACAAGCATGCGCCACCAAACCCGGCCTCCATTTTACTTATCAAGTTCAAATATTCTTTCTTTTTATTTATTTGCTAATTTTTTTTTGTAATATTGGGATCAAACCCAAGGCCTTGACCATACTAGGCAAACACTGTACTGCTGAGTTACATCCTCAACCTTTCTTATTTTATTTTGAGACAGGGTCAGTCACTCAGCTGCGCAGGCCAGCCTTCAACATGTGATCCTCCTTCCTCAGCCTCCTAGCTGGGATTACAGATATCCAGCCACCTTTCCTTTTAGAGCAGCCTAAAGTTGTCCAAAGGCTGAAGTTCTTTAAGATTTTTTTTCCCTCTTCTGATGAAATGGAAACATTTGGGTTAGAGTGGGTGAAAACTTAATCCAATGGGTCCTGCTTTATTTTAATTTGAGAGGCAAGTGAGATGGGGAGAGTGTTGCTTTTTTATTCTTTAAGAGTATCCCCTTTATTAGATAATGAAATATGTAATCATGAGGTCAAGTTCATGGGTGCAGATAAAAATTAAGGCTGGCGAGGCCTTAAGTGCCTTTTAAAGATTTTTTTGGTTGTTGTTATTACATAAATCAATCTCTCTCTCTCTCTCTCTCTCTCTCTCTCTCTCTCTCTCACTCTCACTCTCACTCTCACTCTCACTCTCACACTTTCCCTCTTACTGTTTCCACCTTCCCTAGAGAGAGAGCCGCTGTGGGCAGTCATAAGCCTCTCGTTGGAATACCTCCAGAAACTTAGAACCTTTGCAGCCATGAGACGTGTAGAACTTGAGATTTTCCTTTTGCCTCAGTATCTGTTGTCAGGTTTGTTTATTGGGGTTTCACAAATGTAGGCTCTTATTTTCAACTGTGGTTCTGAAAGCCTGACAGACATTAGATTTCACTTCATTAAATACTCTTGAATCACCTTTCAAATCAGTGACATGCCCACAGTTAGAATTCAGAGACCTCAGCTTCTCAGTTGTTGCTGAACCAGTTCTGTTAGTTAACTTATTACACAAGTTGGCCAGTTAACTGCAGCAGTGGGCAAAAACATGTTTCTTTTCTTCTTTTGTTTTTCCCCTTTCTGTTTTTAAAGAGGAGAAAGGGCAGAGTAGGAGCTGAGAGTAGAAATCAACACAGGCCCATTGTAGTTTGGTCACTCTATTAGTCTGTCTACTTTATAAGGTGAAGTTACTATGGTATGCTACACATGAGCAGATGTGATATGTTACCCATCAGGAGGTTTCTTTGTAGTATTCAAGGACTTGGACTTTGGAGCCTGAAATAGGTTCAAGTAAGTATTCCTTGTACCATGCTTAGTGGTTTTGGACAAGTTACTCAACCTGTTTTCCTTAAACAAGGTTTATGATGGCGGCGGCGGCGGCGGCGGCGGCTGCTGCTGCTGCTGCTGCTGCTGCTGCTGCTGCTGCTGCTGCTGCTCCTCCTCCTCCTCCTCCTCCTCCTCCTCCTCCTCCTCCTCCTTCTTCTTCTTCTTCTGTACTGGGAATTGAACCCAGGGGCATGCTACCTCCAAGCTACACCCCCAGCCCGATTTTTTTGTTCTTTGAACCAGGCTCTCCCTAAGTTGCAGAGGGCCTCACTAAGTAGCTAAGGCTGGCTGCGAACCTGTGGTCCTCCTGTCTCAGCCTCTCAAATACTGGGATTATAAGCGTGTGCCACCATCTCGGCAGATGATGCTTATCTTATAGACTTGAGAGGATAATGGTCATATAAAGTATCAAACATAAGTACTAAATATCAACTATTCTTATTACTTTTTTATATCATGATCATTATTTTTTGGTGTGGGGGATTGAACACAGGTGAATTTTACCTTTGAGCTAACCCTTAGCCATTTTTTAAATTTATTTTTATCTTGAAACAGGGTCTCACCAAGTTGCTGAGGCTGCCCTTGAACTCGAGGACATCCTGTCTCAGCCTCTCTAGTACTGGGATTACATGTAAGCGCTACCATGCCCGGCTCTGTTTATCGTTGCTATTGAATAGAATACTTAAAATTTTGATCACCTTTGCAAGGAGAATTTACTTGTTCTTACTTTCAAGCAATTAACACAGGGGGTATCGCTGATATTTCACTTTTATTACACTAGAGGTTTTAAGAAAGAATGTACAAAAATACTGAGAAATGTTTAAGAGCAGAAATCTTAGTATTGCTTTCAGTTGGGCAGCTTCTTATCTAAGGTGCTTTACTCAAAGAATTATGTAGAGGTTTTCTTTTGTTTTGGTGGTCCTGCTTTTCAACATTCCTTAGTACTTTCAATTTTGGTTCTACTTGGGAAAATGCATAAGTCATTTTTGAGATATGTTCTAATTGTTTAGCAATCAGGAGAAAACAACCTAAGTGGTATGTTTTACTGAAGGATGTGTTTTGTGTGTTTTGGAGGTTAGGGAAAAGAGATATTTCCATGGGGAAGGCTTTGGGAGAAGGAAAAAAAAAAAAAAGTATCAGACAATTCAAATGTAGTTTGAAATTCCTTGAAAAAACAACACTTGATTTTGTGATCCTACTCATTGGAGAAAGAGTTGGAGGAAACATGAATATAATATTATCTTCACAGGAAAACAAAACATATCGATTCTAAATATTCTAATGAGCCAGAAGATACTCTAAAGAAAAAGTAATCGTAAAAACTATCAATATACTAAAGAAAAGTAAACTAAGATCAGTTGATCTGTCTATGGTACTAGGGATTGAACACAGGGATGTTCTAACTGCCAAGCTCCTTCTTCCCTACTCCCCCCTTTTATCTTATTTTATTTTTGTGGTACTGGAGATTGAACCCAGGTGCATTCTACCTCTGAGCTCAACTCCCATCCTGATTTTTTTTTTTTTTTTTTTTTGGTGGTACTGGGGTTCCTGGAAGCCCTTCTACCTCCGGGCTACACTCCCAGACCTCTTTTTGCATTTTATATTTGGAAACAGGGTCTCCTAAGCCAGCGCGTGGCTGGCTTCGAACCTGCGCCATCCTCCTGTCTCTGCCTCCCAAGCGCGGGGATTACAAGCATGCGCCACCACGCCCGGCCTCCATCATGATTTTTCATTCTATATTTTGAAGGAGGATCTCACTAAGTTACAGAGGGCCTCACAAGTTGCTGAGGCTGGCCACGAACCTGCAATCCCCCTGTCTCAGTCTCTCAGGTACTAGGGTTATATGTGTGCATCACCACGTCTGGCTTAAGACAGGATCTTGCTAAGTTACCATGCAATGACCTCGAACCTGTCATCCTCCTTTCTCAGCTTCCCATCTCCTGGGATCATAGGCCTGCACCAGCAGGCTCTGCTAAAATTATGTGTTATTTATTTATTTATTTATGGTCCTGGGAATGGAACCCAGGTGCATTCTATTTCTGAGCTACAACCCCCAGCCTTTTTTTTTTTTTTTTTTCTTTAGTTTGAAACAGGGTCTCACTGAGTTGCAAAAGGCCTTACTAAGTAGTAGCTTTGTGTGTGTGTGTGTGTGTGTGTGTGTGTGTGTGTGTGTGTGTGTATTTGTGTGTGTGTTTGTGGGGGGGGTACTAGGAGTGGAACCCAAGGGCTTTTCTACCTCCTAGCTATACTCCCAGACCTATTTTATATTTTTATTTGGAAACAGGGTCTTACTAAGTTGCTGAGAGCCTAAATAGCTGAGGCTGGCTTTGAACTTGTGTGATCCTCCTGTCTCAGCCTCCCAAGTGCTGGGATTACAGGTACCACCACGCCCGGCCCGGCTGGTTTTTTAAAAAAAATTAATTAATTAATTAATTAATTAGGAGTCTGTGTGAGCCAAGTGCAATGCCTGTAATCCTAGTACTTGGGAGGTTGAAACCTGAGGATCATAGTTCATGGCCAGTCTGAGTAACACCTTGTGAGGTAGAATGCCTCTGGATTCAATTCCCAGTACCAAAGGGCTGGGGGTAGGGGAGTCATTGTGTATACTACAAGTAACAGCAAGGGTCATTTAGTAGCCTTGGAGTTACTTTCTGTTCTTTTCCTGAGATATGACCTGATACTGGATGGCAAAATGTGTCCATTGAGTTGGCAAATGTGTATTTTCAGGGAAGACTTAGAAACAAATAATCTGGCTATTTCTCTTTTGGTGAGAAAGTTCTGCCATGTTTAGAGACGAAATGGAAACAAGTTTGGAAACAAGTTTGCAACAAGCCTGAGGCAGGTCCTGCGGGAAGCCGGCCTCACAGTTGGAGGTTCTGTGATTTCAGAAACAAAATCTCTTTTTCAGAGATACTCTTTATTTTCATAGTTGCTTGAATTAACTCCTTTTCAACAAAAGTATATCTGTTAAAGGGATGTACTGCTGGCTGGCAGGCTAGAAAAGACAGATTCTTTTTCTGGTACTGTAGAATAAACCTAGGGCCTTGTCCTTGCAAGGCAAGTGTGTTACCACTGAGCTACTTCTAAATCACACGATGAATGACTTCAGAGCTGTTTTCCCATCATCTGCGTTCCCACTAACCAGTCAGATGTGAGGATCTGATGGTTAGGGAGGAGTAGGTATCACATATTTAGTTAGACATCCTGTTTACTAATGCAGTTGCATTAAAATGGCTCCTCTTCTCCTGTAGGTGAGGAGCCAGTGTTCAGGGATGGCAGGGCGCTATAGGTAATTCACAAAAACAGAAGTCAAACCTCTGTTTCCAGATTCCTGGCTCAAGGTCCTCTCAGTCTCTCTCCTGCACACATACATAAGTAAGGTTAAAAATTGCTGTGCGATATTTATGACCCATTAAAAGGTATAAATTGTGCAGTAAGTGCTCAATTGCTTCAACATCCTGGTTAACAAGTGAAATATTACTTATAGCTAGGTGTGGTGGTACACACCTGTAATCCCTTGAGGGGCTGAAACAGGAGGATCGCAGATTAGTAATACTCTGTTTTAAAACAAAAAGTAAAAATGGCCGGGGGGATAGCTTAGAAGTAGAACGCCCTTGGGTTCAATCCTCAGTAATCCCCCCTCCTCATCTAAATAATGAGGCTATGATCTCTTTATCCCCAGAGGTAACTGCCATCCTGAATTTGGTGTTTATCATACACATGCATTTCTTTACAGTTTTGTTGCGTAAGAATGTCAAGAGTCACTTTCAAAGTATCTACCACTTATGACAGATGCTGGCCATAAACAACAGATCTAGCCATGCCAGGTTCTTCTATTGAGGCTCCCAAAGCAATGTTTTTAGATTGTCTGTACAATATTATTATAAGTTATAGGTTCTCCTGAAAGTTGCTTTTTTCCTTTTAACTGTGAGATTCATCTACACATATATACATATACATATATAAGTATATGTACATGTATACACCATATACACATGTAATTCATTAATTCTCATCATTTAATATTCTGTTATATGGATATGTCAGTTTATTAACCAGCCACTTAATTTTGGATATTTAGTTTTTTATGTTCTCTCCTAGGATTCACCTGTTCATGTCTTTTGCTCATTTTCCTTTTGGGTTATTTGTCTCTGTGATTTATAAGCGAATCATTTTCAGTTCTATCAATGAAAATTATCATCTAGTAAACAGTTAACATGGATGTCCACCACACAAGCCCCATCACACGCTGCCTTTCCAGAGTTACTGGAGCCACATCTGCCTGTGTGCCATTGAAAGCACTTGACAATATCCCTTAATTGGACGGGTGAGAAGTATACCAGTGGAATTGCCTGGATATGAATATGTCTGTTATTGTAGGTTGAACATATTTCTTTATTCAGCATGGATATGATGTATTCTTGAAATTCTTGATTCTAAAGATTGATTTAGCTGGGTGTGGCGGTGCACGCTTGTAATCCCAGCATTCGGGAGGCTGAGACAGGAGGATCTCGGGTGAGAACAGCCTCAACTACTTAGTGAGTGAGGCCCTTTGCAATTCAGTGAGACCCTGTTTTTTTTTTATTTTTTTATTTTATTTTATTTTTTGGTGGTACTGGGGTTCCTGGAAGCCCTTCTACCTCCAGGATACACTCCCACGGGGTACACTCCCAGACCTATTTTTTTTTTTTACCTTTTTATGTGGAAACAGGGTCTCTTAAGCCAGCACGGCTGGCTCCAAACCAGCGTGACCCTCCTGTCTCCGCCTCCCAAGCATGGGGATTACAAGCGTGCGCCACCACGCCCGGCTGAGAGACCCTGTTTTAAAATAAAGGATAAAAAATAGGGCTGGGGGTGTGTTTGGAGGTAGAACGCCCCTGGGTTTCATCTCCAGTAGCACCCCCCCAAAAAAAAATCAATGTAGGTAGGTGTGATGCTGCACAGATTACTAAACTTAGTACTTGGGAGGCTGAGGCAGGAGAATTGCAGGTTGAGGCCAGTGCCAGTGCATGGTAACTTAGTAAGACCCTGTTTAAAATAAAAATAAAAATGGCTGAGGGGTATAGGTCAGAGGTATAATGCCCCCGGGTTTAATCCCCAGCACCACACACACACACACACACACACACGCGCGCGCGCACACACACACACAATTTCTCCATATTTACATGTTTGTGCAGATGAAGGTGTTGTCCTGACAGTATTCTAAAATGTGAGACTTAACTACCCTCGCATGGCTGGCGCTCTTGCTTCCTGGCTGAGCTGAGGACCTGGCTGAGCTGGAAAGTGGACCGAGGCCTGAGGCTCTTCGTTTGTTAGGGTGCATGGCTCTGCTCCTCTCCTCGTGGTTTGACTAGTCTTGAGAGGTGCCTCCTTGCCTGTCTGACCCCCTGTTGGCTGTGTGTATCTGCTTTCAGGAGGGTTATTGTTTTCAAAGATCTTAAAGCTCAGGATTAGGAGAGTTAAACCTTTGTTGGCTGGAAAGTGTAATCTTCCCATCCATTCTGCCCTCCTCCTGCCTTCCGTGCCTCCGCCTGTCTCTTTCTGTATCTTTTCTCACTGATGGCTTGCAGTGGATAGCTATTCAGTATCTAACCTTCAGAGCATCCAACACTTTGTTCATTTTAAGTTTTATAGACTTCCTGTGGTTGTACACAAGGACACAAGCATTTCACAATATTTTTTGTACTCAAAGTTGCCTTTTCTTGGAACATCGCCTCCTTTTGTCAATGGGAGGTAACGGAGCACCTTGATTTGCTGGCTATCGCAGGCAGAGGACTGGTCAGGGTTTCCAGGAAGAATATCTCTAACCTAGTCAGGCATGGTGGTGCATGCCTGTCTGTAATCTCAGTATTTGGGAGGCCGGTTTGAGACCAGCCTCAGCAATGTAGTGGCACCATGTTTCAGAATAGAAAATAAAATAGGGCTGGCAATGGTAGTTCAGAGGCAGAATGCCCCTAGATTCAATTTCTGGTACCATCAAAAAATGAATATCTGTAACCGGCCTGAGCTCTTATCTTTTTCCTTTTCCTTCCTTTCAGGTGCTGGGGGTTGAACTCAGAGGTGTTCTATCTGTAAGCTACACGCTCCCAACCCCATTTTATTATTTTATTTGGTAAGAGAGTCTTACTAAATTGCTGAGGCTGGCCTTGAACCTGTGATCCTCCTGTCTTCTCTCATCTTAAAAATTGCCACATAACTGGTCTCTTCTGTCTTGGGGAGAACAGAAACTTCAGGGTTAAGAATGTTGTTCAGAAGAAAGATTTTTGTTTATTTTTGGAAGTATATTTTGAGTCTATTTGCCATTACTGCCTTTTTAAGAAACATAACCCAGTGGACTTTATAAGTAGGTAATCTCAAAGGGAAAATTAAAATCTCACTAAAAGACTCAGCAATATATAACCATTTTGAAAACAAGCTGAAATTTTTAATTTTAGCTTTTTATATGTGCTTAGGTAAAATTAACATTACCCCAGTGGTTATGAAATTCTCATTTTCCTCACATGTCTGGCCATATAACTTGATTTAATGATGTAGAAAAAAAAGAGGCAAAGGGGAAAAGTTTAAGGAATTTTGTTGGTGGTACAAAGGGCTTGGCGTTAGCGCTAGGAAACAGTGGAGTTCTCAGAGAAGGTGTCATCTAGATTAGTTTGTATCTTTAGGATTATGTGGTAAATTAAAAGGATGTTTTCAAGTCTGACTTTTTTTTTTTTGGTGGTACTAGGTGTGGAACTTAGAGGCTTTCTACCTCCGGGCTATACTCCCAGACCTTTTTCTATTTTATTTGGAAACAGGGTCTCACTAAGTTGCTGAGAGCCTCACTAAGTAGCTGAGGCTGGCTTCGAACCTGTGCGATCCTCCTGTCTCAGCCTCCCAAGTGCGGGGATTACAAGCGTGCACCACCACGCCTGGCTTAAGTCTTTGACTTTTGAAGAATCTTGATTTAACTTTTTTGTGGGACATTTTTCACTTCCTGAGCCCCAGTTTCTAGTAATTAACAGAGCATATGATGTAGATAAAAACCAAAAACCAGAGGTTGGGGTGTATAGGTTCGATCTCCAGCACCACAACAAATACCCCAAATCAGAGATAACGGAACAAACCTTCCTTTCCACAGGACCTTTGTGAACAGTTGTAAAGATGATTTCCAAACCCTTTACTGGTGATTTGGTGACAGTGATGACATTTCAGGGCTTTCTTCCAACCCTGTCACTTCCTCCTTCCACCAAGAAGTGGGTTTGGGGAGGAGTCCCTGTGGTCTCCGGGACCAGGCTGTCCCCTGCTTTTGTGGAATCCTGGGATTAGTGAGAGTCAACACTTTGAGACTGACAGAAAATAGAGAGTGAGCAAGAGGGAGAGGAGAGTGACTTAAACACGCACCAGTAGCAGCTACACATGGCTCACATCTTAACAAAACTTTTGTAGACATGATGGCACACATCCTAGTACTGGGAGGCTAAGACAGACAGAAGGATCGCAGGTTTGAGGACAGCCTCAGCAACTTATTGAGGCTCTTAGAAACCTAGTGACACTCTGTTTTAAAATAAATAATAGAAGCCAGGTGTGGTGGTGCACGCTTGTAATCCCTGCGTCTGGGAGGCTGAGACAGGAGGATCCTGCGGGTTCAAAGCCAGCCTCAGCTGGCTTAAGAGACCCTGTTTCCAAATAAAATATAAAATAGGTCTGGGAGTGTAGCTCGGAGGTAGAAGGCCCCTGGGTTCCATCCCCAGTACCACCAAAAAAAAAAAAAAAAAAAAAAAAAAAAAAAAAAGGCTGAAAATGTAGCTCAGATGTAGAATGCCTTTGGATTTAATCCCTAGTACCAAAACCAAAACTTTTGAGATACCAATATTAAGTAAATTTTTTTTAACCTGTTTTATGGATTTTTTTTTTTTTGTACTAAGGATTAAGCCCAGGGGCATTCTACCTCTAAGCTACATCCCCAACCCTTTTTCATTTTGAAACAGGGTCTCGCTAAGTTGCTGAGCCTGGCCTTAAACCTGCAATCCTCTTGTCTCAGCCTCCCAAGTGTTGAGCATGTGCCCAGGCTTGCGGTGCTTTGCTTTTGACTATGCTGGTAATTATCATTCATGGTCAGAGACTAAGATAATACAGCGACTTGTTCAGAGCTTCCCAGTGAGTCAACAAAAGGATGAAACGGATTTAAAAAACCCGCTGTCCCTGGACACTCAGCCTAGTACTTAGTCCTACAAACCTGTTACGGAGGATTAGCGTGCACTTGGAGCCAGCAGCAGAGACACACAGACCTAAATCAGTCTTGATTGTTGGTCTCTAAGGATGAAAGGAAGAGGGATACGTTAATTTGCTGGGCAATTGATTTTCCCCGAGGATAAGAGAAAAACAAAACCGAAATTGTCGGTCATCAAAAAAGGCATGGCCACTTCTGCAAATAAATCATGTTCAGGCTTGGAACACTTCCAGTTCTATAAATAGATTACGGGAAGTCTTCCGGGAGAGGGAAAGAAAGGTACGCCTGACTGTTTTCATCCATAAAAACAGCAGCCTTTAGCACTTGAGAGTGAGGTCTCGAAGCTAGGACTCTAGTCATAGAGGAGCTGTGACTCACAGCCAAAGCTTCACTTTTTAACTCTACGACCACTCATTGCCAAGAACCGGTCAGTTTAGAAAGAATAGGTCAAAAGTTTTGGCATGAGGATACTTTGGGAACGATTCGCATGAACGGAAGGTTTCTCAGCGCTTCCATGTCCTCCTGAAGAGACAGGGCTGATTTGATTCCTACATTTGTACTCTGTCTTGGTGGAAGTGACTTGGGGATGCGAACCACTACCATTTTTAAAATATAAAATTTTTAAATTTCATCCTGGGGATTGATCCCAGGGCTGTTCTACTTCTGAGCTATACTCCTAGCCCCCCCTCCTTTTTAATCTTTTTTAATTTATCTTTCTGTGGAACTGGGGATTGAGCCCAGGGCATTCTATTTCTGCACTACACCTCCAGCCCTATTTTTGAAATTTATTTTGAAATGGTCTAAGTTCCTGAGAGACTCACCAAATAGCTGAAGCTGGCTACAAACCTGGGATAGCTCCTGTCTCACCCTCCCCAGTACTGGAATTACAAGTGTGTGCCATCACACCCATCTTAATCCTCTTTATCTATTATTTTTATTTTTTGTGATACTTGGGGTGGAACCCAGAGGTTTTCTACCTCCGGGCTATACTCTCAGCCCTATTTTATATTTTATTTGGAAACAGGGTCTCACTAAGTTGCTGAGAGCCTCACTAAGTAGCTGAGGCTGGCTTCGAATCTGTGCGATCCTTTTGTCTCGGCCTCCCAAGCGCGGGGATTACAAGTGTGCGCGACCATGCTTGGCTAATCGGGGCTTGGCTGTTCTCACTGGTGCTGAGAATTTGAGGCCAGACTTGGCCACATTTCGGCCCAGATGAGCCTGGATCCTTGTTCCTGCTGCCCACTCCCCATTCCTGCCGTCCTGGAAATCAGTGTCAAAGTAGAATGCATTGATTTTATTTCATCGCACAGCACAGAGCTGATGCCCAGTGGTAATGATGGCCACGAATCGGCAAGGTGTCTGATAGACAGTATCCCATCTTGCTGACTGCCCGGTATAGTGCCTTAAACATACAAGCCACACACAAATAGTTTTTGGGTAATTACTGACTAAAAATAAATAAAGGACAAATCATAACTGAACTTTTTTTTTGGGTCTTCTTAAAATGTTTTAGGAGAGTAACCCTTGTTTTTCTTTTTCCACTCAAGATTTTAGAAACCACCAAAAAATGATACAGGCATTAAAATTATGTTTGTGGAAATTAATAACAGAGATGCCAAGCCTTAGTATTTAGCAGAACCGAAATATCATGGCATAATTATAGTTTGTAAAAATAGTTTGTAAAAATAAAAAGACCTGCAATAGAGAAAAAATTATCTAAAAATTACCTAAATATTAGGAACAATAGTATCTGGATGATGGGGCTAAGGATTTTTTATTTACTTATTTATTTATTTATTTATTTTTAGTTTTCTGTAACACTAAAAATTATTTTAAGCTGGGCATATGCTTATAATCCCAGTACTTGGGAGGCTGAGACAGGAGAATCGCAGGTTCAAAGCCAGCTTCAGCAATTTAGTGAGGCCCCCAGCAACTTATCAAGACCCTGTTTCAAAATAAAACAGGGCAAGGGGTATAGCTCACAGGTAGAATGCCCTTGGGTTCAACCCCCAGTACCACATACACAAATGAAGTTATTTTAATAAGCACATTATATAGTATAAAACTTCTTTCTAAAGTAAATAAGATGTATGCTTCATTTTGTAGAAAAAAATAACGAATTCAACCTTTTATCACGACAGTTTATGTAATTTGAAGATCTATTTCATCCTCTAAAAATGCCTGGGCACACTTCTTTACCCTCGCCTCTGTTGTGCTGGGTTCTGTGTGGATGGATCCGAGGGACAGGCTCGCACGCGCTGCTCTCTTACTTGACGGGGCTCACTTGTTCTAGGCCGCCTTCCCGGGCCCCAGCGTGGGCCTGCCTTGGGGCAGCTGGGGACTCTGCAGAGGGGGAAGATGGAAATTGCTCCTTTTGTTTTTCTGCTTGGACAAGCCTCGCCTTCTCCGAATTCTGCCGGACAGTTGGTTACTCCTGCTTTTGCTCGCTGAGCTGAGCGTTGAGCTCCATCCCACCTCTGAAGCATTTCCCACACACTCATTGGTGTGTCTCGGTGCCTGCTATAATGCCCGATATTTGTGAAATGAATGAATATATACTGTCTCACTGGGAAGTTTCAACTGCCCATGACTTTATATTTTTATAATATTTGTCTTACATGCTAGTGTCAGAATAAAACTGAGTCAGAAAATCCTTAAGTTAAGCAAGAAATATAGTCATTGTGTGTGTGTGTGTGTGTGTGTGGGAAACCTTTTCCCCTCTGTCCTCCTAGGTTTAATGGCTGCTGAATCAAACTGACCAGAGAGATTAATAAGAGGAAAAGCTTTTCATTACTGACCTACCTGTAAAAGTTCACAAAGAAATGTGACTGGAGGAAGTGGCCAGGATCTGGGGACTTAACATGCCACACTCAAGGGTTTCAAGTGTGGGGAAGAGATGGGCCAAAGTGAAAGGGAGTCACAGGAAGCTGAGAAGGAACGGAGCCTGGTGAGAGGGAAGTGCTTGGGGGCAGGTTACTGGGGTTGACTTGCACCTTCTCCCTTGATAGGAGCTGTTAAGAGTCCTCATCCTCTTTCTGGTACCAGAGAAACACCTTTACAAAAAAAAATTTTCTCTTCCTCCTTCTCTTCCTCTTCTTTCCCTTCTCCTCATTATTCTCTTTTTAAAAAAGTTTATTGTGTGTGTGTGTGTGTGTGTGTGTGTGTATGCTGAGAATTGAATCTGAGGACTGTTTACCTCTAAACTTTAACCCCAGCCCTATTTTATTTTATGTTATTCTATTTTTATTTTGAGACGGGGTTTTGCTGGGTTACTGAGAGTCTCGCTACATTGCTGGGACCGGCCTGGAACCTGTGATCCTCCTGTCTCAGCCTCCCAAGCACTGGGGTGACAGGTGTGAGCCAGCACTGCTGGCCTTACACGGAGATCTCCTTTACAAAAGGAACACGTGCTGTGGTTTTCCGGTTTGTCCATCCATTGCTCCATTGCCTGCAGCTCAGAATTATCTTTATGGCAGAGGACTCTGTTGAGGTGGCATATTCTGGTCCCCATCATGGTCCTGTTCATATGATTTAGGGCTGCAGTTGGACACAGTCATTATAAGACAAAACAAGCCCTTATCTGGAAAAGATTGATTTTGCTAATTTCCTCCACTAGGGAACACAGTTAAAGAGTGAGAATGGCTCCCAGGCCAAGCAGCAGCTGGGGCCTCTGCTGATAAAAGCACATCAGATCTTACAGTAGTGCTGGTCAAAAGCAAAAAAGCAAACCACTCTGCTTTTTTCCACTTTTAATAGTCAATTAATTTTTGAGTGTGAAAGCTTCTTTGCAGCTGCTACAAAAAATATTTTTCTCAAGAAATAGGATATTTCGGAAACAAACTTCTCATTGTAACAGCCAACATATTTTTGGCTGTCCCTGGCTGCCAAGCATTTCAATTTCAGAAATATTTCTTTTCAACTATCTTAGCGAGACGGGTGTTTGGAATTGTGCAGATAATGGATGAGTGTCAGCAGAGGAACACAACATGACAGAAACATGTAAGGATGCTTGTACAGTTGTGTTACTTGAACACTCAGGAAAGACCCTGTTGTGATCAGTGAGGTTCTGCACGTGTTTTTCCCAAACATTTCTGCTGTTTCTCCAGAATGTCCTTGTCACTCTAAGTGCAACCATTTTGACCATAGTTGAGTAGGGCTAGCGCAGTGTTGTAAATCCAGTGGGATTCCTTCACCCTTCAGCTCTCCCCCCCACAATACTTTGGGACCACATTTCCTTTTGAAACTGAAAACTCTAGGCCCAGCCTCGTGGGGAAACGTCCATTATTCCAGCTACTCAGGAGGCTGATTCTGGAGGATCCAGGTTTGAGAATGGCTGGAGCAATTGAACAAGACTCTCTCAAAATGAATGAATGAATGAATGAATGAATGAATGAATGAATGAATGAATTGGGGGGAGAGCAGCTGGGGCCAGGTGTGGTGCCTTATGCCAGGTGTGCCTTATGCCAACTAGTAGGGAAGCTGGGGGCAGGAGTATTTCAAGTGTGAGTCCAACCTGGGCAACATAGTAACACCTTGTCTCAAAGTTAAAAAAAAAAAGCATAGTGGTAGGGGACATAACTTAGTGGTAGAGTGCCCCAGGTTCAATTTCCTGTACCACAAAATTAAAAAAATAAAAGAAATAACAACCATAAAAAAAGAAAAAGGAAACTCTGCAACCCAAGAGAAAAAAATTTCATTACAAGTAGAAATTGACATTTTACCTTAAAATATATCCAGGAAGATTTTTGAGAGGAATTCTTTTTCTTTGCTTGCCTGCCTTCCTTCCTTCCTTCTAATTCATTCATTCATTCTTTCTTTCTTTCCAATGCTGAGGATTAAACAAAGGGCAAATCTTATATTTGATAAGAGGCAAAAACCTAATATATACAAAGAAATCAAGCTACTTAATAAAAAGAAAACTACTCTTTAAAAGCAGGCAAAAAGCTGGGCGTGGTGGCTCACTCTTGTAATCCCAGCATTCGGGAGGCTGACACCCGGAGGATTGCGGTTCTTGTACAGCCTCAGCTACTTAGACCCTCTGCAACTTAGTGAGACCCGGTTTCAAAATAAAGAATAAAAAATAGGGCAGGGTGTGTAGCTCGGAGGTCAAATGCCCTTGGGTTCGATTCCCCAGACCCCCCCTTCCCAGGTTTGATTCCCCAGAACGCCCCCCCCCAAAAAAAAAGCAGGCAAAAGACCTGAACAGATATAAATGGCCATTTACTAAAAAATGCTCAGCAATTTTCATTGTCAGAGATGCATCAGGGAAATGCAAATCCAAACCACAGCGGAACCAGGTGGCACACACCTGTAACCCAGGCACTAGAGAGTCGGAGACAGAAGGATTACAGGTTTGAGGCTGCCATCAACAATTTAGCGAGACCCTGTTCCAAACCAAAATGATCTGAGGGTAGCTCAGTGGTAGAACACCCCTGGGCTCAGTCCCCAGTGCCACAAACAAAACACAGTAAACCACAGTGAGATGTCAGTTCACTTCAGTTAGATCATTCATTGTCAAAAAGATGAAATATAAGTGTTGGCGAGGATGTGGAGAAAGGGAACCCTTATACACTGTTGGTAGGAATGTAAATTAGTACAGCTAGTATGAAAAAAAGTTTGGCGTTTTCCTCAAAAAACAGGCAATAGAATTCTGCTACGGCATCCCACTTTTGGGAACGTACGCGAAGGACTTGCTATCAGGATGTTGCAGAGGCCTCTGCCCTCCGGGGTCCATGGTGGCGCTGCTCACAATAGAGACATAGAAACTATAGAAGTGCCCAGGAGCAGGTGAGTGGACGGGAATGTGGGGGCGCACGCTTGTAATCCCAGTACTTAGGAGGCTGAGACAGGAGGATCGCAGGTTCACATCCAGCCTCAGCAACTTAGTGAGACCTTGTTTAAAAAAAGACCTTGTTTGTAAAAAAAAAAAAGAATAAAATAGGGCTGCAGGTTCCATTTTCCACTACTATATTCCTCTTTCTCACCAATGAAAGATGAGGACAAAGAGAGTAAAGGAAACATAAGGATAGGTGGAGGAAGCCTGTGGTACAACCACTTATTTTCCATCAGGTCTTTGGTAGTTGTTAGAGATGGGCTATAGTAGCCAGAGAGGGCAGGAAAACCTTGTTTACTAAAATAACATGGTTGGGGAGTAAAAGAATAGAAGTTCAGGATCCGGTTTTCCTTGGTAAGGGACTTGGAGTTTTCTAGTTTGTTCTCATAGAAGGAACGCGGTGTGGTTTACGGGCTGTGTCCTGAACCGTGCCCAGAGCACAGGGGCAGGCTGCTCCTGGCCGCCGCCGCCGCCCTGGAACGCGTCCAATCACGGCTGTTCTCCTGGGGTGGGCCAGTGGCAGCACAGGCTTCCCAGTCCCCTGTGGGCTGGGCAGGATCCAAGGACAACATCCAGGGCTGGCTGGACTCAGGTCTTTGGGGCACTCCATTGCGAACAGGATTTCTTGTAACCCAGCGTATTCGTGTGCACGTTGGGAACTTTGGGTTAGATCCTTCGGCAGGGACCCGGAGGTGTCTGAGCTGCCCACGCGGAGTCATTTTCCTCATTTCACAGACCTTGGCGTGGCTGCTGATAGCCCAGGGTCAGTGCTGGAACTGGGATTGCGCCCAAACCCTCCAGCTCCGGTCTGTGCTTGGCCTCCTGTAGGCTCATTTCTCTAACTTTGGCAGACTTGTGTTATGATGAAACGATGGGAAAAACGATTAATTCTGCTTTAATTCTAAAGTTAAATGTAAGCCGGGTGTGGTGGCGCACACTTGTAATCCCAGCATTCGGGAGGCTGAGACTGGAGGATCATGGTTTGCAGACAGCCTCAGCTACTTAGTGAAGCCCTCTGCAACTCAGTGAGACCTAGTTTCAAAACAAAGAATAAAAAATAGGGCAGGGGGTGTAGCTTGGAGGTCGAATGCCTCGGAGTTCTATCCCCAGACCTGCCAAATTAAAAAAAAAAAAAATCAAGATTTAAAAAAATTGTATTTTAAAAATCATTTTAGCCGGACGTCGTGGCACATGCTTGTAATCCCAGGTTTTGGGAGGCTGAGACAGGAGGATCACACAGGTTCGAAGCCAGCCTCAGCTACTTAGGCTCTCAGCAACTTAGTGAGACCCTGTTTCCAAATAAAGTATAAAATAGGTCTGGGAGTATAGCCTGGAGGTAGAAAAGCCCCCTGGGTTCCACCCCCAGTATCACACACACACACACATCATTTGTGGAAGTAATTAAAACATTGCTTTATAGATTTTATAGATTCTAAATTCTGTTATTAAACATCATTAATATATCTGCCAACATCACAGGCACATTTTAAAGATTTTACCATTGACTTCCATGTCAAATGTTTGTCAGATTAGCAATATTAACTATAATTAACACAGGACCTCCCTCTGAAAATTTAAGTTTGGGCAATAAGGTCTCACTAAGTTGCAGAGGGCCTCACCAAGTAGCTGAGACTGTCCACAAACCTGGAACCTCCTGTCTCAGCCCCCCCAAGTACTGGGATTACACATGTGTGCCACCACGCCTGGCTCATTCCTGTTCATTTTGTCTGTGGAGTCGTCTTTCCTTGTGTGAATCAATCACAGTTTACCCACTCTTTAACCAATGGGATTTGATTATTTTCATTTTTTTCTGTTGTAGACAGTTCTACCAGGAACGGTCTTGAACATGTTTCTCTGCCTATCTGAGATTTTGGAGCATATTTTAGTTGGCAGAAGTGTACTGAGTCACCAACAGTTGCTTGAGCAGCAGGCAGATGTGAGAATTCCTGTGCATCCGACACCCCCCACCCCGGGCAAACTGGGGGCCAGATGCCGCGTGGGTCCTCAGGCCTTCAGCTGCCCACCCGCCCCTGTGGGTCTCTGGGTGATCCTCAGGGCTACTCATTCCTCAAGCGTCCTGCCCCTCCCTTACTCTCCTGCTCCCCAGAGTTGACCTCACTTCTTATTTTTCTTGAGAAAATAAACGAGGTCATCTGATAAAAGCCCCATCCTTCCATTTTTCTCACCTTCAAAACTCCCCACCATTTCCACCCAAAGAACAGTGAGTGTGGTTTGCAAACCTCAGATTTTTGGAAAGAATGAAGGAATCAGTTTTTTTTTTCTTTCTTTTGGTACTGGGGATTGAACCCAGAGGCAGTCTACTTCCACTGTACCCCCAGCCTGATTTTGTTTCTTATTTGGAAACAGGGTCTTACTAGGTTGCCAAGAGCCTTGCTAAGTTGCAGAGGCTGGCGTTGAACCTATGATCCTCCTGTCTCAGCCCAAGTACTGGAGTTTTAAGCATACACCACCACACCTGGCCTAGAGGGATCAATTTTATTTATTTATTTATTTATTTATTTATTTATTTATTTATTTATTTATTATTTTTGCAGTGCTGAGGGTTGAACTCAGGAGCATTCTACCTCCAGCCCTATTTTTTATTCTTTACTTTGAAATAGGGTCTCATTGGATTGCAAATGTCCTCACTAAGTAGCTGAGGCTGTCCACAAACCTCGATCCTCCTGTCTCAGCATCCAAATGGCCTCATTAAGTAGCTGAGGCTATCCATGAACCGCGATCTTCCTGTCTCAGCCTCCCAAATGCCGGGCATGTGGCACCATGCCCGGCTCTATATACTCTTTACTATATCTCCTATAATAAGCATTGAATGAATATTAGTTGATTTTGTCAGTTTTAGTTTCAAGTGCTTTTCTTTTTTTTTGTGGTACTGGGGATGGATCCCAGGGACATTCTACCTCTGAGCTATACCCCTAGCCCTTTTTAAAAATTCTTTATTTTGAAACAGGGTCTCAAAGGGCCTAAGTAGCTGAGGCTGTCTGCAAACTGTGATCCTCCTGTCTCAGCTTCCTAAATACTGGGATTACAAGTGTGAGCCACCATGCCCTGCTCAAGTGTGTTTTCATTGGATTTCAAGGACTCCTTTATAAAAAAAAGTATCATTTTTATTCTCCAGCAGGGCTTGCTGTAGTTCAGAGCACCAAGGACTTGGTCAAGGCCATGGGAGGCTATATGGGAGATGGCTACCTTCCCTCTGGAGATTCTCTTGGCATCAGTGGGGGGGTCAGTGGCCAGCGAGTGTCACTGCTTCCTAGTGAGATCGCAGGTCCTAGCCTTATGTCCTGAATTGCAACATGCCCCTCTCCCCATAGGATAGTGGATTAATGGGATTGTTTGTTCCGGCCTTTTGTGGTGGCCATTACAAGAATAAAGTGCCTGGGGGGAGATTTACCATGGACCTTGAAAGTCACCTGGTTTGGGAATTTGTACCTCTTGGTTCTGATCAAATGGCTGCAACAGGATAAATAATAATTAAGAAAAGTTAGTGAAGTCCGGTGTGGTGGCACATGCTTGTAACCCCAGTACTTGGGAGACTGAGACAGGAGGATCACAGGTTCAAGGGCAGCCTCAGCTACTTAGTGAGGCCCTCTGCAACTTAGTGAGACCTTGTTTCAAAATAAAGAATACAAAATAAGGCTGGGGGTATAGCTTAGAGGTAGAATGTTCATGGGGTACTTCCATCCCCAGGACTGCAAAAAAAAAAAAAAAAAAAAAAAAAAAAAAAAAAAGAGAGAGAGAGAGAAAAGATGAAGAAACTTCCTGCCAACATTTCACCATATTTCTACTGTGAGCTGTGAGCAAATCAAAGTTAAGAACTGTCAGTTGAACTGGGCGTGGTGGCTCTCGCTTGTAATCCCCGCACTTGGGAGGCTGAGACAGGAGGATCGCACAGGTTCGAAGCCAGCCTCAGCTACTTACTGAGGCTCTCAGCAACTTAGTGAGACCCTGTTTCCAAATAAGTATAAAATAGGTCTGGGAGTGGAGCCTGGAGGTAGAAAAGCCCCTGGGTTCCACCCCTGGTACCACCAAAAACAAAACAAACAAACAAACTGTCAAAGAATAGTAACCAGTAGCCTTCTAACCTGACAAAAGGGGGAGATCTTCAGAATTCCTAGAAGGACCATAAATAAAACGAGCCCCCAAAAAATGGACAAGGAAGGCCCCAGGGAATCTTGTGAAAAGCATAACCTATGTGAATGCACTTATACACTGAGCTGCACTGCTTCTGATCGACCCTTAGAAGACTTCTTTAAAGGTAGAACCTCTTTCTGTTGACACCGTGACCTTCCCCTTGTTAGACTGTTGGAGATGGCTAGCAAACTCTCTCTTACTGAGAAAATGAAAGACCCATGGAGTTACCAAAAAGGCTTTTGGGAGTTTTTCTCTAGAAATGTTTAACAAACTCAGAACTTTACTAATACTTCTGTTGCCTTTCTAATTATGGAGATATACAGGTTCTACAGCATATGGTTTAAAGAAACTGACCCTGAACTGCTGTGTTTATCATTTGAAATTTTAAAAATGCACATAAGCAAAAAGAAAATGCTTCCATAATCCCACTTATTGGAAATTGTCTCTATTCAGGTTTCATTTTTTTTAATTGAAAACATTCTAATCATCATAATCCAAAGTAAATGCCAAGATTTCTTTTTAAAAGGGAAATTTGCTAGTATTTTGAGGTTTTGGTGATACCACAGGCATGTTAAGATAAGTTGCCTAAGAAAACCACCATCATTTCCCAATTGCTTATGCCACTTATAAATGTGTAGAGTAATTTACATGAATTTTAAAAACAGTTTCACATTATTCCATTTGCTCTTCGAAGCTTTAATGCCCCTGTATTCTTTATCCAGCCTTCTGTTATGTTTCTGAAGAAGAGTCATTATATACTTTTAAGAATTGCCTAATGCCTGTAATCCTTGTTCTTGGGAGGCTGAGACAGGATTGCAAGGTTTGAGGCCAACCTCAGTAATTTAGCGAAACCTTGTTTAAAAAAAAAAGTAGAGCCGGGCGTGGTGGCGCACGCTTGTAATCCCTGCGCTTGGGAGGTGGAGACAGGAGGATCACATAGGTTCGAAGCCAGCCGCGCCAGCTTAGGAGACCCTGTTTCAAAAAAAAAAAAAAAAAAAAAAAAAAAGGTCTGGGAGTGTAGCCGGGAGGTAGAAGGGCTTCCAGGAACCCCAGTACCACCAAGGAAAAAAAAAAAAAAAAAAAAAAGTATGGTGTAGCTCAGAGGTAGAATGCCCTGGGTTCAGTTCCTAGTAAACCACCTTTCCCCCTACAAATTAAAAAAGAAATCGCCTCATTTATTTTCATTCTGAATCCTGGATTTGTTACATAATCATGGTAACTTTTTGGGGACGGGGTTCTGTGCATTGAACACAGGGGCATTTCACCCCAGTCCTTTTTTTTTTTTTAATTTTGAAACAGGCTCTCTCTGAGTTGTTGAGGCTGGCCTTGAACCTGTGATCCTCTGGTCTCAGCCTTCAAAGTATTGGGATTACTTGTGTGCATCACAACACTTGGCCATATTATGATAACTTTTCTGGGAAAAGAACAAGGAAAGCAGTGAAGCATCCCGCCTGAGGAGGCAGCCTCATGCCCAGGGAGCGAGGGCAGGGTGGTGGCCCAGTCCTAGGGAATTTGGTTGATGGAGACCCCGCACCGCAGCCAAGCCCTCATTCTTTTCTCCTTTCCTTTTCTCTCCATCTTGCTTCTCAATGCTAGGAGCCTCTCAACATTTTTTCCCCTCAGCTGGGTATGCTGGCACACACCTGTAATCCCGGGATCTGGGAGGCTGAGACCGGAGGGGCTCAAGTTCAAGGGCAACCTCAGCAAGTGGTGAGACTCATCAACCTAGCAAAGCTCTGTTTCAAAATTAAATATATGAACTAGGGCCGGCGTGGTGGCGCACGCTTGTAATCCCCGCGCTTGGGAGGTGGAGACAGGAGGATGGCGCAGGTTCGAAGCCAGCTGTGTGCGCTGGCTTGAGACCCTGTTTTCAAATAAAAAAGTATAAAAATAGGTCTGGGAGTGTAGCCCGGAGGTAGAAGGGTTTCCAGTAACCCCAGTACCCCCCCCCCAATATATATATATATTAATTAAAGCTAGAGGTGTAGCTCAGAGGTAGAATGCCCCTAGGTTCAACCCCCAATATTATACGCGTGCACATGTCCACACACACATGCACCCCTGATATAGTTTTTCATAGGCCCTATTTAACAAGCAAATTTCTCTTTGGAGATGTCAATTGAAAGTTTCTCACCAAATATGATTAGATGGAGTGTGTCATAAAAATTATCTTCAACCAAATCCTTATCACCTATGTAACATGTTTTGGTAAACAATTAGCCCAGTAATACTATCATGTGATGCAGTCTTCAAATTTTAATTTTTATTCATTTTTCTTTTTTTGATGATACTGGGGATTAAACCTAGGGATGTTTTACCCCCAAGATATACCCCCATACCTTTTTAATTTACTTTTCTTACTTTTAAAACAGAACCTTGGCCGGGCGTGGTGGCGCACGCTTGTAATCCCCGCGCTTGGGAGGCTGAGACAGGAGGATCACGCAGGATCGAAGCCAGCCTCAGCTACTTAGTGAGGCTTTCAGCAACTTAGTGAGACCCTGTTTCCAAATAAAATATAAAATAGGTCTGGGAGTATAGCCTGGAGGTAGGAAGCCTCTGGGTTCCACCCCCAGTACCACCAAAAAAACCCAAAAAACAAACAAACAAAAAAACCAGAACCTTGGAGCCGGGCGTGGTGGTGCATGCTTGTAATCCCAGAGTTTGGGAGGCTGAGACAGGAGGATTGTGCAGGTTCGAAGCCAGCCTCAGGTACTTAGTGAGGCTCTCAGCATTTAGTGAGACCCTGTTTCCAAATTAAATATAAAATAGGTCTAGGAGTGTAGCCCGAAGGTAGAAAGCCTCTGGGTCCCACCCCCAGTACCACCAAAAATATAAAAAAAAACCCAAAACAGAACCTTGCTAAGTTATTGAGGCTGGCCTTGAACTAGCCTCCTAAGTAATAGGATTACAGGCATGTGCTGCTGTTTCTGTCTGGTTTTACTCTCTCTCTCTTTTCCCTTTCTTTCTTTCTTTCTTTCTTTCTTTCTTTCTTTCTTTCTTTCTTTCTTTCTTTCTTTCTTTCTTTCTTGTGGTACTGGTGGGAACCCCAGGGCATGGGAGACTGGGTGCCCTTAGGAAATCGTTCTTGAATTCTGTCTTTCTCCTGTCAAAATGAAGTAGTGCACTGTCTCCACTTTGGGTTTGAGAGCCCTGTGGGTGTGGGGAAGGGTCGTGGAGGTCCTTACTATGCCCAAAGGCTAAGGACACATGTGTCCTTCTCTGTCATCAGGCCGCCAAGGCCCTGGTGAAATCACAAATAGCCTTTCCTTTTGATTAGGGTAACTCTGTTACCTTAGGCTGCTTCTGACTCATCCTAATTCAGAGGACAAACACATGCAGTATTAATAAACTTTATTTGGCAGGTTGACAACAGTAACTTATGAGAGAGATAATAAAAGGAGGAGTTTAGATAATAAACATTGGGAAGAAAGGATGGAAAGATTTTTGAACTACTTAATGATTTTTATACTTTTTATTTTAAGTAGTCTGTTTAATATGATTGATTATATCTAGTTGTTGGTCTCAGACTTATTTTTTAAGTTTTCCCTTCAGCATCTTATTATGAAACATTTCTAGTAAATAGTAAAGTAAGGGAGCCGGGAGTGGAGGCGTACGCTTGTAATCCCAGTATTCGAAAGGCCGAGACAGGAGAATGCGGTTTGCGGACAGTCTCAGCTACTTAGTGAGGCTCTTTGCAACTCAGTGAGACCCTGTTTAAAAATAAAGAATAGCCGCGCTGGCTTAAGAGACCCTGTTTCCAAATAAAAATATAAAATAGGTCTGGGAGTGTAGCCCGGAGGTAGAAGGCCCCTGGGTTCTATCCCCAGTACCACTAAAAAAAAAAAAAAAAAAAAAAAAAAAAAATCTGGGGCTGGGTGTATAGCTCAGAGGTAGAATGCTCCTGGGTTCCATCCTCAGTACCACTTTAAAGGGATTTTAAAATGCATTAATATATATTCAACACACTTTTAAAACTTTTGGCGGGCAGAGCTGGAGATTGAACCCAGGGCCTCTAACATGCTGGGCAGGTGCCATACCACTGAGCTACACCCCAGGCCCTAATACCCACACACCCACATACACACACATTAAAATTAACTTCTTGTACTTTATGCTTGATCCTAAAGCCATACCTACATCTTATTTATTTATTTACCTATTGTGTGTATCAAACCCAGCGTTTGGCGTTGCTAGGCACGTGCTCTACCACTGAACCACATCCCAACACTTTATGTTTGGTGGTGGTTATTCTGTTACTTGATTATGAGAGAAGTCACTGCTCTCAGCCTCTAGAAATCAATAGTGTCCCCCTCTAACACACACACACAGAGATACACACACTCATACACACACGAAGCAATCTTTAGACTCAGTGAGGATGCAGGGGGTGTGTGGAGTTCAGTGATGGGACCCTTCTTAGCACACACAGGGCCCTGACTTCAAGCTCAGCACCACAAAAACATAAAAGAAATTCAGGGTGGGGCCCACGGGGAGAAATGAGCAGGTGGACATCGAAGTCCTTGGGAAAGTGAGACTAGATAGCTCATCAGAATCCTCTGTTTCCGGATGTTCCTTTTAGTTTCACTTTGCAAGCTATTCGGCCTCAGCTCTCATTGTTTCCAGCAAATGGCAACATTTCTGCAGCAAAAAAGAAACTAAGTTAGATAAAAAATTTTCAAGCAGTTCCTTGCAGGTTGAAGGCTACCAACCTGCGCACTAAGGCCTAGGGTAGTACTTTGTATCCACTTTACTTCCTCTGGACAGGTTAGAGAACTCAAGTGTGTAAAGCTTCTTTTCACAGCCAGTATGGAATGCACAGTGCTAGTTCTTGTGGAGTCCTGCCAATATCTCCAAAGAGCACGAATAGGTCACAGGGCAAAATCTTGATTATGATTCAAGAAGGCGTTGTTACTTTGTTCTTCACGAACTAAGGAAGCACTCACCAGAAAGTCATACTTCATTTTGAGGGTGGTTTTGCTGCAGCTCTTTTCTGGCAGTGAATGCAGTAGTAAGTATTCACTGGACTTCTCCAGCTGCAGAGTTCTAATGAACATTTATCCCTGTTCACTTGCAGTTCACTTCTGCACCTGAGATGGACATGATATAATCTCCATCGAGTCGAAGAATGGCATCTGGTCCTGTGCTTCCCCCGGAAGATGAACAGGCTTCCTTGGGCATCGACGATCTCCACATTTCACTGCAAGGTAATGAAGATTGGGTGGGGAAAAACACGCAGGCCCCATGGAAAACTTACCTTATTCATTGACAAATCCTGTTGGTTTCTGTCTTTCTTATACTTTTAAAAATATATCTGGATTTTTCTAGCCGTAGGAACTTTTTAGACTGTAGTACTTATATCTCTTCATTTTATCTCAGCTCTCTGGGAATTTAGTATCTCTGATTTCTTATTCTGAATGCCTGTATTTTATTGGCAGTAAAATTGGTTAACCACAGTTTGTTTGGTTGTTTGTGTTTAATGTGTATCTTTTTGCATAGACTTTTTTTTTTTTTGTACTAGGGATTAAACCCAGAAGCATTATACCTCCAAGCTATACCCTCAGCCTGATTTCATTTCTTATTTGAAACAGGGTCTCACTAGGTTGTTGAGAGCCTCATTAAGTAGCTGAGGCTGAATTTGAACTTGTGACCCTCCTGTCTCAGCTTCCCAAGTACTGAGATTATAGGCATACACATTACATTCTGTGTGTGTGTGTGTGTGTGTGTGTGTGTGTGTGTGTGTGTGTGTGTGTGTTACTGGAGATAGAACCCAGGAGAATTCTACCTCCGAGCTATACTCCTAGCCCTGTTTTTATTGTTTATTTTGAAACAGGGTCTCGCTAGGTTGCAGTCTCACTAAGTAGTTGAGGCTGTGCACACACATGTATATATTTGAGTAATATAGTCATAGTTTCCTTCAGATTTTCATTTAGATGAAAAAAATCAGTCTTGTTTTTCTGTGAAGTTTGGCTATAAGAAAAAAGTAAATCTTAATAGTTCTTTGAATTCAGTTAGAGACTCCATCTCTTCACACCCCAATTTCCTCATTTGTAACCTCGGTGCCGTTGCAGCTATGTGGAAGATGAATGTGGCAAAGGGTCCTTCTGCACAGGGACTCTCTCAAAAAATGGCATTTCTTTTTTTTATATATTTACAGTAAAAAAAAAAAAAATCCCGTTTCAAAATCTTTGACCAGGAGTACCCTGCTAGAGTAGATACAGGAAAAAATTCTAAACCGGAAGTCTGGTTTTCACTGCTTCCCCCCCCCCCCCCGACATTTCTCATCAGTGGCTTCCCATCGCATGTAGACTAAAGTCTGGGCTTCTTGGGGAGGCTCACAGGTTTCTTTCTGATCCAGTGCCCACCCTCCCCTCTGCCTTCATCTCGTACTCCACCTCCGTATTTCCTGCTCCAGCCCCACATTTCCCTAAGGGGCTGTCCCCCAACCTGGGTGTTTTTGTTAGATTGCTCCTGGGAGCTCCCTGGCTCCTCCTCTAGCACCAAAACTCCAGCTCCCCATCCCTCACTCACCCCAAGTCAGCCAGCCACAGCCTCCTCCGTGAGCTCTGTGTTCTGCCCTTTGGGCCCCCTGTTCTCTCTCCCCTCCTATCTATTTGAGCACATGTAGCATTATAATTATCACACTTTCTTCCCCACTGCAGAAAAGCTCCTTGACTTGGCTATAGGGCCAAGTGACCAGCACCTTTGGGTGTCTTAGCTCCTTCGATTCTCACAACTGTGTTGTAAGGCAGATCCTCGCCTCTGTGAGGAACAGAGGAGTTGGGGGCTCAGAAACAATGAAATGCTTCCCAGAGCCATGCGGCTAGCGAGCATGTAGGCTTTGGCCAGGAATGTCTGCTATCAAAGAACAGCCTACAGGAGGGAGGTTCCCTGACAGCTTTCTCTGAGTCTATTAAGTTTCAGCCCTATGCTATTCTATTTGGAGTAGACTTTTATATCTGGAATATGGATGGATGCCTTCAACCAGCACAGATGATCTCAGGTTCAAAAGTTGCTTAAAATAATTAGCAAATTATTGAACATGACTGGCTTTGTATAGCATGTTTCACATCATAATGAGGTTATACACTGGTAGGAAACTAGTATGGGTGATTTAGCCAGGGAAATAAATGTGAGATCCACAAACTAGCCAGCTTGAGTGATTTACTTTGTGATGTATTTAAGGGATCCTGCATTGGCTGCATTGCTCTAGAGGGGTGGGGTAGAAGTGGAAAGCTGGTACCGTAATGTCCTGTTCATGCTGGGCAACATCTGCTCATCCGAGCCAGGAGCATTGAGAGGTAGCCATAATATAAAGAAAGTGCCATGCCCATTGAATGAACATGAAGCTGTAACATGAATAGATTTCTCAGAGTTAGGGAATTAATCATGGTTTTTTTTTTTTTTTTTTTTTAGCATAAACTGAAGGGGAGGAAAGAAAGGAAAGAATGAATTAAAGAAATGAGGAAGGAGCCAGGTTTGGTGGCCCACGCTTGTAATCTCAGCATTTGGGAGGCTGAGACAGAAGGATCAAGGTTCAAGGACAGCCTTAGTTACTGCTTTGTGGGGCCCTTTGCAACTCAGTGAGACCCCGTTTCAAAATAAAGAATGAAAACAAATAGGGCTGGGTGTAAAATGCTCCTCCAAGTTCCATCCTCAGTACTAGAAGAAAAAAAAAAGAAAGAAAAAAAAAGGAAGGAAGAGAGGAAGAAAAGAAGGAAAGGGTTTGTATGTATTTCTGAAGGCAACTTTGGTTTCATGATAGGATTATTAGCTATTTGTGGGCTCTCCCCATCTCCCCAAAAATGATAGCCCTTTAGTGCCATTAAGTAGTACTTAACCAGAGGCCATTGTAGTAACTTTAAAAGCATTTGGCTAGGTGGATGTGGTTAGACAGGAGGATCGCAGGTTTGAAGACAGCCTCAGCAATTAGTGAGACTCCTTAATGTAGTGAGATCCTGTTTCATAATTAAAATAAAAAAATTAGGGCTGGGGGTAGCTCAAAGGTAGGATGCCCCTGGACTCAAACTCCAGTGCCCCCCACAAAAGCATTTGGCTTTGTTCACTATGTAAACAGATTTATAGTTCACAAGTGCTTACTGATCTTTGGAGTCATTTGAGAAAAGAGATTTTATGTAATATGAGAGGTTCAAGTTCACTGCTCATAAGAAAGTCCCCCCCCCCATTTTGCTTCAGAAGTTTCTTTAGAGACAGTGAATGGTCTAATTAAGTTATAAAGCCTACTCTACTTGAGTAAAATGTTCATCTAAGAAAAGAACATTGTGGCTACACTCTGACTCCGATTAATGCACTGGAGAAAAATAATTAAAATGTCTGAATCAGAAGCCAGGCGTGGTGGCACACGCTTGTAATCCCAGCATTTGGAAGGCTGAGGCAGGAGGATCACGGTTCGCGGACAGCCTCAGCTACTTAGCGAGGCCCTCTGCAAGTCAGTGAGACCCTGTTTCAAAATAAAGAATAAAAAATAGGGCTGTGGGTATAGCTTGGAGGTAGAATGCCTCTGGGTTTCAACCCTAGTAAGCAACAAGGGTTCGTGAAGCTGGATAAGTATCACAGAAATTCAGAGTTGGAAGGGATTTTCTTTGCCATTCAGTATAATTGGAGACCAAAATAGGATTTTTTTCAGAAGCACTTCTGAAAAGGAGATCCTTCAGGAGTCTGGGTCACACCCAGAAAGATTGACAGTTTGCTTTCAGGCAGCGTGCAGCCGTTGGGTATTAAGGGGCACAGGGATGTGGTTGCAGGTTCTAGCTGTGCCTCAGTGGAGTAATGACTTTGAAGCAGAGGAAGACTGGAAACAGGCGAGAAAGTGGAGCTGGAGGAACCAGGGAGGAAGCGTTTGCAAACGTCTGGGTGTTGGGGAATGCTCGCTCGCTCAGACTGGGTTATGGCAGTGAGCATTGGGGTCCGGAACAATATGAAAGCCATGAAGGCAGAGACTCTAGGATTTTGTAGCTATTGAATATGGATAGGAAGGTAGAGAGGCTCCAAGATTTTGAAGCTGAGCTGCTTGGGATAAAGCAAGGATACATATAGTCTCCACATCGTTAGTTTTATTTAGTTTCCTTTTACTATGCCTGTTAATGGTATCAAATAAGGATGGCAAATATTATTAACGTCAGTGTGCTTCAAATGGATTGTATTTTACAGAGACACTCTTGAGAACGTCCTATGGTTTGGAAAGGTTGGAAGCACGAAGCAGGGGCTGGGAGTATAGCAGTGTGGTGAAGTTCTTGCCGGCATGCACACGGTGCTGGGTCCCAGAATCCCCTCCTCTCACCCCAAACACACCATATCATCACATGGGTGGAGGATTTTTTTTTTTTTTTTTTGTACTAGGGATTGAACCAAGGGACATTCTAACTCTGAACTACACTCCTAGCCCTTTTTATTTTTTGTTTTGAAATGGTCTCCTAGGTTGCTGAGAGTCTGGCTCTGTTGCTGAGGCTGTCCTTAAACCTGCAATCCTCTGGTCTCAGTTTCCCAAGTCCTTAGATTGCAGGCATGTGGCTGTAATAAGTGAAATTATCTGCCCAGGAAGACTCATCTTGAAAATATTTCTTCTTTTAAAAGTTTTGCAGTGGTGGGGGTTGCATGTAGGTCCTCACATGTACTAAGCATGTGCTCTGCCAGTTAGCTTCACCCCTAGCCCCTCACTTTGAGATATTTTATGTGGAATGTTAGGTAAGTTTTCCTACATATATGTATATTAGATTTCTTTCTTTTTTTTTTAAACTGGTAAATATAATGCATCGGTCTTAGAGGATGGAATCAATTTATGTAACAGAGGTAAACCATTTTGTTTTCAAACTCACCATAGGCCAATGTCTTAGAGAAGCTGCACCTAGCTCCAGAATGTTCTCCCTAGTTAGACACAGAGCTCGGGAAGGAACCTGCTTCCCATTACTTCTGCTGCCATGGGAGGAGTTACCTTTCATGCAAAGCTGCTGAGATGCTGGTGAGCGGCTAGCCATCGCCTGGACCCGTGTAGAGCGTGTCAGCCCAGCCATGGCGCCATTTCAAACAATGCTCACATGTTTTATTTAGTGCAGATATCATCTAGATGACATTTTGTTAAAGATTAAAAACGTCCCGTGCCTTCTGGGTGGGTGTCCTACTTGAGAGGCCCCAGCAGTGCAATGGGAGTCTCTGTAGTTAGGTTATTACACCATTTAAATGTATTCATTATTTACTGAGTACCCATCTGAAGGGTGGCTTTCACTTTATTTCTTATTTTTAGTAACCTTAAAAATTATTCATGTTAAAGATATTATTAGGTAGGAGGAATAAACGGTAAGAGATCTATTGTATAGCAAGGTAACTATAGTTAATTTTGATAGATCCTTTTTTTGGTACTGTATATTGAACTCAGGGGCATGCTACTTCTGAGCAACACCCCCAGCCCTTTTTATTTTTTGTTTAGAAATAAGTCTCTCTGAGTTGCAGAGGTTGGCTGCAGACCTGTGATCCTCCTGTCTCAGCCTCCCATGAACTTGAAAAATGTAAAGGGAATGGATATTATGTGTTCTCACCACAAAGAATGAGAACCGTAGAAGGTACAGCATTTGTTCATAAGCTAGATTTAGTCATTTCATGATTTAAACTTTAAATCATCGTGTTACACGACAGAGCATACAGTGTTTTTATACAATGTCAATTAAAGAAGCATACTCTCAGAAGAAAATAATCCCCATTCCATGGGCTAGGTTGAAAGCATCATAATGAGATGTGATGTTTAATTTCATGCTGTTACTCAGTGAGTGCTGAGGCCAGCTGTGTGCAGTGAGCTAGGTGTTAAGGGTATCAAGGGAAATAGATCACGCCCCTCCCAGAAGCCTGAAGTCTGAGCTTGCTTTTGCCTGTGGACGTCACAGGGAAGGACCTGGGGTGCAGATCTAATTATCTGTAGGAAACGTAGTGAAGTCCTTAACTGTTTACAGAGTCATGTGCCTGACTTTGATTTCCATGATACAAATTCAGTAGACTGTGGCTGGAATTGTTGTCTGGGTTATCTTTTCATGTTTCAGTTTTAAGGAGGTGAAGACCAAAAATCTAATTCATAACCAGAAGTGGTGATGTATGCTCATCATCTCAGTACTTTGGAGGCTGAGACAGGAGGCTTGCAGGTTTTCGGCCGGCCTCAGCAACTTAGGGAGACCTTGTCACAAAGTAAAAAATAAAATGGGTTTGGGAGAGTAGCTCAGAGGTAAAATCATTTCCCAGTTACACATGCACACATACTCACCTAATTCATGTAACATTATTTTCAAGGTGAGTTATGTATTCCTTTCTGAAAAAAACTCAAAGTCTAGTCATTATCTGTTTCCCTGGGGATTGCCGTCTTCTGACGAAGCTCCATGTCATTGCTGCTTATCCTGGAATCTTCTATTACCTTTGGATATCTCTTTTTCCCTCCCTTCCTCTTAGAGAGAGAAACAAGATTAGTAAAAAGGTTTCTAGCTAGGCATGGTGGCGGACGCTTGTAATTCCAGCATTTGGGAGGCTGAGACTGGAGGATCGTGGTTCATGATCAAGGACAGCCTCAGCTACTTAGGCCCTCCGCAACTCAGTGAGACCCTGTTTCAAAATAAAGAATAAAAAATTGGCCGGGCGTGGTGGCGCACGCTTGTAATCCCTGCGCTTGGGAGGCGGAGACAGGAGGATTGTGCAGGTTCAAAGACAGCCGCGCGCGCTGGCTTAGGAGACCCTGTTTCCAAATAAAAATGTAAAATAGGTCTGGGAGTGTAGCCTGGAGGTAGAAGGGCTTCCAGGAACCCCAGTACCACCAAAAAAAAAAAAAAAGAATAAAAAATTGGACACGGGGTGTAGCTCAGAGGTCAACATCCCCAGTACTGCAAACAAACAAACAAACAAAAAATAACCAAAAAAAAAAATGCACACCAGAGATTTTCACACCAAAATCTCTGGCGTGAAATTTTGATGAAAATGGTGAACAGTAAGAAAAAGGCATGCATAAGCAGATAATTTTTCCTAACCAGTTCTGACTGTACAGTTATTATGAGTAACCGCAGATCATCACTGGGTTCTGTTTTGGTTGGCCGGGTGATCATTACACCCAGAGAAAACCATCAAGTTAGAGTCGTCAGTGGCTCTCAGTGCTGTACAATAACAACACAGAAGCTTCCAGAAAGTTCCTGATAATTGTGGCAGTTGGTATATTTTTTATTGTGATTTAGTGGAAGCTTGTTTACATTGGCATATTATGAGCCTTATACTCTTAAAAATATTTTAAATGAAAAATAAAGTAAGAGCTCTTATGGTGTTTGTAACTATGCAATATTTTTCAGAAAAAAATTTTTTTAGGTTGTATATACAGTTTTGGCTTTGGTTCTGTTTTTGCCAGGAGTTTGGAGATAAGCTTTCATTATTCTGGGCCAATTACATTTTGAAAACTAGGGCAAGATAAATCCAGGGTCATTTAGAGTCCTGTTAAAGTGGGTTAACAAAGATCTCATTCATTCCTTATAGAAATAAAAATCCTTTTTAATTAGCCCCATGAGAGATACAAGATTCTCTGAGCTTTTGTGTATGCGTCTGTGTTGGGGGGGGTATATAATTATTCAAGGCTTGAAGTATTGTATCAGGAAAAATACAAAACTTAAAATACCACCTTGAAAATGGGAACTTAAGAAGCTAATGTATATTAATTTATAAGCATTCAATGGGTTTAGTGTTCGACTTATATTCTGAAATTTGGAGGTCTTTCTAAATGTCATGTCTTTCAGACACGACGTTCCTCATCTGATTTCCACATTGGGCATGATAATTTATCTGAATGATTTTGTTTTTCTAAATCAGGAAAATTTTGGTAAAAGCTAACCCTATTTGTTGTTCCCAGTATGTATTAGAGCTTAAGTTTGCTACGTACATATTTTTAGAGTCATTTAAAAGTGGCAAATAAAAGCATAAGGGTGATTTATCCTGGAGAGGGAATATTGTTTTGCGTGTCTCTTTAAACAGAGACATCATATTTGATAGACAGTCTCTCCTGCTCATTGAGGGCCTGAGATGCATGTTGATTGAGCACAGGGAAAAATGGCAGAAAGAAGGCCCTGCTCCGGCCTGGCCTGGCCGTGGCTCCTGCCCACCGGTCTTGCCTTGGTTTTTTTTTTTTTTCTTCCTATTTTTTATGGACTAGGTGTTATCATTCGCATCAATAGTATCATGTTACAAGGCGAAGGGCACCTAGATCCAGTGCAGCACAAACACCACCCTTCTCAAACATAAGATACTTCCAAAACATTGGAATTGTTAGCCTTTCCCTCAGTAAAAGATTTTTTTTCTTTTGTGGTACTGGGGATAGAACCCAGGAACATTCTACCTCTGAGTTACACCCCCAGCCCTATTTTTTATTCTTTTTGAAATGGCCTCACTAAGCTGGGGAGGACCTCACTAAGTAGCTGAGGCTAGCCATGAACATGCCATCCTCCATCCTCCATCCTCCATCCTCCATCCTTCATCCTTCATCCTTCATCCTCCATCCTCCGCCATGAACCTTTGATCCTTCCGTCTCTGCCTGGGATTACAAGTGTGCACCACCACGCCCATCTACGTAAAGTAGTGTTTTTAATAGTGGGAACGCTGTCTGCCTCAGTCTGTATCTTTTATTGTCAAAACTTCCAGGGGGTTCTGTGTGGGGTTGTAGCTCAGAGGCAGAGTGCTTGCTTAGCATGTATGATGCTGTTGGTTCAGGTTCAATCCCCAGTACTGGGAAAACCAAACTAGCCAAAAAAACTTCTTCTTTTTTAATGTTTCAAAACAAAACATTTTAAAAGTATAGGTGCAGCTGGATGTGCTGGTTATCCCAGTACTTGGGAGGCTGTGAAAGGAAGATTTCAGGTTTGTGGCCAACCTCAGTAACTTGGTGAGGCCCTGTTTCAAAATAAAAAAATAATATAAGGCTGAGGGTATAACAGAAGTAGAACCTTCCTGGGTTCAATCCCTAGTACAAAAAAGTGTATAGGTATATTATATTCATATTTACTACTTTATCATATATTTATGAATTTTATGAGTACAGGCAAATCTGTTACATTGATTAATTCATGCAGCAAATATTTCCTGAGGCTCTACCTTGTACCAAGCACTATTTTAGGTAAGAAAATACTGAGGTAAACAACTCTAATAATTAGCTTCACAAGTCCATGGTGTTTATATTTAAGTTAGACAAAATTATATATATCACTTCATGGAAACTGCTAAGCAGAAGGTTTTTTGTTTGTTTTTGCAGTACTGGGGATTGAACTTAGGGACATTCTTCCTCTGAGCTCACTCCCAGCCCTATTTTATTATTTTATTTTAAATCAGGGTCTCACCAAGTTGCGGAGGCAATAAGGAGCGGAGGCTGGCTGTGAACTTGTGATCCTCCTGTCTTAGCCTCCCAAGTACTGGGACTACAAGTGTGTGCTACCATGCCCGGCTTGTTATTTTGTACTGGAGATGGGCTTTCTTCCTCTAAGCTATTTCCCGTCCCCCCCCACCCCAACCCTATTTTTAAATTTTAACTTTTTATTTTGAGATTGAGTCTCACTAAGTTGCTGAGGCTGGTTTTTTTGAGGCGGGTCAGAGGACCAAGGAACAGCAGCTGACTGCACCCCCTTTCTGTGAGGTTGGGGAACTGAGCAGGAAGGTGAGAGACTGAGGGACTTCAGGGAATCAGTGCCCTGAGCAGCCCACAGGTCATCATTCACATTAAGGATTACAGGTGTGCAAAAGTCATTGGCTCCCTCAAGCCCAATTCTAACCAATCATAAAAGGACACAGGAAGGTTTAAAAGCCTTCTCCTCAAGGGCTTCAAGGTCACTCTCTTTCCAGGATCTCCCTTTGTGGAGGGGCTGCTGTGTCCTCTATCTTTCCCTAACTTATGATAAACTTTCATATTTCTATACCCTTCGCTAGTCCTTGGATTTTATTTGTCAATATCCATTGGACAAAAACCCTAATAATAAAGCTCCATTTCATTTCTTTTTTTCAGTACCGGGGATTGAACCCTGAGTGTTCTACTTCCCAGCTACATCCCCAGCCCTAGTTTTTATTCTTTATTTTGAAACAGAGTCTCACTAAGTTGCAGAAGGCCTCACTAAGTAGCTGAGGCTGCGATCTTCCTATCTCAGCCTCCCAAGTACTGAGATTATAAGCATGAACCACCATGCCCAGCCTGAGGCTGGTATTCAACTTGCAACCCTTCTACCTCAACCTCCTAAGTATTGGGATGACAGGCAAGTGCCACTGTGCCTGGCCTATGCAGAAGGTTTAAATGGGTTCGTGTGGGTTGGGTTGTAGCCCAGTGGTAGGCTGGGTGACTTCTTTAGCTGCAGAGGGACAGTTTTGGACTGATTGAACAACACAGGGTAGTGCTGTGTTGAGGGCAGGGTACAGCATTCTAGTCTGAGGCAGTCCATCAAGGGAAAGCACTGAGGTAGAGGCAGGTTTGCAGCAAAAGACCGGCGTGGCTGGAGCGCCTGGAGAGGCTGGTGAGGTGGGTGGGGCCAGGCAGAGATGTGCTGACTCTACAGCCAGATATGCTCATGGAAACCAATTATTTGATATGGGGTCTCGCTCTCTCACCCAGGCTGGTCTGAATTCTGGATTCAGTCTGCTGAATTCTACAGAGCAATCAGGTGAGGTAGCCATGAGAAGTACCACTGGATTGAGCTTAGAGGGTTTGACAGTGGCCCTGAAAAGGTTGGCCTCCTTTAAGTGGTGGAGGACAGAAGCCTGACTAGAGTGGGTTGAGAAGAAAATGTATGATGGTCAGACATGGTGGTCCACGCATGTAATCCCAGTACTTGGGATGCTAAGACAGGAGGATCGCAGGTTCAAGGCCAGCCTCAGCAACTTAGGAAAACCCTCAGAGATTTCGTGAGAAACTATTTAAAAATAAAAAATAAAAAAGGGCTGGGTTCAATCTCTAGTACCAAAAGGAAATAATAATAATAAAGGAAAGAAAATATATGAGGACATGGGGATAATAACTTAGATGTTTTCAAGTAACTTGCTTTGAAGGGGAACAGAAATATAAGACACAAGATGAAGAGGAATGTAGGATTTTTAAAAGTTAGAGCCACCACTCCATTACTTGGTATGTTTTTAAGTATAGGTTTATTTGTTCACTCATTATTCAACAAATACTTTTGTTTTTTGGTGGTACTGGGGTTCCTGGAAACCCTTCTATCTCAGGGTTACACTCCCAGACCTATTTTTATATTTTTATTCGGAAACAGGGTCTCTTAAGCCAACCCGGCTGGCTTCGAACCTGCGCGATCCTCCTGTCTCCGCCTCCCAAGTGCGGGGATTACAAGCTGCGCCACCACGCCCGGCCAACAAATACTTTTGAATGCATGTTGTGTGTAAGGCACTGTGCTGGGGTAGTACATGCCACTCGCCCTTCTAAAATGTCTTCTGATTAAAGGGATTTGCCCAGGTACATACACTAATATGGTACAATATGTTGTGTGAGTTGAGAAGCGAGTGGTAGGTAAGTGAAGACAGTCAGTGAAAACAACTCCTTCAGGAGGCTTTGGACACATGCATATTCCTGTTTATAGCAGCTCAATGCACAGCAGTCAAACATGGAACCAGCCTAGGCCTCTGTCAACAGACGAATGGGTTACAGAGCTGTGTATGTGCACACAATGGAATTTTACCAAGCCATAAAGAACAAAGTTATGTCATTTGCAAGAAAATGGATGGAACTAGATAGCATTATGCTGAGCTTAGCCAGTCTCAGAAAGTGAGAGGTTGTATATTTTCTCGCCTATGTGAAAACTAGAGAGACATTGGGAAACAAAAGGGACTTCAGATAAATGTGTAGAGAGAGAGCGGGAGAATAGTGGGGGGGGGTATTGGGAGAGGAGGATGAAAGAGGAAAGACTTGATGAAGAAAACAGTAGTAATGCGGTCACATCATGTGTGAGGTTATCAACACCAATCTCTATGACACCTGCTGGGAGGGGGAGAGAGAGGGTGGGGTCCAGAGAGAAACACAGAAAAGTGAGTGTGCATGTATATTTCACTCTGAACCTCAGTATGATGTAACATTAAAACACACCCATGAAAGTATGTTAAAGAAGTTTTGGAGGGGAGGAAAGAGGGTGGTAGCTGACATGGCTATGGATTTACTATTTCAGCCAATTATGCCGGGCGTGGTGGCGCACGCTTGTAATCCCAGTACTTGGGAGGCTGAGACAGGAGGAGTGCGCAGGTTCACGGCCAGCCTCAGCTACTTAGTGAGGCTCTCAGCAGCTTAGTGAGACCCTGTTTCCCAATAAAAATAAAATATAAAAAGCCCCTGGGTTCCATTGCCAGTACCACAAAAAACTATTTCAGCCAGTTTTAATTTATTATAAAAAGAACATGGATTTTTTTTTTTATAATGGGGATTGTACCTAGGGGTGTTCAACCTCCAAACCACATCCCCAGCCCCTTTTACTTTTTATTTTGAAACAGGATCTTGCTAAATTGCTGAGAGCCTCACTAAGTTGCTGAGGCTGGCTTTGAACCCGTGGTCCTCCCATCTTAGCCCCTCATGTGCTGGGATTACCGGCGTGCACCACCATACCCAACATGGATTTTCAACCACGCACATCTGGATTTAGGTTTCTCCTGTGCTAGATGTGAGATTTGGGTCACATTATTTGAGACATAATAGACTTTTGATAAATGTTTTATTAAACAGGCGAATGAAACATTTTCATCTTTGGAGTAGCAACAACTCTCTCATCTATAAAATGGCCACTTGATCCTTTGGTTGGCAGGCTATTGTAGAATGTCATGGTTCCTTGCAATGAGTTCCCACTTATTCCTGAACATGTTTTGCTTCAGCAAGCCTGTCTTAGGGCACCCACACGGTACTTTAGATACATATACAGATTCTGTAGATTATTATCTAGGAGTTGCTGGGCCTGGTGGCGCACGCTTATAATCCCAGCATTCGGGAGGCTGAGACAGGAGGATCATGGTTCGTGCACAGCCGCAGCTACTTAGTGAGGTTCTTTGCAACTCAGTGAGACCCTGTCTCAAAATAAAGAATAATAAAGAAAATAAAGAAAAAAAATAAATAAAAAATATCAAAATAAAGAAAAAAAATAAATAAAAAATATCAAAATAAAGAAAAAAAAATAGTGCTGAGGGTGTAGCTCAGAGGTAGAATGCCCCTGGGTTCCATCCCCTAATACTGCAAAAACAACAACAACAACAACAAAATATCTAGGAGTTAATTATTGCATCATTACTTTTCACCAGGTCCTTCCTGTTCCCTTCTGTTGTCACAAAAAAGTCACATATGTTAATTGGTCCAAGTCAGTTTAGAGAGATATTTGTCTCAAAGGGAGATGTGTGAACCCCTGCCTCAGTTTCTGGGAGTGGGGACCCAGAAACCTGCACTTAACCCTGCATGATTTGCTCATGATCCAAAGTGTACGACTCCTAGATTGATAATCACGACACAGCTCTGTTCAGGTAGATCGGTTTATTTATTTATTTTTTTGGTTCCTTTGCACTGGGGAGTCAGAGAAGTACTGGGACTGCAGCCCGGCAGGAGGCATTCAGGCGCGTACAACTTGGTTTTCGCAAGAAGCATCGACAGTTTTACGTGGGAGATAAGAGATAGTAAAGAGACACATGTGTTAGAAGAAATGTAGTCATTTCTTGATTTATTCATTCCACAGATATTTCTTGAGCAATTCAGATGAGTCAGAGAGGGCGAGAAAGAGGAGGGAGAAATAGCACCCAGATTCTAGGCATTGTGGGCTCCTTTTCAGGAGCTAGAAATATGAGATTTGCTTACGCAGAGAGCCAGGAGCTATGTTCCAGTGAGGTTGGAAACAAAAGCCTTAGTGTAAAAATCTCAGGTGTTGACACTCGGGTGTGGTCCGCACATGTGGCAACAGGAGCTTGCTGGGCTCTGCATGCAAAGTTGAAATCACTGAATGTATGTTGTATATTTTTCTAATGAACTAAGTGCTTAACTATCCCTATCGATTGGGGGGGAAATAGCAACAAAGTCTTGCTCCTTCCTCCCCCAGCCATTTAACCATTCCTTCAACAAATATTTTCTGAACTCCTCTAGCATGACCAGCTCCGTGGGAGGTGCTCCAGTCAAAACCAGGAGCAGAATCAGACCTGGCCCCTGCTTTACACCAGTTGCTAATGAGGAGACAGATAGTAACCGCATAATCCCAGCTATTAGCTAATTTTGGGGAGAACAACTTTATTAGGGTATAATCTGAGATAAAAATCATAGACCAGCCATATAGCTCTGAGGAGCTGGAGGAACACTTGTCTAGCTTGTGAGAGGCTCTAGATTCCATCTCGAGCACCACATACAAATACATAAATTTTGTATATCATGCTATTCAGTTGTTAAAGTTTCCAATTAAATTGTTTCTAGTGTATTCAATTGTCATCATGTTTGATTTCAGATCAATTTTGTCACCCTAAAAGCAAACCCCATACCTTTTAGCTATCACCCCACCCCCGGTTCTCTCACTCTGCCCCCCCCCCCATTCATAGGCAGCCACTTATTTTACTTTTTGTGTGTATAAATTTCTCTGTTCTGGATTTTTTTGGTATAAGTGGAGTTATATAATATATGGAGTTTTGTGACTGGCTTCTTTCACTTAGCAGAATGTTATCAAGAGCCATCCATTATTGTAACCGATATGTATTTGTGTAGACTAAGCAACCTGTGCTGGGAATGGACAGGCTTTCTCTGGTAAGGGCCAGGTTGCAACTATTTTAGTCTTTGAGTGCATGTAGTCTCTGTCATAACTGGTTCTACTCTGCCTTGCAGTGTGGAAACAGCCACATTCAACAACAGGCAGTGGGTGAGATGTGGCCTGTGGGTTATAGTTTATTGACCTCTGATCTAAGTCTCTAGAGCACTTAATCCATCTAAGAATTCTAAAAAGTCGGTATTATCATCCCTGTCTTAGAGATGAGAAGACAGATGCACAGCTAGTGAGTAGTGGATATGGGATTCAACAAAGGTAGTCTGGCGATCCTCCTGTCTCTGCCTCCCAAGCACAGGGATTACAAGCGTGCGCCACCACGCCTGGCCCTATAGCCAGAGATTTTAAACGCGTTAATGAGTACAAATGGAGATGTGCGCTAAATGGTGGTGGAGGGGAACTCCCCCTTTGACTCTATGAAAGTTGGGCTTGCCTCGGCTTCTGTCAGGGTGCAGTGATTGAGCTGAGCGGGACTAGGAGGTGTCCAGGAGAGGGGAGGAGGGGAGCTGGTACAGGGCTTGGGAGGGCCCCCACTGAGGCGGGATGGCTGGAGCTGAGGCTGGAGAGGGGCCTTCTGCAGGACTTTGCTGTTGGTCCTAAGAGCCGTGAGAAGTCAGCCAACAGTGGAACGAGAAATATGGTCAGCTTTACCTGCTGAAGGGGAGAACAGATGGTAAGGACGCAGAGCAGACCTGGCTGGCCGTGGAAGCGCTCCAGGCTGGGGCAGGAGGGCAGGATGCGAGCCAGGTAGCGGAGGTGGATACCACAGCGAGGAGGAGGCAGCTTTGGCAGGATCGAGGATGATGACGGATGGGGTGGGAGGTGGCGAAGGAGGCCGTGTCAGATCCTTGAGCCAGTTTGGGGAGAGTCTGGTTTTAGTCCTGGGATGCTGAACTTGCTGGGCAAGTGCTGCATTTTCACGGTGGTAACTTAGACTCTTGGGGTTGGGAGCTGTCTGAAGTAGAGGAATTCTGAGGTAGAGAGGCGATTTCACGGTGGCCAGGAGGCACCTCCTAGGGTGGTTGTGAGAAAATGTGTTGTATCTGTTCCCTTCTCTCTTGCCCTTCGTTAATATTCTCCTCCTTTGTAGTTAAAGAACAGCCTTTTTCCTGTTTATCCTGTAAGTGCTTTAGGGTTTTTGTGCATTGAATGTGCTTGCCAGTGTGTTTTTAATTCCCTCAATATGTTTCTTTATTCTTTATTTCTGTTTGTTGGCATCTTCATGAGAAACCATAGAGGGGCATCCCCTCTTTTTTAAAATTCCCTTTATATTGGATAACAACTTGATTGAGATTCTTTGCGATAGTTGTTGGGACCCATGGTTAAAGTGTGTTGTGATACTATCTACTTTTAATTACCGTCCTTACCATGACTGTCTTAGGTAATGGGGAGTTGGCAATATTGTTTTAAGGAATGGCAACTGGGGTCATTAGTTCATGCCTCTGACATCATAAGAAATATACATATTTGACTCCGGGCGTGGTGGCGCACGCTTGTAATCCCTGCGCTTGGGAGATTGAGACAGGAGGATTGTACGGGTTCAAAGCCAGCCTCAGCTACTTAGTGAGGCTCTCAACAACCTAGTGAGACCCTGTTTCCAAATAAAATATAAAAAAGGTTTGGGAGTATAGCCTGGAGGTAGAAAGCCTCTGGGTTCCACCTCCAGTACCACCAAAAAAAAAAAAAAAAAAAAAAAGAAATATACATATTTGGTCTCTGCTCCTGATTCTTGGCAACAGTTTCTAAAACTCTTCTTGAGCTGGGTGTGGTGGCGCACGCTTGTAATCCCCGCACTTGGGAGGCTGAGACAGGAGGATCGCACGGGTTCGAAGCCAGCCTCAGCAACTTAGTGAGACCCTGTTTACAAATAAAATATAAAAGAGGTCTGGGAGTATATCCCGGAGGTAGAAAGCCTTTGGTTTCCACCCCCAGTACCACCAAAAATAAAAAAATTAAAAATAAATAAAACTCTTCTTGAAGGCCGGGCGTGGTGGCGCACGCTTGTAATCCCGCGCTTGGGAGGCTGAGACAGGAAGATGCGCACGTTCAAAGCCAGCCTCAGCTACTTAGTGAGGCTCTCAGCAACTTAGTGAGATCCTGTTTCCAAATAAAATATAAAATAGGTGGGGGAGTGAAGCCTGGAGAAGGAAGGCCTCTGGGTTTCAACCCCCATACCACCCCAACCCAAAAAAATAAAATAAAATAAAAAAAAAAAAGCTCTTCCTGAAGGATAGGGATACTAGGAACATCTTTTGATCTTTGGCTCCAGTTCCTCACACAGAGCTCTCAAAGCTCTGGGATTTCCTGGGAAATAGGAGTAACTTTTTTTTTTTTTTTTTTTTTTTTGGTGGTACTGGGGATGGAACCCTTCTACCTCCGGGCTACACTTCAAGACTTATTTTTATATTTTTTATTTGGAAATAGGGTCTCTTAAGCCAGCACGGCTGGCTTCGAACCTGCGCGATCCTCTTGTGTCTGCCTCCCAAGCGCGGGGATTACAAGTGTGACAAGTGTCTGCCACCAAGCCCACCTGGCTAGGAGTAACTTTTAATGAGGTGACTTTAAAAATTAATTTTAATTGTTACATTGTAATTACATATAATAGTGGATTCACCGTGACCTATTTGTACATGCATGTAAGATAATTTGGTCAGTTTCATTCACTAGTACCTTTTTCCCCTCCTCCCTAAGATGATTGGAAACTGGAGATTTAATTAATAATTGAATTCTCCTACTTGTCGAGCCTCCATAAAATTCCCTAACGTTCGGGTACAGTGGTGCGTACCTGTGATCCCGGCGACTGGGAGGCAGATGCCGGAAGAGCATAGGGTTGAGGCCAACATGAGAAATTTAGGGAGACTCTATTTCAAAAATAAAAAAAATTAAATTAAGGGCTCAGTTGTAACTCAGAGGTAGAACTCCTCTGGGTTCAATCCCTAGTAACACACACACACACACACACACACACCAATGTGTGGTGTTTAGACTGTCTGGGTTGGTGAATATATCTGTATTTTTTTTCACCATCTTTACTCAGGTGCGTGTATTTATATGCATTCTTTGAGCCATCCTAGCAAATACTTGAATTGAAGGAGAAGGTCTTGGGAATGTCTGGTCTGTAGCCACAGTGGATGGAAGCATTGGTAGCTTGAGGACCCACTGCTTGGGATTGGTGTTTGAAGTTGGGACTGAGCCCTTAACCTGCGGGCTCTGTATAAACTCCTTATAGTTAGTGTCATAACTGAATTGTAGAATACCAGTTGATGTCTACAGATTTGGGGAATTGTGAAAGTGAAGGGAAACCCCATACATCTGGTATCATACAGTAAGAATGAAGAAAAGTAGCAATGCCCTTTCGCTCCAAGCATTTCATCACTAGAATAAGCAGCCTGTGGGTCACTGAAAGGAGGATTACGGTAAGACACAGCATGTAAATTCTTTTTCTTCATACGTTGAAAAGTCACTCTGATCCTTGACGCTTTTTAGTATTTAATATGTCTTCAATCAGCAAATGTCTTCTCTAGGTGTCACTGTGCTACGGAGAAGCACAAACCCCCAAAGTTTTAACTTTACCGTTCTTATATTGAGCAGGAGAGAAGCCACAAGCACAGCCATGAGCAGAAGCGGTAATGAGCACAGACAGAGGCACACTGCTGGGTTGTTCCTTTAATAATAATACAGACAGGAGCTGGGCACAGGGATGCATGGTAATCCTAGTACTTGGGAGGCTGAGATAGGAGGATTGCAGGTTCAAGGTCAACCTTAGCAACTGGATAGTAATGGCTGGAGGAGTAGCTTGGAGGTAGAATGCCCCTCAATTTAATCCCCAGTCTCCCCTGCCCATACAGATAGAATTATAATAAGCATACTGTTTTATAACTTGCTCTTTTTCACTTAAGAATAGATACACAGCAGCCAAACATGATTCCAGTACTTGGGAGGTTGATACAGGAGAATCGCAGGTTCAAAGCCAGCTTCAGTAATTTAGCAAGGCCCTCAGTGACTTTTTAGGTGTCTGTTTCCAAATAAATAAAATAGATGGGGCTAGGGGTGAAGCTTGGAGGTAGAAAGCCCTGAGTTCAGTCCCCGGTAATATATCCACCCCAGCATGTATTTTCTACTTTTTTTTATTGGCTAAGTATGCTTCCTTCCCTCCTCTATTTATGTATTTGGAAGCTTATGATCTTATCTCTCTTGAAAGTTTCTTGTAGTATAGCAGATGCCTTTTTTGGAGGGTGCTGAGGATTGACCCTAGGGACGTTCTACCACTGAGCTACATTTGCAGCCCACAGACTCTTGTATTTGGAGAGAGGATCTCACTAAATTGTTCATACTGATCTTGAACTTGTAATCTTTCGGGGTTAGCTGGGATTACAGGCATATGGTACTGCACTGGGCTAGCAAAGGTACTTAAGTTATGTATGTAGAGGTCCATTCAGTCAATAAATATTGCTTGAGGATATTCTTCTAGGAGCTAGGGACTGCGTGGCCAATAAAAGCCCTTGACTTTTAGAATTTGTGTTCAACATGTGCTTAATCTAAAAGGATGTCCAGGGACTGTTAATACTATCATCAAGGAAAAATGGGGTGTTATTGGAAAGTTAGGATTAACTTTTTTTTGGTGGTATTGGGGTTCCTGGAAACCCTTCTATCTCCAGGCTACGCTCCCAGACACCTGTTTTTTATATTTTTATTTGGAAGCAGGATCTCTTATGCCAGAGAGGCCTCTTCGAACCTGCGCAATCCTTCTGTCTTCGCCTCCCAAGCACGGGGATTACAAGCGTGTGCCACCACGCCCGGCTAGGATTAACTTTTAATTTCTATTACTTTATATCCCTGTATACTATGTGAAAACATTTTTAATGAGTATCAAAGTTTACTTATAATAATAATAATGTAGGCTGAAGATCTTTATCCAAAGTTCTTGGAATCAGAAATATTTCAGATTTAGATTTTTTTTGTATTTTGGAATATTTGTATATGCATGATGAGGTATCTTGGGTATGGGACCCAAGTTTACACATAAAAATTATTTATGTTTCAAATGACTCGTACACATAACCTAGTGATCATTTTATGCAATTGTGTGTGTGTGTGTGTGTGTGTGTGTGTGTGTGTGTGTGTGTGTGAGCGTGCTCGCGCATGCCTGCATGTGGTGCTGGGTCATTCCATCTCTGAGCTACATCCCAAGACCTTTTTTTATTGTTTTGTTTTGAAACTGTGTCTTGCTAGGTTGTTAAGGGTCTTGCTACGCTGCTGAAGCTGTCCCTGAGTTTGCAATAATCCTGTATCAACTTCCCAAGCACTGGGATTACAGATGTGTGCCACCACGCAATATTTTTAGTAATTTTATGCATGAAACAAAATTTCATGGTACAGGATTTTCTACTTGTCAACACTTAGAACGTTTTGGATTTTGAAGCATTTTGGGTATTCAGTGTTTTTAAATTAGAGATTTGTAAGCTGTAATGAGAAAAGTATTGTCAGAGGCGAGAGCCAGACACATGATTTCTGTGTTACTTTTGGATAGCACATGTCTTATTTTTACAAATGTTTATTGGATGTCCACATGTATAAGACATTGTGCCAAGTGCTCAGGTTTCTGTGAACGCAGAGGTTGGCTATTCCAGGATGTACAGAACATGAAAGTGCAGAAAGAGGGAAACTTTACTGGAGGGACCATAGATATTCTAGTTTGGCCAGAGAACTAGGGTCTGAGTAGAGAACTTGTAGGTGAGGATGAATCAGGAAAAAGTAGATTGGAGCCAAATTACTACTGACTAAAAATGGGAGTCAAAGAATGTCTTATTCCTTCAGTAAGGAATTACAGATTAGCCAAAAGGTCTTGAGGAGAGTGAAGGATGAGAGTAGTGAATACGGTGAGGATGCAGTGAACCTGTCACCAGTAACCCAACAATGAGGAAGAAGTGAAATTCCTGAGTAGGAAGGAGTCGCAAGCCTTCCTAGGTGACCTCCTGTGGGAAAATGCCTGGGAGGAGCCACAGTCCAATCCTGCCTGGCTCTTTAGGTGGAAAGATAAGCTGGTGGCCCTTCGCTTGAGCCAGCAGGGTACTTGAACTTCTGCGAAGCTTCAGGGTCTTGCTGAGAAGTAGCAGCCGTGGCAGTTTTAGAGTGAGCCTAAGAGTAAAGTTAAAATCCACACCCTTAACTCCAATTTGTTCTTAGTTTAATTCAGTTCCAGCCAAGGATAAGAGCTGCCAGCTCACAAAAAGCAGATCGAGGAACAAGCTCAGGGATTAAATACATTTTTATGATAATGATGCCTGGAGAAAATCCTTGCCTCATTTCTGAAATTCAGTGAAGTGTTTTTCAAGAATGATGCGCAAAGATTCTTACGCGAACCAGTGTGAAGTTCACTTAGTCCATTTTCCTACACTTTATATATACTTTTATATAATATGGATATTATATCTATCTATTGCATATCCTCAAACGTCAGGATAGAGAATTTCTCATTCTCTATTTCTTAGCATTCTAATAAAAATTCATTACTGTAATAGACTATTCTATTATTTTCTTTGCTTTTCTTCCCCCCACCCCCGTCCTTAACATCTGCTGATTAAAAGGTCCTATTCTCTACATGCCATTCTGAGAAGAGTTTTATTAAGTTGCTTTAAGTGTGTGGCTCTCAGTGATTATTTTTCCCAATGGGTCAGGCTTCAGAAGAACAAAAGATTACTTATCCTGCCACTGGGTGAGCTGTTTGGCTCGGTTCCCTGTGAATTAATTCTGCTATTCAGGGATAAGGCGGTGTGAAAACGGGAGAAAAGTGTGTCAGGGGATAAATGGTGCTGCACTTACAAACCTGTTTAATTGAGTTGCTACAAAGGTGTCTAATTGCAGCGGGGACACCTTTCTTTGCTATTAAGCAAAGGCTCTTTGTTGCATCTCAAGGGGTCCGATTTCTAGGATGAAGAGATGTTCTCTAAGTTTGACAATGAATTAAAAGCCGGGAAGATGCCTTTCCAGACCCTCCTCCAGAGGTTTGATGTAGGCTCCACTTCCTCTGCGAGGGGGAGATGACCCGTGGGGATTTGTGCTGACCTCTTCTCTTACATTTCCCTGTGTTTCTATAAGGTGTTTAATCAAATCAGGACAGGGACAACTTCAGGTTTCCTTTAGAAGTTTTTGTTTATTTTAAATCCAACTTTAGTCCTCTCCGGAGGTATTCCTCAATGCAAGTTCAGATCAGATTAGATGCTCCAATTTCAGCAACCCCAGGAGACCCCTGCTTTCCTGTCTGTTTTCAGTCTAGAAAAGTTCGTAGCCCCTAGTTCACGCAGTACCCGACTCACATGGGCATGAAACGATCGCTTATCCCATTGCGAAGTCGTTCAAGATGACCGAGACTCTCCTCTGGACATGCACTACTGAAACTGAAACTCCCTAGGCACAGTGCTCTTTCTGCACCTGGTTTTATGCTGTGTCTACTCCTCTGAGGTTAGTTCATGCTAAGAACTTTCTGCCTCTTCCCTGCACCTTGTATTTCTACTTCATTTTTTTCTCATCCTTTATTCTAATTTTTTTATTTTTTATTTTTTTGAGAATCTGGGATGGAACCCAGGGGCATTCTACCTCCGAGCTACACCCCCTGCCCTATTTTTTATTCTTTATTTTGAAACCGGGCCTCACTGAGTTGCAGAGGGCCTCACTAAGTAGCTGAGGCTGTCCTCGAACTATGATCCTCTGGTCTCAGCCTCCCGAATGCTGGGATTACAAGCGTGCGCCACCACACCCGGCTCTCACACTTTATTCTGAAGAGAAAATTCCTCCTCAGTCTCTTAAGAATAAGGGTGAGAATCAACTTTTTAAAAAATTATTGTTCTTTTATGTTAATTTCTGATGTATTATTAGGAATGGATAGGTCACTTTCTACTTGATTAAGATATATTGTATGCATATAACTTGATCTTGAAATCATAAAAACTTTTTTTTTTAAATTTTATTTTATTGGTGCACTGTATTCATACATCATAGTGGGATACAAACTTTTGTAGACATACATGCACACATCGCCCAGTCAGCCCCCACCCGATCCCCACCCCATTCTCTCCCCATCCCTCCTTCCCATGCTTGGCTTAGTGGTTGACATCTAGTATTATAGCAATTTATCCAAAATTAAAAATGATAATCTCACATAACAGTTTCATTTGTCTGATACCAAGCGTTTGATGATTTAAAGATAGCATTTCAATATTTCTTTTTGCTTTCTTTCTTACTAGAGCATATTTTTTTCTGTTTTTTTAGGTGAAACTATCATATATTTATATATTTATTTTTCAGAAAAAAATCTATCCTAATATGGAATATGAATTCTAGATACCCAAAACGATCTTGAAAAAGAACAAAGGTAGCAGATATATATTTTCTGATTTCAAACCATATAAAGCTACAATAATTGAAACAGTGTAGTACTGTTCTAAAGGCAGATATATAGACCATTGGAGTTAAATACAAGCCTAGAGCTAAATTCTTCCCTATATTGTCAAGTTATTTTTGACAAGGTTTCCACGAACATTTGGTGGTGGAAATAATAATCTTTTAACTAAATATTGTTGAAAAATAATAATTACATGGAAAAGAATAAAATTGGACCTTTACCTAATCCCATATACAAGTATTAACTCAAAATAGATAAAAGACCTAAATATAAATCTTAAGACTTTAAACTTTTAGGAGAAAATCTGGGTCATAAAACCTCACAACATTGAAATTGGCAGTGATTTCTTGGATATGATTTCAATGGCACAGGCAACAGAAGAATATACAAACTCCCTAAAAAATAAAAGAAAATATTGTATATCCAAAGACAATGTAAACAGAGTTAAAAGTTACTAATAGAATTGGATAAAATATTTCCAAATGCTATATCTGAAGGTATATTAATATTCCAACTAGAAATCCTAAAAATTAACAACAATAAAGGCAAACAATACAACTTAGAGATAGGTAAAAGACTAACATAAATAATGAATCTCCACAGATAACCAATCTTAGTTGTCTGTTGGATGGAAACTCTTGTTTCTCTGGTTCTGGTGAGTGTTACCTATTTCTTCTTTGTAGTTAATCTCTTTGAGTATTTTCTCTAGCGCTGGTTTTGAAGACATAAATTCCTTCAGTTTCTGTTTGTCATGGAAGCTTCTTATTTCTCCATCTAATTTGATAGAAAGTTTTGCTGGATAGGAAATTTTTGGCTGGAAGTTGTTTTCTTTCAGAGTTTGGAATATGTTACTCCAAGCCCTTCTGGCTCTCATGACTTGGTTTGGGAAGTCTGGAGTGATTCTAATTGGTTTGCCTCTGAATGTCACTTGGCCCTTTGTTTTTGTTGCCTTTAAGATTCTCTGCTTGGCTTCCACATTGGTCATTTTGACAATTATATGGCGTGTGGATCCTCTTCTCCGATCCTGTCTAAAGGGAGTTCTATAAGTTTCCTGGATCTGTGTATCAACCTCTTGCTCTATATTTGGAAAATTTTCTGCTATTACTTCCTTGAAGAGATTGTTGATCCCTTTGGTATCACTTTCTTTTCCCTCCTCTATTCCAATTATTCTTAGGTTAGCTCTCTTAAGATGGGCCCATATTTCTTCAATGTCAGATTCCTGCTGTTGGATATTTTTTTCTAGATTAGAAACTATGCATTCATTTTTGGATTGCTCATCTTCTAAGAGCGAGATTCTGTTCTCCATGTGGTCTAATCGGTTGTTTGTGCTTTGAATTGAGGCCTTTACTTCATTAATTGCATCCTTTATCTCTTTTTGGCTCTCTCTGAGTTCTTTTCGAAGCACCTCTATTATTTCTACAGTTATTTTCCTGATTTGATCTTCTAGAAATCTCTGATTTTCTGTTTTATCGGGTTCTGATGTTGTGGGGTTGTGCACATTCATTACTCCAGTGTTATTCCTCTTTCCCATGATTTCGGAGGTTTGTGCCTTCTCTGGGTTCTTCCCTTGGGTCACTATGGCTTCACTTAAGGTGCTCTGGATCTCGAGTCTGTATTATCTCAGACCCCACTACTCCTTTACTGGGTTGTATCACAGAGTCTCCGACCCAGGGAGTCGATAGAGGCTGCTTTAAACTATGGGGGGTGCCAGGTTGCACGTTCTCCTATGGTGTGATATCTCTGCCACCACCACTCCCTCACTGGGTCAAGTCCCAGGAGGTCCAATACTGCGATTTCTCCTCTGTGGCCCGCAATTTGACTCACTGTTCTTGAGTACACAGATGTAGCTGTACTGGACTCGGTGAATTCACTGCTGCTGCCGCCGCCGGTGGCAGTATGGCGCCTCTGCCACGCCCTCGGCCATGAGGCTGACGTATTTTTTCTTCTCTGGTTTTGATTTCCACTCTGAATCCCTGCAGCGTGTGCTGAGCTCAGCCACTGGGAGCTTTAAATGCTGTCTGCGCCGAAAGATCCCGCCTGGCTGTTCCGCAGCGGCTCACCTGGCTTGCTGTAGCCGTCCGTTGAGTTCACCGCTGCCGCCGGCAGTATGGCGCTGCTGCCGCGTCCTCGGGCTCGTGTGTCTCCTCTGTGGCCCTGAGCTCTGTTCTCAGTCCGCTTTCTCTCTGGAGCCTGGTGGTTTTTTTTTGTTTTTCTGGTGATGGTGTTTTCTGGCTATGAAAGGCGCTCTTTTTGTGGTAATGAAGATTGGTTGTTAGCGGGACTCTTAAGCCCTGCTTTTCTCGGTCGCCATCTTCCCGGAAGTCCCATAAAAACTTGTTCTCTACTTTTTTTTTCCTATTGAATAACAAAATTAGTCTTCAGTGCATTTTTGGTAAGATTAGCACGTGTATAAAATTCTTATTATCAGCTATGTGTGGTGGTGTACGCTTCTAATCCCAGAATTTGGGAGGCTGAGACCAGAGGATTGCAGTTTGTGGGCAGCCTCAGCTACTTAGTGAGGCCCTCTGTAACTCAGTGAGACCCTGTTTCAAAATAAAGAATAACAAATAGGGCAGGAGGTGTAGCTCAGAGGTCGAATGCCCCTGGGTTCCATCACCTGCTGCAAAAAAAATAAAAATAAAAAAAAATCTTATTATCTACTGATAATAGAGTAAAAATAATAAAAACCTATCTCAAAGATTCTAGGAGACTGTGTGTGTGTGTGTGTGTGTGTGTGTGTGTGTGTGTGTACTTGTGCTACCACACATGGCTAATGGCTAATTTAGTAACATTTTGGATTAGAGGACAAAATTATGGTTCTTTCTATTTTATTTGAAAACTGAATTAATTAGTAGCCTGACACTGGTACATGCCTGTAATCCCAGAATTTAGGAGGCCAAGACAAGAGGATTGCAGGTTGGAAGCCAGCCTCAGCAACATGGTGATATCCTCAGCAGCTTAGCAAGACTCTGTTTCAAAATAAAAAATAAAAAGGACGAGGGTATAGAACAAAGATGAACACCCCTGGGTTTAATCCCCAGGACCATAAATAATAGCAACAAAGTAAGGAGGCAAAAACTCTCAGAAGCTCAAATATCCAGCTGCCTTGTCAGAACTCAATCCAGTTTAGCTAACAATAATAAAGTATAAGTCACTGTGCTAGGACTCGCTGAAACTGGTAATGCATAAGAAATGAAATGAAAGCTGGGTGTGGTGGTGCACACTTGTAATCCCAGTATATAGGAGGCTGAGACAGGAGGGTTGAGGTTCGTGGACAGCCTCAGCTACTTAGTGAGGCCCGCCACAACTTAGTGAGACCCTGTTTCAAAATGAAGAAGAAGAAAAAAATCAGGCTGGGGGTATAGCCTGGAGGTGGAATGCCCCTGGGTTCAATATCCAGCATTACACACAAAAAAAGAGAGAAATGAAATGGATTTAAAAAGGAAAAAATTACAGTGAGACTAAATGCACACTTAATCTCTGTCACAGTCAGGACTCCCTAGACAGTTGTCACATCCTATGGTTCCATTTACTCAGCTGCCCTTTTTCTCTTCTTAGCCAGAATTCTCATCAAATTAAACATTTTTTGAAACTTGAATTAGATCTTATACTCCCACTCATACTGTAGTTAACCCAACATTTTCAACCCATTTTTACTGACATAAATAGAGATTAATAAGGGAGGCTGGAAAGGATGAAAGAAAAACTGTATTAGAAGGTAGAACAGACAACTTTAATTTTTTTTGTGTGTGTATGTGGCATTGAGGATTGAACCCAGATGCATTCCACCTCCCAGCTACACCCCAGCCCTATTTTATTTTATTTTATTTTTTTGAAACAAGGTCTTACTAGGTTGATGAGAGTCTCACTACTTGCTGAGTCTATTCGCGAACCTGCAATCCTCCTGTCCATCCTCCCAAGTTCTGGGATTATAGGCCTGCACTGTCATGTCTGGCAGGAACAGACTTTAGCAGAAATGAAAACTCATAAAGGTAGATTCAAGTCAGATGTGGTGGTATATGTCTGTAATCCCAGCATTTGGGAGGCTGAGATAGGAGGATCGCGGGTTTCAGGCCAGCCTGGGCAATTTCGTGAGGCCCTCAGCAACTTAGCAAGATTGTGTTTCGAAATAAAAAATAAAATAGGGCTGAGGGTGTAGCTTGAAAATAAAATCCCTCTGAGTTCAATTCTCAGAAACCCACCCACCCAACCACACACAGTGGATTTGACCCCAGTTTAGTAAACAAAACTTAACAAATAGTAACAACGTTATCATCATCATTATTTTAACATCTGGGACCTGTCCTGGGCCGGGGTTTTCTGGAGAGGGAGCATCTTTGTGTGTGTGGAGCTTACATTCTACTAGCAGGGAGTGAGGCACTAAATAAAAAACACAGTACATAAATAACTTCTGTAGAATGTTAAAAAGGTGATAAGTTCTGTAGAAAAAATAGGGCAAGACAAGAGGGAGCAGGAGCTGAGGGTGTCCAGCTTTAAATAGGATCCTCAGGATGGGCCGATAGGTAAGGTGTCATCTGAGAGGAAGATTTTAGGAGATGAGAGAGTTCTCCCTCGTGGAAGTCTGTGGTCAGAACATTCTGGAAGAGAGGGCAGCTGATGAAGAGATGCCTGGAGAGACAGAGGCAAACAGGAGGCTGGTGTGTTGGAGCGGAGGGAGCCGGGGGAACGGGTGGGGGCCGGGTAGGGTTGGGCAGCGTGGCGAGGAGCTTTCACCAGGTTTTGAGCTAACATTTCAGCGGTATCATCCTGCCTGCTGTGTTGAGAAGCTATTTCAGGGGCGAGGCTGGAGGGAAGACATATGGGGAATCTATCAAAGTAATCGAGGTGATGGTGATGGGGACTCGGCCAGTGGTGGGTATGGAGATAATGAGAAGTGGTCGTATCATAAGTATAGGTAGTATAAAATATAATTATCACATATAATACATAATACATAAGGGTCTTATATAACATTATATAGACATATGTATTTATTTATATTTTCAAGTACTGGTGATTGAACCTGGGATGCTTTCCCACTGAGCAACATCTCTAGGCCTTTTTATTTTTATTTTGAGATAAAGTCTTGCTAGGTTTTTAAGGCTGGCCTCAAATTAGTGATCTTTCTGTCCCAGCCTCCTGAGTTGCTGGGATTACATATGCCACTGTACCCAGGGGTGTGTGTGTGTGTGTGTGTGTGTGTGTGTGTATGTGTGTGTGTGTGTGTGTGTGTGTGTGTGTGTGTGTGTGTTTTGCGGTACTGGGGATGGAACCCAGGGACATTCTACCTCTGAGCTACACCCCCAGCCCTATTTTTTTGTTTATTTTGAAACAGGGTCTCACTGAGTTGCAAAGGGCCTCATGCAGTAGGTGAGGTTGTCCACAAACCACAATCCTCCTGTATCAGCCTCCCAAATGCCGAGATTATGCACCACCACACCAGCTTGGCTCTGAATATATTTTGAAGCTAGACCTAAGAAAATTTCCCAACATGTTATCTGTGGGTGGAGAGTAAGAGAGATAGAGATAGAGGGAGAGAAGACAGCAAATGATTAGAGAGAAAACCTGAGAGTGTAGCGTGGGTCCTAGAGGAAGGAGGTGAGAGGTGCCTCTTTATTGGGTACCGTGGATTGGTCCAATAAGATGAAGGCTGAAAACCAGCCACTGGCTTAGCCGAGAGGGGGTCATTTGTGACCTTGTTTCTGGAATCCTGATGAGAGAGCAGTTTCAGTAGAGTGGCTAGGAAGGGCTGGCTGATATGGGATCAGTTAACAGTGAAGAGGACCTGGAGATAGCCAACAGGAGTTATCTTTGAGGACCTGGGCCACAAAGGGGAATGAATAAAACACTAGCTAATGGAGACCTTGGGTCAAGAAAAGTTTATTTTTGAGCCAGGCATGGTGACGCATGCTTGTAATCCCAGTACTTGGGAGGCTGAGACAGGAGGGTCGCAGATTCGTGGACAGCCTCAGTTACTTAGTGAGGCCCTCTGCAACTTAGTGGGACCCTGTTTCAAAATAAAGAATAAAAATTAGGGCTGGGGAGAGGTTGTAGGTTGTAGGTAGAATGCTCCTGGGTTCAATATCTGGTACCGCAAAAAAGAGAGAAAGGTTTGTTTATTTATTTTATTTTATTTTATATTTTATTTGGAAACAGGGTCTCACTAAGTTGCCGAAAGCCTTACTAAGTAGCTGAGGCTGGCTTCGAACCTCAGCCTCCCAAGCGCGGGGATTACAAGCGTGCGCCACCATGCCCGGCTCTGTTTGTTTATTTTAGATGGCAGAATTAGCAGCATGATTTTCTCCTGATGGGAATGGTTCAAGAGAACGGGAAAAGTGGACAATAATAAAGGAGCAGTGTCCTCAAGTAGGTGCAGGGGGCTAGGAGCTAGCGTGTGTTTCAGGGGGTTGGCTTTAGGATGAGCAAGGCTCCTTCAACCGTGCAGTTAGATTGGAGGCATGCCACTTTGGTAGATGGTTAGAAGGGAAGAGTTGCTAAGTCTTGGGAAGAAAGGTCTATTGTGTATGGATGGGGCAGGGGATATTGAATGAGGAGGAAGGAGAAGTTGTGAAGTTGCCATTGGGGATGGGAGGGGCAGAGCAGCATGGCCACTTGGTGGCATTGGGGGGGGGGCGCAGCGTTCAGCAGCCGTGGGGTGAAGTGCACAGAGTAGCTGAGGCGCCAAGCAAACCAAGATAGGCGAGTTTCAGAGGAGTATTGGTAATAATTGACCAGGGAATTTAAAATGGATAAGGATGAAAGGAGGGATAAACGGGATGAGGGACAATGGAAAGCTGGAAGAACTAGGGGCTTGGACTTGCCAATGGGCTTAAAGGATTGTTAGAGTTGGGGCACTAGAAGGAGTGAACTTGAGAGGAAGCTATAGTAAGTGTTTGAAAATAAAGAGGAGGGAGCAGGTGCGTCAGATTGAGGTGATGGAGGGAAAGGTCTGCCGTGTGGCCAGGACGATGAGGCAGGCAGGGGAGAAGACATGTTTTTCAGAGAAGAGGAATCCTGGAAGCCACAGGCCAGAAGTTTGGAAATTTCGTCATTGTACGATTTGAAATTGCCATTAGACAGGGGTTGTATTGGAGAATGACGGCCGGGAAGGAGCTAAATCTTGGAGCAGTGATGGGAAATGACAGGCGTAGGTAGAGGCTTGTAACAGCGAGAGTAGTCTGATGATAAGAGATCCAAAGCTCGACATTTGGGGTCCAGGAGTGAGCCATGAAGAGAGGGAGCAGCGAGGAGCAAGGAGCCAGTGGTCCTCGGGCGGGCAGAGGACGCGCAGGGAAGGTGCGCGAGCCAGGAGGCTCTCCACTTAGCCCGAAGGCCTGAATCCAGGAGGGCGCTGAGTGTGAGGGATGCTGCGCAGGCGCTCTGCAGACTGCGTCACCAGTGGGACGTTCTCGGAGTTAAGGAGAGGCGGGAGATGAGAAAAACTGGGAATTAGAGAAATGAGTGGAACCCAAGTGTGTGTGTGTGTGTGTGTGTGTGTGTGTGTGTCACTGGGTTTATGCTCGCTCTTGGAAGCTCACTCCCTTATCAAAGGAGGACTCTGCTTGAGGTCACATGGCTACTTAGTGACAGACACAGGATTCAAACTACAGCTTACTTAGAGTTCAATCAGTGGTAATATATATATATATATTTATAACAAATTGTAAGGAAAAATGTCAAGGCTAAAGTTTAGTGACTTTATGAGTCTTTTAAAGGGGGAGTGTTATAAAAATGTTTAAAGTAGTCAGATCTCTTTCATCAAGTGAAATAATGATTTGTCTATGTCGAGTGTTACGTGTTAGATACTATCTTAAACTCTATATATAGCCAGGTGTGGTGGCGCACGCTGTAATCCCAGCATTTGGGAGGCTGAGACCGTAGGATCGTGGTTCGCGGACAGCCTCAGCTACTTAGTGAGGCCCTCCGTAACTGAGACCCTGTTTCAAAACAGAGAATAAAAAATAGGGCAGGGGGTATAGCTTGGGGGTCAATTGCCCCTGTGTTCCATCCCCAGACCTGCAAAACAACCCCCCCCAAAAAAAAAACCCCAACAACTCTTTATGTGTAATGATTCTGAGTACTGAGGGGCTGGGGATGTAGCTCAGTGGTGGACCTTGCCTAGCATGTGAGACCCTGGATTTCATTCTCAGTACCACCAAGGGGAAAACAATTTCCTCAGGTGTTCCATGGTTATCTTTACTGCACGGCTTTGGCTTGGACTGCAAGTCTTTGGGGGTCAGGGACTCTTCTTGCTCTTCATAGTTCCTTGTATAGTTCTATCAAGGCTGTGCAGGGATTTAATTCTGTTTCTAGTAAAAAATATTAAGAACCATTGTTTTTGGCAGCTAATCTGTGGTTTAAAAAATCCCATATTATCCAGGTGATGGCACACATCTGTAATCCCAGTACTCAGTAGGCTAAGACAGGAGGGTTGAAGGTTTGAGGACAACCTCAGCAAGCTAGCAAGACCCTGTTTTAAAAAAAAAAAAGTGGGATTAAGGGTGTAGCTCGGAGGCAGAATGCCTCTGGGTTCAATCCCCAGTGCCACTAAAAAAACAAGAGAAAACCCCCCTCATATCCACATGTTTTATATATATATATATTTATTTTTTTGGTGGTACTGGGGTTCCTGGAAACCCTTCTACCTCCGGGCTATACTCCCAGACCTATTTTATATTTTTTTATTTGGAAACAGGGTCTCTTAAGCCAGTGAGGCTGACTTCGAACCTGCGCGATCCTCCTGTCTCCTCCTCCCAAGCGCGGGGATTACAAGCGTGCGCCACCACGCCCGGCTTCCACATGTTATTTTTAAAAGATCATTTGGATGAATATCTGAAACTAAGTCTCAGTCCTTGGGTACTTGTAAGCTTGGAACACACATCCCAGAGTGCCAGATCTTAGAAGGCTTGCTGTGTGGAAAGGTTTCTGTAGCTTCTCATATTGTAAATGTTGTTGTTTTTTCTTTGGTAGCTGAACAGGAAGACACACAGAAGAAAACCTTCACCTGCTGGATAAATTCACAGCTGGCAAAGGTGAGGAACTAGGGCCATGAAGTTATAAAGGTGATTGTCGCTCTTTCACTCCCTATGGTGTGGCCCCAAGGAGGCCTGAAGAAAAGGGCTTCAGTAAAAAATTAAATAGAAAAGAAAAAGAGAAGGAGAGAGAGAGAGAGGGAGGGAGGGAGGGAGGGAGGCAGGCAGGCAGGCATGCATGGCGACCTGTAAAGGTTTGGAATGTCATTGCATTGAAGAATGTGCTGAAAGTCACCCTGGTCCTTGTGCAGTGTTGTTCTTTCTCAACACATAAGAAGGGTACTTTTGTTAAGGATATGGGACAGTGGTATAAAAGTATTTAAAGTGGTAAGATCTTTTTTTTTTTTTAATCAAAGGAAATAATAATGATGATGATTTGTCTTTGTAGGGGTTATGTGTTAGACACTATCCTAAACCTTTTACAACGTCTGTGAAGTAGGTGGTTTTATTCCTGCTTAGAGGTCTAGGACACTAAGATGCAGAGAAGTTATGTGACTTGGCCATGACCCCACAGCCTGTAAGTGATAGTGCTGGGACACAGACCCAGCAGTCTGGACCCAGAGGCCTTGTGGTCTCAGGGATGCCTAGTGCTTTGGAGAACCTCTTTGAATGAGTCGCCTTCTAAGCCACGCCCCACCCGCCCATCCCAACACAATGCTTGTAGTTCAGATGGGGAGAAGACGTAAGCAGGTTACTTTAGAAATGGAAGCTGCTCTCCAAATGGGTGATGCTTGGCCGATTCTGAATGACATTACAGAACATCTCTTCTACACCCAGGTTTTTAAGCCCTCAGTGGAAGCACCACACAGTGTCCTGTTGCTGGAAATTGGTTGCGAGATAAATTAAGCTCATGACTTTTCTTATTAGGCCTTGATATGGGACTTTGCCTGTTCTCTGTCATTCCGTTCATTAAGAAGAAAGTCACTGCTGAATCTTAGCTCCTTTGAAGACCCAGAGCACATTATGAGCTTGTTAAAGGCACTGTGCCTTTGACTACAGTTTGAGTGATGGTTTTTCTCGTGCCTTTTTCAGCACACTTCTCCCTCGGTTGTGTCGGACTTATTTACAGACATTAAGAAAGGGCGCGTCCTCCTGGACCTGCTGGAAGTGCTCTCAGGACAGCAGCTGGTAAGATTCTTAAGTGACACAAGGGAACTTTCTGTTGATTCAAAAAATGTGTTCCGTACATCCAAGCCATATATTTGCTTGCATTTATAGCCTCGTGATAAAGGATCTAATACATTCCAGTGCAGAATCAACATAGAACATGCCCTGACGTTCCTCAAAAAACGATCGGTGAGAAGAAATTTTACCCGAAATTCATAGGAATGAAGAATGCTGTGAATATTTTCTCCTTTTAACCTGCATTTCTTCACTTCCAGATCAAGCTAATAAACATTCACGTTGCTGATATCATAGAAGGAAACCCGTCCATTATTCTTGGCCTCATTTGGACGATTATACTGCATTTTCATGTAAGTTGTTCGGTGGTGTGAAAGTTCTACTCTAATTCTCACATTGTGAAGGAAGTGTACTGTAGTAAGTGTGATTCAGTGCTAGAGCCAACCCTGAGCTTCTTCCATAGTAAGACACTCTGGGAATTTGGAACCAGAGCTGGGCATGGTGGCGCATGCTTGTGATCCCAGCATTTGGGAGGTTGAGGCAGGAGGTTCACGGTTTGCAGACAGCCTCAACTACTTAGTGAGACCCTGTTTCAAAACAAGGAATAAAAAATAGGGCTGGGCCGGGTGTGGTGGCGCACGCTTGTAATTCCCGTTGCTTGGGAGGCAGAGACAGGAGAATCGCGCAGGTTCGAAGCCAGCTGCACGCGCTGGCTTAGGAGACCCTGTTTCCAAATAAAAATGTAAAAAAAGGGTCTGGGAGTATAGCCCGGAGGTAGAAGGGCTTCCAGGAACCCCAGTACCACCAAAAACACACACACAAACACACACACACACACACACAAAAAAAAAAAAAAAAAAACCACAAAAAATAGGGCTGGGATTGTAGCTCGGAGGTAGAATGCCCCTGGGTTCCATCCCCAGTACTTCCCCCCCCCAAAAAAAAAAATCTGGAACCAGTAGAAAATATTTATCAGTCTTTTGTTCTCCCCTTTTTGTCTTGTTTTTAATTGGAAGTTGAATGCCAAATTATCCTAATATCCTGAGTCATCTATATCAGCACAGCCTGAACAGAACCTGGCTTGGTAACTGTTGGCTTCCTCTCGTGGCAGGGGGAGGAGGAGGCCCGTGTAGCGAATGCTTGCGGTGTAGCCCACTCAGCCTTGTGAAGTCTCCCTGTTTCTGAGGATCCCGTTCCAATCTGACTCTGAATAATCCTGTAACATCGAGTTCTGTTCCAAGATTGACACGGGGAATCATTTTATTCCCCAGGGATTTTTGAGCGTCTAGTGTATGCTAGCTATTGTGCCAGGACACATCAAGATGTAGTGATGGTTATAGTCCAATTTTATGACACTTAGGATTGATACGTAGGATCTTTTAGGCCTGCAGTGCCGACTTAGTGAAGGTGTTGTGCACTGGGTAAAATATGTATTTTCTATGGGTCCACAATTAACCTTAAAAATAGCTTTAAAATTTTGTAGGGGAAACAAATACCTATTTTAGAAAAACTGGAATATGGCATGACTAATTTATATAAAATTCATAGCATGCAAACCCGGCCTGTATATTATTTCCATACATACATATATGTGCACTTGTAGTTATAACAACTGATATTCATGGGGTTGATAAAAACTAAATTTAGGATTGTGGTTTCATCCTCTAGGAAAGGAGGTAAATGGAATTAGAGAAAGAGCCAGCCAATCACAGTTGTACATGCCTGTAATCCTAGTACTTGGGAGGCTAAGGCAGGAAGATCGCAGGTTGAAGGCCAGACGCAACAATTTAGCAGGATCCTCAACAGTTCAGCGAGTCTCAAATTAAAATGGCCTGGGTGTAGCTTAGTGGTTAAATGCCCCTGGGTTCAGTCCCCAGTAACACACACACACACACACACCCTCCTAAGAAAACTTAAGTGTATTCTCTTAGACGCACCATATACTACTTTGTGTCTGACTTTTTTTTTTTCCTTTCTTTTCTTTTTTTTTTTTTTTTTTTTTTGGTGGTACTGGGGTTCCTGGAAGCCCTTCTGCCTCCGGGCTACACTCTCAGACCTATATTTTTTATTTGGAAACAGGGTCTCTTAAGCCAGCGTGGCTGGCTTTGAACCTGCGCGATCCTCCTGTTTCTGCCTCCCAAGGGCGGGGATTACAAACGCCCGGCTGGTGTCTGACTTACTAACATGACGCCTGTGAGACTCGTCCTGTCGTAACGTGCATTAGTGTATCTTTCACTTTCATTGCTGTCAGTACCAAAGACAGGACTTTGTAATAAAACAGGAGGTTGCCTGCTCCTGGAGGTTGGTGGGAAGCCCAAGATGGAGGGCTGGCATCGGGCGAGGGCCTTCTTGCTATATCATTTCATGGAGAAAGGGAAAGGAGAGGAGAGCGAGTCTGAACTCATCTTTGCGCATCCTGTCCTCTCCTGCTGTAGTGGCATGGATCCATTCATGAGCGTGGGGCCCTCAAGCCTAACCACCTCGTAAAGGTCTCGCTTCCTAAAACTTCCCCATCAGGGATCAAGTTTCCAACACACAAACTTGGGACACATTGAAGCCATAGCAAGTAGATGCTGCCAAGCAGTCTGTCCAAGTGGTGGTTCTGATCTACACTCTCACCAGGACTCAGAGTTCTTTATCAACCCTTGCTAAGACTTGGCATTAATTTTTTTTTTTTTTATATTTAGCCATGATGTCGTATGTGATGGTTTGTAGACGCTTTAGAATATATTCTGGATAAAAGTCCTGTGTTGGCAATATATAAGTTGCAAGTGACTTCTCTGACTCTGTGGCTTGTCTTTTTTTTTTTTTTAGTGGTATTGGGGATGGAACCTGTGGCATTTTACCTCCAAGCCACACCCCCAGCCCTATTTTTTATTCTTTATTTTGAAACAGGGTCTCACTGAGTTGAAAAGGGCCTCACTAAGTAGCCGAGGCTGTTCATGAACCACAATCTTCTTGTCTCAGCCTCCCAAATGCTGGGATTACAAGTGTATACCTCCACGCTTTTAAAACAGACATTTATAACTGTCTTTTAATGAATAGATATTTATAATTTAACGTAGTTTGAATTTATCAGCTTCTTTTGTGGCTGTTACTTTTCCTGTGCCAATATCCTGGAGAAATCCTCTTATATTATTTTCTAGAATAGTTCCGTCCAATAGGATCTTTCCTTTTTTTCTGATGTTCTGGGAATTGAACCCAGGGACAATGCATGCCGGGCAAGCCTTGTACCTACTGATCCACGTCCTCAGCCTTCAGTAGGACTTCCTGCCGCGGTGGATGGTCTGTAGCTGCCGTGTACAAAACACTAGTCACTAAGCACTATGCCCATTGGAATACTGAAAAGGTAGCGACTATGGCAGAGAAACAAACTGGATTTTAATTTTTTTTTTTGTATTGGGGATTGAGCCCAGGGGCATTCTACTTCTGAGCTATACCACTAGTCCTACTTTTTATTCTTTATTTAGAAACAGGGTCTCATTAAGTTGCAGAAGGACTCACTAAGTAGCTGAGGCTGGCCACAAACCTGTGATCCTCCTGTCACAGCCTCCCAAGTCTTGGGATTACAAGCGTGTGCCACCGTGCCTGACTAATTATTTTAATTAATTAATTAATTTTTATTTATTTTATTTATTTATTTTTTTGGCGGATTTGGGGATGGAACCCAGGGGCATCCGACCTCCGAGCTACACCTCGTGCCCCCTTTTTTTTTTTTTTTATTCTTTATTTTGAAACAGGATCTCACTGAGTTGCGGAGGGCCTCACTAAGTAGCCGAGGCTGTCCGTGAACCGCGATCCTCTGGTCTCAGCCTCCCAAATGCTGGGATTACGAGCGTGCGCCACCACGCCCGGCTCTTATTAATTAATTAAAACTTAAATCCTATAAGTGTCTAGTGGTGATCATATTGGACACCATAGTTCTAGAAACTTATTTCACATTTTATATTTACATATACAGTCTTTCAAGAATGGGTTGATTTTTTTTTGAGCATGTTATATTGAAAAAATCAAAAAACAATTTTTCTGTACTGCTCTTCAGTTGATTCAACGCTGTTTACTGAAAAAATGATTATGTTCTTGCCCTAGTATACTAGTGCCTTCATAAATCAAGTAGCTCTGTATACGTGCGGCTTCATTTTCAGATGATCTATTCTGTTCCATTATTTGTCTTTGTAACGTGATTACACACATGCATTTCTATAGCTATATAGTAAGTCTTGATATCTGATCGTATAACTTGCCTAGCCTGCTCCTCAGGGTTGGCATGGCTATTTTTTTCTCTTTCCATTTCTACCCAAATTTTATAAACAACGTGTTGCTTTCTGCATGTGTGTGTGAGCACACACTGGAACACACACACACACACACACACACACACAATTTGCGGGGATTTTGATTAGTATTTCATTGAACATGTAGGGCATTTTGGAACAAAGTTGGCATCTTTAAAATATTGTATATTCTGATTTATGAATATAATATTTTCATTCTTTTGTTCCAAATATACAAAAATTTTTATTATGATTTCTCATTTGACCCATACATATAGAAAAATTTATTTCTTTTTTTGGTATGTGTGATGAGGGTAGAACCCAGGGGCCTTCTACCTCTGGGCTACACTACCAGACCTATTTTATACTTTATTTGGAAACAGGGTCTCACTAAGTTGCTGAGAACTTCACTAAGTAGCTGAGGCTGGCTTCGAACCTATGTGGATCCTCTTGTCTCGGCCTCCCAAGCACTGGGATTACAAGCGTGTGCCACTATGCCTGGCTTAGAAAAATCTATTTCTTAACTTCCAAGCACCTGGTGATTTTTGTCTTTTATAGCTTTGTTACTCATTAGAATTTGACTGTGGTCTGACAACATTATTGGAACGATTTCAGTCCTTCAGACTTGCCAAGGCTTGCTTTATGCTCGACATGGTTAATTTTATCAAATTATTTTTAATTAATTATTTTTTATTCAGAGCTGGGACAAAACTTCAGTTTTAGTAAATATTTTAGGTGCACTTGTAAAGAATGTTGGTTCTGCCTTTTTAAGTATAGTGCCTATCACTCAGTGCCAATCAGATCAATTTCGTTGGTTATAGTTATCAACATCATCATCATTGTTGTTGTTGCTATTTGAGACGGGCTCTTACTGTGTTGCTCACACTGCTCTTGAACTCTTGGGTTCAAGCGAGTCTCCTGCCTTAGTCTCCAGAGTGCTGGGACTACAGGCATGTACAGCTGTATCAGCATATCTGTTATTATTGATTATCTGGTTATTCTGTTAATTATTGAAAACAGTATATTAAATTCTTCTATGTTTGTGAATTTCCCTTTATAAGTTTTGGGTAGATATAACATTGCACTCCAAAAAATTTAAACCAATATGTATATTTCCTTAAAATATAAAAATAGCCAATTTGTCATAGACAGCTACTGGGGAGGCAGAAGCTGGAGGACTGCAAGTTCAAGGCCAGCCTGGACAACTTGTTGAAATTTTATCTCAAAATAAAATAATAAAAAAGACCATAGATGTAAAAAAAAAAAGGAAAAGAAAAACCTAATTTCTCATACTTTTACCATCATTAGATGAATTTTTTTTCACGTGTGTTATATAGAAAAAGCTCAATACATTTAGGCATTTTTTGAATACATTCAGGCTTTTTAAATTACTTATAGAATTGTTTTCCATGTAATATGTCGTTCTTTCTTTCTTTCTTTCTTTCTTTCTTTCTTTCTTTCTTTCTTTCTTTCTTTCTTTCTTTCTTTCTTTCTTTCTTTCTGTGGTCCTGGGGATGGAACTCAGGGGCATTCTACCCCCAGCAATATTATTTATCCTTTGTTTTGAAATAGGGTCTCACTGAGTTGCAAAGGACCTCACTAAGTAGCTGAGGCTGTCCACGAACCACAATCCTCCTGTCTAAGCCTCCCAAATGCTGGGATTACAAATGTGCACCACCACGCCTGTCTTCATTATATTTTCTTTCTTGGGATTTGTCTCAATATTTTTTGCCCTGTTTGTATGTAATGTATGCACATTTGTTTTCAGTGGTTATAATCAGGGATGCATTTTGATTGCTCCAGCCTCTAAAGCCACCCCTGACCAGGATCTTAGTTCAGTTTGGCAGGTGTGGGGTCCAGGAAAGGGCTCTGTGCGCACTGTGGTGGGTGAACGGTGCTTGCCCTCCACGTGGGATGCCATACCTGCGGGGTGAGGAACGACCCACATCCGCACTGCGGGAAAGCCAAGCGTGGCCCCACGTGACAAAGCTGTCGTTCAAGGCGTTGTCCAGAGCGCACTTCACCAGGACCCAGCTGTTGCCAGTACAGGATTCCTTTTATGTCTTGTTTTGACTGAAAATTTGGGTTCAGTGCTGGCCATGTGATTCTGTACATGTTAACAATTCTGCTTTCCTTAGATCGAGAAGCTTGCCCGCTCTCTTTCTTGCAATTACAATCAGCCTTCCCTGGATGGTGTTAGTGCGGCTGATTCATCCCCTACCTCAAGTCATCCTGCTAAGAAATGCTCGAAAGCCCAGGCAAGATGGCAGTCGTCTGCAAAGAAGGCGCTTCTTCTCTGGGCACAGGAGCAATGTGCCACGTAAGTAGCCCCTCCACGCCCGGCTTTCCCTTCGTTACTGCGACCAGAAGGGACACGCAGACTTCCAGCAGTTTCCATCAACATACTGACTTGCAGGTCTGAGCGTCAGGCTGCCGGGCCTCACAGCCACCCAAACACCTCCCTCTCCTAAAATGAATATTCTCACAACCTCCCTTCACTTCTTTCTTTTTTTCTTTCTTTCTTTCTTCCTTTCTTTTTTTCTTTTCTTTTCTTTTCTTTTTTTACCTTGCAGTACTGGGGATGGAACCCCCTGCCCAATTTTTTATTCTTTATTTTATCATTGGATTCATAACATAGTTCATTGACTTTCTTTATGCTTTTTATTGGATATAAAGGAGATTATAGTTGTTGTGGAATATTTCTTAAGCTCTGTAGGTGACTATACTCTTTCATAAGACTTCCACTGATCCCTTGTCAAATACAGAAACATAGCCAACTGTAGTGGCATACCTCTGTAATCCCAGATTACAGGGAAGCTGAGACAGGAGGATTACAGGTTCGAGACCAGCCTCAGCAATTTATTGAGACCCTCAGGAGTTTAGTGAGATCCTGTTTCAAAATAAAAAGGGTTGGGGTTGTACCTGGTAGGTAGAGTGCCTCTGGGTTCAATTCCCAGTCCCCCTCACCCTAAAATAGACTGAAATGCGGTTGAGTGATTCAAAATATAAAGCTGGGCATGGTGGTACATGTCTGTAATCCCAGTACTTGGGAGGCTGAGACAGGAAGATCATAGGTTCAAGGTCAGCCTCAGCAAATTATCAAGATTCAATTTCAAAATAAGAAGTAATAATAAAAAAAAAGGACTGGGGTGAGCGGGGTATGGTGGCATGCACTCGTAATCCTAATACTTGGGAGGCTGAGACAGGAGGATCACAGAGTCCCTGCCAGTCTAAGTAACTCAATGAGGTCCTCTGTAACTTAGGCCCTGTTTCAAAATAAAAGAATAAAATAGGACTGGGGGATGTAGCTCAGAGGCAGAATGCCCCGTCCTCAGTATCACACACACAAAAGGAGGGCCTGGGGAGGGGGGGTAGCTCGGAGGTAAAATGCCACTGGGTTCAATCCCTGGTAATATTCCTCCCCCAGCACACTCTTACATGCCAGGCAGCGTTGGCACGTTGGCCCACTGGGGTGAATAGAAAGAAAGGCAAGACCTTTTTTCCTCTCAAAGATTTGCACCCTGGCGGGAAAAGCAGATGGAGAACTATGGCAATTCTGGGTGGCAACGGGATTGGGAGGAGTGGGTGGTGGGGAGGCTGTCCTTTAGCCCAGGTGGTCGGGGAAGGCCTTGCTGGGGTCTCTGAACCGAGGTCTGAGGGGCAGGCTCCGGATGTATGAAGATCTGCGAGGAAGAGCATCCTCGCTGCAGGGTTAGGAGGAGGAGTGTGGCCTTGAGAAGCAGGAAGGGGGCGAGTGTGGCCAAAGCACTGCAGAGGAGGGGCGGTGCAGAGATGGGAGAGGGAGGCAGGGTCCAAAGCACATAGGCCTTGGGCCGGAGAGAATGGTTTTGGAACATTTTTAAGTGTACATTTCAGCAGCGCTCAGTACATTGCTATGCAGCCATCACCGCTGCCCAGTGCTGGAACTTTCTTCATCTTGTACACTGGAAATGGTTGAACACTAACTCACTCCCATGGGCCCGCCTTCAATCCCTGCCCCTCCCCCACAACGCCATCCCACTTCCTTTTCTTTTCTTCTCTTTTCTTTTATTTTCTTTTCTTTTTGTACTAAGGATTGGACCCAGGGCATTTTACCTATAAGCCAGGGCATTTACCCCTGGCCATATTTTATTTTTTATTTTCTTGCTAAATTGCTGAAGTTGGCCATGAACCTGTGATCCTTGTGTCTCGGCCTCCCGAGTGCTGGGATCACAGGTGCGCACCGACACGCCTGGCTCTGATGCATTATTTTATTTTAATTTTTATTTTTTGGTGGTACTGGGGTTCCTGGAAGCCCTTCTACCCCCGGGCTACACTCCCAGACCAATTTTATATTTTTATTTGGAAACAGGGTTTCTTAAGCCAGTGCGGCTGGCTTCGAACCTGTGCAATCCTCCTGTCTCCGCCTCCCAAGCGGGGATTACAAGCGTGCGCCACCACGCCTGGCTGATGCATTCTTTTTGACTCGGTGTGTCGCCCTTTTGTGACAGGGACGGGTCTGTCAGTGTGACAGATTTTAAGTCAAGCTGGAGCAACGGGCTGGCTTTTCTGGCCGTCATTCACGCCTTGCGACCAGACCTGATTGACATGAAGAGTGTGAGGCACAGATCCAACAGAGACAACCTGAGAGAGGCCTTCAGAATTGCTGAGCGAGAATTAAACATCCCCCAGCTGCTGGAGCCCGAAGGTAAGAACTTCTTTCCTTTTAAAAACATTTTTTATTTTAAGTTCTGCATGAAAATTGATTTTAAAAAGTATCTATATAAGCAAGTCCTGGAGGGTCTAACTTAAAACTTTTTTTTCCATTTCTTTTTTTGTTTGTGGTACTGGGGGTTGAACCCAGAGGCATTCTTCCTCTAAGCTGCATCCCCAGCCATATTTTTAACTCTGTATTTTGAAACAGGGTCTCACTAAGTTACGAAGAGCCTCACTAAGTAGCTGAGCCTGGCTATGAACCCGTGATCCTCCTGTCTCGGCCTCCTAAGTACTGGGATTACAAGTGTGCACCACCACGCCCGGCTAAAACTCTTTATTGAATTTCATGAAATTAGGAATTCCTACCAATTGGTTAACTTCCATAGTTGCCAGGGTGAAACCACAGCTAAAAGCAAACAATCATTCCTTTTTCGGGAATAAATTGAGCCTTTGTCTTAATTACCTTCTCTTGTGCTTTGCATTGTATTCCTGGTTCTGTTGTTTCTGTCCTAAATGTGAGGTGTTTCTGTGAGTCTTGAATTACAGTTGCTCATGTTTCTCCTCTTTCCACTTCGTCCTGCTAGTTAGGGCTGAGCCCTGGGAGAACGGGAGCTGCTGCTCGCTCTGCAGATGGTTAACCAGGCTTTGCCCTGTTGCCCTTAATCAGTTGAGTTGGCTTGTTAACAAGAAGAAGAAAATCCTAACTACTGCACTCGTTAACATTCACAGAGATCACTATCAAAATATATTTATTTATTTATTTATTTATTTATTTATTTATTTTTGGTGGTGCTGGGGTTCCTGGAAGCCCTTCTACCTCCGGGCTACACTCCCAGACCTATTTTTATATTTTTTGAAACAGGGTCTCTTACGCCACCACGCCCGGCCATATAATTTATTTTTAACATCATTAAATGAAGAATTTAAAACTACTGTGACACTGTCCTGAATGCCTGTAATCTTAATACTTGAGAGGCTGAAACAGGAGGATCATAGATTTGAGGCCAGTCTCAACAACTCAGTGAGACTCTTTCAAAATAAAAAATAAAAATTAGGTTGGGGATGTAATTCAGGAATTGAATGTCCTTGGGTTGAATCCTTAGTACCACAAAACAAAACAAAATGTTTAAGGCTAATAACCAGGCGTGGTGGTGTATGTCTGTAATCCCAGTACTTGGCGAGCTGTGGCAGGAGAATTATAGGTTCAAGGCCAGCCTAAGCAACTTTGTCTGTCTTTCTTTCACTCATTCTTTCTTTTCTTTCTCTCTCTTTCTTTCTTTTATTGGTACTTAGTATTGAACCCAGGGATGTTCTATGTCTGATTCTGAGCTACACTCCTAGACAGATTTAAATTTTTTATTTTTTTACTTGGAAACAGGGTTTTGCTAAGTTCCTGAGACTGGCCTCAAACCTGTGATCCTCCTGTCCCAGCCTCCTACATACCAAGATTACAGGTTTGTGCCACCATGCCTGGCTGAAACCTTGTTTCAAAGTAATAAGTAAAAGAGGGCTGGTAACATGTAGCTTGGAGGTAGAATGCCCCTGGGTCCAATTCTATTACCAAAAAAGAAAAAAAAAAAAAGATTAAAATAATTTCTTTCTAAAAAGCATCTGAGTTTGGGTTGTATTGCTTCATAAGTAATATATGTAAACAAAGCTACTTAAGTTCTCCACTAAAGGGATATAAGGCCTTTAAACTTTGTGTAAGTATGTATTTTTCAAACTTATTTCACCATGGGTTCTTTTTTTTTGGTGGTACTGGGGTTCCTGGAAACCCTTCTACTTCCAGGCTACACTCCCAGACCTATTTTTTTTTTTTAAAATACTATTTATTTGGAAACAGGGTCTCTTAAGCCAGCACGGCTGGCTTCGAACCTGCACACTTTTCCTGTCTCTGCCTCCCAAGCGCGGGGATTACAAGCGTGTGCCACCACGCCCGGCCACCATGGAGTCTAAATCAGTGCAGTGCAAAGCCTGGACCTTGGAAGGCTTTGAGCAGATTTGTTCCTGGAATGAGTGAATGATGTCTGTGGATGTTTGAACAAATCTTGTACACAATATATATTTTATACACACACACACACACACACACACACACACACACTTCAGAAAATGGTTTCCTGCAAGATGCCTAGACTGGTGTGTCAGGAGGCGATTCCAGTTGCTGTGTTCCTCTACTACTGGAGGGATTTTGGCACCGTGTTTCTAGAAAGAAGAGGAGCGCTTTCCTTTTCTCCTCACTTCCCTGACTACGCGGACTTCACACGTATAGCACCCAGAGGTCTCCTTTATCACTAGGAGACTGAGGCTGCACATACTCGTGCCAGAATCCACCCAGGTCGCCCTGGCTCTTCATCTGAGCCCTTAGCCTGTGCACAGCTAAGATTGTGCCCACCGGAGGTTGCGTGGTTACTCGGCTGCTCTGGTTCATTTCAAGAGCCCGTGAATCCAGTGGCGTGGGCCGTGGCGTGGCTCGTTCTCCAGTACTGACTAGTCAGCCACGGCTGCAGCTGATCGGTAGGTAGCATGTTGTCTGTGTCTTGCAGACGTGGATGTTGTTAACCCTGATGAAAAGTCCATCATGACCTACGTGGCGCAATTTCTGCAGTATTCAAAGGAGGCACCTGGGACTGAAGATGCGGCTCAGGTAAGTCTTTATCAAGGCAAATCAAGCTCATTTTTGTTGTATACTCCTGATGATTTAAGTTTTAAATCTGAGCTGTAATTTGTATCTGGAAATTTATGGTGTGGTTCTGTGTGTTTCGGCATGATGGGGTGTGTCTATACAGCGCCTAAGAAGATTCGGCCTGAGCGGCCTACGGCCTAAGGCAAAACTTTAAGTAAAGTGATGCAGCAAAAAACGGTCAAGATGGCGCCTGGAGGAAGCTAGGAAGGCGTGGTTTCCCCATTCATTATGGGTGGGGAGACTGAGCGGTTTTTCCCTTTCTACCTTTAAAGGAGCTTCCTGCACACATGAATGGCTCATGTACTGGCCTGGGATTGGCTGTAAACTGCGTGCTAGTGATATTTATCCCGGATAGGCTAGGCTATTCCTCATGGAAATTCCCCTCGTGGCTTGGTGCTATATAAAGAACTGCTTGGAGAGAAATAAGGGAGATCCTGCTTGACTTGACTCCCGGCTCGTGGGTTTGTGTTCGAGTCGTCCGGTACTCATCATCTCGCCAAGCCCTGCCAGCTGTCGGGCCGGATTCCCGACATCGGCACATATAAATACCCATGTAATCTGTACTCCAGTCATCATGATGTGAAACATTTTTATGACCCAAAATATTCCACTGGACCTCCCATCTCTACATACTATTTGTAGGCAACCCAGTTTCTAATTTTTTCACTGTGATTAGTTTTGCCTATACTCATTCATATTCTCTCTCTCTCTCTCTCTCTCTCTCTCTCTCTCTCTCCTCTCTCTCTCTCCTCTCTCTCCTCTCTCTCCTCTCTCTCCTTTCTCCTCCCTCTTTCTTTCCCCCCCCCTCTTTCTCTCTCTCTCCTGGTGATTGAACCCATGGTGTTCTATCTCTGAGCTACACTCTCAGCTCTTTTTATTTATTTATTTTTATTTTTTATTTTATTATTTTTTTGGTGGTACTGGGGTTCCTGGAAGCCCTTCTACTTCTGGGCTACACTCCCAGACCTATTTTTACATTTTTATTTGGAAACAGGGTCTCCTAAGCCAGCGCGCGCGGCTGGCTTCGAACCTGCGCGATCCTCCTGTCTCAGCCTCCCAAGCGCGGGGATTACAAGCGTGCGCCACCACGCCCGGCTCTATTTATTTATTTTTAAAAACACCCCCCCTAGCCAGGCGTGGTGGCGCATGCTTGTAATCCCCATGCTTGGGAGGCTGAGACAGGAGGATCACACAGGTTCGAAGCCAGCCTCAGCTACTTAGTGAGGCTCTGAGCAACTTAGTGAGACCCTGCTTCCAAATAAAGTATAAAATACGTCTGGGAGTATAGCCCGGAGGTAGAAGGCCCCTGGGTTCCACCCCCAGTATCACCAAAAAAACAAAAAACAGTCTCCCTGTTTTACTGATGCAGTCCTCAAACCTTTGATTCTCCTGTCTCAGCCTCCCAAGTGCTGGGGTTTATAAGCATGCACCACCACACCCACTTTTATTCTTTTTTTTTTAATTTAAAAGTAATAGTTGCTTAAACTTTACAGAGCTATTGAAGACAAGTTTTAGATACGTATTATATAGGATAAAGTAAGTTATGTTGGCTTTTAAACAGTCTTTGAGATACTGAAGTTTTATCTAAACAGTTTCAAGATATGAAATTTTTGTCTAGTATAATTTTTATTTGCTTATTGCCATATACCATCAAATTCAACCGAAGTGTGCAGCTCAGTGGTTTCTAGCATATTGATGTGATTGCAGGACTACCGGTATCATTCAGTTTTAGCACATTTCCATTTTGCTTGTTCTTTAGCTTCAAATAAAGGGAATCATGTAATTCCTACAAAATGGAGCGTTGTGTTCTACCCTGGATCCTTGTTCGTTGGGACACTCTGGGATTACTGTTAGATTTGCCGTTTGATTATTTAACTTTCCCCTTTCGCTTTCAGTTACATAAAATATGAGTAGAAATTTTGTTAAAAAAATCACTGAGCCGAAAAGAAACCCTTATTTTGCTTCTAGGAAGATGTATGAGCGCTAAGAATTTAGTAAAATGCTCATGAATATTATTTATTTTAGGCTGCTTTCTCGGACACGTTTACGTGCATTTTATGTGACAGACCAGTCCTCTGTTTTTCCAGCTGTGGTGTTTGAGGCAGCGAGCCAGAGCGTTGCTGGCTCTGGAGGCGAGACTCGTGCTGAGACTCACGCTTATAATTCAGTTCGCTTATTTCTGACCTACTGAGGAGCTACTCTTTTCTAATTAATTTTCATATTAAAAAGTAAAATAAAAAATGCAACTGTCCATGAAATTGAATGCAAAAATATTAGGAACACTCTTACTTACTAGAAAAGTGCAAATGAAGGTCAAGAAAGACTAAAAAGAAGGTGTTATTTCTGTTTTATTCTCTAGCAGTGAAAGCTGCTTCCAAAAGTAAGAAAGCTTATCACCTAAGCAAGAATCAAGAGGAGAACGGTTGCTGACTTCTGTGAGAGCATTAGCACAGCCTCTAACACTGTTATTTTAGCATCTTTAAAACATTCAGGATATTTTTGATGTCAGTGTAGTTTTTAGGTAGCGAACATCTTTTGAATTACCTCCTATTTAGACTTATTAGAAAGAACTCTTCTAAAATGCCTACTATAAAACATTGATTTAGAATAATGTTCTCTAAAACTAAAGCGTAATGAAAATAGGCAAAAAGGAAATAAAAGAGGGGAATTACTTGCCTTTTTTTTCCCCTTAAGCACATTATGATGTTTAGATGCTAGTTTTGATGTCCTTTAAAAGTTAAAAGTGTTACATGAATAAGCAAAATAATCCTCTGGCATAGTGAGCCATTGGTGTGTAATGCTGACATTATTTTGCTGATGTTTCAAGCTGTTAAGGACAGAGTTTCAGTGTGTATGTGTATGTGAATTACAGAGCAAGATGGGAGATGCCATGGCCTGGCTAGCTCTGCAAGAAACCAAACTCCAGAAGGCGCTAAAGGATGCAGAAAATGAGCCCTTCTGTAAAGAGTATCAGGTGAGATGACTATTTATTTATTTATTTATTTATTTTTGTGGTACTGAGGGTGGAACCCAGAGGCTTTCTACCTCCGAGCTATACTCCCAGACCTATTTTATACTTTATTTGGAAACAGGGTCTCACTAAGTTGTTGAAGCCTCACTAAGTAGCTGAGGCTGGCTTCGAACCTGTGCGATCCTCCTGTCTCAGCCTCCCAAGCGCGGGGATTACAAGTGTGCGCCACCACGCCCGGCGTGAGATGACTTTAAACACCTATCTGTAGCTTACTCATTTAGGCGAGAGTAGTAAATACCATTTTAGCAATCTCAGAGTCATTTATTTTTTCATTGGTTCTGGAGATCGAACCTAGAGACATTCTACCTCCGAGCTACAATCCCACCCTTATTTTATTTTTTATAAAACAGGGCCTCACTAAGTTGTTGAGACGGGCCATGAACCTGCGATCTTCCTGTCTCAGCTTCCCAAGAATTGGAATTACAGGTGTGTACCACTGCACCCAGCCTTAGGGTTAAGTATTTAAATATTAAGTTAACTCTAGGTTTTGGGGCTGAATTCTAGTTTAATGCTTCTGAAACTCAAATGTACATATGAATCAGTGAATAATCTTATTAAAATGCATATTTTCATTCAGTAGTTCTGGGGCCTAAGAGCCTGCATTTCTAGCAAGGTCACAGGTATTGGTAATACTATTGGAGTTGTGTGTGTGTGTGTGTGTGTGTGTGTGTGTGTGTGTGTGTGTGTGTTGTCACTTGGGATTGAACCAAGGGGTATTCTACATCTGAGCTACACCCTCAGCCCTTTTTAATTTTTTGTTTTAAAACAAGGTCTCACTAGGCTGATAAAGTCTCACTGTATTGCGGAGGCTGTTTTCAAACCTGCATTCTCCTTGTCTCAGCCTTGCAAGTGTGTGTCACCACACCTGGCTTCCGTGCAGTACTCTGAGCATTAACAGTCTGTGGTAAGGGTTGCAAATTATGGGCAATGAACCTGGATACCTGTTACTGTTACTGTACATGAACTGATACTGGAACAGAGCCCTGCTGGTTAAGTATTGTCTGTAGGTGTTTTTCATTCTATCACCCTAGAGTTAAGTAACTATAAGAGAGACCATATAGCCCCCAAAAGCCTAAGATATTTACTGTCTTGCCCTTTATAGAAAAGTTCTCCAATTCTGGTTTATAGCAGAACACACTTTTCGGCGTGAATATTGAATAAAAGGAAAAAGTGGGAATTCAGTAGTGGGGCGTCTGAGAATTATAACATAGGATTTCAACCCCACAGTCCTTTGGGGAATAATGATAATGTGTTTTATTTTTATGATTTTCTTTTGGGGAATAGGGATTAAGTCCAGGTCCTCACACATGGTAGGCCAAGTGCTCTGCCACAAGCCACGTTCCTAGCCCTAATGATAACTATTTTTATTATCACCGCATATTGAACATTTGCTATGTCCCTTGCACCTTGCTGATAGCATGTTCTAACTAAGACATCTTGTGGAGTTTGGAATTGTTATTTTAGGAGGGACTACATGACTTATCTGAAGCCATGTAGTAACTCAAAGATTCAGATGGGGTTTAAGCAGTCACCTCCCAAGTCCTAGCTTCTCCAGGGTAGGTGGTTATTTCCTGTAAAATCTCAGAGGTGCCAAAGTAAAGGCGTATCTTATCATGCCCAGCTCACATAAAATTTAATTCCTAGCCGGGTGTGATGGCGCATGCTTGTAATCCCAGTATTTGGGAGGCTGAGACAGGAGGATTGCAGGTTCACGGGCAGCCTCAGCTACTCAGATACTTAGAAAGGACTTTGGCAACTCAGTGAGACTCTGTTTCAAAATAAAGAATTGAAAATAGGTGTGGGGGTATAGCTCAGAGTTGGGATGACCCTGGGTTCCTTCCCTAGTAACACACACACACACACACACACACACACACACACACACACACACACACACACACACAATTCCTCATGGGTCTAGGGATTGAATTCAGGGGAGCTCTACTACTGAGGAACATCCCCAGCTACCTTTTCTTTCTTTCTTTTTTTTTCTTCATTTCCAGACCAGGGTCTCACTAAGAGTTGTCCAGGCTGGCCTCTAACTTGTGATCTTTCTGCCTCAGCCTTCTGAGTCACGGGGATTACACTCTGCCCAGTGGAATCGATAATTCTCAAATACTGACATTTCACACAAATGTGAACCAGGGAAAGCTTTGCTAATAAATTTTTGAGGGCAAGGAGAAGGTTTTTCTTTTTAAGTGTGTATAAAATGAATTGGGAAAATTGGCTTAAGTACAGTTAATCATAAACACTGAAAATCGCTTATGCACGTCAAACTTTTGTGATGCCAGTTGCACACGTACTCCTGTGTTTTCTCGTGAACCCATGTCCGGGGAGGACAAGCCAGCCCGCACCGTGCATGTGGTATCATAAGTTTCCTCTAGGGCCAGGTGGCCTGGACACTCCCTTCCAGTAAAAATCCAAATTAGTGACACACGGCACAAGTCGAGACTTAGGGCCCTTTGGTTGTACCCAAATTATTAGGCTGCACTGAAGGAAGAAACCAGATCAGAAAGGCGCCACTGGACTGGGGGAATTTACCTTTATCTAAGTCAGAACTTTTATTTAACCTTTAGCTGTAGACATTCAAATAATAGACTCCATCTTATAATGGAATTAAAGGTTTTGGCCTTTATTCTTCTAATCATAGAGCCTGATGTCCTTTTTGGAATCATTCAACGAAGAGAAGGAATCTGTCTTGGAAATCCTGTCGCAGAGAAAGAATCCGCAGGAGCTCAGTGAAGACGCGTTGCAGCTGAGAAAAGGCTGGGACGGCCTCACCCACCAGGTCACTGCGCTGTTGTGTTGACCAGAGGAATGCTTTCCCAAGCATCTCTGTTTATTTCGGTGAAGGCTTGACTCTAGATTCCCAGGAGAATTCTGTCAAGGACAGGACAGGTGCTGCATCAGGAAATGGGGCCGATTCTTTGCCATCTTTTCTGTAGCATCATTTGGACGGTACTTGAATCTGTCCGTCTAGATATCTATCATCTATCTTTGTTGTGGTACTGGGGATTGAATCCAGGGGCATTCTTCCTCCGAGTTAAACTCCAGCTCTATTTTTTATTTTTCATTTTGAAAAAGGGTCCCACTAAGTTGCAGAGGGCCTCACTAAGTAGCTGAGGCTGGCCTCAAACCTACGATCTTCCTGTCTCTGCCTCCCAAGTACTGGGATGACAAGTGTGTGACGCACCACCCGGCTTAGAACACTCTTCTTAAATAAAAACTTATTCAAAGTTATTTGCTACCTATTCTTGGTCTGTCATGGTAGAGTGTACTTCTTTTTTTTTTGTACTGGGAATTGAACTCTAAACTCGGGCATTCTATCTCTGAGTTATCCCCCTGCCTTATTTTATTATTTTTTTAAATTTTTTGTGGTACCAAGTGGAACCCAGGGGCATTCTACCTTTGAGCTACACCCCCAGCCCTATTTATTTATTTATTTATTTATTTATTTATTTATTTATTTATTTATTTGGTGGTACTGGGGTTCCTGGAAACCCTTCTACTTCTGGGCTACACTCCCAGACCTATTTTTATACTTTTTATTTGGAAACAGGGTCTCTTAAGCCAGCACGGCTGGCTTCGAACCTGCGTGATCCTCCTGTCTCCGCCCCCCAAGCGCGAGGATTACAAGCGTGCGCCACCACACCCAGCTTATTCTTTATTTTGTAACAGAGTCTCACTGAGTTGCAAAGGGCCTCACTAAGTAGCTGAGGCTGTCTGTGAACCGTGATCCTCCTTTTTCAGCCTCCCAAATGCTGGGATTACAAGCGTGCACCACCACGCCTGGCACCTTATTTTTTATTTTGAAATGGAATCTCACTAAATTGTAGAGGGGCTCACTAAGTTCCTGAGGCTGGCCGTGAACCTGCCATCCTCCTTTTTCAGCCTCCCAAGTATTGGTTATAAGCATGTCCCACCACGCTCAATTTAGATTGTACATTTATTTATTTATTTATTTATTTATTTATTTATTTATTTATTTATTTATTTATTGGTGGTCTGAGGATGGAACCCAGGGGCATTCGACCTCCAGGCTATACCCCCTGCCCTAATTTTTATTTTGAAACAGGGTGCCACTGAGTTGCAAAGAGCTTCACTAAGTAGCTGAGGCTGTCCACAAACCACGATCCTCCTGTCTCAGCTTCCCAAATGCTGGGATTACAAGCATGCACCACCACGCCCGGCTAGATTGTACATATTTTGACACAGTGGATATACATATTTTGGTGGCTGGCAACTTCTCCACCATCATGTTTCCATATCAATAGATGCTTGAAGAGAGTAGGGACAAACCCAGAAAATGTGGAAACGGATGGGTGTGTTTATGTGTGTCTTTCCGAATATATCTATCATTTTTATCCTAGTAAATTTGGTTTATGGCCCCACATAGTGTCTAGCTATGTGGATTTGAAAAACAATTATTTAGTGTAATATTCTAAAAATATCACGCAGGGCAAGATGGTTAACATGATTCAGATTATCTGTGTCTTGACTGGCATTTTGTCCAGTTCTATCAATTGCTGATAGAGTTATTAAAATTTAGCACAGAAATCTCTCTTTCATTCCGTCCTGTTTGGCTTTATGGATTTCAAAAACTTTTTTGAGTACATCCATGTCCTGGTTGTTATGTCTTCCTGAGACACTCACACTGTGACCATTATGGGATGTCCCTGCTTGTCTTCAGCAATACTGTTTTTCTCGGTATCCACTCAACCTGATGTGAATGCAGGCTTTGCAGTCTGTGATGTTGGTTGTATGGCAGGTCTTTCTCCTTCATTTACTTTCAAACTATTTGAGTCTTTATAGTGTGTCTCTTAAAAGACAACAAAAAATTGGCTCTTGCTTTTCTGTCTACTCTGACATCCCTGCCTTTTCATTGGCCTGCTTAGTCATCTGTACTTAATGTCATTGTCAAGAATAGTTCAATAGGAGGCCGGGCGTGGTGGCGCACGCTTGTAATCCCAGCATTTGGGAGGCTGAGACCGGAGGATCGCGGTTCGCACACAGCCTCAGCTACTTAGTGAGTCCTCTGCACCTTAGTTAGATCTGTTTCAAAATAAAGAATAGGGCAGGGGGTGTAGCTCGGAGGTCGAATGCCCCTGGGTTCCATCCCCAGACCTGCAAAAAATCAGTTCAGTAGGTATAGCATTTTACTCTGTTTTGTTTATTCTCTCTCTCTCTTTTTTTTTGTATCTGAATTCCTTCATTACCTTGTTTTGAATTGTCAAGTTTTTTCTTCTTTTTAAAATTCCATTCTTACTTGTCCATTGACTTTCTCATTCTGACTCTTTCTAGCACCTTTTTAGTGGTTGCTCCAGGGATGATGACAGTATACATTCTAAATTTTAGCTTTGTATAATTTATTTGTAATTGTACAACTTCTTTCAACATGTAAAAGCCTTACAATCTAATGAATTCATTTACATCTTATCCTTTCTGTTATACATATATATCATTCGTATGAAATAGAAATATGTTAAAGTCTCCAAGATCTTGTTAGAATTGTCTTGCCCTAAACAACCATATATTTTGAAGGATTTAAGAGAAATTAGTATTTCATATTTATCTTAACATCTATAATTTCTAATTTCTTCCTATAGATTTTGGTTTCCATTGAGCTAATTTTCCTTATGCCCAGAAATTTCCTTTAGTTTATAGATTCCCAGGATTGATGATCCCCACCTCCCCAAGGGATGTTGGAGTGACCCAGCAGGGTGGCAATAGCCTAGGGTGCATTGAATAAAAATAAGGGGGCCATAGAAGTATCCAGGGGATGCTGAATATTTTTTGAAAAGGGTGAAGTAAACAAGTTTGGAAATCTATGCTTAAGATCTAATAATGCACTGACAATTTTGCTTACTTTTTTTTTGGTAACATTTGGCCAGGCACAATGGCACGTGCCTGGAATCCCAGTACGTGGGAGGCTGAGACAGGAGGGTCACAGGTTCACAGCCAACTGCAGAAACTTAGAAAGGCTTTCTGGAACTTAGTGACCCTGTTTCAAACTAAAAAAAAAGACAAGAAAATAGAGCTGGGGTTATAGTTTAAAAATAGAATACCCCTGGGTTCAATCCCTAGCACTACACACACACACACACACACACACACACACACACACACACACACACAGAGTATTTTGCCTCCATTAAAAAAATAACTTTATGGAGGTATAATGTGAAATATCATAAGATTCAATCATTTTCAGTGGATAGTGAAATGGTTTATAATAAATTTATGGAGTTCATTAAAGATGCATTTATGACAGACTTCACTCTTTTTAATGAGTTAATAGAGACATGATATGGCCCCAAGTCAAAACTTCTGACTGTGGCCCTGGACGGGAGAAATTTGCTGATCTCAGTTTGGCTATCAGGATGGATAGCCAAATATATTTTTTCTAAATACATTTTTCACACCATTTGTTAAGCGTGTTAAAAGTTGTCCAGTGGCTTAAAAGAAGCACCCTTTCAGGGACCTCATTTTGAGGAACTAGTGCAGCTCGAGGAATCCTTGCCTCCAGGGAAGAGAGCTCTTGTCTTGCAACCGTATCTTCAAACCTGACCTTACAGTAAGGAGACAAGAGCTGTGTGTGACAGGTCCTTACAATATAAAAACCAGGGAATCAGATATCGTCGGTCCAGTTCAGCCTGTTCCAGGGCACAGAGACCTGGCCTAATTGCCTGACATATGATTTGGAAAAATTACCTGAAATAATGAGAAAAAAATCACAAAAAGAATAATATGCCAAGATCAAGTGCTGCAAATTGACAATATCTTGGAAATCTAATTTTTTAGTCCAGTCGACTGCAGCTCATTGTCCGAGTGTGGCGAATTGAGACCTGCTAATTTTAAAGTTATCTGATGTATAAAAACTAAATACCATACAGTTTTTGTTGCAGTCGTTTGAGAACATGGATATCTTAAAGCAGCCTCGTGAATGGTTTTAAGACAGCTATAGAAAAAAAAGGAACAGTATTTGATTTTGACCTGTAAGATCTTAAATAAATTTTTAGCCAAATTCGATAGTAATTGTCTGAGAAAAGAAGTATGGAACCAGTTTTTTATGTTAATTGAGTAAGAGAAGGAATGAAAGGTAAACATTACCTCTGTTTTTCTTCTTCTGACTGCTACGTAAATATTTGGAGTGTGGCCTTGAGTAAAAAGCATAAGTTTGGTTTTATTCAAAATATATACACATAGCCGGGCGAGGTGGCGCACACTTGTAATCCCAGCGTTTGGGAGGCTGGGATCGGAGGATTGTGGTATGTGGACAGCCTCAGCTACTTAGCGAGGCCCTTTGAAACTTAGTGAGACCCTATTTCAAAATAAAAAGACTAAAAAATAGGACTGGGGTTGTACCTCGAAGGTACAATGTCCCTAAATTTTATCCACAGTACTGAAACACGTGTGCACACACACACACACACACACACGCACATGCTAGGCATGGTGGTTCACGCTTGTAATCCCAGTACTTAGGAGGATTGCAGATTCATGGCCAACCTCAGCTTCTTAGTAGTGAGGCCCTCTGCAATTTAGCGAGACTTTGTTTCAAAATAAAGAATGAAAAGTAGGGTTGGGAGTGTAGCTCGTAGGTACAGTTCTTCTGGTTTCAACACCCAGCACCAACAGCCCTCCCAAATCCCCCCAAATATATACTCATTTTTATTTTAGTTGTGTAAGGAATTATAGTTGAACTAGAGCTGTCTTTCTTCTCTTTATCTTGAGGGTCTATCAGTTTTATCTCTTGCTTCTTGGAGATACACAATTAAATATAATAAAGCACATTCTGCTTTATTCTTATTACAAGTATACAGAAATAAAAACAGTTTGATTCTTTTTGCAACTAGAGTCTAAATGGCATATAGTTGATTAAAATTGTGAGATTGTCTTTTCTCTATGCTTTTGAGAAAATAAGCTTGGAAGGGGCAAAAAAAAAGCAAACCAAATGGAAAAATCTGTAGTATTTAATGACTTTTGTAATATGACTGCCTTTGTAAAGGAGTCTGGTTTTTCATATTTTTTTGTAGTAGTGGTTATTGAAACCAGGAGCTTGTGCATAGTAGGCAAGCACTCTCCCGCTGAGCTCTACTCCTAGCTGCAATTCTCTTTTTGTATACCTGGGTAGTTGGTCAAATGTCTTTTATATATTTGCTTTGTATGTAATGGGTACCCAATAAATATTTTTGAATGAATTAATAATCGGATAATCCAATCATGTACACATTTTGCCTACTTCTTCCCTTTAATTAAAAACAATTTAGAGCCAGGCATGGTGGCGCACGCTTGCAATCCCCGCGCTTGGGAGGCGGAGACGGGAGGATTGTGCAGGTTTGAAGCCAGCTGCACTGGCTTAGGAGACCCTGTTTCTAAATAAAAATATAAAATAGGTCTGGGAGTGTAGTCTGGAGTTAGAAGGGCTTCCAGGAACCCCAGTACCACCAAAAATAAAAAAATAAAAATTAAGCTTTAAGAATAGTATTGGTTCATTCAGTAAAACTAGACCACGGGAGGAGAAAATATAAAGACCCATGCTTTCATCAGGGAAAGTTATTTGAGTAGATCAAATTTTGATTTGTGCTTGATCTTCAGAGGAGTGTCTTTGGGATGAGCATACCACATAAAAAGCAATAAATAAGTTGTATAGATAAAAATCACATTCTTCATGAGTTAGGGCAGTAGTCAAGAAAGGAGATGGCCTTGGAGTGGATTTTTGTTGTGCTTTAAAATTATAGTCCTTAAGCTGGATGTGATGGCACATGTCTCTAATCCCAGTACTTGGGAGGCAGAGACAGGAGGATCGTAGGTTCAAAGCCAGCCTCAGCAATTTAGGGAAGTTTTTATCACCTTAGTGAAACTCTATTTCCAAATAAAAAATAAAATAGGCCTGGGGGTGGAGGAGGAGGAAGAGAAGGGGTTGGGGAGAGGAGGAGGAGGAGGAGAAGAAGGAGGAGGAGGAAAAAGAAGAATAATAATCTTAGTCATTAGGAGTCAGAGCAGTAGCCCTGCATGTGTGATGCAAGCTTCTGGTCCTGAGTCTAGGGTCCTTCTGGCCCCTCCCCTGGCTCCTCTGCCTGGCGCCATTACATCACTTGCCATACTGTCTGCTTCCTGTGATAGGTGCTTCAGTCAAGAGCTGAGGCTTTTGTTTATCGATCGACCCTCTGATGTAGGCAATTGTGTCAAACTCCAGTCTTCCTTCCACCCATGGCACCTGAGTTGGGCAAGGTCCTGCACCTGTGCTTTCTTTCCATTCCCATATCTCCGTAGGCCGCCATTCTAAAACATTTCTTGTGTATCTTTTTGGTTTGGATATTTTTGCTCAGCACACAGTGAGGTTTTTTTTGGGGGGGGTCTGGGGATGGAACCCAGGGGCATTCGACCTCTGAGCTACACCCCCTGCCCTATTTTCTATTCTTTATTTTGAAATTGGGTCTCACTGAGTTGCAGAGAGCCTCACTATTTAGCTGAGGCTGTCTGTGAACTGTGATCCTCGGGTGTCAGCCTCCCGAATGCTGGGATTACAAGCGTGCGCCACCACGCCTGGCAACACAGTGAGTTTTGTAGACCTGTATTTTCACGTTGTGTAATGGGGGCTGTATGTTGTTTCTGTTTCGGGTGTAGTGTTTTGTGGGTACTTCCATGTCCCAGCTGCTTCTCCCTTGCTCAGTGCTCTGCGGCAGTGACCATCCCTGTCCCGTCTCCACGCCAGAGCCTTCTAGAGTTTTTCCCCAGCTCTTTCAGAACAGGTTGTTTGCACAGCATGTTTGCTCGTGAATGAACAAATGGTTGTGTGGATTCTGACGGAGGTTAGGATGGAGGAAATCGAGGTAGCAGAGGCAGTGAGGTCGGAGGCCTCGCGTGTTTGGGGGAGCAGGCTGTAGGGTTTGTGTGATTCACGTGTGCAGCAGGGAGTGGTGGGAAGGAAGAGGTGTGCCTGGACTTTGGAGGGTGTGGTGAAGGAGATATGGAAGAGCTAGCTAGTGTGAACATGTGGTTTGCCCTAGTGTGGAAAATAACCACTGAATCTGTGTGGAAAGTATAGAGTTATAATGTCAGATAACACGGGGGCATACAACTTTTTAGATAATACATTCATCCTCTCTCTTACCCTTTCTTCTTTTCTCTTTTCTTTTCTTTTCTTTCTTTCGTGTGCTGGATATTGAACCCAGGGGTGTTCTACCTCCAAGCTATATCCCCAGTCATATTTTATATGAAACATTCTCATCAAATTGCTAAAGCTGGCCTCACACTTGCCTCCTTTCTCAGCCTCCCAAGTACTAGTATTATAGGTGCATGCCACCACACCTGGCTCAAATAATAGGTCTTAAGTATGACCATTCCTGCTTAGAGTATGGCCTTTTATATTTCACATTTTCCCCATATAACTCATTATGGATTCATCCAAGCATTTCTTTTTCTCATTTCTTCTTTTCCTACATCTTTTTGTTTTTATTTATTTATCTTTGGTGGTGATACACTGGGAAATGACCCAGGAGCATTCTATACCTGTGAACTATAACCCCCAGCTCTGTTTAATTTTTTTATTGTGAAGCAGGGTCTAAGTTGTGGAGGGCTTCGCTAAGTTGCCGAGGCTGGCTGGGAACCTGCGAGCCACCTGTGTAAGCCTCCCAAGTACTGGGATTGCAAGCATATGCCACCACGCGTGGCTCTTTTCTTTTGAAATTCCTTGACTTCTATAACTTTTTTTTTACATTCTTTTTTTTTTACATCTTTTGAACAACTTTTATTTCTGATCAGCAAGTAGCTAATTGATACTTAGAATTAAGGAGTTTGTCCATTGATAAAGATTTCCTTGGCTAATGCATCGCGCTTATCAGTCTTGGCTTTCAGAGGAACTCTAAAGAACTAAAGGTACTATATGTGAAGAAATAAGCTAGAAACAGTCAGCTGAAGGTCATCTTCCTTTGTTTTTAGATTAATGCGTGGAAAACAAAGCTGAATGGCGCCTTGCCCTCCCCTCTCCGTGAAGCTGAGGCCTGGCTCCAGGAGGTGGAGAAGCTCACCCAGGAAGAGTCCCCAGCCTCCCAGGATTACTCTGAAGCCAAGTCTCTGACCCAAGAGAAAATGGCTTTATTGAAGGTGAGAAATGGAAAGAGGTGTGGAAAAACCAACACTGTGTTCGATTTTGATTCTGTTCTTGAGGAAGATCTTATCCTAGAAGGAAGACAACCAAATACAGTGGGTAGTAGACAGTGCAGAGTAAGATCCCTGGGAGTTTGAGGAACTGGCAGATATTTTCACATTTGTGATCATTGTGCATGCTCAATAAAGCCAAAGAAGCTTGGCATGGTGACACACACTTGTAATCCCCGGATTTTAGAGGCTGATACAGGAGGGTCGCAGGTTCTCCGGCCAGTCTCAGCTATTTAGTGAGGCCCTCTGAAACTTGGTGGAGACCCTGTTTCAAAATAAAGAATAAAAAATAAGTCTGGGGGGGGGTTAGCTTGGAGGTAGAATGCCCCTTGGTTTAATCCCCCCCCACACATACCCATACACACACACACACACACGCGCGCACGCACACCAAAGTTTGAGTCCAGTAAGTTTTAAAGCAACTGTAAGGTCTGATCTAAAAAAGTTTGAGAGGAGATTGGTTTAAAATGCAGGAAACTGCATTCACACTAAAATAATAGGAAAAAAATCTCATGTAAGATTTACATTTGAACCCCCAAAGAAATGGGAAAGACACCAAAACCCAGAAGGTTTTAATAATGGTTTCATCAAAGAAATTAGTCTGTTTCTCAAAAAAGTTTTAATTTAAAACATTTATGTTACTATATTTATTCATAAAATTCTAGTTAGAAAGATACTTAATGACCTTCCTAAGGAAGAGGTAATGAGTGAGATGAACAGACCCACAGTTGCAGCGTTTGCCAATAAATCAGGCTTCTCTAATGCTGTTTCTTTTCAGGGCCTGATGGATAAATGTGACTACCATTCCGGTAGTCTCCTGACTTTTGAAAATAGAGATGAAAACCATTCGCCATTGGTGCCGCCCGACAAGTTGGAGGAGATGAAAAGACGGTTTGTAACGTCACCGTTTCACAAACCACTGTACTGTCTGTGTGTGGGCAAGAGGAGATGCCACAGGGGCCACAGAAATGTGACTTTTAGATAGCTCCCCATCGTGTTCTCTTTTAAAGAATCTCAATAGTGATACCTTCATGTTACTACATAATAATCTTATAGCACGCTAACCTTTTTATTGACTGGTAGAATACTATGACACAGGTTCTGTCTTTTTGAGCTTGTTGGCTTGTTTGTGAAAATAAGATAGTGATAATCATCCAGTCTGTGGCTCACAAAGATACTGGATCAAATGGGAGGAGATATATGAAAGCACTTAACTCTTAATTATAGAGATTATTTAATTGATAGTTGTTTGCATCATCTGTTTTCATTACTCATAATTAACTTACTAGAATAATGAGAGGGTGTCAGCCTTATTGATGAAAACTGTTTTATATGTAAACTTTTAAACTATAGTTGCATTGAATTGTATAGAAGTTTTCATTTTTTTCCCCTTGGGGTACTAGGGTTGGAACTAGAAGCATTCTACTTCAGGGCTACACCCTAGCCGTATTTTATTTTTTGTTTGGAAACAAGGTCTCACGAGGTTGTTGCTGAGGCTGTCCTCTAACCTGTGATTCTCCTGTCTCAGTCTTCCAAGTACTGAGATTACAAGTGTGTACCCCTACCAGCAGCTTATATAGAGGTTTTCAATTTTTTACCCCCTTGGTACTGGGTATTGAGCCCAGGGGCAGATTCTGCCCCTGAGCTACACCCCCAGCCCTATTTTATTTTATTATTTTATTTTTTGGGAATAGGGTCTTGCTAGGTTGCAGAGGGCCTAAGTAGTTGAGACTGTACCGGAACCTGTGATACTCCTGTTTCAGCCTCCCAAGTCCTGGGATCACAGGCGTGTGCCATGACGCCTGGCTGCTTTTCAGAGTTTAGTAAGGTATTTTGTAGGTCAACACTTTATCACAGAATTTCTCAGTAGTGGAATAATTTCTTCAGAAAAAGTTCTGTTCATTGTTTTTACCTTAGAAATGGCCACACTGTTTTACGTTCCATATGTGTATGAAAGTTAAAGCCCCAATATTAAAAAAAAATGTCAAACAGATTTTTCACATTTGGCCAGTTATATTAAATTCTAAAATCTGTACTATTTTCCAGAATCAACAACCTTTCAGGGAAGTTCATTCCGCTTGTAGAATTTCATTACTACAAGTGCTCAGTTCTTGGTTTGCTAGATGAAGTGAAATCAAAATTGGATATTTGGAACATCAAATTTGGGAAGAAGGAATCTGTGGAATTATTACTGGAAGACTGGCATGTAAGCTGTTTATCCCGTGCTGGGGGTAACTGTTCCCTGTGTGCTGGGCTCGCATTTTTCCTTCTCACAGTTTCCTGGTACCTCTTCAGATTTGGGGACGGGGTCTGTTGGTGTATTAGCTTCGGGATTGCCCGGAGAAAAGAGTTGCAGGTAGTCACATAACAGGCTTAAGGAAGAGCAAGAAACAGAACAGCACTGTTCACATGATGCAGTTAGCCAGGGCAGTAACATAACAGAGAAAGTTCCAGTGTTTCTTCCACTTAAAATTCCTTCATTTACTTAAAATTGTGTTTTATATTATTTTCTCTTCCAATTCATTATTTTATTCAACAATTAGATTTTTTCTTCCAATTCATTATTTTATTCAACAATTAGATTTTTTCTTAGAACATTTTGGTGTAAACTTTTCAAGCTTTTTTTTTTTTTTTGCTACTGGAGATTAAACCTACCATTGTTCTGCCTCTGAATTACATTTCCAACGTCATTAATTTATTCATTCATTCACTCATTCATTTGTTGTGGTACTGGGCATCTTCTGGGCTACACTCTCAGACCTATTTTATATTTTTATTTGGAAACAGGGTCTCTTAAGCCAGCGCGGCTGGCTTCGAACCTGCGCGATCCTCCTGTCTCCGCCTCCCAAGTGTGGGGATTACAAGCGTGCGCCACCACGCCCGGCTGAACCCAGGGGCATTCTACTGAGCTATACCCCAGCCCTATTTTACTTTTTTCATTTGGAAACAGGCCCTCTCTAAGTTGCTGGGGCTGGCCATGAAACTGCAGTCCTTCTGTCTCAGCCTCCCAAGTACTGAGATTACAGTTGTGTGCTCCTGTGCCATACTAATCTTTTAAGTTTTAATAGTAGGACAAACAATACATTGAAGTTTTTTCTTGGGGAACTTTTCTTTGTGCTCTAATTCTTCCAATGTATAGGAAAAAAGTTTCAAGTGATTTAAATCTAAGCATGTTCATGCCTAAATTAAAACTGAAGCATCACAGAAAGTTTGTCCAGTTGGGCCAATTTCTTTCTGATTCCCTGTATTTGAGAATGAAGAGAGGGTGATGATAAAAATCTAGGTTTTTTTAAAAATTTCATTACAAAAATGGAAAAAAAACTCAAAGAAAAATTTATTTATAAATGAACATTGTATGCTCCCCAACAGGAAGTATTGTTCTAAACCAGATTTTGAATATTTTTTTTATCTCTTCACCTGTCTTTCAATTTTTATTTTTCTATTTAAGCAATTATAGCAGCATATTAGCACATAAAAAATATCCAGTAAATACAAGTTTTGGGTCAACTCAGTATTTTTCCATAGCAGAACTTAATAGATGGTTTCTCAAGTGTGTGTGTGTGTGTGTGTGTGTGTGTGTGTGTGTGTGTGTGTGTGAGAGAGAGAGAGAGAGAGAGAGAGAGAGAGAGAGAGAGAAGAGAGAGAGGACAATTTATAACATAAGGTACTAAAGTTAACAAAAACCTACTCAACATTAATAAAGCATGAAATAAGAGTGACTGGTACATTTGCATATTAATCAAATATGTAAAGTTGGAGATTTTGAAATTGCTATAAATAGTTCACTTGCTTTTTCTCACAAGAGATAAATCATTTTGAACCATGTCACTCCACCTTAAGGTAAATTTTCTCAGGCGTCATGTAGTGTCAGATTTGGGCTTCCTAGATCTTAACTAGCCTCCTCCATGAACTGCTTTTTCTCTTCTTTTACTCAAATATGTAGTAATAAAGTAAAGAGGAAATTCTGCTATCTATGTGCTTTGCTAATGTCTGTATGTCAATATCTAGATGTCTTGGCAAATTTTTGAAAAAGTAAAAGCTATCAATATTTTTCCTTTGCAGAAATTTATTGATGAAAAAGAATTCCTAGCTCAACTTGATACTTCTTTTAAAAAATGTGAAGAAATTCAGAAAAATTTGGGTAAAGTAGTTCAAATTACTTTTTGGTTGAATGACCAGCACTTGAAAATGAAATTTCATCTGTTTTGCTTTTTATGTTAATACTTTAGAAAATCAGTTTCACGTTAGTTGCTTGTTTTCATTTCCAAGAATTTTCCTTGGAAAATTCTCGCTTTCACTTTGAATATCATCAGAGAATATGTTTATTTGGCTGCTGTTCGTTGCTATATAAATAACTTTCTTAACAGTATTATTTTGTTAGCACTAAGATGTTTTCTAAGATTACTTTCTTGTTTTGCTAATATTTTAGCTGGAGAATGTGAGGATATTAATGAACAATATTTGATGATGGAACATAATATTTCTGTGTACAGAAAAAATATATACAATGTCAAGTCCACTCTAGAAAAAGTCCTGACATCTTGGGCTACTTACATGGAAAACATCCGCTTGCTCAAGGCTTGCTTTGAGGAGACAAAGAAGGAACGTGTTACAGAGGTACTGGAAGCGTAACGCCGCCTTCTGAATTCCACTTGTTATTTCACTTCGTGCGAGCACTCTTCCTTTCAATCCAAAGTGGAAATTCAAAGAGTAAACTTCTCTTCCTCATCTTTTGGGAAAATCCTCCAAGGTCTAGGAAAGAGTTAAATTTTTTTTCTAATAAAATAGCCCAAAGGACATTTTAGCTACATTATAGGTTTTACAAACACAGAGAGCATGGTTAGGGTGTAATTTATACATATAGTACAGCTTTGGGGAGAGAGATTGCTAAGCTTTTAGAAGAAGAAATAAAATACCTGCAATACTGGAGAGCTTATAGATGTATTTAAAATAAATACCTGAGCCGGGTGTAGTGGTGCACGCTTTTAATCCCAGCATTTGGGAGGCTGAGACAGGAGGATTGCACAGGTTCGAAGTCAGCCTCAGCTACTTAGTGAGGCCCTTTGCAACTCAGTGAGACCCTGTTTCAAAATAAAGAATAACAAATAGGGCTGAGGGCCACTCAGAAGTTAAATGCCCCTGGGTTACATCCCCAGTACCACAAAAAATAACTATATGTATGTATGTATTTTTTTATTTGGCGGTACTAGGGATTGGACACAAGGCCATTCTAATTCTGAGCTATACCTCCCAGCCCTTTAAAAATTTTTTTTCTTGGTTTTTTATTTTTATTTTTATTTTTGGTGGTACTGGGTGAACCCAGAGGCTTTCTACCTCTGGGCTATACTCCCAGACCTATTTTATATTTTATTTGGAAACAGGGTTTCACTAAGTTGCTGAGAGCCTCACTAAGTAGCTGGGGCTGGCTTCAAACCTGTGCGATCCTCCTGTCTCAGCCTCCCAAGCGCGGGGATTACAAGCGTGCGTCACCACGCCCAGCGAGCTTTCTTGTTTTGATACAGGGTCTTGCTAAATTGCTAAGGTTGTCCTCCAACCCGTGATCCTACTGTCTCAGCCTCCCAAGCACTGGGATTACAGGCGTGCACCACCATGCTCGGCTTAAGTAACTGTTTTCTAAAAGTTATTGTTTTCTATTTGGTTAAAATCTTTGACTTCTAAAACCTTCCCAGGATTTTTTGTTGTTTTTGGTTCGAAGTATTGAGTTCAGGGTCATTTTGCCTCTGAGCTGTGTCCCCAGTCCTTTTTATCTTTTTTGAAGATAAAAAGGCCACTTGATTTATTTATTTTGAAGCAGGGTCTTGCTATGTTGCCAAGGCTGTCCTTGGACCCGTGATCTTCCTCTCTCAGCCTCCCAAATACCAGGACCACAGACCTGCACCACTATGCCCAGCCGTTTCCAAGATTTTAGGGCAGAAAAATCAAAATACTGTAGGCTGGTGTGGAGGGGCGGCAAGAAATGTCAGGGAGAGTCTTCATGTTTCCATTTGCTGATCGTGTTGGAGTTTGTCTCCCAGTTGTCATGTTAGTTCTTCTTTCTTTAGTTCTGTTGCTAATGGACATAGATAGCCATGCAGACAGAACATTTTTCCAAATGGCAACTAAAATTACTTAATGGGGAATGCATAGTTATTTGCATGAAAGAAATATCTGTGTCAAGTATGTGAGTGAAAAAGAGTTCTATAGGGGTTGATGAGCTGTCTCTTCTCCATGTCCCTCACACGGATACGAGAAGTCCAGCTCTTCAGGGCTCACAGTTCATCTGTCTTTCAGGGTCCTCTATTCATATCTAGTTATCCGTATCTGAGATAAATAGCAATCTTAAGTATGCAGTTCCCAGATTGTGCTGAGATGCCCTGGGCTGCTCCAGAGACCTTGCAGGATACGTTACACTTTGGGGGAGACGTTGGCAGTATGTCTCTCTCGCCACCGTGTGCTAGCTGCTATGTTGTTGGACCTGAGGAGAACTCTTGGCCTAGAGACTGGATGTAAACAGCACCGAGGTAGTAAGGGTTCCACTAATTGAGCAAGTTGTAGCCTCTGCTATACGCTCATCAGCTCCGTAGGAAGATAGAGCGGATGCTTCCTGTCAGTCCAGGATCAGGAGTAAGAACAGGGCTTGAGCAGCTGCCAAACAGCAGTTGGAGAGAAAGTGCTAGAGCAACAGGGCTGGTGGAATTTATTTTTTCTCTCTCTATTGGTATTGGGGATTGAACCTAGGTGTACCCCCAAATTGTTTTTTAAATTTTAAATTAGGGTCTTACTATGTTGCTGAGGGTGCTGCTGAGTTGATGAAACTAGTTCCGAACCTGTGATCCTCCTGTATCAGCCTCCCAAGTACTGGAATTACAGGCGTGTGGCACTACACCTGGCTAGAATTCTCTAGTGGTCCAGATTCCAAGTGTCTCCAAAGAATTTCATACTCATTTTTGCTTATAATTAGCCTTGGTAAAGACTTATCATCATTAATAGATAAATATCATGTCAAAAACAAATATTTACGTTGCTTATATGTTCTGTAGGTTCCCATGGAGATACTTTCCCAATGGAATAGAGAACATATTGCTTTAAATCAAGTGGCCAGTTTTTTAATTGAAGTCAGCAATGATGAAGTTGGATCATCTATTTCAAAAGAACTGAGAAGGCTGAATAAAAGATGGAGAAAGTTTATTACTAAAACTCCGCTTGTAAGTTCTTTATTTTTTAATATAGCAGCTTTATTGAGATATAATTCACACATTATGCAATTCGCTCATTTATTTTTGTGGTACTGAGGATTGGACCCAGGGGCATTCTGCCTCTGAGCTACCCTCCACCATCAACCCCACCCTATTTTCTTTTTTATTTTGAAAACAGAGTCTCACTAAGTTGTTGCAGGCCTTGCTAAATTGATGAGGCTATCCTCCATCCTCCCCAATACTGGGGTTACATGCATTTGCCTTCACACCTGGCTGATTCACTCATTTAACTTGGTACTGCTTAGCACATTCACAGGGTTGTGCAGCCATCACCGCAGTGAGTTTTGGGACACTATCATCACTTCCCAAAGAATCCCTGAGCCAGTCACTCTACGTTTCCTCCCAAACCTTCCAACCCCAATTAACCACTACTCTACTTTCTCTAATTTTTTTGTGGTACTGGGAATTGAACCCAGGGGGCCCAACCTCTGAACTATTCCCCCAGCCCTATTTAGTTTTTTCTTTTTTAGTTCTGGTGATTGAATCCAGAAGTATTCTACCTTTGCCCCCAGCCCTTATTTAATTTTTATTTTGAAACAGGATCTCACTAGGTTGATGAGAGTCTCACTGCTTGTTGAAGCTGTCCTTGAACCTGCAGCCCTCCTGTCTCAGCCGCCCAAGTTCTGGGATTACTGGTGTGTGATACCACATCTGGCTTCTTTATGATTTTGCCTGTGCTGGACATTTCACATAATTGGAATCATATAATATGTGATCTCTTGTGGCAGGTGTTTTTTAAGGTTTATCATATCATAGCACAATATAACTATGCATTTTATTCTTTTTTGTTGTAGATAAATAGTTTACTTTGTGGATATAACACATCTTATTTATCCACTCATTAGCTGATGCACATTTGGGTCCTTTCCACTTTGTGGGCTTTTATAAACAGTGTAGCTCTGACTTTTGCATATGTTTATACAGACATATGCTTCAATATCTCTTGGGTATATAAGATAACATTTAATTTTTTAACCCCTTTCTAATATGTAGCTTTCTAGTTGAACTTTATTTACCATTAAAGAATAACAAAAGCATTGTTTTGCCTATGAGATGTCAAACTCCTTAACACATTCTGGGCTGTGTGTGTGTGTGTGTGTGTGTGTGTGTGTGTGTTCATTCATTCATTCCTGAGGATCTGGGCTCTTATTTGTTGTAGTTGTAGTAGTGGTAGCAGCAGTGGTGGTGGTGTGTGTGTTCGTTCATTCCTGGGGTGTTCTACCTATGAACTCTACCCCCTGTCCTATTTTACTTTTTATTTTGAAATAAGGTCTCATGTAGTTGCTGAGAGCCTTGCATGGTTGCTGAGGCTAACCTTGGAACTGTGATCCTCCGGTCTCAGCCTCTTCAGTACTGAGTCATCACGCGGGGCTTATTTATCTTAATATTTAGCATAGTGCTTCATAAGAGAAGGTTTACAATAAGTAAGTTTTTTATTTAAATTATTAATTTTCTTATTTTTAACTATTTAAGACCTAGGTGTTTTATAAGAAGTTCTCATATTTTGTAGCTTGTTCCTGATTGGTAAATCCTGAGGATATATTTGAATATATTATATCCACTTATTTCTATAATATATATTACTGTACAAATAGAAATATTACTAAATTTCACGAACTTAATATTTTTAGGAAATGAAACTGCCAGTTACAACAAACCAGGATCTACCCATTCTTACTGATTATGGAAATATTCTGGTCTCTGAAAGAGAAAAACCAGCTGTTGAATTACTGACAAATATGCCAAAAGAAATTCCTGAAAATGATAATCAGAATAAAAAGGTAATATGGTTATAGTTTGCATATTTTATTTGTAAATAATCTTTTTGTTTTTGTTTTGTGGTAATGGGAATTGAACCCAAGGGCATTCTGCCTCCTGGCTATAGCCATATATATATATATATATATATATATATATATATATATATATATATATATTATTTTTTTTTTTTTGTGGTACTGGGGTTCCTGGAAACCCTTCTACCTCTGGGCTACACTCCCAGACCTATGTGTATGTGTGTGTGTGTGTGTGTGTGTGTGTATAATTTTTTTTTTTAATTAGGAAAAAGGGTCTCTTAAGCCAGCGAGGCGATCCTCCTGTCTCTGCCTCCCAAGCATGGAGATTACAAGCGTGCGCCACCATGCCTGGCTAGCCCTCTTTATTTTTTATTTCGAAACAGGGTCTTGCTAGGTTGCTAAGGCTGGCCTTGAACCTACAGTCCTCTTGTCTCAGTCTTCCAAGTGCTGTAATTACAGGTATGTACCACTCTGCCTGTCTCAGATAGGAATAATTTAACTTTGATGTTTTTCTTTTAACAAAACTATATTGTTGAAACAGTGGTAAATATATAGATTGCTCGAAGCAGTTATAATGAGTTTCCAGGACAAACCCCACGTGGTCCTCTTCATGATGCAGTCTCTTACTCCACTGGGTCCCACGGTCACGTGGAAATGGACATGGCTGCTGAGGGGCAGAAGTTGAGTTCATCATTTCTTTAGATTTTTTTCTGACTACTATTTAGAAATGCTTTAGCTTTAGGCTAGCCTCTGGCCTCTTTGCTTGCTTGTTCCCTCCTTCTTTTCTCTTTCTTTCTTTCTTTCTTTCTTTCTTTCTTTCTTTCTTTCTTTTCTTTTCTTTTCTTTTCTTTTCTTTTCTTTCTTTTCCTTCTCTTTCTTTCTTTCTTTCTTTCTTTCTTTCTTTCTTTCTTTCTTTCTTTCTTTCTTTCTTTCTCTTTTGTGATGCTGGGGATGGAACCCAGGGGCATTCTATCTCTGAGTTACACCCCAGCTCTATTTTTTTATTCTTTATTTTGAGACGGGGTCTCACTGAGTTGGAAAGGGCCCCCACTAAGTAGCTGAGGCTGTCTGCGAACCATGATCCTCCTGTCTTAGCCTCCCGAAAGCTAGGATTACAAATGTGCACCACCATGCCTGGTTTAGTATCTTGCTTTCTTTCTATAAAATGGGTAGATGTAACTGATCTTCCTCATTGGGTGGATAGGGTGGAGGCTGTCAGATTATAGGTAAGAATATGGAAAAAAATAGAAAATTATATACATGGAAGATATAATTCCTATGATTTTAAAAAAAATGTACCTCTTACTGAATCATTTGAACAGCTTAAGTAATTTTAACTGGCTTTGGCCAGTTGTCATGATGGTTTCCTAAGATTTCCATCTGTATGAATTTCTAGTTGGGCATAAGATGTGGCTTAGTGGTTAGAGTGCCCACCTAAACATTCCCAAGCCCTTAAGTTCAATCCTCAGTGCTGAAAAAAAAAATGAATGAATGAATGAATGAATGAGGGCTTAGGGTATAGTATAGTTGAGTGTAGAGCTTTGCCCAGCATGTGGCAGGCTCTCAGTTTGATCTCCCGTACTTCAGAAAAGAGAACAAACACAAAAAAAGAATGCCTAATGAAGGAAAATCTGTAAATATGGGAATTTGTGCAATATGCTTTAAAATACAGTAGTCTTCAGACCATTTAAAATGAGATCTGTTGCTAAATGTGGCAGTGCACGCTTGTAATCCGAGCATTTGGGAGGCTGAGACAGGAAGATCATGGTTCATGGACAGTCTCAGCTACTTAGTGAGGCCCTTTGCAATTCAGTGAGACTTTGTTTCAAAATAAAGAATAAAATACAGGGCTTGGGGTGTAGCTTGGAGGTAGAATGCCCCTGGGTTCCATCCTTAGTACCACCAAAAAAAAAAAAAAAAAAAAAAAAAAATCTGTTTAAAATCAACTTTGAGATTGCATCTGTTATGCAAAGCTATACCATATCAACCTGTAAAATCTGAGAAATGATTAGTGAGAAAAGATATAGTTTAAAAAAATTTGATTGAGTCTCTTTTTCATGACATTCCACAGTTACTACTAATAATAACTAAATCATACATGGGTTTTAGAAATGTACTTATAAATCTTCACTGAGTGTGACGGGAGGCTGCGACAGGAGGATCGCAGGTTCAAAGCCAGCCATGGCAACCTTCAAGGCTCTCAGCAACCTAGTGAGACCCTGTTTACAAATAAAAAAATAAAATTGGGCTAGGGGCATACCTTGGAGGTAGAATGCCTCTATGTTTAAACTCCAGTACAAAAAAAAAAAAAAAAAAGGAAAAAATTAACTTCCTAGGCTTTAATCTAGGCTTTAATATAAAATGAGATAACACTATTATCTCCATTAGATAATAATGTTGCACAGATAAGAATAATATTGTCGCTGATATATCTAAACAAACCTTTAATTTGTAAAGTGATATATGCTATCATAAAATGTTATTATCATTGTTTTGACTAAGTCTTATGTCATTAAAATACTATAAAGTGCTGCCTAGTGACAGACTGAACATGTGACAGGCAGCCAGGCCCTGGAACCGAGGTGTGTAGCAGGCTCTGCTCTCTAGGTGTGTATAAGTACCTTCACTCCATTATGTTCTCATGACAAAAATCACCCTATGATGCATTTCGACACTTGACCCTGTGTTGAGTTAGCACTCTTCTAGAAAGTGGTTGTGGTGAGACCCTGTTTCCAAATAAAGAATAAAAAATAAAGAACTGGGGGTGTAGCTCGGAGGTAGATGCCCCTGGGTTCGATCCTCAAAACTGAAAAAAACAAAGAAAAGTAGTGGAAGTTTTTGAAGTGGGAAGCTCTAATTGTCGGCATCTTCTTCGTTGTAATTTTGAATGTTGTAGGGTGCAGAAGGACAGGAGAAAGAAAAGGACGAACTCACTGGACAACTAAAAGTGACTGAAGAGGTCGAAACGCTCATTGGAGAAGTGCCAATCTGGGAGGCAGAAACCAAATCCGTTCTGGATCTTCTGAGTTCTCAAGATGCTGTGGATGACGCCACGAGACAGTCTTTGCAGGTGCGAGGGTAAAAGTAGGAAGACAGTGTTTTCACGTGTGGACTTATGCTTCAAGATAAATAAATAATGGCCTACAGTTTTAATTTTATTTATTGGGAACTTAAAAATGGCATGGGGTTTTTAAGTTTCCAGTAAAGATTTTTAGATCATCTGCTCTGATTTTGCTTGAAATACCTTATGAATAATTCTTAATTCTTGGACTAACTCTCCCAGCCAGAGAGTGGGTGTTAAAATATTCTATTGTAGCCAGGTATGGTGGTGCATGCCTACCATCTCAGTACTTGGGAGACTGGTACAGGAGGATCCCAAGTTGGAGGTCACCTTCAGCAACTTAGCAAGGCACTGTAAATGTGCTTTGAATGTTCTCCCATGGAACAAGCCGCTGCTTCTCCTGATTTGGTGCTGGGAGATGTTACGGTTTGGACTCTGACTGTTACCGCCTAGGGGAACTGTCCTCAGGGACCTTTGTTAGGTCCCTGCGAATAATTTCCCCCCAAAACAAAAACTGCAGGTTCTTGTCCTGAGCTAAGGATAAATATGCAATAGCCCAGACTTTTGCTGAAGATTTAGTTTATTAAAAAGATAGAAACACAGAAGACAGTTACAGCCATAACATGAGGGGGTGCTTCTAGCGAAATCACCAAAATACAAAACATGAACAGACTTTTTATACACATGACATCCTCCATCTTGTTTCACGGAATTCTGAAGTAGTAAAAGTCCCTGTAAAGCTCCTCCTCTTACTCTTCCCGCTGAACTGAGTTTACGCCCATATTTCTCTTTTTCCAAAGGTCAACCCCCTCCTCCCATTCAAACTAGATTATCCAATTATTATGTAAATCTGCCTTTAGGATGAGGAAGTCCTAGCTCCCCTCTCTTCTTGACTTGCTAATTACTTTTATCTAAGTCAATTTAAGTTTCAATAGCTGTTTGCTTTCTGACTGAAACTGAAACCAAGTCTTTCCCCAGGTCTGCCCTTTTTACACAATGATTTTTGAAATATATTTATTAATAATCAGAGCTTTCTCAAATCTTCCCAGGCCATTCCCAGTACTGGTACAGGAGGGGCTGATGGTTTAGAACTCTGTTCTGTCCTGATTCCAGACCGTTGACTTATTGAACAGTCATGAGGTCAGGATGCGCCACGATCATTACCTTGTTCCCTTGGGAAGGAAGTTAGAATTGAAGGCTCCTAAGTTCTAGTTTGGTGATAAAACCTACAGAGGATATCAGAAGTTAGGATAAAATGAGGCATTCCTAGAATAAAAGAGCATTTACATAATTTTCTAAATCTGTATTTCTGAAAGGTGTTTATTTTAGCATTTTATGTTTTCATTGTTTAAGAAAGTGATAGCTTTTCTTGTTTTGAAAATACTACATATTTATGAAAACTAAACTTAAAGGAATAATTGATTTACCAAATGCTTTCTTGTTTTCTTGTTTTCTTTCTCTTTCCTTTTCTTTTTCTTTTTCTTTTCTTTTCTTTTCCTTTCCTTTCCTTTTTTTTTTTTTTTTTTTTGGGTAATAGTGGGACATGAACCCTGGGCCACTCTACTTCTGAGCTACATCCTTAGTTTTATTTTACTTTTTTATTTTTTGTTTTTTATTTTACTTTGGTATTGAGGACTGAACCCGGGGCAGTTCTACCTTTGAATACACACTGAGCCTTAGTTTGAAATATAGTCTTGCTAAGTTGCTGAGCCTGACTTCAAACCTACGAACGTCCTCTCTCAGCCTCCCAAGTAGTGGGAGTTCAGGCATGAGCCTCCATGTCCAGCTGTTTTTAATTTTTGGTGTTCCTGAGTTACCACGCACTGGCCTCAAACCTGTAATCCTCCCGTGTCAGCCTCTCAAGTACCTGGATGACAGTTGTGTGCCACCATGCCTGGCTCAACCAGTGCTTTTCTAGTTTTGTTTTTTATTGTTACTTGTTTAGTCCACTCAGAATTTTAGTTTTTTTTTTTTAAAGGTAGAAATTAAAGATTAAAACACCCTACTTTTAACCAGTCATGGTGGCACATGGAGAGGAGGACCCCAGGGTTCAAGGCCAGCCTCAGCTCCTTAGTGAGACCCTCAGCCTCTTAGTGAGACCCTATTTCAAAATTAAAAGAATAAAAAAAATAGGGCCGGGGTGTAGCTCAGAGGTAGAATATCCCTGGGTTCAATCCCTAGTACCCCTCCCCCCACACAAAAATTCCCAACTTTTTAAAATGTTATTTTAAGATTTTGAATTATATAAAATATTTTGAAACAGTAACAATAATTTCTTTTTGGTGGTGGTAGTAGAGATGGAACCCAGGGACATCTACTTCTGACCTACAATCCCCACCCTATTTTATTCTATATTTTGAAATAGGGTCTAAATTGTAGAGGGTCGCCCCTAGTTGCTGAGGCTGGCCTCACGCCTGAAATCCTCCTGTCTCAACCTCCTAAGAACTGGAGTTACAGGGATATGCCACCATACCTCACTACAAACGATCCTTCTTATAAACAATGAAAATACAATTATGCTGAAATGTACTCCTGTTAATAAAGGATCAAAATATTTGATCAAGATATATTCTAGCCAGGCGTGCTGGTTTATAATCCCAGCATTTGGGAGGCTGAGACAGGAGGATCCTGGTTTGTGGATAACCTCAGCTACTTAGTGAGGCCCTTTGCAATTCAGTGAGACCCTGTTTCAAAATAAAAAATAAAAAAATAGAGCTGGAAGTGTTGCTTGGATGTAGAATGCCCCCTGAGTTCCATCCCCAGTACTTGGGGGGGGGGCAGGGAAGAAAAGATATATTCTAAAGTAAGAAAAGGTAGTGAATGCCAAGGATAATGTGATCCTATCTGTATAGTTTTAAAAGGCAGAGTTGCATTTTCATACTTTATGCTTTTATATCCATAGAACAATATTCACATGGCTATGAACATAAGCAGTCTCTATCCTGATCCTGCGTCATGCCAGCTCCTGGTGTCGTGTCTGGCACATTGTGGGCATAAAATAACTGTCTCCTGAGTGAACATGGGAATGGATGATTCAAGGGGAGGACGGGGAAGAGGAAACTGTTCTGCATAACATTGTGCCTTCTGTATTTGTTTCACATTTTTCACATGATCTTTTTGTTACTTTTCAAATGAAAGCAAGAAAACTTGACTCTCATTTCATAAATTAGAATCACCACCATTCTGGTGTCATAAGATCAACATTTATATAGTTAATATTGGGTAATATTTCTTTTTTTGTGTATGTGGTACTGGGTGTGGAACCCAGAGGCATTCTACTTTTGAGCTATACTCCAGCCCTTTTTTTTTTTTTTTTTTTTTTTTTTTGTGTGTGTGTGTGGTACTGGGGTTGGAACCGAGGGGCATTCTACCTCCAAGTTACACCTTCACACCCCCAGCCCTATTTTTTAGTCCTTTTGTTTTAATGTTTGAAACAGGATCTCACTGTATTTGCAAAGGGCCTCACTAAGTAGTAGCTGAGGCTGTCTGTGAACCGCACCGCGATCCTCCCGTCTCTGCCTCCTGAATGCTGGGATTACAAGTGTGCGCCACCATGCTCAGCTTTGTTTTGTTTTTGAAATAGGGTCTTGCTAAGTTGCTGAGGGTTTTTCTAAGTTGTCTGAGGCAGGCCTTGAACTTGCAGTTTTCCTGTCTCAGACTTCCAAGTCCTGGAATTACAGGTATGTGCCACCTCACCTGGCTCCACGCTGTTACTTTTAAGGGTTTTTTTTTTCTTTTCAATTTGCAGGGAAGATTTTGATATTTATATAGTCATGTCTTTCTCATCTTATACCTAAACAGACTCCCTGCACCCAGATAGTAGATTGATTTTCATGGATTTGTTCTTTTTAAGCTTCCTATTTTATGTGTAAGTTTCTGATCTACCTGGCATTTATTTTTGGTATATTGCATAAAGCATAGTTTTAAAAAGATTCTTTTTTAACGTGGTGGTGCATGTCTGTAATGCCAAATACTTGGGAGACTAATGCAAGAAGACTAAGTCTGAGGTCAGCCTCTGCAACTTAGTGAGGCCTTGTCTCAAAAAATAAAAAAGAAGGCCGGGCGTGGTGGCAGACGCTTGTAATCCCCGCGCTTGGGAGGTGGAGACAGGAGGATTGTGCAGGTTTAAAGCCAGCCGCGCTGGTTTAAGGGACCCTGTTTCCAAATAAAAATAATATAAAAAATAGGTGTCTGGGAGCGTAGCCCGGAGGTAGAAGGGTTTCCAGGAACCCTAGTGCCACCAAACAAACAAACAAACAAACAAATAAATAAATAAATGGGCTGGGTATGTGACTTAATGGTAGAGCATCCCTGGACTCAATCCATAGTACCTGAAAAAATATATACATAAAAGGTTATTTCCCAGTAGCTATTTTCTCTAATAACATTTATTGAATTTCCTTCCCCACCACTTTGAGTTATCTTCATTTTAAGATTGGTTACCAATCTCTCAATTTATTTTCTTTACGTTGGCATTGTACTACTTATCTTCATTTATTGAAGTGTTTACTATAAGACGACTGATGTGTAAAAGGTTACGTTAGTCGGAATCTGCTTGGATCGAGATCGAGTTTCAAAATGCGTTTATAAAGTAATAATTTTCAGAATTCAAATTTGCCCCTGGTTTCCTGATGTCAAGGTTACTATGTAACGTGATCCGAATGTTTATCATGACCTCTCCTCAATTTGTTTTAACAGCATCTTATTGCCAAAGGCTCCATGTATGAAGAGCTCCTGGCCAGAACCAAAGATACTTTACAAATGGATGTTCACAAAATTTCAAGGCAGGAATCGCTGCAGCACATTCTCACAGCTGGGCTTCAGGCAAAGATTCAAGAAGCCGATGAGAAAATCCAGGTCTCTCTCTAATGTTCCTCACGTAGTCAGCTCATTCTTTGAAGCAAAGTGATTCAGAGGAATGGCCTTGAAACTTAAAAATGTTTTGTAAAACATTACTTTTGCTTTATGTTTTGTTTATAATTTAAAGCACATTTAAAAATAAAAACATGATAAATTAAATATTTCTGCACTTGGAAAAAAAATAATAAATTGCTACCCATGGAAAGTATTTGTTAACTTAGGAATTTACTAAGAAGTTGGGCTGTGATATTTTTCTTTTTTTTTTTACAGATCGGTTTGGTAAAGCTAGTTTCAGTGTTGAATAACTCAGTTGATGTTTCGTCTGAACTGGACATTAGGCGGAAGGCGGAGGAGGCACAGAAGGAACTGGAATCCTATGTTAAGAGAGCTGAGCAGTTACTTGGGCAGAGAAAGAGCCCCAGTGAACTCATTTCAAAATACAAGGTGGGAATCTTTTCAGCCATCTCTTTTAGGGCATTTGTCATTAACCACCTATCTCAATTGAAATTGAGATGTTTCCTTCACTGTAATTATATACAAAGTTACTATAACTGAAAAAAATTCCAGTATTATACATAGCAATATATAATAGTATATTATACATAATATATACCAGTATATGTTATTATACCTTGATTCCTTGAGGTTATTAAAAATAAACATTTAAGCCGGGCGTGGTGGCACATGCTTGTAATCCCTGCGCTTGGGAGGCGGAGACAGGAGGATTGCTCAGGTTCGAAGCCAGCCTTGCTGGCTTAAGAGACCCTGTTTCCAAATAAAATATAAAATAGATCTGGGAGTGTAGCCCAGAGGCAGAAGGGCTCTATCCCTAGTACCACCAAAAAAAAAAAAAAAAAAAAAAAAAAAAATTAAAAAAAAGGACCGGGGTGTAGCTCAGTAGTAGAAAGCCCCTGGTTGGTCCTTTCACTCTTCAGTACCACCAAAAAGAAAAATAAATTACTCATGGACACATACTGCCCGTTAAAGACCAAGTGATGTTTTGTGTGGAATATTTCCAGGTTTTTGTAGGCAATGGTGACATCTTAAAAGGTAAACCAAATGGAGACTCACTATCTTTAGCATGGTAGGAGGTGCTATGGGCATTTGAAGCAGTGGGAAAACAAGGTCTGTACCCTTGCACACATGGGGAGACAGAGGAATACACACTCTTTTATTCATTCATTTATTTAGTGTTGCACCCACTATTTATTTATTTATTTATCTTAATCCTGGGGATTGAACCCAGGGTTATTCTACCTCCAAGCTTTACTTGTATTATGAAACAGAGTCTTGCTAAGTTGCTGAGGGTCTTGATAAGTTTCTGAGATTGACCTCAAACCTATGATCCTCCTATAAGCCTCCCAAGTACTTGGATGACAGGCGTGTACCACCATGCCTGGCTGAACATGTTTATTGCATATTTCAAAAGAGCTCAGCATTTGGGGGGAGATGAAGGTGCAGCCAGGCATCACCCTAGCCCTACTCTTTCCACTCTTTTTAGCAAGGGTTTCTCCTGCAGGATTAGCACTGCTGCCCTCTCCTGGGCTTAACCTTATGTTGGCTTTCTGTATTGTTAACCACACCAAACCTGGTTCTTAGCCATTTCAACATTTCCCCCCTATGACCTCGGAAGCCCTCGCCTGCTTGATCTCATGCCTGTGTACTTTGCCAGCCACCCAGTGTCTTTTCCCCTCGCTTTTGCTTCCAGGTTCTTGAGAGTGATGGACTGATCCTAAGAGTTGATAGTTTTTGAATCATCATTAGCTGGACTTTCAGGAGGGCGGATATGGCCTACCCAGGAAAGAGAGAAGAAAATAGAAGTTTCTAGGCTCCTTCTCTACCAGAGAGAAGAGTTGGAAATGCCAGTTCCTGTACCTTTTTCCTTCCCCCGAACACCTGCCTTTTGGGACCTGAAGCCAGGAAGGGATTCTCCCTTTTTTGCCTCTGGTATTTAATAAAGTAGACATTTCTTAACAGAAGCAAGATCCCCACTATGCCAGGTCTGGCCCTGAGACCCCTGAGACTCTGGATGCTCAGGGAGTGAAATGAGGCTTCTGCTAGCATCTAGGGGTTAGGTTCAGAAATCCCAGGTCATAAGTCTAGCAGTAATCAAAGCAGCCTTGGAGAAGAGCTCAGGTACCTCTAGCATGCTCTTAGTGTCCTGAGTGAGTGAGTGAAGCCCCACCCGCTGAGCTGCCTTCTGCCCCAGAGCTCTCCCATCTTCTCTCTCCATAGGCTTCCTGCCCTCCTCACCTGTCTGTCATTTGCTAGTTGCCTAGGGCAGGTTTCTGCTCTCAGGTAAGGAGCAGATGCATTCCTGGCAAGGCTGTCCCCATCCCTGTCCTCATCCCTGCCCACATCCTTGCCCTCTGCCGCTTTTCCCATGTGGTTGGTCCTGGGCAAAACTAAACTGATGATGAGGCGGTGATCTTCGTGCAGCATGATGATGCGCATGCGCAGTACTAAATACCCGCCCCGTGAACCCTACTGTAGATTTTGTCCGTATTGCCCTGCTAATCTCTAATAAGTACTGATACATTCTTTATTTTGTATTGCTTATGAAGTAAGGTTTTCTGCTTGGTACGTAAAAAGTTTAGAGGAAAGAGTGCCATTGGCTTATTACTTTGTTTAATAAGCCTTTTAATTATTTATCAAAGCGGCAGACATCATTGTGAATAGCTGGAAGATCTCAAGTGTATTACTACATTTGAAGGATTTTTAATTCTTTTCAGAAGAATTCAAGAGGTGCAAAAGAGCCACCAGGGGTCGGGCGTGGTGGCACACGCTTGTAATCCCCGCGCTTGGGAGGCGGAGACAGGAGGATCGCGCAGATTCGAAGCCAGCCGCGCTGGCGTAAGAGACCCTGTTTCAAAAATATAAAATAGGTCTGGGAGCGTAGCCCGGAGGTAGAAGGGCTTCCAGGAACCCCAGTACCACCAAAAAAAAAAAAAAAAAAAAAAAGCCACCAGCCTCAATTTACAGAGATGTCTGTCTCCTGGAAGTCTTGAAACAGTCCTCAGAGAGCCCCGTCTACCTGTTCAAGACCCACCATAATTAGCTTCAGAATTTGGCAGTGTAATGAGGTTTTCATGCTCTTATTTGCATTTTTTTCTTCTCAGGAAGCACTGAAAATTTTTAATACTAATAGCCTGGACAAGTATCTGAAAGCTGTTGAAGAACTGAAGCCTAGCGTGCCCGAGGACGTACAGCTGTCTCTGGAGGAGGAAAGCAGAGAGGCCTGTGCCAGGTGGCAGGTAAGGACCGGCGTGTGCACCTGCACCTTGTGCGGTGGGGCCGATCCTGGCCCATCTGTCACTGGGTCATTCCTGGGGGACCTCTGTCTGTCTTCATGTTGCCTGTGGGCTGGCTCGTGCAGGTGCTGGCTCCAGGCTTTGCCTCAGCTGGCTTCTGCCTGGGAGGGGGAAGAGGGACATCTTGAGAGCCTGCAGAGTGTCCCCCCACCCCCGTAATTGTCTCTGGCAGCAGCTGTGTCTGTCCCAGCTCTGGATCCCAGGGATCCAGCTTGATGGTGGATCTCTCATCCCTGAGAGCACCTTTCTGCTGTTGCTCATGGATAGGTTGCCTTCCGGTCCCTGTTGGAATCTCTGTAATTTCATCTCTAGTGTACAGAGTTTGCTGCATTTAATACTCCCAGAATTACACACTTAGAGTGTTTTCTGGGCTCCTTTTGGATTCTGACTGAGAAGGCATATTGGCACATACTCACACACAGTTCCATAGTGAGCTGGGCAGAGGCTTTGGGGGCAGACAGACCTGGATTCAGAAGCTATGCATGGCCCTGGATAAGCGATTGACTTTTAGGAACTTCACTCCTACGGTGGGAACAACACAACCTAGTTGGCAGGAGTGTTGCCAGGATTTATTTTAAGGATCTACCACTGAGATTATATTCAGTGAATAGTCATTGATATTACAAACGTATGTGTGTACACCTAAGTTACACGGTTGGCTCTTCAAATCCATGGGTCCCACATCCATAAATTCAACCAACCTTGGATAGAAAATAATTTGAGAAAAAAATTTTTGTCAAGCTGGACATGGTGGCTCACACTTGTGATCCCAGCATTCGGGAGGCTGAGACAGGAGGATCGCGGTTCGCGGACAGCCTCAGCTACTTAGTGAGGCCTCTGCAATTCAGTGAGACCCTTTTTCAAAATAAAAAATAAAAAAACAAAATAGACCTGGGGATGTAGCTCGAAGGTAGAATGCTCCTGGGTTCCATCCTCAGTACCAAAAAAAAAAAAAAAAGTCCAGAGTTCTAGTTTCCTTCATGCCCAGGGTCCCCTGTTTTGAACATTTTATATTATTATAGTACTTAGTCACAGTATTGATACATTGTTAACTAAAGTTTCCACTTTATTCACATGCTCACAGTTTCTCCCTGGTGTTCTTTTTGCTGTTCCAGGATCCCATTCAGGATACACATTACATTTATTTGTGATGTCTCCTTAGGCTTAGATATGTGTTTTCCATATATTTTCTCTCAATCTGTAGCCTGCCTTTCATTCTCTTAATAGTGTCTTTCTAAGCTAAAACAAAGTTTTAGTTGTTAGGAACACAATATGTTCATGGGCCTGGCATGTTTTAAAGCGTTCTCCCGAAAGATGCATAGATGAATCTAAACATTGTTTAAGCTCTGTTCCTTTTCTTTGGTTATTATTTAATATGTTTGTTGTTATAAAAAATAGTTTCCACTGTATTCTGTTCCCAGAATTAATATGTTCCTTTATTTTTTTCTAGTCTCTCCATCATGAAGTTTCTTTGTATATTCAACAACTAAAAATAGATATTGAAAAAGGAAAGCTTAGTGAGAATATTTCAAAGCTTGAAAAGCAAGTAAATAAGGAAAAGAAACTTATTCGCAGAGGAAGGACCAAGGGTCTTATCAAGGAACACGAGGTAAAACAACCACTTTCCACTGAAATCTCCTCTGCATTGTGGTTTCTCTGAAGTCACTGTGTGGTCCTTAGCCTAGGAGTAGATCTGCTCTGGGAATCCCTGAGGATTGTCACTTACATGGCAGGAGCTCTAATCATAGCCTGGACTTCCTACTTTTTTTAGAAGTGAGGAAATTCAGCATTGAGTTAATATTTTATGGTTTCCCTGGCTACTTCTCAGTGTTCTCTGTCCTGAGATGGATCACAACTGTCTCAACTGTTGCTGAAGAGCCCACAAGGTTTTAGAAGGACTCTCTGTCCCCAGATGTGCAGCTTCTGTGGAAATGAGCAAATCAGGATCCTAAACCCCTAAGGCAACCTGGCGATCTCTTGCTGCTCTCCATCCTATTTGATATATTTTTCTTTTTTAACCCCTGTGGTGCTCCCAACATTAGTCTCTCTTACACAGATGAAGGGTGTCCTTTTTTGTGCTCTTCATGATTTTTCCCTTTTTTTAAATTGGTGTGTGTGTGTGTGTGTGTGTGTGTGTGTGTGTTTGCAGGCTGTGTGTGTGTTTGTGTGTGGGGTCTTACATTTTTGGTTAATTTTATGCTCCCTCTGGGCAATTTTATGCGCTTAGGGGCTATAACTGCCTTGATTGCAGTGATAGCACCTGTATCTTTGTGTGTGTGTGTGTGTCTGTGGTACTAGGGGTAGAACCCAGGGGCTTTTCTACCTCCGGGGTACACCCCCAGCCCCATTTTATATTTTATTTGGAAACAGGGTCTCACTAAGTTGCTGAGAGCCTCACTAAGTAGCTGAGGCTGGCTTCGAACCTGTGTGATCCTCCTGTATCAGCCTCCCTAGCGCTGGGATTACAAGCGTGCGCCACCACGCCTGGCCAATAGCACCCATTTCTTGATTTCCAGTGGACTTCTTTCCTCTGAGCTCCATACTGTATTTTATTATCCTTTTTTTGGAAGGGGTTAAAATGCTTTAGTGGGGAAATGTACAGAGTAGGGTCAGTCCTTGGAGACCTTAGGATGCTTCCTGTGTGTTGCGGGGCAGTTGCAGTCCCAGGGTCCCTGCTCAGAAGCATCTGACCAGTCTCTTCAGGGGTTTGTGACTCCTGGGGGGCTTCTAACCCTGCAGAGGAAGTGAGTGAGAGTCAGCAGTGGGGAAGGGGACGGCGGTCTTACTCCTGCTGTTGCTTTTATTTTCTTTTTCTAAGTTACACACACACACTCACTTATTTATTTATTTATTTTGGTTCTAGAGATTAAATCCAGAGACATTCTACCTCTGAGCCATACTCCCAGCCCTTTTATGTTTTTTATTTTGAAACAGTATTTTCTGGGTTGCTGAGGACTTCACTAAGTTGCTGAGGCTGACGTCGATCCTAAATCCTCCTGTCTCAGCCTCCCAGGTACTGGATTACAGATGTGTACCACCGTACCTGGCTAAATTATAAGTCTTTGTGCATATTAATTGTACAGAATTACAGCTTTCACAGTGATTTTCCATACCACATTATATTTTCCGACTAGAACCTATCGCCGGTGTTCTTCAGGGACTTCCGCTGCATCGTGTCCAAAGCCGAGCCAGTAACTTTCCTCTCACACCTTGCCTCCTCCTCGTCTCCATCTTGGTCATGAAAGGCATCACTGCCTCCCACTGCCCTTCCTCTCCTTCCCTCTTTGTTCCCGCTCAGCCCAGGGAGCCGTCTGGTCCTCTTCACTCTTCAGAACAGCTGCCCTTTCGTTCCTTCCCATCGGTCTTGCAGCTCAGCCCGAGTCTAGTAAGATATGGCTGTCTCTTCTCTCCCCACCCCCACCAGGGTTGGCCTTTAACTACAGATTTATGTCCCTGGCTCCCTGTGATGCTCAGGACAACTCAAAACTCCTTAGAAGGCCACTTAGCTCTTGCATAGTCTGGACCCAGGACACACCTTGGGTGGCCCCCTCTTGTGTCCTCTTCCCATCCTCAGAGACTCCTCCTGTTCCTCCCTCATCCTTCCTCGATGGCGCCCTTAACATGGGGCTGGCCTCATCCCTCACACTGCTTCACACTCTCTGCTAATTATTTGTGTGTTTACATTGCTGAGCCATGAATTCTTTTGGGGCTGACTTCCTCATCTTTTTCCCTCTCACCAGTAACTGCTACCATAGCCATTCTGCAGTGAATGGGCTGTAAGAGCGTGTCATTTAAGTCACACGCAGCTGTGACATTCTGATCCTTGTGGAACAGTCACAGACACTCACCTCCTGTCTCTGTCTCCCCCACCACCCTTAGGCTTGCTTTTCCAAGGAAGCCACTGCGTGCCAGCTCCATCACCACATGGACACGCTCCAGGCGCTGTGCACGGAGCTGACTTCACCAGAGAGTCAACAAGAAGTGAGGAGGGCGCTCAGGGATTATGAGCAAAAGATCGCAAGGCTTCTGAAGTGTGCTTCTGAGGTTGGCTCCACGCTGCAGACCACCGCGGGAAACACACCAAGAGACGAGTTAGTGCCTTCCGAGAATAGCCATGCTGGACGATCAAGCGGCACTGGGCACCGCCCATTCGCTTTGGGTCCCGTTTTCCTTACTGTATTATAATACGCAGTCTCGCTTCCCTTTCCAGGGGGACCATGACCACGACTGAGAATGGCGGAAGGGATTTCCCCAGCGAGGTGCCATTTGCAAAAACAGATAATCAGCCGTCAACTGAAAAGGTGTTAAATGTGGGTAATATGCTTGAAAAGTAAACTCAGTGTCAAAGGCAAAGTGTACAGCAGTCCAATTCAGGGTTGCTTTTAAGGATCTGATTTCTTTTCATCGGCTTACAAAACTTACAGAACTCAAGGAGCACTGTGTTTCATAGAGTTAGAATGCAGTGAACCAGAGCTGTGGCAAGCACACCCACACCTTGCTCTGAGGACACACAGGGGTTTCAAGCAGAGACCACTTTGGACCGTGGTGAAGATAGCTTGTGTTCAGGACTGTCGAGGATAGAAGAGGCTGAGCTTGGTCTGCACAGGAGACTTTATTTCATTGGGATAAATTAGTTTATTCATCATTCATCATTTGTCTTTTCATTAATATGTGTTTGTGTGTTTGACTTTCCTTGGGAATCCATTTTCTCAATTCTTTTTTTTTTTTTTTTTGGCGGTACTGGTGATGGAACATAGGGGCCTTCTACCTCCGAGCTATACCCCTGGTCCTCTTTTTTAGTCTTTATATGTGTGTGTGTGTGTGTGTGTGTGTGTGTGTGTGTGTGTGTGTGTATACATATATTTTTGTTTTGTTTTGTTTTGTTTTGGTGGTACTGGGGTTCCTGGAAGCCCTTCTACCTCTGGGCTACACTCCCAGACCCATTTTTTTTTTTTTTAAACAGGGTCCATGCTGGCTTCGAACCTGTGTGATCCTCCTGTCTCCGCCTCCCAAGTGCGGGGATTACAAGTATGTGCCACCATGCCTGGCTAGTCTTTATATTTTTGAAACAGGATCTCACTGAGGTTTGAAGGGCCTCGCTAAGTAGTTGAGGCTGTCCATGAACTGCCATCCTCCGGTTCCACCCCCAAAATGCTAAGATTACAAGTGTGTGCCACCATGCCCAGCCCTCAATTCTTAAAGTTAGATGAGTTGGCATCTACTGACTGTCATAGCATGTCATAGAGCATGTCAGGAAAGAAGGAGGTCCATTGTTTATCAAATGTCTGGGCTGGCCCCCCAGGCTTTGTCTGCTTTTGACTCTGCCGTGAGGTCTCAGTCAGAAGCGATGGAGGTTGAAAGGTTTCCTTTATCAATTAGAAGGTGAGTCTCGGCCTAGTAGATCCCGTCTACCCTATGGGAAGGCTTTTCTGAACTGAGAAATCTCAAAGATACTGCATTATCTTCTGGTTTGGAATATTTAATTAAAATCAATGATATATCTTTGAGAATAAAACATTTAACTTTTCCAGATAATTAAGTGTGTTTAAGATATTGTGTTTACTTTTTTTGCATATTTGTTTAGGCAATGGAACCCATTAAGAAATTTAGCCTGACATCAGAATTAACACCCCAACAAGAAGAAAGCATTGTGGAGAAGCAAGAGAAGGATCATAGTACATCTATAAACAGCCTGCAGGAGAGGTAACCTTTTTATTTTATTTATTCTTTTATTTTTTATTTTTGTGGGTCTGAGGATGGAACCCAGGGCTATTTGTCTTCCAAGCTACAACCCCCTGCCTATTTCTTATTCTTTATTTTGAAACAGGGTATAACTAAATTGCAGAGGGCCTCACTAATTAGCTGAGGCTGTCCACGAACCACGATCCTCCGGTCCCCATCTCCCAATTGCTGGGATTACAAGCGTGCGCCACCATGCCTAGTGAGGTAACCTCTTTTTAAACAACTGGGAAATTCACCAAAATCTTTTATAAAAAAGAATCTGTTTCGTTATATTTTTTTGTAAATGGGTTCTGGTTGCTGTGAGTCTCACTACACTACTGAGGCTGTCCTCAAACCTGCATTCCTCCTGTCTCAGCCTACCAAGTATTTGAATTATGAGCATGTGCCACCACTCCTGGCTGACAGTAATTTAAAAATTTTTTCGTTTCATTTTTTTAAAAATTAAGGGACATTTAGCTAGGCCTGGTGTAATCCCAGCATTTGGGAGGCTTAGACAGGAGGATGGTGGTTTGCAGACAGCCTCAGCTACTGACTGAGGCTCTTTGCAACTCAGTGAGACCCTGTTTCAAAATAAAGAATAAAAATATAGGACCAGGGGTATAGCTCGGAGGAAGAATGCCCTTGGGTTCCATCCCCAGTACCACAAAAAAATAATTAAGTGGCATTTTAATTTTTTCCCCAGGTATGATACAGACAAAGAGATTCTTGAACTTCACCTGCAGGACAACAAGTTCAGGATTATTTCTGATTTCTCTACTGAAGAAGAAAGCAGTAGTGCTTGTCTGCAGGATAAACTGACAGATCTACAGGTAACTGCCAAAAATATTATTAGTTTTCTCTAGTGAACTTTTATTAGAAAATAATACCTGATACACACCTGTAATCTCAGCTACTTGAGAAATCAAGGCAGGAAAATTGTATAGTTGAGGCCAGCCCGGGAAACGTAGAGAGATCCTATCTCAAAATTAAAAGAGCTGGGGATATAGCTTAGTTGTGGAGCACTCCTGAATTCAATCCCCAGTATCACAAAAACAAACAAAACCAGATGTGGTCATGCACAACTGTATTCCCAGTACTTGGTTCAAGGCCAGCTTCAGCAAACTGATGTTCTTTTGAAATAAAAAATAAGTTAAATAGGGCTGGAATTGTAGCTCAGAGGTAGAACACTCCTGCTTAAATTCCTAGAACCACCACCACAATAAGAAACAAAAACAAACTGGCAGGCGTGGTGGCGCACATTTGTAATCCCAGCATTTGGGAGGCTGAGACAGGAGGATCATGGTTCGCAGGCTGTGGAGATTCCTCTCTGGGACTTGGGAGGGAGAGACATGAAATGATGGACCCGGACAATTGCCTCTTGTCTTGCAACTGACAAAATTTATTCTCCAAAACTAAGTTTTTATACCCTTCTCCATTTAGGCTAATTATCAAATCCTCATGAGAAAGAGTAAATACCAAAATACAATGGTGGGGTATTAAGTGAAGGACATGTAAATCACTAAGATACAATCATAAGCAAGACAAAAGGAAAACCTGTGACATTACAGGTCTTGTGATTAGGATCAGCCCCATGTTTACAGGTCTTGTGATTAAGATCAGCCCCCTGCCCTCACTGGTGGACAGGAGTCACACCCAGTTTTGGAGGATCAGACCTTCCCTAGAATCTCCTTTAACTCTTTCGGAACCTTTCATCCATGTCCTCTATCAGCAGGCAGCCTCACCTACTTAGTGAGGCCCTTTCCAATTAAGACCCTATTTCAAAATAAAGAATAAAAAATAGGGCTGGAGGTGAGTGCAGAGGTAGAATGCCTTTGGGTTCCATCCCGAATACCACAGCAAAACAAAAACAATAACAACAAAAACACAAGTGTAGCTATGCACAATATTTCCCAAGAATTTTTTTGTTGCAGTGTATTTCTAATATTACTCTATTCTAGAAAATTGTTTTTCAAGAACCAAGCCTAGTTAAGACTTTGGTTCAGGGTCTGATTTTCTGCTTATGCTCCAGTCTGCTATTCCAGTTATACTGCCTGATGAAGTTTTTATTTTGTGGGAGGCTTCAGATGAACTGGTCAAAACTACTGTGAGCTGGGTGTGGTGGCACACGCTTGTAATCTCAGTACGTGGAGGCTGAGACAGGAGGATTGCGGTTCATGGCTAGCCTCAGCTAATTAGTGAGGGCTTCTGCAATGCAGTGAGACCCTCTTTCAAAGTAAAGAATAAAAGTAAGGCTGAAAGTGTAGCTTAGAGGTAGAATGCCCCTGGGTTTCATCCCCAGTATTAAAGAAAAAAAAAAAAAAGAAAGAAAGAAAATGAAAAAAAGAAAAAGAAAATACTATGTTTTAAGGCAGTTTCAAATTCTTCCAGGTTGCTCCAAAATTGATAAAGTAGTGAGTGAATATTTGTTCCAGTCATTCATCATCTCAACCCAGTTGTCACATTTCTTAAAATTGCTGTAAGGTAGCCGGGCGTGGTGGTGCACGCTTGTAATCCCAGTGCTTAGAAGGCTGAGACAGTAGGATTGCATAGATTCGAAGCCAGCCTCAGCTACTTAGTGAGGCTCTCAGCAACTTAGTGAGACCCCTTTTCCAAATAAAATATGAAATAGGTCTGGGAGTATAGACCAGAGGTAGAAAGCCCCTGAGTTCCATCCCCAGTACCACCAAAAAACAAAAAACACAAAAAAATTGCTGTAAGGTAGACCAGTTGCTGACTGATATTTGGTAACAAGGGCCAGACGGTGGAGAGAGTGTTCAGTTTAAATGGTGAATCCTATTCCTAGAAATGCTTTAGAGAAAGTATTGCCTTAGAATAGGTGCTACAGGAAAACAAAACAAAACAAAGCAACCTATTGGAGGTTGGCGTACGCACTGTAAGTCCTGTGAATAGATGTCCTGATTATTTTGAACACTATCTGTGCAGCTTTCTTGTTGCGTGTATCCGAGTGCCTTCGTAAACCCTCTGGGGTGCATCCTCCAATGTCCTCCTATGTTTTCTAGTCTCCTTCGTTTTACCAGCTTTCAGTCACACGCCGTCATCTGGTTCCCCTCTAGTTTTCAACTAAATAAGCCAAATTTATATGATAAATCTCTAAGCTCCGAGTGATTGATTTAGCATGTTTTCATCACAATTAAGAAACTGTCTTGAGACTTTTCCTCTATGACTGAATGAGTCATGTAAAAAAGCTCTATTAATCCTCGGGGAAAGTGAAGAACAAATTATTCTGTTGAAGCTGTGTATGGTGGTGCGCACCTATAATCCCAGAGACTGAGACAGGAGGCACATAGGTTCAAGGCCAGTCTTGGCAACTTAACAAGACCCTGTTTCAAAATAAAAAATAAAAATAAGGGGGTAGAGGTATAGCTTAGAGGTAGAATACCCCTGAGTTCAGTTCTCTCTCTCTCTCTCTCTTTCTCTATCTCTCTCTCTCTCTCTCTCTCTCTCTCTCTCTCTCTCTCTATATCTCTATATCTCTATCTCACTCTCCTCAATAGAATTCATAAGTAATGTTTTTACAAAACAAAAAGATAACAAGCAAGAATAGTATAAAATTATAGATGCTTATTTATAAACCATAAATTAGATTCATTCCTTTCTATTGTGTGTAGACACAGATATGGGTCACTCTAATTTTGTTTTAGTTTAAAACGTAAGAAAAATTTACTAGCTACAGGAAATAGAATATCTGTTCTTCCATTCATACATATCTTTCTGAATTGTATCCTCTGAGTCCATTTTAGGGGAAAGGATTTGGGACACCTCTGAAAGCCATATTGTCAGCTCCCTTCAGGTCACTGAACGGGCTTTCTGAGAGCCCGAACATCATTACTCCCTGTAGGGATAGTTCATTTGTAGATGGTTGGAAAATACTGTAAAGCACACTTTCATGAGAAACCTTGTGTTTGTGCCCGTAATTGGTGAATATCTCCATTTGGAAGAACACAATAATTTTGTTGATTAACCACTAGTTGATGAACTAATTTATGCTTTTTATCTAGGTCTTAAAAAATGAAACTGATGCCTGCTGGAAAGAGTTTGAAATCACTTCGCTGAAATTAGAAAGTCTTGTGAGTGACATGGAGAAGCCTGTGATAATTAAGGAGAGAGAGAGATTAAAGAGAAAAGAAAGTGAGCTTCAGAAGCCTCTTAATAACAGGTATAAATATGAAATCTATGAATCATGAATTTAATAAGTCTACAAAACTTTTAGCCAAGGCTACTATTATATTAAACATGTGACTTTATTTAGTTGTTACACCATAAGCAAGATTAACATTATTGTGTCAGCTTTCTATTGCTCTGACGAATACCTCAGATAAATTAACTTAAAAAGGAAAAAGAAAGCTGGGCGTGGTGGCACACGCTTGGAATCCCAGCACTCAGGAAGTAGAGACTGGAGGATCGTGGTTCACAGACAGCCTCAGCTACTTAGTAAAGCTCGTTGCAACTCAGTGAGACCCTGTTTCAACAATAAAAAGACTTAAAAAAAAAAAAAGAGTAAAAATAGGGCTGGGAGTGTAGCTAGGAGGTACAGTGTCCCTCGGTTCCATCCCTGGTACTGCAAAAAAAAAAAAAAAAAAAAGGGAAAGATTATCATTGCTTACAGTTTCAGTATTTTCAGTTCATGGTCATTTGGCCTTTGCTTCAGGGCTAAGGAGGCACAGTATATCATGGTGGGAACTTGTGGCAGAGAAACCCTCCATTCCCAACAGCTAGGGATCAAAGAGACAGAAGTGATGGGTCTCCAGGAACCACTTCAAGGGCACAACACCCTGGTGTCTGACTAACTTGTGCTAGGCCCCACTGTCTAAAGATTTCACTGGCTGCGAACACCACCAAGCCAAAGACCAAGCTGTTAAGACATAGGCCTGTAGGGGAGATCCAAACTGTAGTGATTATGGTGGGCCTTTTACTGATGAAACAGACAGGTTAAATAATGTAGCCAAGCTACATTGCTAGTCAGGCCCTTATTTGGAACGTAGGTCTCTCTCCAGCTCTCAGGCCGTGCTCTTCCCACCATCTCCCCCTGGGCATGCATTTGCTGCCCAGGAATATAACTTCTTAGGGCATTGACTTCATTCCCAAAATGACACTACTTTACTATCGCATTTCCCTAAGATATGTGTTCCCAGTGCATATCCCCACTTTTTATAGTAAGTAGTGGAGAGGCTCAGAGCCTATATGCTACTTACCCATGTTTTAGTTTGTTATTGTGCGTTTTATTATCAGCAAAGCCCAGCTTTTGAACCCCATTATGTTTCCATCCTTATACTATGGAGTAATATTTGTAATTTGGAAATATAATAAATTCAGCCAGGCGTGGTGGCGCACGTTTATAATCCCCGCGCTTGGGAGGTGGAGACAGGAGGATCGCGCAGGTTTGAAGCCAGCCTTGCTGGCTTAAGAGACCCTGTTTCAAAAAAAAAAAAAAAAAAAATAGGTCTGGGCCTGTAGCCCGGAGGTAGAAGGGTTTCCAGGAACCCCAGTACCACCCAAAAAAAAAAAAAAAAAAAAAAAAAAAAAAAAGAAAGAAAGAAAGAAAAAAAAGAAATATAATAAATTCTTTTCATAGTCATGATAAAATAATGATGAGCTTTCTTGGTCACCAAGTCAAAGTTAAATTACAGTGGGTGTTTTTAGTTCTCAAGAGAAGGAAATGCTTAGTATGTTTTAACAACAATTTTCTATTCCGTGGGTATCAGGATGCTTTTGAGACCAAAAGAGAAACCATTAATAATGATATGGAAACAGCAGAAATTAGTTGAAGTTGTCTTGGGCCAAAAGGAAGCGGAGTTAACCTGGATCTGGTGTCTCTTACTACTTGATGTTTGTTGAATGAATGAGCTGATGGATCAATGGGGGGGATATTTGGATATAGCCAGCGATTCTTGTTTTGGCATTCTAGATTGGTGGGTTTGGGTTTTAATGTGGCAGTTGGTAGATATCTTTATATGTCTTTTGTTGGGTAGTGTTTCCTCTTCTTGGTTAAGTAGTGGTGTTAGAATGAAGTCTCTGTAGGGTAGCTCTCTGCCGTGGACCCCTCATGTCTGGTTTTTTGCCCAGGATGGAGTCTCTAGAGATGGCACTGCAGGCCGTGTTACCAGTGGAGGAGGAGACGCTCATCCTGTGCGGCTCGGACCTGCCCCTCCATCACGTGACCGTTCAGGAGTTTCACCTCAGGGATGCAGATGGAATTTACCAAAACTTGAAGGTAAATATTGATTTCACACCGTGTGTTTACAAAACGGATCCACCCTCCAGTGATTTGTAGGTGTTTATGGATTTTAATGATTTATCATAATTTGTATTTAGAACGTAAGCAATGACTTAAAAATCTTCAATAATTTAGACTTATTTTTTTCCCCTGATACTGGGGATTGAACTCAGGTGCATTCTACCTCTGAGCTCTACCCCCAGCCCTGTTTTATGTTTTATTTAGAAACGGGGGTCTCACTAAGTTGCTGAGAATGGCCTCAAACCTGCTATCCTCATGTCTCGACCTACTCAGTTCTGGGAATCACAGGTATGCACCACCACTCCCAGCTCTAGACTTATTCTTCAGTACTCAATTCCCTTTTTTCTCACAAATTCAGAGGTAGGGCCAGGCATGGTGGCACACGCTTGTAATCCCCGCGCTTGGGAGGCTGAGACAGGAGGATCGCGCAGGTTCAAAGCCAGCCTCAGCTACTTAGTGAGGCTCTCAGCAACTTAGTGAATAAAATAGGTCTGGGAGTATGGCCCGAGGTAGAAAGCCCCTGGGTTCCACCCCCAGTACCACCAAAAAAAAAAAAAAAAAAAAAAAATTCAGAGGTAGATAGTGTGGAGTAAATAATGGGATATTTTCTTTGAATTCAAAATGAAGTTTTTTTGGGTGGGAGTACTGCCATTGAACTCAAAAGCATTCTACATCTGAGTGATACATCCTAGGTCTTTTTAGTGTTATTTTTTATTTTTTTATTTTTGCAATACTGGGGAGGGAACCCAGGGGCATTCTATGTCTAAGCTACACCCTCAAGCCTTATTTTTTATCCTTTATTTTGAAACAAGTTGCACAGGCTGGCAGTGAATCGTGATCCTCCTGTCTCAGCCTCCAAATGCTGGGATTACAAGCATGTGCCACCACGCCCAGCTTTAATTTTTATTTTGAAACAGGATCTTGCTAGGTTACTGAGGCTGATTTTTTTTTTTTTTTTTTTAGACTGAGGATTGAACCGGGGATTTTCTACCTTCCGAGCTATACCCCCAGTCCTATTTTGTATTCTTTATTTTGAAACAGGGTCTCACTAAGTTGCGGAGGGGCTCACTAAGTAGCTGAGGCTGGCCGTGAACCTGTGATCCTTCTGTTTCAGCCTCCCAAGTACTGGGAGTACAAGCTGAGGCTGATTTTTGGATCTGTGATTCTCCTGTCTGAGCCTCCCAAGTGCTGGGATGATAGGCATGCACTACCATACCCAGCTTAAATGAAACCTTCTTTATGAATGTGTTTTTCAATTATTGAATTCCTAAATATCATATTAATAGATTTAAATTGACACAGTCTTCAGTTTACCTATTTCAGATCTCATCTTAAAATATACATATATATTATTTTTCAGATTATAGACTAGATCTCTTGACTGCTTATCTCTATTGTAAAGCAATATACCTACATACTTATTTTTATGGAAGGTGTCGTGAAACATCAGGAAGGCTATCAGAAAATGACAGCTTAGCCATCGGATCATTAGTAATTAAAATGTTTCCTCATGTTGAAACTGTCAGCTTTGGTTTAAACTCACAAATATTTCTCTAGATAAATCTAGCCATGTGGGGGGAATTCGTTTCTCATAAGCCTTTTTTCTTTTTTCGCTTCAGTCTTTTTTTAGCTTTTTAATTTTGTATTTTAGAATACCCAAGATTCCATAGCGAAACAGATTGAAATATGTACCAATTTAGAAGACCCAGGCCATGTCATCTTAAAGGATCTACACCCGTTCGATCTGTGTGCCACACAAAGCATTCTGCTGAAATGCAAAACCCAACTCAAGGAAATGTACCTGAAGGTGCAGATGAGCAAAGAGGCCCTAAGAGCCCTGGAGGGGTTTTTGGCTTCTCTACAAACAGCTCAGCTCTCAGACCTTTCAGCCTCAGATGCACAAGTGGCACCAGAAAATACGGAGGGAAAAATTCATCTGTTCAAAGACAAGGCCAGGCGTTTGGATGAACGCTTGAAGGTGCTTGATCTCAGCTTCAAAGATGCCACACGAGGTGAAGACACCACCTGCGAAAAACTCCTTGCCGCCTGGTCAAGAAGGTTGTCAGAGACCCCTGGCTATGGCTCACAGGAGGAAAGCACTGAGGAAAGCGAGCTGCTGGAGGCCTGTCGATCCAAAAATGCTGAGCTCCTTAAGAATATTCAAGAGTTGCAGAATCAAATCAGTAGAATTGGTCTTAAGGATCCTACTGTCCCAGCTGTAAAACATCGGTAAGAACAGTTTGGTTTCTACCCATTTCTATTCAAGGTGAGGCTTTTCTATATTCCCAGGTACGTTAGGGAACACAACTGCATCTATGGCTTTCTAGTTCACTCTGTCTTTCAAATTAGTGTTCAGCATTCTTTTCAGTAAACTTTCCACGCAAGCTTCCTTTTTATTGATATGATGCTGGTTAATCAGCATTTTGACTGCTGTGACATGCAAAACTATGGTAAGAAGGGTTCTATTTGGGGCTTTACAGTTCAAAACTTACAGTCCATGTTAGGCTGGGTCACAGCTGCGGAGCTCAGAATATGGTGGCGGAGGGGAAGCTGCTCTCAGCTCATGGCAGAGGGAACAGAGTGAGAGGGAGGATGGCGGAGAAACTGCAGCAAGTCTGCTCAGGAAAGACACTACATCCCCAGCTAAGTCCCCAGCAACCCACCAGCAGCCATGGCCCACCTCCAACCCTGGCTGCACTGGTAACACACCAGAGTTTGAGGGACATCTTAAATCCAAACCATAATGGATGCTTTTCTAATGTGTTAGGTAATTTTTAAAAAATCTCTTTGAAATGTATCTTCTCCTGAACGAAGAAGGGTGAAGTAAGATAATGTATAGGGGACGCCACTCACTTCAGTGTCTCCTGTACCTCTGTGTGTGTATTATGGCGCCCCCTTAAGGACAGAACGGGCACACCCCACACATTTGCTATTGAAGGAGCCGAGGCGGAAGATGCCACAGTGCGTCTTGGACTTCCTTAGTTACTTGCTTTTCTCTTCTTCTCCTGCAGGATTAGGGTGGTACTGAGTGGGAGGGCTTGTGGCTGGGTTTCAGAGACAGCTAAGGTCAGTGTAATAGTAATGTATAAATGAGAATATTGTGTTTATAAGTAATAAATTAATTATTAGCATTGCTATTCCTAGAGGAAATATGTATTGTTTGCCAGGTACTCTTAGGTATAACTGTTGAAAAGTAAGACAGAAATTCTTGCCCCTTGTTGAGTTTATTGTCTCCTAACAGGAATAAGATCTTTGGTATGTCTGCGGTTATAAAACCTCTGGAGAAAGAACTAGGGAGGGGAGGGAGGAGGAAGTTAAAATTTAATCGGGTCATCAGGGAAGGCTTTACTGAGGTGACCTTTGAGTCAAGTGCGGTGCAGGAGCAAGCCAGGTGGCCACCTGGAGGCAGAGGGTCGTGGGCTGCGGGGTGGGTCGGGACAGCATGTGAGGAGCCGAGAGGTACAGCAGGAGGGGAAGAGATGGCACAGGTGCCAGGGAGCTTAGCTCACATTGTTGCTTATGGTTTTGTATATTTTATTATTTTCATTTAAAACACTTAACTAGTATTCTTGCAATGCCCAGGGCCTCCTGAACTCTGTAGTAGAAACGTGTAGCTTTGGTGTTCACCTCATGCAGACAAATGGAGACCAGCGCGGTCCCCCAGATCACCCACATTGTGTCGAGTCAGGTCCATTAACAGTTGGCCGATATGCTTTTCTCATTCTTAATCAAGGAAAAAAGCACTCACGAGGCTGGAGAAGGATCTAGATGGGTATGAAGAAGAGAAGAAAGACTTAGAAGAAATGGCCCGTTCTCTTCCACAGTTCAAAGATGGCAGAGAGAAAACTCTGATTCAACAGTGCCAAAATACGGCAGTCCTGTGTGAGCACGCGAGGGCCTCCATCGCCGAAAGGTAAGAGAAAGCCATTCCTGCCCGCATCTGAAAGATTATATACAATGTTTTAAAAAATTATTTATTTTTGCGATACTAGGGATCGAACCCAGGGACATTCTATTCCTGAACTACACCTGCAGCCCTATTTTATTTTTTATTCTGAAGCAGGGTCTTGCTCAGTTGCTGAGGCTGGCTGGGAACCTGCAGGCCTCCTGTTTTATCCTCCTAAGTGCTGGGGATATGGTGAACCACACCATGCCTGGTGTGTGTTTTGAAATGTTGGTGTTGAAGACACATCTCGCGGACCTGATGGGGCAAGCGGGCTTCACAGAGTCACGAGGCCAGTGTCTGCCAGGGGTGGTTCTGGCAGCTCTCGACCCTGCCCTCCTCCGTGGCTCGGGCCACTTGCCACTCTGTCTCCCTGGGGAAGCACAAGACCCACTTGCTGTGGGAAGTCCCCATGTGCCGGGCCTCCCTGTGGCTTCCCCTTACTGTGCTTTCTCTTGGCGGCCCCTTCCTCGTCCTCTATTCAGGTTCCATCTGTCGACCCCTCCTGTGTCTTACCAGAACCCACGTGTTAAGAGGTCAGGAGAAAGACTGTGCTGTTTGATCTGGGCCACTTCTGAGTTTACAGAGGACAGACTTGAGGTCCAGAGAGACTAAAAGAACTTCCCTGAGTCATACAACCAATTAGCACCCTGCCATACTAGAATCTGGGGTGCTAACTGCCACCTTCTCTGACCCACTTTCCTTTTATAAAAGGTCTGAATCCGGAATGAGTAGAATAGAATAGATATCCCCTTAAAACACCTGTGACTCAGCCAGGCTGGGTGGCACATGTCTGTAATCCCAGAGACAGGATTGCACGCTTGAGGATGGCCTCGGCAACTTAGTGAGACACTGTTTCAAAAAATAATAAAAAATAAAAAGAAAATAAAAAGGGTTAGGGGTATAGCTCAGGGGTTGAGTTCCTGAGTTCAATCTCCAGTACCACACACACACACACAAAAAAAAAAAAAGAGAAAAAAAAACACAAAATAAACCAACCTGTGAGTCACTGAGTTATTCTAAGTATCTCTAAGAGTAATTCACAGAGCACTGTTGTCCAAGATGTCCTTTGGTTAATGTGAAAACATGTTGCTGATTCTGTAGGGCATTACTCCTGTATTTCTCTCCAGAGTTTTTCTATTAACTTTTTTTTTGGACTGGAGATTGAATCCAGAGGCACTCTACCACTGAGCTGTACCTCCAACTCTTTTTTTTAAAAATTTTATTTTGAAACAGGGTCTCAATAAGTGGCTGTGGCTGGGTGCCACCCTGAGATCCTCATGTCTCAGCCTCCCAAGTACTGGGATTACAGGCATGCGCCGCTGCCACTGTATCTATTAGCTTTTACAGATTGATCTGGTGACAGTTACATATTAATATGTAATCTAAATTACATATGAATCCAGTGACTACTTATACTCTCTCTTGGCCAGATGAACATATATGTCATCATTCTTGGGTAATATTGGTAAAACAATATAATAAGCTGGGTTGAAAGAAAATGTTATTTATTTATTGATACTGAAGACAGACCTATTTTATTGTAATGTTTCAAAACAGGGTCTCACTGAGTTGCTTAGGGCCTCGCTAGGTTGTTGAGGCTGGCTTTGAACCTGTCATCCTCCTATCTCAGCCTCCCACATTGCTGGGATTGCAGGTATGCACCACCAGGCTTTATTACGATTTAGTAGTCATTATTGCAGGATACTTACCAAGAGAACTAATGTTTTTGTTGTTTTCAGACATTTAGCTTTTTTTACTTTTTACTTTTTTCCCCCTCTTCATAGTCTTGAACAATGCGGAAGAGTTCTGGAGCTCCTAAAACAATATCAGAATTTTAAAGGTGTCCTGACAGCCTTGATTCAGAAGGAGGAGAATGTCATCTCCCTGCAGGCTTCCTACATGGGGAAGGAGAACCTGAAGAAGAGAATCGCAGAGGTGAGTCCACGTTCCCAAAGAAAACCTCTGCCCAGTGGCCTCTCTTAGCAGCCTGTGGGCAAAGAGAGGGTATTATGAATGTCAGTTTTGGTACTTGGTTTAGAAAAAGTTCCTAATGACGATTTTACTGGATACTAGAAATTTATTGAATTTATCATCAGAGCTTAAAAAATTCAGTCCCTAAGTAGTTGGATACTGGGTTGCTTCTGTTTGGGTTTTGGTTCTGGAAGCATGGTTCTGCCAGAGCCTGGAGTCACCCTCCGTGCTGTGTCTGTGAGGTTCCGACAGCCCCTCTACAGCCTGCTGGGAGGACATTTGAGACTTCAGCGCAGGCCCGAGAGGAGGCAGATGGTAGAAAGCACCACTCCTGTGAACTCACGAGGGAAGAATTCTGTTTCTACTTACTTGTTTCCTGTACATATGTGTGAGCTTAATTTCTACATTGTTTCTACTCTGTGCATAGCCTCACCCATCACAGCTTTCGTATTCTAAAAAGAATAACGTATTTTGGACACTAGATGTCATTATTTTCTATGATTTTACGTACAGTAGCCATCAACAAGAGTGGCTGAAGAGTGCAATAGCTAGGAAAAAAGCACACACCACACTGCACCGTATGACCGCAAGTCAGAGAGCTGCTCTTCTGATTGGTTTTTGAGGATTAAGCTCGCACGTGACGTCAAGATGCCACGGGTGAGCTGGGTGTGGTGGTGCACGCTTGTAATCCCAGTACTTGGGAGGCTAAGACAGTAGGATCACTGGTTCGAGGCCATCCATCAGCAATCTGGTGAGGCCTTCCGCAATGTAGTGAGACCTTGTTTCAAAGTAAAGAATAAAAAATAGGAAGTCGGGCACAGGCTTGTAATCTCAGCATTCGGGAGGCTGAGACAGGAGGATTGTGGTTTGCCAACAGCCTCAGCAACTTAGGTCCTTTGCAACTCAGTGAGACGCTGTTTCAAAATAAAAAATAAAAAATTGGGTGTAACTTGGAGATTGAATGCCCCTGGGTTTTGTGTGTGTGTGTGTGTGTGGGGGGTATTGGGAATTGAACCTAGGGATATTCTAACTCCAACCTACACTCCCAGCCATTTTAATTTTTTAATTTTTATTTTGATACAAGGTCTTGCTAGGTTGCTGAGAGTCTTGCTACATTGCTGAGGTTATTCTTGAACCTGCAATCCTCCTGTCTCAGCCCCCAAAGCATTGGGGTTACAGGTGTGTTCCACTATGCCGCTAGATGGTGTTTTTTAATGCACTGGTGGAGAAACGTAAAATAAAAACTAAAAATCCTTTCTACTGTGTGTTTCATTATTATAATTGTTGACCATTGGTGTGTGTAGATTTTGAATTCTTATTGTTCCTCTAACATAAGCATTTTCTACATGTTTGTTTATACATATGTGAAAATTAAGAATTTATGTAGAATATTTTAAAATGATCTTTTAGAAAGTCTTAGTTATTAATCTATAGACTTTATGGGAGGAAGAAATCTTTTTCAAAACATTCCTCTTTTTTTGAAATAGATGCTTACCAAAGCAGAAAAAGCTGAAACTTTAGCCTAGAAGGAGAGGAGTTTGGGAGGAGGGTGAAGGGGGGAAGCCAGCGAAAGTTAAGTCTGTGCTCAATTCTGTGTGAGTACTTACAACAAGACTGGTAAGGTCATAGGCATAATGATTCATTATAAAGCTAGTGAGCAAAGTCAACCTTCAGTGCCAATATACCTCCATTTTATTAAGTTTTAGATTCTACCAATTATAAGAAAAAAACAGTTTACAGTCATAATCTGTCATTAATTGTAAGACACACACAATGAAGGTATTTTTTTGTTTGTTTGGTTTCTTTTTTGGTGATTGTTTACCCAGGGGCATTCTACCTCAGAGCTACAACTCTAGCTTGCTTGCTTGCTTGCTTGCTTGCTTGCTTGCTTGCTTGCTTGCTTGCTTGCTTGCTTTATTTATTTATTTATTTATTTATTTATTTATTTATTTATTTATTTATTTATTTTGTGGTACTGCGGTTCCTGGAAGCCCTTCTACCTCTGGGCTACACTCCCAGAACTATTTTATATTTTTATGTGGAAACAGGGTCTCTTAAGCCAGCGAGGCTCACTTTGAACCAGCACGATCCTCCTGTCTCCACCTCTCAAGCGCGGGGATTACAAGCGTGCACCACCACGCCTGGCTATTTTTTTTAATTATTCTGAAACAGTGTCTCACTAAGTTGCTGAGGGCCTCATTGAGTTGCTGAGACTGTTATTGACACTTCCATCCTCCTGCCTCAGCCTCCCAAATATTTGGCTTAAATTTTACTGAAGAATTCACTACATGCCAACATGTAGTGTCTCATTATAGGAATATATATATATTTCTCTATATATATTAGTTTCAGTGGTATGTTTACAGTTCTTGCAAGATAACTGTTAACCAAACTCTCTAATACTAAAAAAGAGGGTTTTTTTAAGTAATTAGGGTTAGATAAAAACCCACCTTTATAGTGACAGAATGTGGAATGATGTGGATTTAACTTAAAAATATGCAAACAGGCATTTAAATATTTGCTGACCATTTTATTATCTTTGTTTTGAACAGAATGCAGTGGCTTACCTAGTTCCACTTGTGGTCAAGAAGTCCTACTGATGATAGTTTCCTATAGTTCCTTTTTGGTTCTTTTCCCTTCCCCGCTCCCCTGTGTGGGAAGACTGAACCACTATATCACTAGCTGTACCACTGAGCTACACTCTCTGTCCCCCTATGGTTTTGTATTAAATAACATTAATACTTGTGGGGTTTTTCCAGATTGTTTTCTTTCTCTCTTTATCTCTTTCTTTCTTTGTATTGGGAATTGAACCCAGAGACATTTTACCTCTGACCTACAGCCCCAGCTTCTTAAAATTTTTCTATTGGTGCACTGTAGTCACACATCTTAATGGAGTACAAGATGGCAGAGACACGCATGCACACATCACTCAGGTTCTCACTGCATTGCCGAGGGTCTCACTAAATTGCTGAGTAAATTGGACTCAAACCTGCAATCTTTCTGTCTTAGTTTCCTAAGTACTGGAATTATAGGCATGCACAACCATGCCCAGCTTTCAACATTAATTGTAACCATAGATAAAGAATGTGAGCTTTTAATAAGTTATTTGTATTTATAATACTTACCAATATCTACTCATGTAAACATGCCCCATATAAAGAAATTATTATTATAAGTTTAATTTTTTTAGTGTTTTATGTAATGTTATATAGTAGAACAATATTTTTAGTAAGTTTGATAGTGTAAGGTTTAATATGTGGAGAATTCATAGAAATTAGTGAGGGAAACACTGGAATCCTAATGGTTTTTTGCATATAAGAAATAGAGAATTATTAATTTAGAAAGAGACAAATAGAATTCAACTTAAGGAGTTTCAAAGGATACCCAAGCTACTTTATAATCTTTTTTTTTCCTTTTTAGATTATTGTAGCTTTTGATAGTTAACAAAACCACTATTCTCATTGCTAGTAAAAGGGTTTATCATTCTGTTCTTTTAGAAAACACTTTGACAATATTATTCAAGATCTTTGAAAGTCTTTTTAACATTTGATAAAAATATTTCACTTCTAGGAACTGAAAATAAAGATGTAATCTATAATATGTAAAACTCTTAATTTCAAAGATTTTTATTGTAGTACTTTCACAAATTTACCAGTTTCTTTGTTCTTTACTGTTCTAATCATATCCCCTCCTCTAGAAAGACAAATTACCCCAGAAGCCAAAAAAATAATAATAAGCCATACCAACTGAGTCCAAATAAAAGTATTATGTATGCTTGAGGTTTTAAGTAATTATTATTCCTCCTACTAAAACGATGATGCTGCTGCTGCTAATGATAACTTGAGAGGCTGACGGCTTGGTCATTGTACGCCGGGTTCTCCAGCCTCTGTGAGTAGGAGAGAGAAAATAGGTATAAAATAGTGATCCCAAGGGGTGCTTATTCTTTTTATTGAACAGTAAGAAAAAATACAGGAAGCACAAAAAGAATTTTCTTCACGTTTTGAATTTTCATGACTACTGGTCCTGTTTACTCATAAACAGAGTCTAATTTGTATTTTGGAATTTGGACGGTCATATTGGCAACTTGCTTCTGTAAGAAGAAAAAAAAAGCGAGTTAGGAGTTTAGGAACGCTCCTAAGATTCCATGGCTAATAACAGGCAGGATCATTACTCAGGAAGATCTGCTTACAGTGTTCTGTTCAATCATGGCAAGGCACTGCCTGCTTTGGAAAAAATACTTGAAATAAATATTAATTAACTTTGCCATGCCCAACTCTTTATTCAACTATAAAAGCTTGGATACAAAAGGTATTTAAAAATTTAATACGTATTGGGGATGTAGTTCAGCGGCAGGATGCTTGTCTAGCATGAATGAGGTCCTGGATTCAACCCCTGGCACTTCAGAAAATAAATAAATAAAATTAATAAGATCTCTGTGATTAAGTAACCTTTAAGAAATGCTTAATAGTCTGGGATTTTCTTGTTTTATTGAAAATTCTGTATCTGTTATAGTGTCTAACATGGGCACCTTATATATTTGCTGAAATGTTACTTAGTATGAAAGATACAGACTTTTTAGTACATTGATTGTGTGTGTGTGTGTGTGTGTGTGTGTGTGTGTGTGTGTGTGTTACTGGAGATGGAACACAAGGGCTTTCTACCTCCAGGCTACACTCCCTGACCTATTTTATATATTTTATTTGGAAACAGGGTCTCACTAAGTTGCTAAGAGCCTCACTAAGTAGCTGAGACTGGCTTCAAACCTGCATAGTTCTCCTGCCTCAGCCTCCCAAGTACTGGGATTACAAGCCTGTGCTCCCACGCCTCGCTTCTTCTCAGATATTCGAAAGTGTCTTTAAAAAGGAAACATCTGTGCTGTCATTAACATATCTTCCAGTCAGTTTGGTGTGAATGAGGTGCTCTCTTCAGAAACTGTCTATGAAAGGCAGAAGGCGGGAATGTCAGGGCTGTTGAGAGATGTCAGAGGCGGTCTTTGCCTTTCCCCCTCCCCGCCGCTGTGGAACAAACCCACAGTTCCTGTGATGAAAATACTTTTTTTTACTCTTCTAAAATGTTCGTTCCTACTCTTCTTCTTCACCCAGTGGTAACTTGTGCCAACGTGACAGGCGATTTCTTTCCATGTAGAACACACACACACACACACACACACACACACACACACACACATTTTTTTATCATTAGGTTGCTAATATGTTGGAATTTGGGGCATTATACCAGTCTTGTATCATTCTTAGAATAAATGTTATTGGTCACTAGTGTTTGTTTTTATATATGTTGAATTCTATTTGCTGTTTTTGTGGTCCTGGAAATTGAACCCAGGGGTATTCTACCTACAAGCTCCACCCCAGCCCTATTTTTTACTCTTTATTTTATTTATTTATTTTTGGTGGTACTGGGGTTCCTGGAAACCCTTCTACCTCCGGGTTACACTCCCAGACCTATTTTATATATTTTTTAAATTTGGAAACAGGGTCTCTTAAGCCAGTGAGGCTGGCTTCGAACCAGCGCGATCCTCCTGTCTCTGCCTCCCAAGCGCGGGGATTACAAGCATGCGCCACCACGCCCAGCCTCTTCTTTCTTATTTTATATTGTCTTTCTCTGTGTTTTTTATTTGTTTGTTTGTTTTGCTTTGCTTTGTGGCACTAGGGATTGAACCCAGAGGCATTCTACCTCTGAGCTAAACCCCCAGCCTGATTTTATTTATTTGGAAATAGGATCTCACTAAGTTGTAAAGGGCCTTGCTAAGTTGCTGCGGCTGGTTTCAAACCTGTGATCCCCCTGTCTCAGCAAGTACTGGGATTACAAACGTGCTCCACCATGCCCAGCCTTTCTGTGGTTTTGAAATCAGCATAAAAATGACTTTTATATAATGAACTGGGAATAATCACAACTCTTCTGTTTTTAGAAAAGATTGTTTATAATTGGCATTTACTTCTCTTTAAACGTTTGCACCTATAGATTTCTTTTGGGCAAGTTTGCATGTTATGCATATGTTATATCTTTAGCATGAATAGGGTTATTCATGTTATGTATTTAATGTTGGCTGGATTGTGGTAATTCGTGGTTTGCAAGGTATTTGTCTATTTTAGCTAAATTCTCAAATTTAAGTTTGTAGAGTTATTTAAGGCATTCCCTTAACATCTTTTTGATGTTTGTGGTAATATTCCTTGTTCAACCTCTAGTACTGATATTTCTTGCTTCTCTTTTGTTATTTAATGGTTTTGCTAGAAATTTGTCCGTTTTATTTTTTTAAACTAGTTTTTTGTTTTATTGATTTTTCACTAATATTCTTTAATTCATTTCTGCTTTTATCTTTATTATTGCCTCCTTTTTTACTTGCTTTGAGTTTATTTTTTGTGTGTGAGTTCTTGACGTAGTGTCTTGATTTGAAGGTTTTCCTCCTCTCTTATGTGTGCATTTAGCACCGTAGACTTCCCTCTCAGCAATGCCACACGTCCCATAGATTTTGATGTCTCATTTTCATTTTCATTCCACTTGCTGTATTTTAACATTTCCCCTGAGGTTTATTCTTTGACCAACATTTAGAAGGACAGTTGACCTTCCATGGGTTTGTCGTGTGCCGATTTGACCCACAGTATAATTGAACGTATTTTTAAAAAATTGTGCTCATGTTGAGTATGAATTAACTTTTAAAATGATCATTTTATTAACTATAGTATAATTATGTAACATTTACATTGTTTTAGTTATAAGTAATTCTTAACAATGACTGAAAAATATATCAGGATATTTATAGTGTATATGCAAATTCTGTGTCATTTTATATAGCTACTTGAGCATCTCTGGATTTTTCTGTCTGCTGGGAGTTCTGAAACTATTCCCTCATGGCTACTGACCAGAGGATGACTGGATTTTGTTTACTTTTCAAGCAACTGGAGACGTTCTTTTTGACAGAGTAGCGTTTCACCTTCCATGTTAGGAATGACGGCCTTAGGATCATGAAGATTAAACTTGAAGTCATGAAGACCTTTTCAAGTTTTTGTTAATTCAATGAACACTGACATTCTCTGACCTTAAAAATATTCCTATTGGAGCATTGTAGGTGCTATCATATTTTTACTCGATTGAATGAATCTGCCTTTTTTTTGGTAGAACCTTATTTCTCATGGGCCAGAAATATGGTTTTAGATTATTATTAATATTTCATGATATTGTGTATGAAGAAATTTGAGCACCAGATTACTAAGCCAGTGGCTAGGACTCTACAAACTCTTCCTTGAGAAAGTAAAATAATAAAAACCTGTTCAGAAAACAATGTAAGGAGGAATCACTCTTTATTATGATGTTGTTTTTATCATAAAACAGAAATAGTATTGTGATTCTTAGTAGTTTGTCTATGTCAGTATATCAAAACCACCTTTCATTTTTTCTTACAGATTGAAATGGTCAAAGAAGAATTTAATGAACATGTGGAAGTTGTGGACAAGATAAACCAGATCTGTAAAAACCTACAGTTTCATCTAAATAAAATGAAAACCTTCGAAGATCCCCCATTTGAAAAGGAGGCTAATGTGATTGTGGACAGATGGCTTGATGTACGTGATAATTTAATTGATTGCAAGTTCTATTTTTATGACAGTTGAGTTGATCCTTTTGGGGTATATCTATAATATTATTTTCTAGTTGATAAACTGTTTATTATAAAAATGTTCAAATAATAGAAAGTTTATAACTCAGGAATTAATTTAACCCCAGAGCTAGAAACTACTAACAAATGGGTCAGTGGTCTTCTAGATGTAAAAATACACACTCAACTTATTTAAAATAAACTAGCTATCTGGGCGTGGTAACACATGCCTAGGATCCCATTACTTGGGAGGCTGAGACAGGAGTATTGTAGGTTAGAGGCCAGTCTCAGCAACAAAAAGAGGATCTCTGCAACTTAGTGGAACTTTTGTTCAGCATTAAAAAGAAAATAGTCCTGGGCGTGTTGCTCAGAGGTAGAATGCCTCTGGGTTCAATTCCCAGTACCAAAATATCCCTACTACCAAAATAGATAAATAACTTAGTAGTATATTCATTTATGTACAGGACATTGATGTTCATCTATATACTTAATATGTTTTTGGTTGAGTAGTAATAGAGTTTTTATGAGTCCTAAAGTAAGCAAGTATTTGGCTAAAACAATGGTTTTCATGCTTTTTACCCCTATATATTACTTCTCTTTTAAAATTTTGCTAGATAAATGAAAAGACAGAAGACTACTATGAAAATCTTGGTCGAGCCCTGTCTTTGTGGGACAAACTTTTTAACTTGAAAACTGTCCTGGATGAGTGGACGGAAAAGGCCCTTCAGAAGACAGACTCACCCCAAGTGACCAAAGAGGACAGAGAAAGGCTTAAGGTAATTCAGGAGATGACCTGGGTACTCTGTTCACACGGGACATTTCAATACTGAGGTTGCTTTCTTGGAGCAAGATAGAAAAAAATCACAAAGAAATATTTCATTTGTCTCTTGAGAGACATGCACACAATGTTTCTCCCTTTGATATACAGGAAGCTGTTCATGGATATAATTAATTTGGGGCTCACATATACCCAAGGGGGTTCATAGTTAAAAGTCTTTGGATAGGGAAAAAATGCATATTTATTTTCATAGATGTCTAATTAAAATGTAGCTTTTGTTTCAATTATAAATATAGACAACATGCATTCAAAGAAGACATGCTGTTTCTAGGAGGTTAGTCTAGACCCCACGGATAGATCAGTCTTTTCTTAAATGGCCATGTAGTAAATATTTTAGGCTTATGGACGATTCTATCTCGGTTACAAGTGCTAAACCCTGCAATGAAATGGATAGGCAATACAAAAGTCCTTGCAAGTAGCTGAGTTCCACTAAAATCTTATTTATAAAAACAGATTAGTCATTAAGCTGTAGTTTGTTAACTGCTGATGTAGACCAGGATTATGGACAACATTCTTTATTTGAATTCATAGTCCCCAGAAAGAATATTAAAAACACAAGACTGAGTATTAGCATCTTTATGGAGTATTTATTTATTTATTTATTAATGTGATAGAGATTGAACCCAGAGAGATTCTACCTCTAAGCTACCCCTCTAACCATATTTTATTATTTTGAAGCAAAGTCTTCAAAATAAAAAAAGTTGATGAGGACCTCACTAAATTGCTGAACCTGTGACCCTTTACCATGCCCAATTTTAAAGAACTTTTTTAAAAGCTAGTTTTTTATACAGTAATGTCAGGTTTTGGCATTTAGAAAGAATTAAAGTTGTCTTTTCTAACAGTAGGAAGAATTTTTCTAATTACTTGTTTGCATATTATTGGTTTATGCCATATCAAATCTTTGTTCTGCTAGATAGAAAACAGCTATGTGTTGACAGTCAGTGAATCAGTGCAATATGAAACTGTATGCATGTGTGCACGAAGCTAAGGCTTCACAACTCTTTAGATCTCTATTTCTTGTTATTTTTTTGATTCACACATCTTTTTATACATTTGGGAAAAGTTTGTAAAGTGTATGATGGTTTCTAGTTTCCTGTATATATTATGATAATGAAGTAAATTTATGATTCTCTAAATGAATAATTTCCTCTTTTGAGGTTTCATTTATTTTCATTTATTTTATTTTCTATGATACTGGAGATTGAACCTGGGGGCTTTCTACCTCTGAGCTATCCACTTCAGCCTTATATTTCTTTACTTTTTATTTTGAAACAGGGTCTTACTCAGTTGTTGAGGCTGGCCTTCAACTTTCCATTCTCCTATCTCAGCCTCCCCAATACTGGGATTACAAGAGTGTGCCACCACACCCTGGCCTTATCATTATTTTTTATGCATTTATTGCTGTATTATAGTTTTACATCATAATATTCATGGTGGTAGTTAAACGAATCATCTCTTAAGAATTCTTTAAATTGTCTTGAACTATAGGTTACTTAAAACCTGAAGCTAAGGATTATTAACTGTCAGCCTGAGGGCCAGATTCTGCCAACACTGTTTGTGGGTGTGTGCATATGTTCATTCATAATTGTATGTAGACATATTCATATATATACATTACATATATGTATATACATATTTATATATATATATAAACACAATTATGCTTTTAGGCAGGCCATGCATTCTTGTGGCATAAGCCTTGCCCCTCTCTGTTGTCTTAAAATGAGAATGCCTCACTCCATTATATCAGTTAAATATCAGCAAGAATAATCATGTGTATCAGAAAATCAGGTACCAATATTGTCAAGTTATTTTTGACGAGGTTTCCACGAACATTTGGTGGTGGAAATAATAATCTTTTAACTAAATATTGTTGAAACATAATAATTACATGGAAAAGAATAAAATTGGACCCTTACCTAATCCCATATACAAGTATTAACTCACAATAGGTAAAAGACCTAAATATAAATCTTAAGACTATAAACTTTTAGGAGAAAATCTGGGTCATAAAACCTCACAACATTGAAATTGGCAGTGATTTCTTGGTTATGATTTCAATGGCACAGGCAACAGAAGAGTATACAAACTCCCTAAAAAATAAAAAACATATTGTATATCCAAAGACAATGTAACCAGAGTTAAGAGTTACTAATAGAATGGGATAAAATATTTCCAAATGCTATATCTGAAGGTATATTAATATTCCAACTAGAAATCCTAAAAATTAACAACAATAAAGGCAAACAATACCCTTTAGAGATAGGTAACAGACTAACATAAATAATGAATCTCCACAGATAACCAATCTTAGTTGTCTGTTGGATGGAAAATCTTGTTTCTCTAGTTCTGATGTGTGTTACCTATTTCTTCTTTGTAGTTAATCTCTTTGAGTATTTTCTCTAGTGATGGTTTTGAAGACATAAATTCCTTCAGATTCTGTTTGTCATGGAAGCTTCTTATTTCTCCATCTAATTTGATAGAGAGTTTTGCTGGGTAGGAAATTTTTGGCTGGAAGTTGTTTTCTTTCAAAATTGGGAATATGTTACTCCAAGCCCTTCTGGCTCTCATAACTTGGTTTGGGAAGTCTGGAGTGATTCTAATTGGTTTGCCTCTGAATGTCACTTGGCCCTTTGTTTTTGTTGCCTTTAAGATTCTCTGCTTGGCTTCCACATTGGTCATTTTGACAATTATGTGGCGTGGGGATCCTCTTCTCCGATCCTGTCTAAAGGGAGTTCTATACGTTTCCTGGACCTGCGTATCGACCTCTTGCTCTATGTCTGGAAAATTTTCTGCTATTACTTCCTTGAAGAGATTGTTGATCCCTTTAGTTTCACTTTCTTTTCCCTCCTCTATTCCAATTATTCTTAGGTTAGCTCTCTTAAAATGGGCCCATATTTCTTCAATATCAGATTCCTGCTGTCGGATATTTTTTCCTAGATTAGAAACTATGCGTTCATTTTTGGAATGATCATCTTCTAAGAGCGAGATTCTGTTCTCCATGTGTTCTAATCGGTTGTTTGTGCTTTGAATTGAGGCCTTTACTTCATTAATTGCATCCTTTATCTCTTTTTGGCTCTCTCTGAGTTCTTTTCGAAGCACTTCTATTATTTCTACAGTTATTTTCCTGATTTGATCTTCTAGAAATCTCTGATTTTCTGTTTTATCGGGTTCTGATGTTGTGGGGTTGTGAGCATTAATTGCTCCAAGAATTTAGGTCTAGGCTTTTATTTAACTCCAATGGTTTATATATCTGCCTTTAGAATAGTACTACACTGTTTCAATTATTGTAGCTTTATATGGTTTGAAATCAGAAAATATATATCTTCTAGCTTTGTTCTTTTTCAAGATCGATGTGGGTACCTAGAGTCCATATTCCATATTAGGATAGATTTTTTTTTCTGAAAAATAAATATATAAATATATGATAGTTTCACCTAAAAAATAGAAAAAAATAGATTCTCTGGTAAGAAAGAAAGCAAAAAGAAATATTGAAATGTTATCTTTAAGTCATCAAAAGCTTGGTATCAGACAAATGAAACTGTTATGTGAGATTATCATTTTTAATTTTGGATAAATTGCTATAATACTAGATGTCAACTACTAAGCCAAGCATAGGAGGGGGGGATAGGGAGAGAACGGGGTGGGGATCGGGTGGGGGCTGACTGGGCAATGTGTGCATGTATGTCTACAAAAGTATGTATCCCACTATGATGTATGAATACAGTGCACCAATTAAAAATAAATATGAAAAAAAAAAAAAAAAAAAAAAAGAAAATCAGGTACCAAACCAAAAACTATCTTTCTTTCAAAATCATGTGTTTTAGGAAGAGTTACAAGTCTATGAACAACAAACTTCAGAATTTTCCAGAAGAGTGGCTGAAATACAGTTTCTGCTTCAAAGTAGTGAAAAACCACTTGAATTACAGGTAAGAGAATTTTATTGAAAAGTCTCAATTAAAGATCTTTATAGCCTCTAAAATAGTATTCATAAAAACAAACTCTCTAAATCCTAAAAATTATAAAATTACTATGATTATTTGTTGGATTTCTATGTTAAGGCCAACTGATTGTGTGTGTGTGTGTGTGTGTGTGTGTGTGTGTGTGTGTGTGTGTTTTACTGGGGATTGAACCCAGAGACCTTCTATCATCTCAGCCCTATTTTATTTTTATTTTTTGAAACAGAGTCTTGCTGGGTGTGGGGGCACAGTCTTATAATCCCAGTATTTGGGAGTCTGAGACAGGAGGATCATGGGTTTGCAGTCAGACTCAGCAACTTAGTGAGACCCTCTGCAACAAAGAATTAAAAAAAAAAAATAGGACTTGGAGTGTAGCTTGAAGCTAAAAGGTTCCTGGGCTCAATCCCCAGTTCTGAGAAAAAAAAAAAAAGAAATCCAGTCACCGGGCATGGTGGCTCACACTTGTAATCCCAGTACTTGGGAGGCTGAGACAGGAGGATCGTAGGTTCACAGCCATCCTCAGCTACTTAGTAAAGCCCTCCACAATTTAGTGAAACCTTATTTCAAAATAAAGAATAAGAAGGCCAGGTGTGGTGGTACATGCTTGTAATCCCCGCTCTTGGGAGGCAAAGACAGGAGGATCGCGCAGGCTTGAAGCCAGCCACGCTGGCGTAAGAGACCCTGTTTCAAAAATATAAAATAGGTCTGGGAGTGTAGCCCTGAGGTAGAAGGGTTTCCAGGAACCCCAGTACCACCAGAATGAATGAATGAATGAATGAATGAATGAATGAATGAATGAATAAGAAAATCAGGCTGGGGGTGTATCTTGGAAGTAGAATGCTGCTGGGTTCAATTGCCAGCATATATCTCTCTTTCTCTCTCTCTCTCTCTCTCTCTCTCTCTCTCTCTCTCACACACACACACACACACACACACACACACACACACACACACACACACACACAGTCTCACTAGGTTGATGAGAGCCTCACTACTGGCCGATGCTGCCCTTGAGTCTGCAATTCTCCTAGCTCAGCCTCCCTAGTGCTGGGATTATAGGCATGCCCCGCAGCCGGCTCACCCAAATTTTTAATAGTTGTTATAGGTGATTCTGTTTGCTCCATGAATAGTATTGTATGCCTGCATTCTTTTGTTCTTCTCTCACTTATGTCCAGGCCTCTGGTTTGGAAGGGCCAGTGGTGGCTGTGCTTCTGTGTACAGTGGCCGTGGCCCTCATGGGTGTCTTGGGTATAGGAAGGAAGATTTGAATCTAGTGATCCTAGGTTTATTAAGAGTACTCCAACTGTGATTTTTGTGTTGTGTGAGGATATTTGTCTCAATTTTATCTGAATTGAGAGACACAGTGGTTGTGAGTGCAGGAGGTAGACTTGCTGTGTTCATCCTGGCTGTACCACTTACTGGCTTTAGGATCTTGGGTAAGTTATTTAACCTCTTGAAGCCCGTACTGTGTACACAAAATGCTTTATGTCCACGATGCTGTGGACATAAAGAGTCATTAATGACAGTGAATTTTTTCCTTTATGATTTGATTTCATCCAATATGTTTTATCTTGTGAGTGCCATGAGAGATCGCTTTAGTTGATATGTTAAATAAGACTTGTTTTGGGAGAATGATTCCAGCTAATTTCTTAGGGAAAAAGTCACAATGTTGATTGCAGTTTTTCCATGTTATTCTTTATTCTTTCAAAGGGAACATTCCACGTATATAGGTGACATAGAGTGATGTAGGGCATTGGGAATTTATGGCACTCTGAAAAGAAGCAATCTCAAGTTCCTAACAGTGCAATTGCTTTAAAATCTAGCGAAATAAGAGCCACTCGCCACTTCCTGTGTTTCATGATTTCAGGTCATGGAGCGCTCTGTTTTAAAGAAGATGGACCGTGTAAAAAAGTGTATCACAGGAGAGTCCAACTGCTGGTCGCTCAGTGACAGCACCGCTGAGCTAAGGGAAGATCTAGACCAAGCCAAGACCCAGATCGGGATGACGGAATCCCTCTTGAAAGCCCTGTCTCCATCCGACAGCTTGGAGATCTTCACCAAACTCGAGGTGCTGCCCAGCTGCTCATCTGCTGGTGTTAAGATTTATCCTCACACTTATTTTTGATGGTTTTTACCTTTTGCAGTTAATAAAAACAGAGGAAAATGAAAATCCTGGGTGGGGGACCAGAAAGCCACTTTGTGCATATTTAGCATAAAAATGTCCACCTTTGTGGACAGTAATTTTTTGATATGAAGTTGGCATTGTTATACATTATTATACATTTGCTAGCAGAGAGAGAGAGCAAATCTACCCACTCAAAAATCTTCCAGACTTTTCCAGAGTTGTTGAGACCCCATCTGTGTTGTTTGAACTGAGCCCACTGTAACATTTCATGGTGCTGATTGGTTCTTTTTACAAATGTAGGAGATACAGCAGCAAATTCTGCAGCAAAAGCACAGCATGATTGTACTTGAGAATCAGATAGGTTGCCTCACTCCCGAACTCTCTGAATTGAAAAGGCAATATGAAAGTGTCCGTGACTTATTTAATACCAAAAAAAGCATTCTGCAGGATCACTTTTCTACGTTGCTAAATGGTGAGTGGAGTGTGACGTTTCTCTTACTTCGTCCCTGAGAGTCTTCAAGTATGAATATGGTACTAGGATCACTAGAGCTAAGCCTGATCTACAGACGGCTTGCACAGACTGTATTGAAAGGATGAATATTTAGATAAAATCTTCCAGGAAAAAAGCACTTACGGACTAATACCTGTTAGAGATACTGTATGTTTCTTTCAAGCCCTAAGTCTTAATTTCACTAAGGTAAGTTACCGGAGTCCAGTTTGCCCTGCTCACTGTGGACAGTATGCTTGGGGATGTGCTTGTGGAGGCCTCTGCAAGTATCTTTGGATGTCCCGTATACTTGGAAAGAAGGTTTGGTGTAGAAAATACACTGAATGACTTTCTAGGTTTTATTAGCCCTCAGAATTGGGTTTCAGGATATATTACCACTCTACACAGTTGTGGGAACCAGGTTCTAAAATCTCTCACATAGCAAGGTTTATGCAGATCTGCTTGAGTGCATAGAAGTTTCCCTTATTTTTTTTCTTTTACTTCCTGCAGATCAATGCAAGAACTTTAATGACTGGTTCAGCAGCATTAAAATGAACCTTAAGGAGTGTTTCGAATCATCAGAAACAAAAAAGAATGTGGAACAAAAGCTACAGAAACTTTCTGTAAGATATATACATATATATACACGCACACACATATATTTGTATATACATGTTTTAATCAAAATTTATCAAAACTAAAACATTGGCAGCATAGAACTGTAGTAGGAAGAAAAAGAATTACTTTGACTTAATGATTTTTTTTACATAAAGGATGATATTCCAAAGTAACTTAGGCCTTTTTTCAAATATAGTGAAACTCAGTATTTATTGAGTAAGTATGCAAGTGACTTAAACAAGATCCATTTTCATCCATATTTTAAGATGATGTTTTAGGAAATTCAGTTGTGTTAAAATCCTATTTGATAAAAGATAAGACTTCACCTAATTTGGACTTTTAAAATCCTTTTACTAAAAAAAATCCTTTTACTAAGAAAAATCCTTTTACTATTTATTTATTTATTTATTTATTTATTTATTTATTTATTTATTTATTTATTTTGGTGGTACTGGGGTTCCTGGAAACCTTTCTACCTTGGGGGACCTATTTTATACTTTTTAATTGGAAACAGGGTCTCTTAAGCCAGTGCGGCTGGCTTCGAACCTGCGTGATCCTCCTGTCTCCACCTCCCAAGCGCGGGGATTACAAACGTGTGCCAGTACGCCCAGCTCTTTTTACTTTCTTGACAAAGATCATCCGATTTAATTATTTCCCAGTCATATTTTTCTTAAAAAATGCACTTGAACTTTACTTCATTGCTGGTCAGAAATACAACTTGAAATAAATGGCAGAGTGCACAGAAGCATTCAAGATGCTTTTGGCACCCTTAAGTCATAGTAGCGTTGGAGGATTATTTAGTACTTTAATGTTCTCAAGCTTCCTGACGGCACAAAATGTTCTCTGTGTAATTCGTCGCCTTTGATGGTGCTATTCTTAATAGAATAGTCTTCTTTTTAAAGTACCATTTTTTTTTCTCTCGCCATTAAGTCTTCCCATTTTGTAGGCCTCCTCAATTGTTACTCAACCCTTGAAACACAAGTATTGGAGAAAAAAAATTCGAGTTTGGGCAAGGTTACGTGGAGAATACTGTATTTCGTTTTGCATATTGATTGCCAAGACGGAACAAGTATTTACTTAGAATTTGAGCAGAGGCAGGAGAGGAAGTGTGGCTTTCTTGGGCTTGCTCCTCATGACCTGCTATAATTCCCAGAAAGTCAGATGCAGATGCAGATGTGCACACACGGGCCTCACCTGCTCCAGGCCACTGCATGGGAGTTAGCCTCGTTTTCACAATTCTCCTTCTCTACAGAATGTCAGAAGGTGACGTGTCTGTGTCGTCTTCTGGAACGTGTTGTGGGGTAGCCGTTTAGACTTGCCGGTAGACTGTGGTGGCCTTGTGTCTTTCCTCAGGATTTCTTGGCCCTAGAAGGAAGAAGCAGTAAAATACAGCAGGTGGAGACTGTGCTGCAGCACGTGAAGAAGCATCTGCCCAAAGCACATGTGAAGGAGCTGAGCGGCTGGCTTGTGAGTCAAGAATTTGAATTGGAGAAAACGGAGTCCATGTGCCAGGCCCGAGCAAAGCAACTCAGTGACCACCTGCAGCAGCTACTGAGGTAGGAAATAATAGAACCAGCTTCAAGGGGTATTCTTCTAGTCATTTTCTAGTGTATTCTTCCTCAGGGTAGTATAAGTTGTGATATACAATGGACAAATTTCATAGGTAAAAGAGATATAGCCATTCCTTGGTATCTGTGAAGGATTGCTCCAGGAATCCCCAAAGATACCAAAGCCCATGGAAGTTCAAATCACTTATAAAGATAGTATAGTATTTGTATATAACCTATGTGCATTCTCCTGTATACTTTTAAATCTTTTTTAGTTTACTTATAATACCTAAGACAATGTAAAGACTACATAAATAACTGTTTAGGGAATAATGACAAGAAAAGAAAAAAAAAGTCTGTACACATTCAGTACACATACAGTTTATTTTTTAAAATATTTTTGATCTGTGGTTGTTGATTCCATGGGTATGAAACTCACGGATATGAGGCCAAAAGTTCTGTGGGGTGTGTGTGTGTGTGTGTGTGTGTGTGTGTGTGTGTGTGTGTTGCCGGGTATTGAACCCAGGGCTTTGTGTGTGTTAGACAAGTACCACTGAGCTCTACTCAAGCCCCTGACTGTACCTTTAGATTCAGGTTTGATGCTAGAAATATAAAACTTCAGGGGAATTCTTCAAATTATCTAAAATGGCAAAGATCCCAAGTATAGTCCAAAAGTATTTTCTGGCCTTTTCCTATTCTTTAAATTTTTACAGCTCATTTATTTAATTCTACCATAATACCTGCTGTAGTTCTGACTTTGATATTTTACAAGTTTTCTCTGAAAAACACAGAAAGCAACAACCTGATTGACCCGCAAGATTTGTGCCATCCCTTTCTTCAGTGCCAATTCTTTTTACGTGTTTCATATTCCGTGTCATGTTCTTTTAGCCTGCAGGAAGCTTGCAGAAACCTGAATAAGTGGCTGACCAGTCAAGAAGAGAAATGGAAGGAAATGGAAAAATCTGGAGAGAAAATGGAGCGATTTTGCCAAGGTTTAGCCAAAAAGAGGTATCATGATCTCATATGAAATGCGTTTCTCAGAAATATGATCTTTCCTATTGTGTAGTGGCGACTCCTGTGAACTTTCAATGGTATTTGGAAATTACAGGGAACAGTTTGAATTGATGGTCGAGTTGAACAACTCTTTGAAGGAACATGGGTTTACTGAGGAGGAAGAAATAATAAACGAGTCTACACGTTTGATTGATGGGTACCAGACATTACTGAGACAATTCCATGAAACTGAGGAAGAGGATCAGGTGTCACCTGCTGGGGACCAGAGCTTGAATGACCTCGCCCGTGATGTCGTTGGTTGGATAAAAGAGATTAAAGAGTCACTTATGGCTCTGAATTCATCCGAAGGCAAAATGCCACTCGAGGAAAGAATCCAAAAAATAAAGGTATAACTGGAAACTAAATTTGAGAGATCAGCGTGAACTCTAATTTTGAAAAGATTTAGAAGGAAACTATAAGAATTTGTTTCTTAATATTATCACTATGAAATGGTTGGAGAAATTCAAAGAGCAGAGCTTACAAAGGAGAAGGGCTGTGATGAGTCTAAAATGATTTTAATGCACGTGGCAGCGCATCCCCTCTCTTCGGGAGGGCAGTGCCTAGTTATTGTCCACCTTCACTGTGTGCAGAAGAATTGAAATAAAGACAATAGGTCAGAGCCATGGCGGGTAGGAATTTGCTACGATGCAGAAAGAATATGTGTCTGTATAGCAGAGGCATTGGTAATGTGAAGGGCGGTGTGGAGGGAATCTTGTAGAACAGAGTGAATATATATGTTCATAAAGGATTTCCTGGATATTTGGTGCAAAATCTCAGACTTTCTGAGCCCACTTTCTCTCCAAGGGGGATTCAGTGAGCGTTGCTAGTTAGAAATACAGGGTAATGAAGCACATATGTTTATTAAACTCACAAAATTGAAGCATTGTGAGAGAAAGAAAGGCTCAAGAATCATGAGCTGAAAGAAGGGCTCGTGAGACTTAGTTGTTAGTATCATTTAGGATTATGTCCGAAGATTTTCCCAGAGAAAGTAAATCTTGAGAAGTTTTTGTGGTACTGGGGATGGAACCCGGGAGCTTTCTACCTCCAGGCTATACTCCCAGACCTATTATATATATATGAAAATGTCTTGCTCAGGCTGCTGCCTAACTCTCCATCTACAAAGAATAATAGAATAGAAGGCCGGAGCATCTGCTTGGGTATTTTTGGCACATGAAAACAAGAAGGTGGTTAACAGTCAAGGGATCAGCATGAACAGGCGAGACCATATGAGCAGGATCTGCTCAGACAAATGTTTATGGAGCACTGACTCTGTGGACTGTGAAGGTCCCTTCATGTGCCTTTGTCTTTTGAGCATGCGTAAATACAAAAAAGAGGGTTATTTTGAACTATACTCTGTAGTCAGAATCGCAAATAAGACATCCTGTGTAATAACCTGAACCAATGCAAATGAGGTTGCAAGATCCTTTTTTTAATTATTTATTTCAGGAAATCATTTTGCTAAAGCCTGAAGGGGACGCTAAAATACAGACCATTGTGAGACGAGCGGAGAGCGGTGAGGCCCCGCTGGCTCAGGAGACCCTCGCTGACATCAGCAGCCAGTGGGCCGGCACGCTGCGCCTGGCCAGCACGTACCTAAGGTAAAGGGCACGTGCCTTCTCCATCGGATCGGTCTTTATTGCTCAAGGAAGCCATAACAAGTGTGTTGTGTCTGCTGCCCGGGTTAGGATATCGTATCTATTGGACAGACAGTCAGTAGTGTCAGGGGCACCTGCAAGAGGAAGAGGTCTTCCAGATCAAATGTGAAACATTCCTCGTGGCTCTGGGCAGTGTTTAGAGTCGCTGTTGTCGCTGGGGCGTCAGCGACTGTCTGCCATTCCAGTTCACTCCTGTTCCCATACCGAGCTCCCTCCTCCAGCACAATCTGAACACCTTCATGTCATACTTATAAAGAATGGATGCTTTTAAATATTTTTCTAAGAAATTCTTAAAGTGTAAACATTGATCATGTTTGCTGTATTCTATAGACGTGTTTATGGAGAAAATTCTTATTTTATATCACGTCTTAAATGGTACATTTTATGTTTGAAATGTGAATCCTATTTTTTTAAGGAAATAATCAGATTATAACTAAAAAAGAATTATTTTTGGTACTGGAGATTGAACCCATGGGCATTCTTTCTCCAAGCAACACCTCCAGCCCTATTTTACTTTTTGTTCTGAAACATGGTCGTGCTAAATTGCTGAGGCTAACCTCGATCCTGCAGTCCTCCTGTCTCAGCTTCCCAAGTACTGGGTTTACAGGCATGTGCCACCACACCTGGCTCACGAATAAATTCAAATTATAGAAAACATAAGCCAGTTAGCCAGGTACGGTGGTACCTGCCTAAAATCCCAGTACTTGGGAGGCTGAGACAGGAGATTGCAGGATTAAGGCTAGCCTCAGCAACTTAGATCATGTTTCAAAATAAAAATAAATAAGTAAATAAAAAATGGCTGGGGGTATAGATTAGAGGTAGAATGTTCCTAGATTCAATCCCCAGTACCAAAAAGAAAAAAAAAAAATAGCATAGGCCAGTTAGTTAATAATATAGTGAATCTTTATTTTATTTAGATAAGAAAGTAAAATATTAGATATTATAATTAGATTTGAGTACAATTAAAAACTGTTGGGACTAGTTTGAAATCTAAAATATTAAGTATTCTCTGGTCAACCTATGTAACAGAAACTTGTATATTAGTAATATTCAAATAATTTATCTTGATTTTTGAGATAATTAACTTGATTCTTTTATGGGCGTGTTTACTGGGGATTGAACCCAGGTGTATTCTACCTCCAAGATATACCCCAGACCTACTTTATTTTTATTTGGAAACAGGGTCTCACTAGGTAGCTGAGAGTCTCCTTAAGTTTGCTGAGGCTGGTTTCGAATCTGCAGTCTTCTTGCCTCAGCCTCCCAAGTACTGGGATTACAGGCATGAACCACACGCCCGGCTCAGGAACTTGATTCTTAGTGCTCTTTAGAATATTATAGTGCCAGCCAGGCATCGTGCCACATGTTTGTAATCCCAGTACATGGGAGGCTAAGACAGGAGGACTGCAGGTTTGTGGCTGGCGTCAGCTATTTAGTGAGGCCCTCAGAAGGACAACTTAGTGAGACCCTGTTTGAAAATAAAGAATAAAAAAATAGCGCCGGGCGTGGTGGCGCACGCTTGTAATCCCCGCGCTTGGGAGGCGGAGACAGGAGGATCGCGCAGGTTCGAAGCCAGCCGCACTGGCATAAGAGACCCTGTTTCCAAATAAAAAATTATAAAATAGGTCTGGGAGTGTAGCCCTAAGGTAGAAGGGCTTCCAGGAACCCCAGTACCACAAAAAAAAAAAAAAAAAAATAGGGCTGGGGGTGTATCTCAGAGGCAGAATGTCCCTGAATTCAATCCTTAGTATCAAAAAAAAAAAAAAAAAAGAAGGAAAGGAAAAAGAAAGAAAAAGAAAAAATACTGTTATAGTGCCAAATTGTTTCTGGGAATTATGTTTGTTAGTATTCTTTCAATGCTGTTTAGGATAACATATGCTGAACTATAGTATGCATAATGCCCATCCATTTTTTTTTTTTTTGTCCTTGCATTTTATAAAATATTTGGTGAAATTTAGCCATCAAGAAAAGCTTCTACAAGAAGGAGAAAAGTATTTGGAAAGTAAGGAGGACCTGAGACTAATGCTCACAGAGCTGAGGAAGAAACAAGAGGCAGGCTTTGCTCTGCAACATGGTCTGCCAGAGAAGAAAGCCCAGTTAAAAATTTACAAGAAATTCCTCCAGAAGGCCCAAGATTTGACATCCTTGTTAAAAGAGTTAAAATCTCAAGGAAATTACCTCTTGGAGTGCACTAAAAACCCCAGCTTCAGTGAAGAGCCGTGGCTGGAGATAAAACATCTACACGAGAGTCTTCTCCAGCAGCTCCAGGTGCAGTGGCCACGCGCATTCCACATGACTGCAGCAGTCACCCTGCAAGAAGCACATGTGGAACTTTAGGGGGTTGGGGCTGTCCTTCTATTAGTGAAACCAAAGGCTTCAAAATTATCATTTTTTGCATAGAAATGCCAACATAGTTCACGCAGTTCTGCTAGAGGAATCAACTATATGTTATTTGATGAGAGTATTATTTTCTCTCATTGAAGTTCCCCTCCTTAGGTGTTGGATGGGCTCTGATTCTCTTGACAAATACATTGTCTTCTAGAAGGAAACAAAGGCAAGAAAACATGAGAACAAATGTTCTTAATAAGTCATTTTTGGTGGCAGGTGGAGATTTTGCAATGAAATATCTCAGATGGCTGGGCGTGGTGGTGCACTCTTGTAATCCCCGCGCTTGGGAGGCGGAGACAGGAGAATCGCGCAGGTTCGAAGCCAGCCGCACTGGCTTAAGAGACCATGTTTCCTAATAAAAAATTATAAAAAAAATAGGTCTGAGAGTATAGCCTGGAGGTAGAAGGGCTTCCAGGAACCCCAGTACACACACCAAAAAAAAAAAAAAAAAAAAAAGAAATATCTCAGATGCCAAGATCTTTAATTAAGAACTCTGGATAAGTTATGGACATTTCTATTTGTGTGTGTGTGTTTGTGTGTGTGTGTGTGTGTTGCTGGGGTTGAACCCAGGGGCATTTTACCTTACAGCTACACTCCCAGCCCTATTGTTTTTTTTTTTTTTCTTTATTTTGAAACAGGTCCTTACTAAGTTGTGGGGGGGCCTCACTAAGTAGCTGAGGCTGGCTGCGAACCCACAATCCTCCTGTCTCAGCCTCCCAAATACTGGGATTACAAGTGTGTGCCACCACATCCAGCCAGCTTATTTCTATTTTGGGATGAAACCTTGGTAATTTAATGGGTATTGCATTTAATCTGTAGAGCGCTTTTGGAAGAATGGCCATTTTGATGATATTTATTCTGCCTATCCAAGAGCATTAGGATGAAACCTTATGAAACAAATGCTCATGAATTGTATAATTGTGTTTTGATTGAAAAAAAAATTTAGACAGAAATGATTTGTAACTTGTCAATTTTTTTTTTTTTTCAGGATTCCGTGAAAAAATTGGAAGGTCACGTTCAAGAACATGAATCATACCAGGTTTGCATCACAGACTTGAATGCCACACTGGACAATTTCTCCAAGGAATTTGGCAGTTTCCCTGATATGCCTATGGATCCAATAGCAGTTGAGGACAGATTGCAAAAACTACAGGTATTCAACAATGTTAAGACACAATAGACTTTTTAAAAAAGAAAATTAGTATTCAGAAATTTGAGTGCTAATCAGGTGATTCTTAAATAATGAAAACTCTGAGCAGTCATAAGAACTCAGGGACATTCTTCCATTGTGGGCAAATCATTTTGTAATTGAAGTTGACCTGTGCTCTGACTCAGTGAGCCCTTGGAGATAATTCTTCCTGTGACCAGTCTGTGTAGCCCCTAGATGTCTTGGTTTCAGTAACAATATAGTAATTCCAGGGGACACGGAGGAGCCAACAGGATAAGCCTGGCATAGCAAGACCGCAAGGGAAACGTTTCAATTTAGCATTCTTCATCACTTGTGATTTTTACCTTATTATTTTTCATTCTCATGGATAAATTAGAGCTCTCCCTGACAACAGGACCTGTAAGATTATCGTCCTCACTTCTGAAACAACCAGCCTTTTACAGTGAGGCCTGCAGCTCATGACTCATGTCCTTGGATTCTCACTGTTTCCAGCCGGCATGGCAGGCTGAGTGGTGTCCTCCATAAGAAGAGCGAATAAACCATTTTGTCACTAGCTTCTTTCTTGGTTCCTTGACTGGAGAACTCACAGGGAGAGGCCTGCGCTACAATACTGCTGCATGAACTTAGGAATTTGTCATCTCTTCCACTAAGGGGTCTGGGAATCGAGCACAACTACCCTTCCTCAGTAGCTGAACACAGAGACAGGGCTGCTGCCCATTTGAGCAGCAACAGCAGCAACTGTTGGGGGCCCTTTGAGTCTCAGGTGCAGTGGGGGCCACAGCTACTGAGAAAAGTATAAGACAGGAACTTTGCTTTTAGCAGGTAGTCTCTTGTTTACACACTAAGACCCAGCCTTTTGGTGTAGGTAGAAGGGACCCTAGGAGCAAGTTTAGACTTCTTATTTTACACATGATAAGCCGAGTTCTAGAGAGGTGCGGGAGGTACAGGTTCACACAGATCAATGACAGTCGAGAACTGAAGCACACATCTTCTAGCCTCTGTCCAGTGAGTGCTATTTCTGTCTCCCCAATAAGCATCACCACTTGAATGTCTCATGATTTTTTGCAGGTTAGTGTGTCAATATATAAAGCACTTCATTGTCTCTATCCCCTGGCTCCGTATCAAGGAGCATGCTTTTTTCTCTGATTCAGTAAATATCTTTGCCATCTCTTTAAGCTTCCAACTCAGAAACTTGGCGCCCTTTCCTGGACTTCCCAGTCTCGGCAGATGTCAAGTGCTGTCTCTTTCACCTCTGGGGTATCTCTATGATTGTCCCTACCCATCAGCCCAGTATTGCTGCTCTAGGGTCAGCCCTTATCTCATAGATCCCTGCGTTAGAATTCCGATTGGGCTTCCTGCCCACACTATCACTGTCTCCATCGCATATTTCCCATGGTGGCTCCCCTGTTTCTAAAATGGACCTTCTTTCCTCTAGCTTTATCTTCCAATGGCCTGTGTGTATTTGTTAATGTTGACCTTTCACATTCTGTTGCAGTTGTTTTGTCTGCTTCTGTACAACTAGATTATAAGAACTTGAAGGAACTATACTCATTTATGTAACTTCCAACCTATCCTATTGGTTGACTATTTGTCAAATGAATGAATGAATGAATGAACGAATGAGTCCTATTGCCCATTAGGTTAGTGACTAATAAATCCTACATGGTCTGCCTTGAATGTATAAGGCTTATTCTGTTTCAATAGTAACATCAGTGGCTTCTGTAGTACTTCAAGTTCTTTTTGAATCTAGATTTTTCAAGTCAGCTTCGTTCATGTATTTAGTAAATACTGAGTTACTGCTGTGTTTAAGATAATAAAGCAGATAGATTGATTTCTCATCGCCCCCAAATTTTGCTCTGAATTTTATATATCAGCAGAAGATTCATTTGGGCACATTTTAAGTTAAGTTGTTCTTTTATTGTTTTTAATATTTTTCACATGGCAGTCACTAATTATCGTGTTTTGACTCCTGAAAAGACTATATATTTGAACAAAATATATATTCCACAAATATTCAGTACCTCCCAGGTTTTACAAACTGTGTTGTGAACTTTTTCCTATAGTACTATTGCAAAACTGTTCGTTTCTTTTAAAAATCTGTTAGAGAATTTGATGTGAAATGCCACATGGGTTTAAATTTTGCCCAAAGTTTATGTTTTTGATATGTATTGATTTGCTGTGTGTGTGTGTTTGTTGTACAGGAGATTGAACTCAGGGATAGTCTACATCCGAGCTTTACCCCCAGACATATTTTCTTTTCTTTTTTCAATCAGAGACGCACTATGTCTCTTAGAGTCTCACTGCATTGCTGAGGCTGTCCTCAAGCCTATGAGCCTTCTCAAAGTACTGCTATCAGCCTTCTAAGTACTAGAATTATAGGCATTTTTGCCACCGTGCCTGGCCCGATAAGCTTTTTTAATATCTACTTTCCACTAATGAAGCGAAATAATCTGTGACTTACAGAAGCCAGCTCTTCTGACAATTGAATAGAGATACTTTTCGTAACAATCTTTTCTGTACTTGTAGGAACTGGAGGGCAGACTCAGTTTACAGGACGACACAGTGAAAAATATTCTAGCGCTAGCAAAATCCATCGAGCAAAATACATCTTCAGCGGGACAGAAGATCATTAAGGACGATATAAAATCGCTGAAGTGTAAACAACAAGAATTAGAAGACAGACTTGAATCTGCTAAACAAGAGACGGAAAAGCATCTCAACAGCCTTCTCAAATCCCCATGCTCCACAGAAAAGAATGAAAAGTTTTCTCTACCAGACCAAGAGAAGCAGGCCACTTCTCAGGTGGCAGAGTCCACTCAGGACCTGGCGGCGGCGGGAAAGTTGGAGGAAGACTGGGAAATAAACAAAGTAAGTGCTCCTGATTACACTCTCTAAGACAAGCCAGAGGATGAAGAGGTGCTCAGTTCTGAAAAGAGGGTCATGAATCAAGCGTTCTGATTTCATAATTAAATCCTCAATGTACTGGTTATTTATGAAGCTCACTTGTGAAAAGAGCTCTTAGAAAGCTGCCCAGCTTTTAGTGGTGAAATATTACTGTTCAGTCTGTTAAAATGTCAGTCATCAATTTAGGTTTATTATTCTCACAGATAGGTAATCAGATACAGTTTCTTGGGTCAAGAGCACAAAGGCAAATTAGAAAAGGCAAAAGAAAAGAAAATTTGCTTTACCCGTTTCCTTAGGAAAAAAAAAAAATCTAAGAGCTCTTTTTTATTTTCCTTTTTGGTTGATTTTATACTTGAAACTGGAGATGGTTGGCAAGGAATCGGTTTCTTTATCTTTTTTGTTAACCCTATACTGTAAATACACTTTTAAATGTTGTCAGATCATTTAGTGGGAGAATGCCAACCTTCAGACTCCCGATTTTCTCTAGGGGGAGAGAAGAAGGCTGTTTCTTGATTTCATTCTAAACAAACAAATGGGCACATTTCCCCCGTGGTTTTTAAACTGCTTTCTTTTAGCTTGTAGACTGATATGGGGAAGGCACAGAAAGAGAGAGAGACCCAGTAAATGCCTTTCAAAGGATGCCCCTGACCAGCAGGGGCCAGGGCCCCGGTGGGACAAGTAATCCAGTCAGGTGTGAGTTCTCAGCAGCTTTTAGGGGAGCACGTAATAAACAGGAAGGACGAGAACATGTACGCTGATGGTCGTGCTGGGACAGGAATGCTCGGAAGATTAAAGGAACTAGAGGATCTTCTTGAAAGGTCTAAAATAAACATAAATACCACTGCAGCATCTTTAAAGCCATGAGAAATGTCTAAAAACCACAATGTTCAATGTTACTAAGTTATCAAGTCTAAAAGGTGAAAGGCCTCAGTGGGTAGACTTTTGAGAATGTAGATGTAAAAGAAGCTTTCTTAATATTATATAAAGAGGAATAAATTCAGTAAAAAAAAGAAAACGAAAAAGAAAAAGAAAAAGAAAAATACCTGAGTACCTTCTATGAGATAGAGTGGTAAAAGCAGACAGAGACCTGACATGTGACATTGTTAAAGGGGGTTAGTTATGTAATAACTTGTAAACTTCACAGGTGCATTTTGACGATGAACTCTCCCAAATTCATTACAGTATATTGAAAAAACTGCACAAAGATCATAATCCATTGATGTTTTCCTAATTTATTCAGCTTTTTATTTAATCTCAGTAAATTAGTGATTTTTTTTTGTGGTACTTGGGATTAAATCCAGAGACATTCTGCCTCTGAGCTGTACCCTAGCCCTATTTTATGTTTTATTTTGAAATTGGCTCTCACAAAGTTGCTGAGCTCAAACCTACTATCTTCCTGTCTCAGCCTCCCAAGTACTGAGATTATAGGCATGCACCACTGGGCCCAGCAGTAATTGATAATTTATCATACCTTATTAATATGCCCTTTTCCCAGAGCAGATAAAATAATTTAAGTTCTTCAAATAATGTTCATAAGTCTATATTATAAAAAAACAACTTTAATTTTCTAGCAACATCTTGTTTACTCTTTGCTAGTATGAATTTTTTCTAAATCTGTGATAATTATTTTTGTACTGTTGTACCAGCTGTGTTTACTTATATGTAGTATTAGACTGTATAACATTATGTAATGTTAGAGCCTACGAAGATCAGAGCAATTTCACATTTGAATACCAATACTTAGGAAATCAGAGATCAAATATACGCAAAGACAAAGTACAGGCGTGGTGTAACTAAATGCCATAACTCAGTGTCAGTGACATAAGCATCTCAATGTAACGAGACCTTAAAGCATAGAAAAGATCAATTTACACAATTATAAATCTGACTAGTCCAAAACTATTGTAATAGTAAGAATAAGCATTAACTTATTAAAAATTTATTATTAGACCAATTTTGCTGTAGTTCTGTTAAAATGGGAATACCAATGTCACAGTTTTAAATTACATTTTTCAAAAACTGCCATGTCCATATTTTAGTGCCTTGCTAAAAATTTCATTTAGATGAAATTTAGGAGGAAATTTAGATCTGGACCTCTTGTTGATGATTATTTTTAATACTGGAAATATTAAGGCTGCCTAGAGACAAAAGAATTGTAAAATGTATTCTGAAAGGCATGAATGAATTTCTGAAAAGCATGAATGAATGAGTTTTTATGAATAAATAGAATTACCTCCATTATATAAGTGAAATAACAAGTTGATTTATGCCAAAAAGTGAAGACTGTCTAATCTGATATTTTAAGTGTCCATAGAAGAAAATAATAATGAATAAAAGTAGGGAAACTCACACTAATAAACTCAGTAATAAATTCCTAATTTATTACTTTTCTAAAGTATCATAAAACAGTATTACAGTATAACTGGTATTTAGTGATCTTTCTTGCCTCATTCTTTCCAAATAGCAATCTACATGACATAATTGCTTTAAAAAAAGCACCAAAACCTTTTGACTGCAATTATTTCTTTAATTTCCTTGTCACTGAGTGTAATTGTTATCCAGTATTTGTGAATTGTTTTTTATCCTTCTCAAAAATTTCTGAGCATTTATAATTTGATGCTTAATAAGGCATCTATAAGCCTGGTGGGTGTGGCTCCTGCCTGTAATGGTGGTACTTGGGAGGCTGAGACAGGAGAATCAATCAGCTTTGGCAACTTAATGAGGCTTTCGGCAACTCAGCGAGACCCTGTTTTCAAATAAAAAGTAGAACAGAGTTGGGCGTGTAGCTCAGAGGTAGAAGGCCCCTGAGTTCGATCTCGACTACCACAAAAATGAATGAATGAAAAGAAAAAGAAGAAGGAATCTATAAATAAATCCCAGAAGATAGATGATCACACACGTGGACAAAATGTGCAAGGCCTCTCGCTGTGGGTGAGCAGAGAGAGCTAAGGATTAAGTATAAGGAGGAGAAGGAAATCTGTTTATTGAGAGACTTTTCAATCCTGAGATAATTGGTGTCTACTTCTGATGTTGTTTATCCTGGTAACTCAGTAAATACATATATGTTGCCAGATGGCGATTCTTCTGTTCTTGTTTTCATGAAAGAAAGATTTCAGTGAGGGTTGCAGCTAGGATAAACATTAAGGATTTATTTAGCAAAGTGACTGGGCCATTCTAAGAGAGGAGGCTTTGCTAGGGAAGTCAAAGTCTAGTCTACTCCAGAGAATTGTGGAGCGGAAGCCTCGTGGCACCTTCCATGGGTTTTTATATTCATTCTGCAAACCTCCTGCCTGTGTGCCGTGTGTTTGGGGTGGTTACTGCGGTTTTGTAGCACAGCTCACTCTGTGCACTGATTCTGTTGTATTGAAAATACCCCATCAGTATCTACGCCATGAACGAGGCTGTTTGTAGGCGGGGTTCTGTGTCACTCGTGGTGTGATGATCTCTCATCACTCCAAGTGGATTGAGGCCTGTTTCCCCCTCCCCCTTGCTCATATCTGCCTAATTCATATATATGTTGTAGTAAAATAGATATAGATAGGTATTTTTTGTGGTACTGAGGGTAGAACTCAGGGGCTTTCCTACCTCTGGGCTATACTCCCAGACCTATTTTATACTTTATTTGGCAATAGGGTCTCACTGAGTTGCTGAGCGCCTCACTAAGTAGCTGAGGCTGGCTTCGAACCTGTGCGATCCTCCTCTCAGCCTCCCAAGCACGGGGATTACAAGTGTGCGCCACCACGCCCGGCTCTAGATATGTATACGAGCACCTAGCTGAGCCACGTTTCTCTCTGTGTTCAAAGCATACTGCTTTGCTGTTTTTGGCTGGTATTTAAGTCTTGCTTTTTATTCTGGAGGTATTTTTCTCAGTCCAAGATTATTTACAGGATATATGCTACAGTGAACATATCTCCATCTATAAACAATGTGCATTTGAGAAAATACTCCTGGGTCTTAAAACCTTAGGCCTTAAAATCTTAAACCTTAGAAATTTTCTATCCCAACCCTTGTGTTTCTTTTTTCTTTTCTTTTGTGGAACTGAGAATGGAACCAGGAGCCTTCTACCTCTGAGATCCACACTCAACCCTATTTTATTTATTTGGTATGCGCCATGGTGCCCAGATGCTTAGAACTATCCCTTGCCATTTTACAAAATGTGTTACGTGGGAGGAAATTGGGGTCTAAATAAGTTCTAGAAATGTGAGGCTAAACAAAGTTAGATTTTCTTCGTTGTTAACCTTTTAGAGCCTTTAATGCACGAATGTGCTGTCTGATCTTTACTGAGCCCTCTTGGGCACTTTCTCATGTAATTCCAGCATTTCTTGCAAACCTTTTCTACTTTATCTTTTTTGTTTTTTCCTGTTATCCCTAACTGATATTTGACCAACAATTGCCAAACCAACAGCCCTCAATTTCTTTCCATTCTACTTCATAACTCACAAGTTATTAATATTAAAGATAGACGACTCAGTAAGATTTTCTTGAGCTTGAACTCATGGCAGTCAGAGGAGGCAGTGAGAATTCAGACTTGGACATTAGTCTCACTGGCCTATTCTGTTCTAGGCCAGCAGGGGAGACACACGTTACTCAGGGAATTATGGTAATGAGGGGGTAATTATAGGAACTTGAGGAAGGAGCCCAGTTCCATGTTAGCCTTTAAAAAAGTACTCTGATCTTCCCACAGGAAGCAACCTGGGGACAGCTGAGCTCAGGCTGGGCCTGGGGGAGAGCGTATAGAGCGTGAAGGAGTTTCATAAGCTGGAGCAGAGTGTGGAGGGCAGCGGGGACTGACAGGGATGAGAGCTGAGCTTTGCAGCTGGCTGAGTCACTGGTACTTCATGGGTCACACTGACATGTTAGACATTATACTAAGAGTTATACAAAGAGAAATCGGCAGCCTCCGCGACTCTTGGTCTGCCTTTTGGATTTCTCTCTGATGGTGATAATGCGTGTGCTTTACACTGCTTCGCTCGAAGGCTTTAGAGAAGAGAGAGATATGTCCTCTAGAACTGGTGTGACACCGTCCACTTGTTGGCAGGTTGCAAGTGGTGGGTTAGGCTTCTGGCTGTCACAATGTTACAGTAGTAATGGGACCTCTGCCCCCGAGTGGGAGCAAGGATGCTGGCACTGTTATTAACTTGCCTCTTCTGGCTGCTTACACTGATGGGAATAGAAACCATGGTTCTATTTGGAGAATAAATCAGTGTCTTTTGAGAATCCAAAGGATCATCTTTTATAACTAGTAATTTCAGTTTCATTCATATATACCAAAGAAACTCACACTTGTGCAAGAACTGTACAGCAATGATTAGTAATAACACTAAGTATCACAAGAAGAGTTGGAAACAGTATTACTGTCCATAGTAGTCTAAGAGACAAGTGTCATTTTCATTAAGTGGAACAGATATAAAGATGAAACAACTATATTAGGTTTCTACTTGTTAAAAAAGAAAAGTCTCGCCGGATGTGGTGGCGCACGCTTGTAATCCCCGCATCTGGGAGGCAGAGACAGGAGGATTGCACAGGTTCGAAGCCATCCTCACTGGCTTAAGAGACCCTGTTTGCAAATTTAAAAAATATAAAATGGGTCTGGGAGTGTAGCCCGGAGGTAGAAGGGTTTCTAGAAACCCCAGTACCACCAAAAAACAAAACAAAACAAAAGTCTCAACAAATACTACAGAATGGGGCAATCCAATTATAAAATGGTACACATGTGATTCTAATCTATAAGAATTAAAAATACAAAACTATACAGTGTGCATCCTAACATGTAATAAAAGTGCAATAATGTGCATGTCCTTTTTGTGTTTGTGTGTGTGGTACTGGGGATTGAACCCAGTCTCCAAACTACACTTCTAGCCCTTTTTAATTTTTTGTTTTGAAACAGAGTCTCACTAGGTTGCCAAGAATCTCACTATATTGCTGAGGCTATTTCAGCCCCCAAGTACTGGGATGTGTACCACATTTCTGGCTGTGTGCACACTTTAGTTGGTTGGCTTTAGGGAGGAAGGCGGTGAAAAGGGTTGGGGCCAGGTTTAAATTGTGTTCTTAGTATGGAAAACTATCACTTTGTGTATTTGGTAATGAATATTCTTTTTGTGCTTGAAATATCATATAGATTAAGATAAAAGTGTTTCAAATAAGCTTGCAGAATCAAAATAAGATATAGCAAAGGATGGTGGGTTCTGAAAGAACTCCCTGGGAACCACTAGGCCCTGGAGTCTGCATTCCAGCCTCCCTGTCATGAACAAAGAAATGTTGCCTTTTTAAATTTGAAATGTTCATTTGAGGGATTCTGGTGGCTTTTCTGCCAAGGTAGAAAAATGGCTTTGGGGGTTGGTAAACTGTGGGTGCCTTGCAGTGATTCTGGGTGTATGTACTTTTTCTGACCGCTAAAGGCTGTCATAACAGCAGTCCTCGGGACCTGGTGCATCAGGTAAGAGAGACCAAGTGTGCTGCATTCTTAAGAGATGACTAATCATAGATAAAGCTCCTCTCCTGCCTGGTCTCTGGGGCTTTAGCTCCAGCTCTTGTGCTGTGTGGCTTTATGGGATGCCCTAAGAAATAGTATCCAATCAACCACCAGCAGCCACAAAGGAGGCTGGCCTCTACCTTTAGTGACAGTGGCCAGGAGGTAAAAGGCTGTCAAATCTGTCCCATGAAACCTGTCACGTGGCTCCTCTCCCTCCAGCTCGCCTGGACCTTTCTTTCTGTGATGCTGCCCTCCATGTTGATCTTCCCCCAAGTTCACATAAAGTAAATTGTTGTATCTGGAGAAAATTTGCAAGCTCATTTTAATAATTTGCACCCTTTTTGAAGAAGTGACCTGTGCTAAGTGTTGCTCCAAAGCCAATAACCCTGAAAAATGGAAGTCTCTTACCAGTTAAAACTGGTGAAGCCAGGCATGGTGGCGCACGCTTGTAATCCCCGCGCTTAGGAGGCCGAGACACGAGGATCGCACAGGTTCGAAGCCAGCCTCAGCTACTTAGTGAGGCTCTCAGCAACTTAGACCCTGTTTTCAAATAAAATTATAAAAAAAAAATAGGTCTGGGAGTGTAGCTTGGAGGTAGAAAGCCTCTGGGTTCGCCCCAGTACACACACACACACACACACACACACACACAACACTGGTGAAGCTCCAGACAGTATTTGTTTTATGTAAATTAACTTTGAATTTTAAAATAGCTTTAGATTTGCAGGGAAGTTGCAGCATTATTGTAGGAAGTTCTCTTATACTCCTGTGTCCTGTTTCCCTTTTTGCTAACATCTCTTCTCATTTCATACAACTATCAGAGAAGGTTGTTGTTGTTTTCTGGTACTGGGGATTAAACCCATGGGCATTCTACTTCTGAGCTACACCCTAGCCCTTTTTTTATTTCTTATTTTGAAATAGGGTCTAAGTTACCATACTCTGGTCTTGAAGCCTTTTATCATCCTGTCTCAGCCTCCCACATACTGTGATTACAAACAGAAACCACTATACCTAGTCAGAGAGTACTTTCAAGAGAGCTTTCTTCCTTTTTGGAAAAATATGGGCACATTTTTTTTTTTTTAAATCACAGGCATGATACCTCAAAGAGTCTACTGACATTAAAATCTATGGCAAAATTAAATGGTCTTGCATTTCTGAAGTAATCTGGAAACAAAAACTAACACCATAGCAAAATGATGGAAATTGCTAAAAATGACTGGGTTGGTATCTGCTCAACAGATAGTTGCTAAAAGAATGAGTAGGTGCAGGCAGGTGCCGAGTCTGTGTCCTATTGAAAGCCGCAAGTTCTCAAGCTTTCAAACACTTGTTCTGCCCAGCTTAGGCTGTAACTCTCACTACTCCCTGGTTCAAGGCAGAACTTATTCTTAATATCACTTAAGGATCTTAGTGTTTTCTTCCACTTATCCATTTATTTCAAACTACAAATAGGTAACAGCAAGTGCCTATTATTTCCCCAGTCCTCTGTCTCCTAGTGAATAAATTTGAAAACTTTTATCTTTATCGTATCTATTTTCTTTTTTTTTTACAACTATATATTATGCCTGAGTGTATAACAGAACAATGCTAGACTATCTCATCAAAAATGTTTCCCTTTGGGGGAGTACTTCTATAGGTTTTAATTATTATATGGAAAAAAATTGGTTTTGTCAGTGTCTGAATATACTTTTTTTAAGTCTTAGATAACGAGCAACTAGAAGAAACTGGAATGTTTTTGTCAAGAAAAGTTAAAAATGACTCACTTGGAAGGCAGACCACTCAGCAATTAATCTTTTTATGTTTTTAGGATTCAGCTGCGGAAATGGCTTTGTCCGAACAACTTCCTCTCGGTGCTCAAGAAAGCGTGAAAGACGCTGAAGATGAGCAGAAAGTCAACGAGCTGCGAAATCAGCCTTTAGAATTAGATATTATGCTGCGAAATGAACAATTCAAAGAGCTAGAGGTACGGGAACACGGAAAACAGTGGCAGCATGATTGCATCGTTTACCCAGTGCAGTACAATATATTTTAATTACCAGAAACTTGCTTGCACTGAGTGAAAAGTCTTAGTTAACCTTTGCCCGATGATCAATTTGGTAACTGCATAATTATGTACTAATCAGTAAGATTAAACATAAGTATAAATCTCAAGAAGAGTTTAACAAACACGAGTCTTCTTTCTCTTTTACAAAGTTCCGAAAAACTTAGTCACAAAATTTGGAGATTCTCGTTTTATCATCATCCTTTTTTATGTAGTTGTATTGTTTCTCTACTTTTGACAAATTTTTATTTTTTTCTAATGATCAGCGTTATGGGATCCTCTTCTTTGTTTTTATAGCCATGTTTTTATCGGCTATGCTAACATACTTAAGTATGTGTAGCCTTGTAAAATAATCTGAAATTTCAATATATGGCCATGTTTAAAAAATGTAACTATAAATGATTCCTATATTTCAGCTTAGTTGACACTACGAAAAAATGTATTCTAATACAGAAATGATAGGTCATGTATATAATTAATTAAAAATAAAATAATTCTTTAGAGATTACAGAAGCTTTTTTTTATGTGGTACTAGAGATTGAACCCAGGGGCATTCTACCTCCAAGCAACACCCCCAGACCTATTTTTTATTCTTTATTTTTGAAACAGGGTCTGAGTTGCAAATGGCCTCACTAAGTAGCTGAGGCTGTCTGCAAACCATGATCGTCCTATCTCAGCCTCCCAAATGCTGGGATTATAAGCGTGTGCCACCACACCCAGCTTATAGACTCTTTTAAGACAATAAGATCATCTAATTGATACTACATGGTAAGCCAGAGGTGCATTCTACTTCTGAGGTACAAACCCAGCCCTTGATTTTTTAATCTGGAGCCCGGGTCTCACTAACTTGCTCTTGTAATCCTCTTGTCCCAGCCTCCCAAGTATTGGGTTTTTAGGTGTGCGTCACCCCTCCCAGTGTTGCTCCAGATTTTATTTTTTATTTTTATTTTTTGGTGGTACTGGGGTTCCTGGAAGCCTTTTTACTTCCAGGCTACACTCCCAGACCTATTTTATATTTTTATTTGAAAACAGGGTCTCTTAAGCCAGGGGGGCTGGCTCTGAACCAGCAGGATCCTCCTGTCTCCGCCTCCCAAGCGTGGGGATTACAAGCGTTCGCCACCCCTCCCAGTGTTGCTCCAGATTTTAATATGATTTCTAATGAAAAAATCTTTTAGATATCATGGTCTTTGTTTCTCTGTGTGCAGATGAACTATTTAAAACAGCACCTCGAAATAGGATGTGTTCACTGAAGGAAGGAAAAAAGGAAGGAAAACAAATTGTATATTTACTGATCTCTGTGACTTGCTTTTAGGAATTACATTCCCAGTTGGAAGCAAAGAAAGCAGCCATTGACCCACCAGGGCAATCTGACTGTCTCAACAAAACAGAACCAAGTGCCTTGGTCCTCCACAGTACAAGATCCTCCGCACACCACTTGGGTAGTCTGCTTCAGGCACTTACAGCTTTGAAGAAAAACAAAGAAAGTCAGTATTGTCTCCTCGATGATTTTCAAGAACACCTTGCTGCAGTTGAATCCTCAATGAAAGCCTTGTTGACAGAAAAGGAAAGTCTCAAAGTGTAAGTGTAAGAATGTAGAACTCACATTATTATTTTATTCCAGCTCTGTTTCACTACCATAGACAGGCCCAGAATTTCAGAGTTCATGCTGTGAAAGGATATTATGATCTAAAAGTACACTAGAGAAATGAATTCCATGTAGACCTCTTTCAGTCTGTTTGTGCTGCTATAACAAAATACCACAGACCGAGTGGCTTATAGACAACAAAAATTTATCTATCATAGTTCAGGGGTTGGGAAGTCTAAGGTCAGTGTGCTGACAAATTTGGTGTCTAGCAAAGGCTCTCTCTAGAGCACAGAGGGCACCTCCTACCTGTGTTCTCACAGGGGAGAAGAGACAGGGCAGTTTTCCAAGGGTCTCTTTTTAAGGAAAACTGAAGCCATTAGTAATTATAAAGGTTCTGACCTTGTGATCTAATCATCCTTGGTTTTAGCATACAAATGTAGAGACGCACAAGCATTCTTTTTTTTTTTTTTCTCTTGGAACTGGGGATTGAACCCAGGGGCATTCTACCTCTGAGTTAACATCCCCAGCCCTAATTTTTATTCTTTATTTTGAAACAGGGTCTCACTAAGTAGCTGAGGCTGGTTGCTGCAAACCTGAGATCCTCCTGTCTCAGCCTCCCAAGTACTGGGATTGCAAGTGTGCACTACCACACCCAGCACAAGGATTCTTAAATAGTAGAAGCCATTTAAGAATACTTTGTTGGTTTCATGACAAAAAAAAATGCAGAGCATTATGCTTCACAAATTAATATTTTCACAGTATAACTATCAGCAAAATACTAAGTTCTGTGGAATTCAACATTCTTTTTGATAAAAATTTATTCTAAACTATGAAAAGAAGATGAACATGTATATAATTGCTTAGTATTAGCATAGTTGGTTTAAATCATTTAGTACATGTTGAATATATAGAGAGAATATGTGTTGTAATGATTTCTTTTAAAATATATGCACTCTTTTTGGCTTTGAGAATGATGGTAGATAGTAATAGATACAGTATTTTTTTATTTTTATACTGGGGATCGAACCAGGGGCATTCTATCTCCAAGCTACATACTCAGCCCCTTGTATTTTTTATTTTTAGCTTGAAACAAGGTCTAGCTTGAACCGGAGAGGGGCCTTGAACCCGAGATCCTTCTCGCAGCCTCTCAAGTGCTGGGATTATAGGCGTGCACCACTACACCTGGCTGATATAGTTTTAATACATATATATTTTCTCATTAAAAAGTTTAATTTATACTTACATCTAAATGGGGCTTACTTTCAATATCCCTTGAGGAAACAGCTTTGTATTCAGCTTAATGATTATGACTTCTTAGTCAATATCTGGTTCACTGTTATTGGAAGGATGGCAACAGAGGTATTGGATATTATGGTAGTTTCTCTTATTCCTAGGATAACCTTTGTAAAAGCACTTTATAGTTTACAAAGTATGCCTATGTTCATTGTTCTTTTTATTCTTCTTTTCTTTGTTCTCTATTATTTTCTTTATTTGTAAACTTTTTTAATGAGCAAATATTTATGTATTAAGAGTATACCGTGTGTGTGTGTGTGTGTGTGTGTGTGTGTGTGTGTGTGTGTGTGTGTTCCCCTGGCCATTTTTATATTTTGTTTTTAAAACAGGATCTCGCTAGATTGCTGCTAATCTCACTATGTTGCTAAAACTGCCCTTAAACCTGCAGTCCTCCCATCTTAGCCTCCCGAGTACTGCATGTACACCACCCATTCCCGGCCTTATAAAATATTCCTTTTATGGATGTATTTTTTGCTTGTCACACATTAATTGAAAGCCACAGTAAACAAGATTCTGACTTATAATTTAAGGTACAGAACTTTTTTTTAAACAGATAACCTAACCTTTTCTATGAATTCAATGCAAAATTAATTTTTGTCATGACATCTAAACATATTAATGTCTAATAAACACCACATGTTAACAGGCTCTATTTTTATCCTTTTCCTAGAGGATCACCAGACAGTGAAACCTACCTGGACAAAATTAAGAACTTCCTGGGATCACTGGAAAAAGAGAGAGGGTCTTTAAGCAAGCTGAAGCTGGAGTGGGAGAACTTGTCAAGCCAGCTGACGGACATGGATAAGCAGCTGTTAGAAAACCAGATGAGTCAACTTGAATGTGGCTGGGAAGAGATGGAACAGCTGGTTCTAAAGATGTATTCTCAGCAAGTGGTGGAACGTGATGAATTTACCTCTCTGGTGAATAGGATTGGAGACATTGAGATTTCTCTGCAGCAGCAACAGCAGCGGCTACTGTTAGGGCTGAACTCCCCAGAGGAGCAGGAAGAGCGCCAGAACATCATTGCCCTGTCCGCTGAACTTCAGGCCCTCAAACACAGGTTCTCAATTTTAAGGGGGCAAGCTGAACTTCACATGAAGAGGATTTGGGGAGAACGAGAAAAGAAAGTTTTGGAAGATGCAATCAGTAATTTGCAGAAGCAGTTGGACGGAGTGGAGCCTTTAAACGTCGAAGTAGAAAGTCAGATAAAGAAGTGTGTCGTAAAGAAGAAGATGAAGGAGATTCTTGTCTGGGTCAGGAATCTGTTGGGTGAACTCATTCCGCCCATTTCCCTTCTCCCAGATAACATCCTTTCACAGATCAGAAAGTGCAAAGTCACTCACGATAGCATTCTGGACAAGCAGCGGGCCCTGGACTCCTTGGCGGAAGAGGTCAGAGGTATCAGCCCTAGCCTTCCAGCGCTCAAGAGGGATCATTTCAGTAGCCTCCTGGAGGACTTACAGAGTCAATACCAAATGTTAGTTTTAAAATCCACTCAGCGATCACAGCAATTAGAGCTTAAATTGGAAGAAAGAAGCAAATTGTTTGCAGTGATAGGGAAGGCTCAACTCACACTTCAGGGGAATGAAGCACTGGTGATTCCCAAAGTGGGAACAGCTTCCACGGGAGCAGAGCTGGAACATCTCCACGTCACTCTGAAGGCATCCCAGGAGGCAGTGGGAGAGGTGGAGCGTGTAATCGCAGCACATCTGCAGGAACTCACAAACGTTTGTAAGGATCTAAACCTGTTTGAAAGATTATTCCTGGGTGACCAGTTGAAAAACCTTCAGAGTAGAGCCAAACAGGCACAAAGATTCATTCAGAATAAATGCACCGACGTCGAGCACAAGATGAATTTGTACAAAGAACTCCACGAGAAAACATCTGTGCTCCAGAGCGAGGTGGACAGCATCCTGCACGGTGAACTTGTGCTTCTTCAGGAAGGCGGTCAGGATGGTAAAGAGGAGCTCTTCCGCCTTAGAGACGGACTCGCTGGCATTCGACGCCGCATCGGAGAACTGTTGAAACTTAAAGAAGTGTTTGACTATCTAGGACTCAACTGGGATTGTTCACAACTGGACCAATTACAAACCCAAGTGTTGGAGAAGGAGAAGGAAACAGAAGAGAAAATCAAACAGCTGGACACTTTCGTGGCAGAACACGGCAAATATCAAGCCTCGCTAGATAAAGTGAGGGCTTTGGCCTTGCACATTAAGAAAGAGGCTGAATCAGCCCTCAAAATTCCTGCTGCATCTCCAGAAAGCAGTGTGCTCAATGCACAGATTTTGAATCAAAGAATCGAGAAAGCCAAGGGCTTATATGATGAGATAATAAGGAACTTAAGTGAAAATAAGGCCTTTGATGCCTCATTCAAAGAGAAAGAAATAGCACAACTCCAGCTGAACGCAGAAGAGAATAATATGGTACATGCAGTTCTCCAAAACAGAGTCCTAGAATTCCCACCAAAAGAAATGGATGAGGAGAATTTTCAGAAGAAACTAGAAAATTCCTTTCATGTTTTAAATCAGATAAAATCTCAGTTACAGAAGCCTTTACTTGTAAGTCTGGACATTAAGCACATTCAAAGTGAGTTGGATAATTGTGAAGCGCTTCAAGAGCAAGTTCAGGCAGAAATGTGTGGTATAGAAGCTGTGACTGTCACTGAGAAGCAAAGAGAGGAAGAAAACGCTTCTGAAACTAGTGCTGTCCAGACACAAGCACACGACATTGAAGACCTTCAAACACAGCTTATCAAAAGCATTGATTTGCGCACAGTAAGATTTTTTAAATTGGGCATTTGATAAGTCTTTATATTTGATGACTTTGTTGTTGTTGTCGTCTCACTCTAGTTTATGTCTACTTCTAAAGAAGCTACAGACTCTGTAGGAGAATTCTTTATGGGAAGATAGTTGTTTTTAAAAATGAAGTGAATCAAGCCAGGCATGGTGGCGCACGCTTGTAATCCCAGAGCTTGGGAGGCTGAGACAGGAGGATCTCACGGGTTCAAAGCCAGCCTCAGCTACTTAGTGAGGCTCTCAGCAACTTAGTGAGACCCTGTTTCCAAATAAAGTATAAAACAGGTCTGGGATTATAGCCTGGAGGTAGAAAAGTCCCTGGGTTCCACCCCCAGTACCACAAAAATAAAAAAATTAAAAAGATAAAGAATAAAAAAAAACATGCAGTGAATCATTTTATAATCCTTACTTATTCTGCTTTGGAATTCAGTGCCTCTTAGCCTGGGAAAACACAAATCTGACATCTTTATTTCAATTTTCCTCATAGCCCCTATTGAACTCATAATATTTTACCCATAGAAATAGTAAGATATTGATCGAAGAAGTGCGGTATTGGAAAAGAACACCAAATAAGAAATAATATATGTATAGAACTTATAATATGTTAGGCACAATCCTGAACACTATATATAATCTTAACTGCAGCTCTGAGAGGTAGGCACTATTGTTAGCTCTACTCAAAGGACTATTGAGGGCTGGGGTGTAACTTTGTAGTAGAGCCCTTACTTAGCATGCTTGGGGCCCTGAGTTCAATTCTCAATGCTGCAAAAAAAAAATAGTAATAATAAGATGACAGGAAGGTAATTGAAGTTCAAAAACAAAAGATTTTTCTCAGGTTTTTTTTTTTTTTTTTTTTTTTTTGGTGGTACTGAGGTTCTTGGAAACACTTCTACCTCCGGGCTACACTCCCAGACCTATTTTTATACCTTTTTATTTGGAAACAGGGTCTCTTAAGCCAGCACGGCTGGCTTCGAACCTGCTCGATCCTCCTGTCTCCGTCTCCCAAGCACGGGGATTACAGGTGTGCACCACCACCACACCCGGCTTCTCAGGTCTTTTAATAGTCACAGAACCAGGATTCAAAGTGAGATCTGATTCTAGACCAGGGATCATGAAATTAAGGACCAAGACCTAGGCCTGGTGGCGTGGCACACACTTGTATCCCCAGCACATGGGAGGCTGAGACAGGAGGATTGCACGTTCATGGTCAGATTCAGCAACTTAGGAGGCCTTCTACAAATTAGTGAGATCCTGTTTCAAAATGAAAAAAATAAAGCTGGGTGTGGTGGCACATGCTTGTAATCCCAGCATTCGGGAGGCTGAGACCGGAGGATCGCAGTTCGCAGACAGCCTCAGCTACTTAGTGAGGCCCCCTGCAACTCAGTGAGACGCGGTTTCAAAATAAAGAATAAAAAATAGGGTAGGAGGTGTAACTCGGAGGTTGAATGCCCCTGGGTTCCATCCCCAGGCCCACAGGGAAAAAAAAAAAAAAGAAAAAAAGAAATATATAAAATAGGGCTGGGGATATAGCTCAGAGGTAAAATGTCCCTGTGTTTAATCCCAAGGAAGGAAGGGAGGGAGGGAAGGAAGGAATAAAGAGAAAGGATCATGGACTAAATCCTGTCCACAGTAGCTGATTTATAAAGTTTTACTGATCACAGTCATGCCCATTTGTTTATATACTAATTGGCTCCTCTCAAGCTTCAACAGCTAAGTAGTTGTGATCGTTCGCTGACCTCTATTAAGAGAGCAGCTTCAACATACTTCCTCCTTTCCTCTGAGAGTAGGGCAGGCATCGTAGACACCATGCTCACTGTACTTTATCTGATGCCTTACAGTGTTATCACATTTATTTATGTTGATCAGTGGTAGAGTACTTGCCTAGCATGGCCAAAGCCCTAGGCGCCATCCCCAGTACTAGGGTGGGAGGGGAGTCAGTTATTTTAGCTATTTCTTATTGTAATGATAAGATTGAGGTCTAGACACATTCAGTGATATGCTCAAACTAAAGGTAGTAGTAAAGCCATTAATTTAAAAATATGAGAGATGTATCGTTTTTTCTTTTCATTTGTTCACAGATATTGAATAAGGACATATATATTAAATGTATTTCATTGTTTTTTTTAATTTATAGCCTAGTGCAAGAATTCTAGTTCAGGAACATTCATCAGTAGACCTGATAGCTGAGCGTGGTGATATGTGCCTAAAATCCTAGTACTTGGGCGGCTGAGACAAGGAGGATCACAGGTTCATGGCCAGCATCAGCAACTTAGTGAGACCCTGTTTCAAAATAAAAAATAAATAAGACTGGGGCTATAGCTTAGAAGTAGAATACCTCTGGGTTCAATCCCTAGTACCACTACCACCAAAAAAAAGAAAAGAAAAGAAAAGAAAAAACATGTGATACATGAGATTTTATTTATTTATTTAGTGAACCCAGGGGCATTCTACCTTTGAGCTACACCCCCAGCCCTATTTTTTATTCTTTATTTTGAAACAGGGTCTCATTAGGTTGTGGAGGCACTCACAACGTAGCTGAGGCTGGCCGTGAACCTGGGATCCTCTTTTCTCAGCCTCTCAAGTCCTGGGATTACAAGTGTGTGCTACCATGCATGCCTTGAGATGTCATTTTGAACTTACATTTCTTAGAAAATCTGGAAATAATTTTCTTTATACAAACAAAAAAGTTACTTATATTTAAACATGAGTATCATATGGTCAAGCTATGAGAAATTAACCCTTCAAATGCTGAGACAGGAACTCACCATAGAAATTCAGGAATGACAAAGCCCCCAAAAGTTTGACCATTTCTTCATATCATGTAACCTCCTATTTACCAGAACATCTTGAATGATGTGTATGAAAACCTACTGCGCTATAACGAAGCGGTCACCCGGGCGTCGGGGGCCATCGCTTCCCTTGAAGCCATCATTGCATCTGGGAGAGTGGACCTTCATAATCCAGAAGATTCTCTAGAGAAGTTGCGTTGGAAACAAGAGGAATTAGAGTCCACAGTCGCAGACATCCAGGACCTCACTGGGAAATTGGGAAGTATATCCAGGCCTGAGGCCACACTGCAGCTCCAGGGCGCCTCACAGGAACTGGTGGCCAAGACCTCAGCCCTGAAGGTGGCGGCCAAAGCAAAGGAAGCCCAGGTAGAAAGGTAGGTCTTCTTCCTAAAGGGAGTGCTTTCAGAACATAAAACGTAGTTTTTTTTTTTTTTTTCTTTATAATTAATATGTAAGAAGCCAGGCATGGTGGTGCACACTTGTCATCCCAGCATTTGGGAGGCTGAGAAAGGAGAATTGCAGTTAACAGACAGCCTCAGTTACTTAGGCCCTTTGCAAGTCAGTGAGACCCTGTTTCAAAATAAAGAATAAAAATAGGGCTGGGGGTGTACCTTGGAGGTAGAATGACCTGGATTCCATCCTCAGTACTGCAAAAAAAAAAAAAAAAAAATTAATATGTCTGCATTAGAGAAAATTAGGACAGTATAGGAAAGTTAAAAAAAAAATCACTAAAGAAAACAAGAGTAAATATGTCATTTAAAGTTTTTCCTATTTAATATTGGGTATATTCAGGATGTGTATAAAAGTATATGTGATATGAAGAATGATGATAAATATCTTTGTACCCCAGATTTCAATGGTAAATATCATTAATTTGGATTCTGTTGTATACTCCTTTTCTCTCAAAAATAACTATTATCTTAAATATATTTGCCACTTCCTTGGTTTTAGTTCAATTTTTGCTGTTTATATATCCTGCTTTCAAGTTTATTTGGGGGTTTTTTGGTGGTGCTGAGGATTAAAGTAGGGGACATTCTACCTTCAAGCCACATTTCCAACCATATTTTGTTAGTATTTTGAAATAGGGTCTTAGTTGGGCATAGTGATCCATGCTTGTAATCCCAGTACTTGGGAGGCTGAGACAGGAGGATCCAGGTTTACAGATAGCCTCAGCTGCTTAGTGAGGCCCTCCACAACTTAGTGAAACCCTGTTTCAAAAAAAAAAAAAAATAGGGCTGGGGGTGTAGCTCGGAGGTAGATGCCCCTCGGTTCAATTCCCAGCACCACAAAAAAAAAAAAAAAATCTTGCTAGGTTAATGAGAGTCTCACTACTTGCTAAGGCTCTTTTCAAATTTGCGAGCCTCCTGTCTCAGACTCCCAAGTACTGGAATTACAAGCATGAGAGGCCATTTGTATTCTGTCCTTTTGATTTTTGCAAGATCGTATTTGTGACCCTGAAGTTCAGTCATGTTCTTATCTGTAGTAAGCTTTATTTGCCTACTATTGTTGGACATCTGGATTGTTTCTACTTTTTTGTATTTATAAACAGTATATTATAAACAGCCTCCCAAGTACTGGGATTATGGGAACTTTTTTTTTTTAAAAAAAAAGCTCTCCCATTTAGGCGTTTTGTGAGCCACTTTTTCTACCTGTTAAAGTTACCATTTAAATCTGTTTGCAAGTCCCTTTGGGGGTGAGAAAGCAATAAAAATTTGTTGAAATGCATCAAGTAGCAAAAAGAAAAAGAGGAAAATTATTATATCCTTTTTCTAAAATTGAATGTAGAGAATTCATCTTGGGACGTTCACAGTCTATCGTGTTAAATAAAATGTAATACACTTTTTTCCTCACTGTGCCTCCTCAGGTGTCTTGAGAATCACAGATGCTACAGTAGGATAAAAGAAGAAGTCTGTACCCACCTCAGGAAGATGGAGACTGTTCTCGGGCAGTCCGTGTCCCCCCTGCCAGTGTCTTACAAAGAAGCTTTACAGCGTTTGGAACAGAGCAAGGTAATGGTTCTTCACAGTCACAGGTAATGGTCTGTGCAAAATTTGGCAGATCAGTTAAACAGAGGGGGCTCTGTACAGCCACAAGACGCTCCAGGCTGAAGACTCCTCAAACCGGAAGCCCAGGGGCAAAAATGAAGCCGGGGTTTCAAGAGATTTGACAGTTGGATTCACCGTGTGATCCTCCCCCGCCGCCCCACCCTCCACGACCACCTCTGTAAACCTTCACTTTCCCATCGTCTGAGTGTTGCTGCTGGGTTGTTGACAAAGCTTTGTTGTCCTTTGAGCAATTACTGCATCCATCATAAGCTCTGAATTCTGGTCTCGCCTCTTACTAAGCAGTTTTAGTTTTTGCTTACTTCTCTGAGTTGGAATGTACATATATTACTAGGACTTGGATGAGGACATTTAAACCATCTGTGCTAATTATCCACCAAAACCAAACAAACGAATTCCATAAATATTGTGTTGATGGTTAATACAGTAAGTGTTGTGCCAATAAACTACTTGGTAAAATAGGAGATTTACGTTAAAATAGCAATCTATTTGTAGAATATTTACCTCTTATCTGTATGGTGGGGCTCTCCTTGTAATCCCAGTACTTGGGAGACTGAGATAGGAGGATTCTGGGTTTGTAGCCAGCTTCAGCAATGTAATGAGACTCTCAGTAATCTAGCAATACCCTATTTCCAAATGAAAATAAAAATAAAAAATAGGGCTGGGGCAATAAAGAGTCGAATGCCCTTGGGTTCAATCTCCATTATCAGATAGAAAAAAGAAAGAAGAAGCAGATACAGTCTTGTAAAGTTTGATCTATAAATCACAACTTGTCCCCATAATCCCCAATTCATGCAGATTTTAGTTCATAGATAATTCTCATCCGGCCCAAATTGACTTCCAAAAGAATAAGGAAAGAATTGTATACTATTTGAGGAGGGTTGAAATCATTTATTGTTCGAGATTTAAGAAGGCTTATAAACTCCATAAAAATGAATAAACATGCCATCCCTCCTGTTCTTTTCCTTTTCTTTCTTAAGGCTTTGCTGTCAAATCTCCTATCAACCAAGGAAGAGTTAATGAAACTACGACAGGTCCTCAGACTCTTGAGCCGCGGGAGCACAGAGGGCAGCGGGCTGCACGAGCGCAGAGCCGTGTGGGCTCTGTGGGAGAAGTGGCTGCGTTTGCTGGAAGCCGCCAGAGAGTGGCAGATGTGGAGCGAGAAGCTGAGGCAGGAGTGGAAGTTTATCAGCGAGGAAGTGAGTGCTTCCCTTTCAGCCTTCCAACCCTGCCCTTGCCAGACGAATGTCATTGCCCTCGTTCATCATCTTCACTGCTTGTACATAAAGCTACATGAGCCGGAGCTGGTGGTGCACATTTGTAATCCCAGTACTGAGAAAGCCAAGACCGGAGGCTCGCAGGTTCGCCACTAGCCCCAGCAACTTAGCGAGGCCCTCTGTAAATTAGTGAGACCCTGTTTAAAAATAAATAAATAAAAAAAAGAAGCCGGGTGTGGTGGCGCACGCTTGTAATCCCGGCATTCAGGAGGCTGTCAGGAGGATCGTGGTTTGCAGACAGCCTCAGCTACTTAGTGAGGTCCTTTGCAACTCAGACCCTATTTCAAAATAAGATTAAAAAATTGGGCTGGAGGTGTAGCTTGGAGGTAGAATGCCCCTGAGTTCAATCCCCAGTATAGCCAAAAAAATAAATAAATAAAAATAAAATAGGGCTGGGGGTGTAGCTATAGGTAGATTGCCTCCGGCAATAGGTAGATTGCCTCTGGGTGCAGTCCCTAGTAGCGTGCGCGCGTGCGCGCGCACACACACACACACACCAAGTCTTCAGCCAGTACCATCTGTGTACATCATATATGCGTTACACATAAATGATTTTAGAGGTCAGGCCCCAGTCTTCAATCAATAAATTATTCCGTTTATTTCATAACAGTGGCTTTGTTTTATTTTTTATTTTTTGTGTATGTCAGATAATTCTTATAAATAGATGACTACTTGCTGGCTAAGCTTTAAAATCTTTATTGTGAAGAAAGGTAATCCCTCTTAAAAAGAACTGTCTCCACATTCATTATACTAAAGGTTAGAATTAGACAATATGCATAATAACCGACTGATTTTTTAAATTAACTACAATTGTTAACTATGGAAATTAGCTAGAGTTGCTAAGCACGGACCTAAAAATGTGAGGTGTGATGTTCTCTCTCAAAACCATCTCAAAGAAGACCTCCATAATGCATACCAATCACAGATTTTAATTTAATCATGTCTTAGGACTTAGGCAGCACATATATTAAGGAAAAAAATTAAAAAGCCTATGAAATTATCTTATTGTAGTCTCTCGTCTTTCAAAGAGGCCAGGTATAAATGAGGTACAAATCAGGACATTAGATGAAAACCCTTCTCTCTTATTCATTTCAAAACTTGCTGAATTTTCCTAAGATAGAAATATGAGTCAGTACTTAATTGGAAGGAGATCAGATGTTTTGGGATCAAAATGTGTAGCACTGTCGTAGTAACCTGCCTAGAACTGGATGTTCCTGAAAACGACTATCATTTCAGTGGCTCTAATGGGGTTTGATTAGTGAATAATCTTTTCAATGTTCAAACTAAGATACTTGTAAACCCGCCTTGTGTTGGGGCCACTGGTGCCAGTTTTTGCCTCTCTGTAATAGTACCATTTACTGAGTTCCTGCGCGGTGCTGAGGACACAGTTCACGCAGGCTCTCATTGAATTCTTGGCCTGTCCTCTGAGGTAAAAATTGTTACCGCTTTATAGGTGGGGGAAATTTAAAATATATGATGGGCGCAGCAGCACACACCTGTAATCCCAGTACTTGGGAGGTTGAGATCTGGGGATCATCGGTTAAACGCCAGCCTCATCAATTTAACAAGATCCTTAGCAACTTAGCAAGACCCTGTGCCAAAAGAAGAAAATTAAAAGGGCTGAGGGTGTAACTCCGAGGTAGAATGCCACTGGGTTCATTCCTTTGTACCATCAATCAATAAATAAAATTTTTTATTTTTTTTTTTTTTGCGGGTCTGGGGATGGAACCCAGGAGCATTTGACCTCCGAGCTACACCTTCTGCCTCATGTTTTATTCTTTATTTTGAAACCAGGTCTCACTGAGTTACAGAGAGCCTCACTAAGTAGCTGAGGCTGTCCGTGAACTGCGATCCTCCAGTCTCAGCCTCCCGAATGCTGGGATTACAAGCATGCGCCACCACTACCGGCTTAATAAAATTTTTTATTTGACTGTCTCCCCTCTTTAATGCTTACCTCATTTTTTTTTTTCAGTACTGGGGATTGAACCCAGGGGCATTCTACCTTGGAGCTACACCCTCAGCCCTATTTTTTATTCTTTATATTTAAAACAGGGTTTCACTAAGTTGCGGAGGGCCTTTTACTTGAGGCTGGCTGAGAACCTGTGATCCTCCTGTCTCAGCCTCCCTAGTACTGGGATTACAAACATGCATTGCCACTCCGGGCTTTCCCTATTTTTTAAATAGAATGTACTTGATACATAATTATTAACTTCTGGCTACCCAGAAGAATCATTTACTTCATGCTTTGATGAACATAATGTGCTAGAATAAGGTGATATCTTCAAAAATAATGGGAGACGTAAAGCTGATGTTTCTCTCTTGTGCCTAAAACCCTGAAGTCATTTCTGTTGCCGGTTTCTATTTCTGCAGTTCCAGGTTCTCATTCTCCTTCCTTGTGTTTGCTCGTGGTGTGGCTATGGTTCCTTTTCCTTATTGTCTGTGAACCTGAAGGTTTGTAACCAATTTCAGTAAGATTTTATATCCAGGAAAAACCATCAGGTGCTGCAGAGACTCTTGTCCGTAGGAAGTGAATGCATAATCATTACGACAGCTATTTTATGACGAGAGCTGCCTTCACCCCCAAATCAGTAAAATTTACCCTAAAGTTTCTTGAGTTTCACAAGTACATACCATCACAAGGCCATCAAAATCAAGGTTGAGGACATTTCCATCACTCCTTAAAAATTTCCTTGTACCTTTTCATAGTTAACTGCTTTCATCACCTTCAGCCTCTGGCAACCACTGGTCCGTTTCTTTCCTGTAGTTTTTGCATGTCCAGAATGTCGTATGAAGGGGCTTCTTTGCACTAAGCACAATACACTTGGATTCATTCTTGTTGCCACTTGTATCGGTAGTTCATTCCTATACACCCCTAATAGTATTCAGTTGATGAATAGAATACAGTTAGTTCATTCACGAGATGAAGAGTTGCCTGGCTTTGGAGTAAAATTACTGTCATAATAAAAATTGTTCTGGGGCTTGGAGTGTGGCTCAGTGGTAGAGCACTTGCCTAGCATGTGCAATGACCAAGGCTCAGTCCCCAGCAACACACACACACACACACACACACACACACACACACACACACATCTACCTTCCCCCAGAGTTCTTTCATCTCAATCTCTTACAGCTTGACGAGAAACAGCAAAGCCTGGGGCTTCCTGGCAGGTGTTTTATTTTAGAAAGTGATGCTGCCAGGGGACAGGAGTTGGGGACTAGGAGAACTGAAACAGGAAAGGTGAACAGGTTTTGACTGCTGCGTATGCCCATTTGTGATTATCAGACAGCATGGACAGTGAGATGTGCTCCACCAATTGATAGACATAGTTGATCCTCCTCCTCCTCTTCTTTGTGTTTTTTTTTTTTTGTTTGCTTGTTTTTATGCATATGGTCCTGGGGATTGGACCCAGTGGCATCCTACCTCTGAACTACACCCCCAAACCTTATAAATTTTTTTTTGTTGTTTTGAATCAGGGTCTTGCTTGATTGCTAAGAGTCTCCCTATGTTGCTGAGGCTGTCCTGGAACCTGCAATCCTCCTGTCTCAGCCTCCCAACTAGCTGGATTACAGCTGTGCACTGTGACACCCAGTCAGACATAGTTCTTTCAATGTATATAGAAAACCCCAGATACACCCCTGTCAGTACAGCCATTCCTTCATTTACATGGCTGTTCCCAAGTAGGGGGATTCAAGACGATCTAAGGCAACCTTATCTCAGTCCCTGGTGTGGGTGTAGCTGTGTGCCTGTTGGAAGCTGATCTTCCCATCCAGCTGTATTTAGGTTTGGAGGTGAGGGCAAGCACAAACTCCGTCTCTTGGAGAGGGGCCAGTCTACACCTGCACCCAGGGATTATGGCGACCCAATTGGATCATATTATTCGAGTATATTATGACATGCATATCACAGCCTGCCCCTGCTTCAGTGCCTCAGTTTCTCCAGGTGCTCCTCAATATTGGCAGCATTGTTCATAACAAGTTTGATAACCAAATCTGAGCAATAATCCTAAGTACAATATATATGACCATCAGAGTTCAAAAAGGCCTATCCAGTGCTGTGTCTCTTCTTGGTAATAAAGAATTAAATGACATGGGAGAGGAGAAGCCCTGGCATGCCTCAGACTATTGGGCATAGGGACTTAATGGATGCTGGGCTCCTGAGTTTTCATGGTCTTTATTTTCCATTCTCTGGGATGCCGACGGACATGCAGGGGTTTGCTCCCCATTCAGTTAGCATCATAAGTGTAGCAGGCCGGTATAATGTGAGGTCAAGATGGCAAGACGTATGACTCTGAACAGAAGGTATAGCGCTAACATTACACCAGGGAAGAGCGGGATAAACCAGCAGTGCAGCTGTGGGGAGACCAGAGGATTGAGGAGCCAACCAGTTCAGAGACCTTGAGACTTTCTACATCTTTGTTCAACACTGGTGGGACAGAGTTTTAGGTGTATATTGAAATACGTATTTTTGAGTTCCGTATATACCAGTGGTTGATAAATATGTGGTTAGTTGAATAGTTTAGGATGCTTTCCTTTTTCTTGGTGTCAGGGTGATGAGGGTCTTCTGGACTCACTTTGGATCATGCAAGGATTAGAAATGAAAGAAAAGAGACGTATAGAACATTTTCCACATCCAGAAGTTGTCCAGTCTCTTATACTGGAAGTGGTTTGGCAGGGCTCATTCTAACTACCTCATGTGTATCTTAGGAGAAATAGAGCTTTATCAAGCAGAAATCTGAAAGGAAAATAAGTTATTTTAAATACCCAACAGCACTTTCTTTACTATACAAGAACCACAATTCATTTTAATTACACGTCTATAGGGGCAGTAGCTGGGAGATAGGAGTTTCCAGTGATAAAGGACTAATGCTTCCAGTAATAAAGGAACAAGAATTACTTTTAAACTAGAATTTGACATTAGGAATCCTTTGGGGGGGGGGAGAGGACTAAAGAGTTACGGCTGCAAGCCAGACGTGTTGGCCCACTCTTGTAATCCCAGTCCTTAGGAGGCTGAGACAAGAGGATCACAGGTTTGCATCCAGCCTCAGCAAGTTGGTGAGGCCCTCTGCAACTTGGTAAGATCCTGTTTCAAAAGAAAAAATAAAATCAGGCTGACAGGGGTGGTGGCCAGAAGTAGAATGTCCCTAGGTTCAAACCCCAGTATAAAAGAAAAAAAAATTACGGCTGTAAAGGAATACTTCAAGTCCTTATACAGTAAAAATACCTTTTACTTATTTATCTTTTTTTTTTCAAATTAGATTGAACGAGAAGCAATTATTTTAGATAATCTTCAAGAGGAACTCCCAGAAATTTCCAAAACAAAAGAGGCTGCTACCACGGAGGAACTCTCCGAGTTGCTAGACTCTTTATGCCAGTATGAAGACAGCATGGAGAAGCAGCAGCTGTTACTAAACCTCCTCCTTCAACGGATAAAGAGTATCCAGAATATTCCTGAAGGCTCAGCGGCTGTGGAAACAGTCCCGGCACTTCAAGAAATCACGTCTATGCAAGAACGATGCCACAAGTAAGATTTATGGTGAACTATTTAGGAAATGTGCTTGACATTTCTGGCTCTAAATTTAGAAAATATAAAAATATAGAATGAAAACAAATGGTACCACAGAATTGACTTGTGTCAACACTGATAGGTACAAGGAGGGATAGAAAAGAGAAATATAATTAAAACAGGCAATTATTTTCTGTTCTGGTATTGACTGGGGATATCCTTCAGTTTTCTTTTTTTAATATTTTTTCTTCTATAGGAAATTTGTAAAAACATGGAAAATTACAAGGTTTAATATAAAGGCCCACCTAAATCTCACATTCAGTAATAGTGGTTGTCATCACTATTTTTTTTTTTTTTTTTTTTTTTTTTTTGGTGGTACTGGAGTTCCTGAAAACCCTTCTACCTCTGGGCTGCACTCCCAGACCTATTTTTTTATACTTTTTTATTTGGAAACAGGGTCTCTTAAGCCAGCATGGCTGGCTTCGAACCTGAGCGATCCTCCTGTCTCCGCCTCCCAAGTGCAGGGATTACAAGCGTGCGCCACCACGCCCGGCTGGTTATCATCACTTTTATTCTCATCTTTTTTTTTTTTTACTTCTAATTTTATATTTCAATAAATTGAGACTGTAGTACTTAATATCCTTTTGTTTTCTGCTCAATAATTTATCAGAAGATCATGTTTACTTTCCTATGCCAGTCAGTGCTATTTTAAAACATATCTTTATAATACTGAACCATATGGATATGCCATAATTACTTAACTAAGCACCTAGTAAAGAACATTTAAGTTCTACATAAATGTATTACTTTTATGCCAGGCGTGGTGGCGCACGCTTGTAATCCCCGCGCTTGGGAGGAGGAGACAGGAGGATCGCTCAGGTTCGAAGCCAGCTGCGCTGGCTTTAGAGACCCTGTTTCCAAATTAAAATATAAAAATAGGTTTGGGAGTATAGCTCGGAGATAGAAGGGCTTCTAGGAAGCCCAGTACCACCAAAAAAAAAAAAAAAAAGTATTACTTTTATGAATTTTATGAATATTTAGTATACTATACTAAATATTCATAGGCCAGGATTTCTGTCTATATCTGTGATTAGTTCATTCAGAAAAATACCAAGGAGAAGAAACAATGGATATTATCATTTTATGCCTAAAAATGATCTGAGGGAAATATTTTTTTTTTCTTTCTACTCTCACACAATTTTTACGGTTTTTCCCCCCCACACCAGACAGTTCTTTAGCTGACATCAGTTTGGTTCCCCACAATGTAATTCTGTCTTATCCATCTCGAGGTAGCACATTTTGAGGTTTCGAGTCCACAAAGCTGCCCCGACTTCAGACACCAATCACAAGTAGCTTGTGACCAACTGGCCATTGAGGGTTCCTCTTACCCCTTCCTGATCTTCCACTGATTCGCAGAAGCTGCTCATCGAACTCAGGCAAACTCTTAGGTTTACTGGATTTGACTTGGTTTTGCCACACTGGGAATTAACGCAGTCCTTAAGTATGCTAGGCAGGCAGCGTACCACTGAGGTTTCACTTGTATTTTAAGACAGGATCTCTCTGTATTACCCAAGCCACCCTTGAACTTGTGATCCTCCTACCTCAGCTTCCCAGTTAGCTAGAATTATGGGTATGGACCGCCACATCCTGCATTACTAGTTTATTAATAAAAGGTGTAATAAAGGATAGAAATGAGCACCAGATGGAGGAGATGTATAAGCCAAGGTTTTAAGAATGGGTGTGAAGTTTCCCTGGCCTTCTTGTTCACGTTACCCTCCAGATACCCCTCATCCTCAACAGTCCAGGCACTCCCCACACCCTGTCATTTGGGGCTTGTATGGAGGCTTCATTATGTAATCAATCATGGTTCCATCAATGGCCACTAGGGATCAACTCACTCTTTCATCCCTATCACCTTCTCATCTTGAGGATGTGTGGGGGGAAGGGTGGTACTGAATGTTCCAATCCTCTAATCACACAATTGTTTCCCTGGCAACCAGTTCCTATTCTTAGGCTATATAAGAGCCCACCAAAAGTTGACTCAGCACAAAAGATGAATCTATTACTCGAGAAATCACAAAGATCTCAAGAGCTCTGTGGCAGGCACTAGGGTCAGTGTCATATATTGGAATAGTAGGTTCTCCTTGTAGCTCTAAGAGTATTTGCAACTCTGTCCCAGGAACCAGGGCAGAGGCCAAATATATATTTATTATACACAGTATCCAAGATACTTACCAAATAACTCTCAGGAAAGGCTTCCTCCACTCAGTTACCTCTTATATTTGTAACATCCACACAAATGGGGCAGCCTGAGCGTAAAAGGCTAGTGAAATTGTCGGTCCTCAGGAGCCCACTGTGGCCCCATGACATCTCAAAGTGTCATTTTTATTTGAGATCAGGGACTATATGGAGAAAATAGAGGACAGAGATGACAACTGGGATGCAAACGTGAGAAGGGGATATTTTGGGATGAAATTTTTAGAGAGGTTTTTGATTGATAGAATTTGGTATATGTTTGTAGTGATATATAAACTATTGAACTGATACAGTTAGAAAAATCATCTTTCGTGAGCTACTCAGATATTCTGTTAAATGTTGAAATAATTTTTTTTTTTTTTTTTTGGTGGTACTGGGGGTGGAACCCAGAGGCTTTATACCTCCGGGCTATACTCCCAGACCTTTTTTCTATTTTATTTGGAAACAGGGTCTCACTAAGTTGCTGAGAGCCTCACTAAGTAGCTGAGGCTGGCTTTGAACCTGTGCAATCCTCCTGTCTCAGCCTCCCAAGCACGGGGATTACAAGGGTGCGCCACCACCCCCCGGTGAAATAAAATTTTAACAGAAGAGCAGGACAAAAAAAAAATCAAGTATGTTTTGATGATTTCAGGCTTTTCCAGAAAGCTCAAAAAAATAAAGAATTGTTGCAGACTGAAATGGAAGAACGACATGCCTTCACAAAGGAAATAATTGCTTTGAAGAATTTACTTCAACAGTCTGCAACTTCTTTCCAAAATATGGCATCGGAGGGCCACCCAGACAGGGCAAAACAGTTTGAGGTAAGCGAGGGCTACATTAGTGGACGTGGCTAACTTGTCCACCATCTTGTCTTACAAGTCTTGGGGCAGGATTGGGGGAGAGGTCTGGTGAATGATGCAGAGAGAGAAGAAAGCACATGCAAAAGGCCTGTGGCATCATGTTGGCAGGGTTAGGCCAGATAGCAAGTGTTGATGGAGAGTTGACCAGAGGTGAGACCAGGCTGAGAGGGGGGCCATCTGACTAAGCAGCCCCTTTTGAAACACATTTCAAGTGTGTTTCGTGAACAGGGGTTTCAGGACACTCTTAGGTAGCATGTTAGACTGGTCCTTGAGTAGGACATGATGTCTTACCTCTGGGCAGGGCTGTGTAGACACTGAGGGTCACTTGGGAACCTGTTTCTTCAGACTTTCCTTTTCTGTCTCTTGGTTTCACTGCTAACAACAAGAAACAACACTTGGAAATTTATCCAAAAGCCTCACGCTGTTATGAGCCGGAGCTTTGGTTATTAATGTTGAAAAAGGAACTTAATCTCACTCCCGGAGTGCTTTTCATGGGGATACCTCCTCTGGTCGGAGACCTGTGCTGCCCTGGGTCTAGATGAGGCAGGACAACACCCCTCCAGCCCCGCCTGTGCCTGGTGGCCCCACTCTCTTAACTTTCCCCCTCTAGACTTGTTCTCTGCTGAGGATTAAGAAAAGCACAACAGCAGACGCTCGCCTCACAGAGTCATTTAAAATTATAGTCATTCTTCAGTGCAGTGACTCTGTCCATTAGCACAAGTAACGCTGCAGGGCGATGGCTATAAAAACAAACAACAAAAAAGCCACAGTCAGTCAAGAAGTATTTTTCCACTTGCTCTTTGGGAAACTTTCCCAAACAAATGAGTTTCTCCTTTATAATTACTGCAGGAGAACGCAGATCAGATTTTATTTCTAGGCCACAGCCAATGGACTGTTTGTTCAGGGTTCTTTTTATCTCCTAAAACCTACATTCTTTGAATGGAACTGGAACCCTCCCTTTTGAAAGACACTGAGCTCTGCTGGGCCCTCTAATTACATGAAACAGACACTTTTGCTTCAAGTGCGGGGCTTTTAGTGGCCTTGAGTCATTGTGATGATAATGTAGGAAGGAGTAGAAATGGCAACAAGTTAATAAAAACACCAGAAAAACTCCTTTGAAACTTTTCTCTGCCTGCAAAGATCAGGACGGTGTCTGAGATCCAGTTAAATCCTAGAGGTGTTTTAAAAGCAGGGGACGTTGTAATTAATGTCTTTTGGGGACAATGGTGTGACACTATGAAGTATCGAGTTTAATTCTTATGAATTGGAGAGCACCGTCGGGCCACACCGAGTATCTCTCAGACTTAATCAGCTTGTCTCAGTGGTGGGGTTTTGTCATACAGACCTTGCTTTTGCTCTTTTAGAGCTAAGCTTTTCCCCCAGTTCTGAGTGTGGAAAATCTCTTGATGTTTTTAGGAGCTCCAGAGCATTCTTAAGGAAGGGAAGCTAACTTTTGAGAATATCATGGAACAGCTGCGAATCAAGTATTGCGAGATGTACACCATAGTCCCTGCAGAGATCGGCTCCCAGGTGGAGGAGTGCAGGAAGGCTCTAGAAGACGTAGATGAGAAGGTAACTCTAGGGTTTGTAATTGTGTTGTTATTGGTGGGCGTGGATGACTGTAAAGTAGAAAATCTCCTTTAACATTTTCATGCGCCCTGGTTTCATTTTGACTGGTTTTATAGAGTTAAATGCTGATTCTTTACATTGAATACGAAGATAAGATGCTCAAAGGAAGTGGTGTAGATAACAGAATCGTAGGTAATCTGTGTTTTTAGCTGTCCAGAGACTTTCTTGTTCCCTTCTTTCATTTTAAAATAGTCAGATATATCTTTTACCTGGTTTACCATTATTATCATTATTATACAAAGTTAAAACATTCTTACATGAATAATACTTGGCTTTAAAACATATTCCCTGAAACATTTTAAAATTACAACTCAGGGCAATAACCATATAATGTTTACAGCTAACTAGGAACAGGAATTAGACACTATCTAATGATTTATTTTTATTTTTATTTTTTTGGTGGTACTAGGGGTGGAACCCAGATCTATTTTACATTTTATTTGGAAACAGGGTCTCACTAAGTAGCTGAGAGCCTCACTAATAGCTGAGGCTGGCTTCGAACTTGTGCAGTCCTCCTGTGTCAGCCTCCCAAGCGCGGGGATTACAAGCGTGCGCCACCAAGACTGGCTCTCTAATGATTATTTTAACAGAATTCTCAAAAAACATTCTTGGGCAAATCTTTGTGTGTAAGAGTTTAGATCTGAAGAAAGCATGGAAATATTTATAGTACCAGAGACACAGGAGCTTAGCAAGACAATTTTATTGGATTGTAAAAAGGCAACCCAAAACCAACAGAACAAAATTTTGTTTGTTCCAGCATCCACAGAATGATTTTTATATTTTTTTGAAGCTTAGAATACCTATATCTTGATGGCTAAAATAGATGTTCAGAGCACACCAAAGAAGATCAGACTTAAAACTTAGTTGTTACAATCTGTCATTAACCAATATGACAGGTTTCTTAGGAAAACTATAGCCTTTACTAAAAATGTGATGATTATATATTTAAGACAAATATTTTTTATTTGACACATAAAGAAGCCTATCAGATATTTTCTGAAGGATTGTGCATAGTTGGTTCTAGAACTACTAAATGTTTTAAAAGAAACTTATTCCCATGAGTACTTTATGTGAAATCCCATACATTATTAGTACATCAGTAGTACATTAATAGTAAAAGCCAGCCTTTCACATTGGAGGCTGAAAATTTCCACCGTGAATTTATATGCTTGTAACACACAGCAACTGATTCGTGTGTGACCAGGCAAAAGGAAGTTAAAGGATAAGAGGCAACAGATACAGTGTCACTGTGTGTAATTCCGACGGCTGCTTACTTCCGTAACTCATAATCTCTCCTAATGTTAAAGGGATGTGAGTAACTGCCCAAAATATCAGAAAATCTTGTTTTGTGCTCATTTGTCTTACTGCTGGCAAGAAACCAAAAAAAAAAAAAAAAAAATAGAAGTTCAAAATGATTTTTTTTTTTTTTTTTTTTTTTTTTTTTGGTGGTACTGGGGGTGGAACCCAGAGGCTTTCTACCTCCAGGATATACTCCCAGACCTTTTTTATATTTTATTTGGAAACAGGGTCTCACTAGGTTGCTGAGAACCTCACTAAGTAGCTGAGGCTGGCTTCAAACCTGTGCGATCCTCCTGTCTCAGCCTCCCAAGCGCAGGGATTACAAGCGTGCACCACCACGCCCAGCTCAAAATGAAAATTTTAAAATAAGTATTTTGACTGTGGTGTGGTTTATGGAATTAAGACATGATATAAAAGCATCAACCGCCTAATCAGAAGGAGCCTGGAGTGGGGCCTGGGGACCTGAGGACTTCTCAGGACAAGTCCACCCGCTGCCCTGGGGCCACACCACGCCGCTCAGCTCAGCCTGTTTCAGTTTCTGCATCTGTGAACTTGATCTCCAGGGGATGGTTTTACTCTGAGTGACTATACAGAAACCGTGAGGAGTCAGAGGACTTAAACTGAGGCACACAGTGTTATATGGTCATTTTGGAGCTTCCTGGAGAAAGCCTTAGCTACAGAGCTTAAAAAAAAACAAGAGCACAAACTAATCAGGCAGTTTGCGGAAGAAAGTGATACATTCAACATTCGTTTATCTTTCTGAGCATAGTTGTTTTCTTAAGGAAATCATTTAGATTTTTCAAACATTGCACTGCTCAGTACCTAGATTTCTGATTGCTGACAAAAATATATGCTATTGAAATAGCATATATGAAATAGTCACGCAGAGAAAAACTAAATTCTATATCCCCAAGAAATAGCTGCTTTTAGAAGGCTGTTTCACCCAAAAATTACATGTGTATGTGTGTGTGTTACTAGGGGTTCAACACAAGGACATTCTACCTCCAAGCTACAATCATATCCCTTTTTTACTTTTTGTTTTGAAACAGGGTCTCCCTTGGTTTCTGAGAGTCTTACTATGTTACAGAGATTGTCCCTGAACATGCAATCCTCCTGTCTTAGCCTCACGCACACTGAGATTAGAAATGTACACCACCATGCTTGGCTTACATTTTGTTTTTAAGTGGCTTGAGAATACGTTTGATTTGATTTTATTGAAAATGGATCTGAGCAGATGATTTCTTTTTTTTTTTTTTTTTCCCCAGTACTGGGAATAGAACCCAGAGGTATTCTATACCTTCAGCCCTATTTTTTATTCTTTATTTTTGAAACAGTGTCTCACTGAGGCTGTCTGCAAACCGTGCTCCTCCTGTCTCAGCCTCCCAAATGCTGAGATTACAAGTGTCTTCCCGGCTTAGATGATTTTCTAATTAAATGGAGAGGTCATCCTCCAGGAATTATTTCATCACATTTGATCCCCAGGGTTATGTTTCAAAGAGTTCACTCATTAGTGTTGCTCAACACAACACACATTTTTCTTTTATTTAAATTCATTTGCGCTGGGTGTGGTGGCGCATGCTTATAATCCCCCGTACTTGGGAGGCTGAGATAGGATTGAAGGTTTGTGGTTGGCCTCAACTGCTTAGTGAGACCCTCCCTAAATGAGTGAGATCCTTTTTCAAAATAAGGAATAAAAACAAAAATAGGGCTGAGGATGTAGTTTGGAGGCAGAATGTACCTGGGTTCATTCCCCAGTACCACACACACAAAAAAAATTGAATGAATGAATCATTTATTTCTTATAGGTTATATTTAAAAGGTTAAGTAAACACTGCTGCCATTAACAGTCTGCTAATCTACTTTTTCCTTAAAAAGGGGGCTTAGATGTTTTCCCCCCAGACCGTAAAATGCTTTAAAGTAAAAAGAGTGAGTACTGCTTTTGTCATCTGAAGCTGGGAACAGAGAGCAGAGACCGGCTCTCACCCAAACACGACTTTCTCCCCGGGAGCAGGTGAGCAGCGAGGTCGCGCGGAGCTCACCATCAGGTGCCATGCGCAGGAAGGTGGAGGAGATTAAGGCCGGGCTGCGGTGCGTGGAGAGCATGCTGCAGCAGAAGAGCAAAAACATTGAGCGAGCTCAGGAACTCCAGAAGGTAACGCCCGCCTCCGCTCAGCCCAGCTCCTTCTGACACCTTCGCCCCACTGATGCTTTGGCTTCATCTGAGGCCGAGGCCCTAAGTCAGGTGCACAGGGCGAGGGCCCACCTCGGGAGCTCGCTAGCCGAGGGCGCACTGAAGCCTGTTCTCAGGTTTCCCAAGGTGGGCTGATGCCCCGGCTCCTGAGGGCATCTTATTGTACACTAGCGTTTTCATGAGTGAAGAGCACTGAGGATCTGTATAAAAAACAAGTCAAGCCAGGTGTGGTGGTGCACACCTGTAATCCCGTTCTTAGGAGGTGGAGACAGGAGGATTGTAGGTTCGAGGTAAACTTCTCTTGCAATTTAGTGAGACTCTCAGTCACCTAGGGAAACCCTATTTCAAAGCAAAATAAAAAGGCTGGGGGTGTGGTTCAGAGGTAAAATACTCCTGGTTTTAAGCAATCGTCTTCATTTTCCCAAAGTGCTGGTTCTATAATATATGCTATCACACCCACCCAGATTGAATAGCATTGTTTATTTATTTACTTACTTATTTTAGGTACCTGGGATTGAACCCAGGGGCCTTCTACCTCTGAGCTACACTCCTAGCCCTATTTTACTATTTTACGTGTGTGTGTGTGTGTGTGTGTGTGTGTGTGTAGTACTGAGGTTCCTGAAAACACTTCTACCTCTGGACTGCACTCCCAGACCTATTTTATACTTTTTAAAATTTTATTTGGAAACAGAGTCAGGGTCTCCCTAAGTTGCTGAGGCTAGACTCAAATCTGTGATCCTCCTGTATCAGCCTCCCAAGTACTAGGATTACAGGTATGTACCAGGTGTGCCCAGGTTGAATAGCCCTTTTGTGTGTGTGTGTGTGTGGTACTGGGGATGGAACCCAGGGGCCTTCTACCTCCGGGCTACACTCCCAGACCTATTTTATATTTTATTTGGAAACAGGGTCTCTTAAGCCAGCTGAGACTGGCTTCGAACCTGTGCAATCTTCCTGTCTCAGCCTCCCAAACGCAGGGATTACAAGCGTGAGCCACCATGCCTGGCTTGAATAGCCCTTTTTAAACATAATGTTTATCTTATCACTCTTCTAAGGTTAGGGCTATCCTGACCTTGTTTGTTGTTATTGTCCTTGGAAAGTATCAAGGTCTTTCCGGCCCGTACAGCAAATTGATACTGAAATGAACACAGTTACAGGTTGGAGAACTGAAAAAAAGTACTTCTCAGTTTAGATCAGAAATTCTTGCCAAGTACAAAAAAGTGGGCCTGAAGTGTTTTTGTAGCATTTCCAAATGCAAATACCATGTGAAAACTAGAGCCAGGCGTGGTGGAGCACACCTGTAACCCCAGTATTTGGGAGGTTGAGGCAGGAGGATCACAAGTTTGAGATGAACCTCCGATTCTCAGCATCCCGGTGAGACCATTTCAAAACAAAAACTAAAAAGGGCTGGGGGTGTAGCTTGGGGGTAAAATGGACCTGGATTTAATCCATAGTACTAAAAAACAACCATGTGTACACGCGCACACACACAGGATATTGCCACCATCTACTATGACCGTCATGCAGATTGACACCATTTCCTTTTCCAGCAAATGTGGGATGAGCTGGATCTCTGGCATTCCAAGCTCAATGAGCTGGATTCTGAAGTTCAGGACATCATTGAACAGGACCCAGGACAGGCTCAAGAATGGATGGATAACCTGATGACTCCTTTTCAACAGTATCAGCAAGTATCCCAGAGAGCAGAATCCAGAACATCACAGTTAAATAAGGTGGGGCTGTACCACTTGGTAGCTACAGAACATGTAGTAGTGATGATACAGCTTAAAATAAAAGCAAAACATAGATTCAGAGGCAGCTAGCTTCCCTCAGCTTGCCAGTATAGGAACCGAAGCGAGAGAGCCACATTGTAAACTGACGTAGACCCAGAGGGGTGAGAAGGGCGGGTACAACCGAGAATCTGAAAGACGGTTGCAGGAGAGTCCAGGCAAGCACTGGGATTCCCGCAGGTAGATGAAGACCAATCACAGGAATGGAGGTGGGTGTCTCGGGTCCAGGGAGGGGCCTAGCCATGAAGAGACTACTAATGATCTCTCTCTGCCCCTACTGGGAACAGGGATTGTGCTTCGGTGAGTTGTGAGTATAATTCAGCAAGGACAGGATCCTAGTCTTACCATCAGCTGGACGTAATAGAAAGGTCCTGAGTGGAGGAAGAAGCACAAGTCTAATTTTTAGAATGGGGCATCAGTGGGAACCAGAGCTCTTGCAAGGTTAGCTTGGAACTCTTGCTCTGAGGCACGCAGTGCCAGGGCAGATCTACCAATGGTCAGGATCAGTCTTAAGAGTGTGGAGGATCAACTGGGCATGGGGGCACACACCTGTAATTTAGTACTTGGAAGGCCGAGACAGGAAGATCGCAAGTTCAAGGCTAGCTTCAGCAGTATAGCAAGGCTCTGAGCAACTCACCAAGACCCTATTTCAAAACCAAAAATAAAATGGGCTAGGGTGTAGCATGGAGGTAGAATGCCCCTGGGTTCAATCCTCAGTACCACAAAAGGGAAAAAATATTAGTTGGGAGTATCTTAACCTGGAGCAAATGGCCAGGCGTCCTCTACCTTGGAGAAAGGAGTCGTGCCAGGCCCAACACGCCACTGACTTAACTGCATCCAACACTTCGTTCAGAAGTCATTCAACTCCGATCACTAGCATCGCACTGAGTTTGGTACCACCTCTCTTTCACAGGCCACAGCGAAGATGGAGGAATATGGTGATGTTCTGAAGAGCACCAAGGCGTGGATAGAAAACACCAGTCGCTTGCTGGCCGATCCGGCGCCCTGCGACTCCTCTAGGACGCTCAGTCACCACGCCAGCACCCTCCGGGTAAGGGCTTGGCGCAGGGCTTCTGCGAGTGCGAGAATCCACGTAAAGATTCGTGGCTCAGTCAATCTGCGTTTTCTTTTTCTTCTTCTCACCTGAAAAACAACTTTCCCTGTAATCACGCCAATAGGCAAAAGGAAACTTGGATTAATGGCGGGCACTCGAAAGGGATTTGGGGGACCAGGATCTGGCTCTTTTTGTTCTTTATATGACTTTTGGGATAACTTAGCATTTTATCTTCTTCCATGGGCCTCAGTTTACCCATCGGCGAAGTAAGAAGGTTGTTCTAGACGGTGTGGATGGTTTGGGTCCACAAAATTCTCATTCCTTAGCGTACCTGGGCTGTCTAGCCCCTGCCTTTGAGTGCAGTCGGTGTACGGACGTGAGGGGCGGTCAGGTCACTGACCAGGGCGCATTGCGACTAAGGTAATGGGTTAGTCACACTTGTGAGTACAGGCTCAGTCCTGATCACTTGATTATAAGATTCCTTAGTAGCACAACCTAAATGATCTCAGAGGAGAATCCAGAGCTCAGTGGCCTCGTGACTGTAGCCTGGTGGCACCCTGTGAAGAGGACCATCCTACATGCCCCACCTGCGGGGTACACCACATCATAAATTTTTGTCTTACGGAACTACATGTGCAGTCACGAGTTGCACAGCAGTAGAAACCTAATCTGCGGCTCCTCCCAGTTCTAACATGCCCTGGTTCTGAACGTCCTGGCCTTCCTGGGGCTTGACAGGTGCCTGCATCTCCACTCTAGCTTACAAAGACAGGCAGGTAGAAGAGGGAGTGTTTTTCACTCGGGCCGTGACTGCAAGGGATTGTCCCGGTGCTGAGCACCTTCTGAAGGAGTACTTTGCTTCTCTCCTGTTATTCAGCCTTGAGAAAGAAGCCCTTAGGAAACATTTTGTAACCATTTTTACAGTACTTAGACCTCAAAGATGATCCATGTCCCTTGTTAATCTTAAGAATAGCACAGTGTGTTCCCAAGTGAGTGGTGACTTCATGCCTCCCTGATGGCTCAGATTTGGTGGCACATTTTTGTCCTACGGTAATAGTTGTCAAGATACTGCCTTTTTACCCATTTGTTTCCTTTCTTATGACTTCTCCCCTTCTCCCTCAAATACACCTCTGTTGACTTTTTCTTTTTACATCTCCAGAGCATGGCATCTTTTTATTGTTAATCACTTTTATGATTCACCATTTTGAGAATTTTGCCAAGACCAAAAAGAAAAAGAAATTATCCTTCTTTTTCCTCAAATGTCTTTGATGAATTAAAAGTTAAAAGACTACTGTGGTGAGCTTAGGCAAGAGAAGCTGGGCCTTTGCTGCCTTCTGCTAATAAAACTATATTGTGAGGCGGGCGTGGTGGCGCACGCTTGTAATCCCAGCATTCGGGAGGCTGAGACCGGAGGATCGCAGTTCGCGGACAACCTCGGCTACTTAATGAGGCCCTCTGCAACTCAGTGAGACCCTGTTTCAAAATACAGAATAAAAAATTGGGCAGGGGGTATAGCTCGGAGGTAGAATGCCTCTGGGTTCCATCCCCAGACCCGCAAAAAACAAACAAATAAACAAAAACTGTATTGTGCAAATGTGGGGGTGTCTCACTGCTCACTCACTTTTTGTGTGTGTGTGTGTGTGTGTGTGTGTGTGTGTGTGTGATAATGGGGATTGAACCCAGGACATTCTACCTCTGAACTACACCCCCTGCCCTATTTTAGTCTTTATTTTGAAGCAGGGTCTAAGTTGTGAAGGGCCGCCCAAGTGCCTGAGGCTGGCCATGAACCTGCGATCTCCCTGTCTCAGCCTCCCAAGTACCAGGATTACAAGCGCGCGCCATCACGCCCGGCTTTCTCAGGATGTTTAAATCGCTGGGCTTTGTTTATGAACTAGAACTGAGTGAGAAAGCAGGGGCAAGGGAAGACATTAGTTTATTTCCTCTAGAATGGATCCTAAAAAGAACCCCCCTCCCCAGAAGTAAGTCGCAGAGAGCCAGTCCTGTGTGGAAACCACTTCATCCTGCTTTAGTTGTCTTCGCTTCCTGGCATGTCCAGGTCTTGCTCTTCTTTTGTTTTTCGGGACTGAGGATCAAACCCAGGGATGCTCGTCCGCGGAGCTGCATCCCTAGCCCCTTTTATTTCTCATTCGAGCCAGCATCTTGCTAAATTGACCAGGCGGGCTTTGAACTCGCGATCCACCTACCTCAGTCTCCTGAGTAGCCAGAATTACAGGTGTGCGTCACTGCACCCGGTGCTGGGATCTTACTTTGTTTGTTTATGCATTCATTTATTTATTTAGGTGGTACTGAGGATTTAACCCAGGGGTATTCTACCGCCAAGTTACACCTCCCAGTCCTATTTTATTTTTTGTTTTGTAACAGGGTCTCATTAAGTTGCCGAGAGCCTCCTTAAATTGCCGAGGCTGGCCTTTAACCTGCAGTCTCCTCTCTAAGCCTCCCAAGTACTGGGATAAGAGGCCTACACCACCACACCCAGCTTAGGTCTTACTTTTAAAAATGACTCTTTAGGCAGGGGAGGTGGCACCCCCGCTGCTCTCTCTTGCTCTAGTTCATCCCAAGGCCACCTCAGGCGTGGCAGCTGGCTTGCCTGGGTGTAACAGCCCGATGGAGAGTGCCTGAGACAGAAGCCAGGTCTTCTTGTAGGCTGATCTCGGGAGGTGACATCTCATCTCTTCAGCTGTATTTTACCAGCAGTCTATCAGTAAATCCAGTCTGCAGTGGAGGGAACGGGTGGCTAGGGCAGGGAAGCCAGGATGTGGGGATCTGGGGCTGCTGGGAGCAAAGCTGGTGTGAGTATGTGGGTAGGAGTCTTTGTGTGGACATAGATTTGTGTTTCATTTCAGTGGATAAATACCAAAGAGTGAGATCGCTGGCTTTATGTAAGTATTTTAATTAAATAAAAGCTGCCAGCTGAGCGTAGTGGCACACGCTTGTAATCCCAGTACTTGGAAAGGCTGAGACCAGAGGATCCCAGGTTTGAGGCCAGCCTCAGCTACTTAGTGAGTTTCATCGCAATTTAGTGAGACCCTGTTTCAAACCAAAGAATAAAAAATAGGGCTGGAAATGTAGTTTGGAGGTAGAATGCCCCTGGGTCCCATCTCCAGTAACACACACACACACACACACACACACACACACACACACACACACACACAGCCACCAAATTGTTTTCTGAGATGGTTGCAGTTTTCTCTCCCCCAGCCATGTAAGTTCTCATTGCTCCGTATTTTTATCAGCATTCAAGATTGTCTTTTATATTTTAGCCATTCTAGCAGTGTATAGTAGTATTTTATTGTGGTTTAAATAGCATCTCTCTAATGACTAATGATTTTGAGCATTTATTCATGTCTTGGTCATTTATACACTCCCTTGGTGAAGTGTCTGTTCAGAACTTCCCCTGGTTGTATAACTGGGTAGTGTGTTGTCTCACAACTTACTGAGGTGTCAGAGTTATTTGTAACCATACTTAAAACTTCCTGGCGCTGTGGATGTAGCTTAACGGTAGCGTGCTTGCCACGAATTAATGAGGCCCTAGTGTTAATCCCTAGTACCTCAAAAAAAAAAATATTTCTGTACCACATATGTGATTTGCAAATAAGTTTTCCAGTCTGTGGCTTATCTTTTGATTCTCTTACCACAGTCTATAGTCTCCCCCGCTCCCCATGGTACTAGGGATGGAACCCAGGGGCATTCCACCACCACAATTACACCCCGAGTCCTGTTTTATTTTTTTGTTTTGGAACAGGATCTCACCAAGCTGCTGAGGTTGTCCTATTTCAGCCTCCCAAATACTAGGATTACAGATGTGCTCCGCCATGCCTGGTACCACAGTCTTTGAGGGGATAAAACTTGCTGGTTTGAAAACGTCTAATCTGTCAAGATTTTCTTTTATGTATTATTTTTTGTGCCTTATCTAGGAAATCTTTACCTCTAACCCATGGTCATGAAGATACCTTCTTATGCTACTTTCCAGAAATTTGATAGTATTAGCTCATACTTTTAGGTCTATGATTCATTTAATACTAATTGTAAATTATGTGAAGCAAGGACCCAGCATGTTTTTTTTTTTCTATAGGGATATCTGATGATTCCAGCCACATTTCTTGAAAAGACTTTAACGTTGAATGACCTTGGCACCGTGTTGAAAACCAAATAGCCTCATATGTGTGGGTTCATTTCTGGGTCCTCTGTTCTGTTGACCTGTGTGTCTATCCTTTCTTTCACCACTGTGACAGTCTTGATTACTAGAATTTCATAGTATACCTGGGAATCGAGTATCCTAAGTTCTATAACTGTTCTTTTTCAAATTTGTTTTGTCTAATCTTATTCTTTTACATTTGCTTATAGATCTTAGAATTCAGCTTGTCAGTTTCTATTAAATGGTTTGTTGGAATTTTGAGTGAGATTGCATTACATTTATAATACAATTTGGAGGGAAAGTGTCTGTTCAATCCAAGAACATGCTCGATCTCTGTTTATTTTGGCCTTATTTAATTTTTCTCTGCAGTGTTTTATAGTTTTTAGTGTGTGGGGCATGCGTGTGTATTGTTAGATTTATCTCTGAAGCTCTCATGGGTTTTGATGCTGTTATAAATACTGTTGTTGCTGGGCGTGGTGGCGCACGCTTGTAATCCCTGCGCTTGGGAGGCAGAGACAGGAGGATCGCACCGGTTCGAAGCCAGCTGAGTGTCCTGGCTTAGGAGACCCTGTTTCCAAAATAAAATTTAAAAAAATGTAAAAATAGGTCTGGGAGTGTAGCCCGAAGGTAGAAGGGCTTCCAGGAACCCCAGTACCACCAAAAAAAAAAAAAAAAAAAAAAAAATACTGTTGTTAAAAAAGCATTGGAGCCGGGCGTGGTGGCGCACGCTTGTAATCCCCGCGCTTGGGAGGCAGAGACAGGAGGATCACGCAGGTTCGAAGCCAGCCGCGCGCGCTGGCTTAGGAGACCCTGTTTCCAAATAAAAATGTAAAAATAGGTCTGGGAGTGTAGCCCGGAGGTAGAAGGGCTTCCAGAAACCCCAGTACCACCAAAAAAAAAAAAAAAAAAAAGCATTGGGTTTTTGGTTTTTCTTAGAGCTTCCTTCTGCTAGGATTTTGAATAACATCCATATAAAATTTCAAATAACTTAATTGATTTTAGAGACTTACAATTAGAATTCTATTTGCATGAGTAAATGATTTTTTAAATGGAATTACCTGAAGTCTACATTAGCTAGGTGGATATTTCCAAGAGGTGGCTGAGATGGTCTGAAAATTTTTTTTTTGTATTTGTTTTTATTTTATTTTATTTATTTATTTTATTTTTTTTTTTTTGCGGGTCTGAGGATAGAACCCAGGGGCATTTGACCTCCGAGCTACACCCCCTGCCCTATTTTTATTCTTTATTTTGAAACCGGGTCTCACTGAGTTGTAGAGGGCCTCACTAAGTAGCTGAGGTTGTCCACGAACCGCGATCCTCCAGGTCTCAGCCTCCCGAATGCTGGGATTACAAGCATGTGCCACCACACCCGGCTCTTTTTTTTTTTATTGAACATAAATGGTATACATTTAAACTATACTTGGTGCCCTCTCCCCCTACCCCTGTTTTCCCTTCCCCCCTCCCACCAATGATTGTCCAGGTAACCATGCCATATTCATAATTTTACACATATTCGGATGTAGACCCTCATTAATCAAGTTCAGTCTTCCTCCTCCCCTATCTTTCCATTCAAGCTTTGCTGGTATTTCCCCTCCATTACCTGGAGTCCCACTGGTATCCTCTACGTTCCCTAGTTTGGGCATATTAGAGGGAATATATGTACCTTCTCCTTCTGTGCTTGGCTGATCTCACTTAACATAATGTTCTCCAGGACTTTCCATCTTCTTGCAAGTGGTATTATTTTGTTCTTCTTTATGGCTGAGTAGAATTCCATTGTGTGTATTTCCCAGAGTTTTGCAATCCATTAATCTGTTGATGGAGACCTGGGTTGGTTCCATATTTTGGCTATTACGAATTGTGCTGCTATGAAATCTTAAGTTTGCAGTGTTAGTGTACTTCCTTAGTGTGCATGAGGCCCTAGATTTGATTGCCAGCACTGCAGAAACAAAACAAAAAAAGGAAACCTTTTTCTTTTTTTAAAATTTGCATTGGGAATGGAACTCAGTGGCATTCTACCTATAAACTATACCCCTAGCCCCATTTATTTATTTATTTATTTATTTATTTACTTACTTATTTGTTTACTTATTTATTTATTTGGTAGTACTGGGGTTGGAACCCAGGGGCATTTTACCTCTGAGCTGCCCCAATCCTATTTTTTATTCTTTATTCTGAAACAGGGTCTCACTGAGTTGCAAAGGGCCTCACTAAGTAGCTGAGGCTGGCCACGCACCCGGATCCTCCTGTCTCAGACTCCCAAGTACGGGGATTACAAGCATGCGCCACCATGCCCGGCTCTATTTTATTTATTTTAAAACAGGATCTCACTAAGTTGTTGAAGGCTTTTTTAAATTTCTGAGACTGGCCTGAATCCTGTGATCCTCCTGTCTCAGACTCCCAAGTACTGGGATTATAGATAGAGTGTACCCCCACGCCTGGGTGAAAGAAAATTACCTCTATCACTCAGGAAATTGCACAGGTTTTAGAAGCTCTCTGCTAGAAACTTGGGATGGAAACACATTTATTTCTTGCTACAGGTTGAGCATTCCTAACCGAAAAACCCAGAATGCTAGAAAATCGGAAATTTTTTTGAGCACCAAGATGATTCCACAAGTTGAAAATTCTTCACTTGACCTCATGTAATGGGTCACAGTCAAAATGTAGGCACATGAAAAATACTGTGTGAAATCACCTTCAGGCAGTGTGCATAGACATAGATATTCCATAAATAGAACGAGTCTAGACTTGGCTTCCATCCCCAATATATTTTGTCCCATATATTTGGAAAAAAAAAAAAAAACTGAAATCCCAAACACTTTAGGTCCCAAGCCTTTCAGGTAAGGAATATGGAACCTGGATATATAGCATCAGCAGATGCTCTAAAGTGAGCCACCACCATTAGCAACAAAGCAGGCTCGGTGCATTCATTGTGAAAATGGAAACGACCAGGACTCTGAGATGTTGGCAGATTTTTATCTGGTTTAAATTTTAACCGACTTTCTCCAGTATCTCGATGTTTCTCTTTGTTTCTCCGTCTAGATGGCTTTGGAAGATTCTGAACAGAAGCACAACCTTTTACATTCAGTTTTCACGGATCTGGAAGATTTATCCATCATTTTTGAAACAGATGACTTAATACAGTCCATACAAGACTTAAGTAGTCAAGTAGCGGCGTTACAACAACAAATAATGGAAAGCCTTCCCCACATTCAGCGAATGGCAGATGTAAGTTTGCACCATAAAGATGTGATTTCCTGTTTTTAATTCGTATTTCAGCTGGCAGATTAGTTATGCTACAAATCATGTTTTAAGTTACATGACTACGCAGTGAGTTGGTAAATTTTTACTTTATGCTCTTTTCGCTTTACTTTGTAATCTGTTGCGCAACTGCAGCAGAAAAGCACATCCCCATTCTTAATCAGGAAGCAGCGGTCTGTCTAAGGAGTAAGGAGTCCTAATCACAGAAGCTCATTGTTTTCTTTGTCCATGGGGAAGGATCGTTGATTTAAAAACAGATTAATCCTGGTACTTGGGAGGCTGAGACAGGAGAATTGCAGGTCCAAATCCAGCCTCAGCAACTTAGTGAAACCCTGTTTCTGAATAAAAAAGAATATAGGGATGTCATTTAAAAAAGAATATAGGATGTAGGTTGGCGGTAGAAGACCCCTGGGTTCCATCTCCAGTTCCACAAAAAGAAAGAGAGGAAGAAAAGGAGGGAGGGAAGAAAGGAGGAAGAAGGAAGGGAAGAAAGAAGGCAGGCAGGTAGACAGGCAGTCCAAAAAACACTGATTAATCTAGGCATAGTGATGCACATCTATAATTCCAGTACTTAGGGGACAGAAACAGGAGGATTGCAGGTTTGAGAACATCCTTAGCAACGTAGTGAGATTCTCAGCAACCTAGTGAGATCCTGTTTCAAAATAAAAAATAAAAAGAGCTGGAGTGTAACTCAGAGATAGAATGCCCCTGGATTCAATCTCCAATAACATACACTAAGTAAATAAGTAAGCCAGGTGCGGTAGCGCATGTTTGTAATCCCACATGGGAGGTTGGGACAGAAGGATCGCACAGGTTCAAAGCCAGCCTCAACTACTTAGGCTCTCAGAAACCTAGTGAGACCCTGTTTCCAAATAAAATATAAAATAGGTCTGGGAATATAGCCCAGAGGTAGAAGGCGCTAGGTTCCATCCCCAGCACCACAATAAATAAATAAGTAAATAAATAAATAAATAAATAAAGCCAGGCGTGGTGGCGCACGCTTATAATCCCCGTGCTTGGAAGGTGGAGACAGGAGGATCGCGCAGGTTCGAAGCCAGCTGCACTGGCTTAAGAGACCCTGTTTCCAAATTAAAAAGTACAAAAATAGGTCTGGGAGTGTAGCCCGGAGGTAGAAGGGCTTCCAGGAACCCCAGTACCACCAAAAAAAAAAAAAAAGACTTTTAAAATTGGAAACAGTGAAAATTATCCACTTATATAGCACTTGCGCATATATATATATATATATATATATATATATATATATATATATATATTTTTTTTTTTTTTTTTTTTTTTTTTTTTTGGTGGTGGTACTGGGGTTCCTGGAAACCCTTCTACCTCCGGGTTATACTCCCAGACCTATTTTTATATTTTTTAAATTTGGAAACAGGGTCTCTTAAGCCAGCATGGCTGGCTTCAAACCTGCGCGATCCTCCTTGTCTCCGACTCCCAAGCACGGGGATTACAAGCGTGCGCCACCACACCCGGCCTAGCCCTTGATAATTTTAAGAGCTATAAGTAGTGAACATTCTTTGGTTAAATATGAGACTAGAACGGAAGGCAATAAATTATCTCAAAGATGATGAGTTTGCACTGCATATCTCATGAGTCTGGTCTTGTTTCTGAAATTCCAGGATGTGGTTGCTATTGAATCTGAAGTAAAATCAATGGAGAAAAAAGTTTCAAAAATCAAAACTATCTTGTTATCAAAAGAAATATTTGAATTTTCACCCGAAGAACATCTTAAGCACGGGGAGGTAAGCATGGATCGTTTTTAGAGTATTTTCTCTTAATACTTACTATGTCTATTTAGTATATTATAGTCTGATGTGACACAAAGTGTTAGTCTTGTTTGATATTTGTTTTGTTTGATGCTGCTGGGGTTTGAACTTGGGGCCTCTTGCATCATACGCAAGTACTCTGCCTCTGGGCTATACCCCAGCCCCCAAAGTATCATCCTTGCTAAAATAATAGCAAAATAAAGTTGGGCAGTAGATGTAAACTAATAGAATATATTTTAAATGACATTTATAGTACCAAGCTAATTTTCCTATAGGTAAGTTTTGCCTTCAAGTCAACTTCAAGAGCTGGAGCTCCTGAGTCAGGCTGGGACTGGTTTCTAGCCTCAGTAGCACTGCTTCTGCTGGTGCGAGCTTGAGTACACGTGTCTTGGACGCTCTTTCATGTCTGGGTGTCAGTATCGAGATCATGACTTGGCTAGCTAAAATGCATATAGAGCCCCTAGCATAGGAGCAGAGACACACTAAACGACAGCCAGTTCTGATTCCCTCTTAAGCTCTGGGAACAGGCAAGTCTGGGTTGGAATCCCCTTGTAGCCTAACCTTACCTGGGTCTTCCAACTGCCAGGTGCCCGGTTTCCTTATGTGTGAAATGAAGGTTAGGATACTTCCCTCTTGAGACGTTTGGGATTAATGAAACTATATGTCTGAAGTATTTAGTAGAGTGACTAATCTTTTCCAATTTATTAGTTATTAGTTGGGTGTGATGGGGCATGCCTCTGTAGTCCCAGCTACTCAGGAGGCTGAGGCAGCCTCAGCAACTTAGTGAGACTTTCAGCAACTTAGTCAAACCCCTTTCCAAATGAAAAAAAGAAATAGATCTGGAGGTATAGCCCAGAGGTAGAAGGCTTCTAGGTTAAATTGTGCCCCTGGGACTCATAAAAGTTTGACCAGACAATTAATTCAATAAGCATTTTTTGAGGGCTTAGTATGTAAGAAGCACTGTAACCTTGTGACCATGTGCAAAGCCAAAGGACAGTTGTACACAGAATGAGGAGGGAGAGAGGGAAGAAAAGTATTGTCCAGATGCATAAATGAATGCTAGTAAGTGACGTGTGCTCCAGACATTCTTTCCTGAGACCCTTAATTACCGCATCCCACATTCCGAGTGATAGAGAGTTGGACCTGTAAGCCGGGCATGGTGGTGCAGGTCTATAATCCCAATCCTTAGGAGGCTGAGAGAAGAGGATTGCAGGTTGAAGGCCAGCCTCAGCAATATAGCAAGGTTCTCTGCAAGTTAGTGAGACCCTGTTTCAAAATAAAATTAGGGCTGGAGGTATAGCCCGGAGATAGAATGCCCATGGGTTCAATCCTTAGAACCACAAAAAAAAAAAAGAAAGAAAATTAGAATTATAAAGGCCAAATTATACACTACTCTAAGTTTGAGTAATTAAACTTAGTAATGGCTTTTTTCATTTAAGTACCATGCTTCTCTTTTGTCATGAAGGTCATACTTGAAAACATTCGTCCCATGAAGAAGACCATTGCGGAGATAATGTCTTACCAAATGGCACTGAGGTTACCCCAGGCAGGAGCAAAGCCTCTGCCTGTGTTTCAGCGGACAAATCGGCTTTTACAAGATGTCAAACTGTTGGAGAACGTGACCCAGGAGCAAAACGAGCTGATAAAGGTTAGCAGCGCGTGATGGCGGCCACGTTAGTGGATGAAAATGTTCAGTAAAAGCGGGCTTCCTTCTCAGTTTTCATCGAAAATAATTATCAATTAGAAGGTGGTATTCGATACATAAATGTGATATTCTTTTGTCCCCGTGGGTTAAAGTTATTTCTCTCAACGCCTGCCCTTGCTTTGGTGGAAGACGTTACAACATTGCTCCTGTCTAATTCCATCCTACGGCTTTTAAAGAGCTATATGGGTTAACACTGGGGGAAGAGGTTTGAACCTGATCGAGGCATTTGCCAGCTCTGGAGGCCAGCGGATCCATAAAGTGATCGCACAGCAATCTCCGATGTCTTGGTCATGTCTATTGATTGGCATATTTGATTTTCCAGTGTGTGGCCTAGATAGAGTAGGCGCTTTTTACCATCTTCCTAGAGACCAGTGTCAGGGGGTTAAATTATTTGCCCAACAACTACAGAGTTAATTTGAGCCGAAGTTAGTTTGTATAGAAATAGGATAAGAATTTGAGTTTCTGAACCCTTGGTATCACTGCTTACTACTGGAGTTCTCTTCCTTCTCACTGATGGAAACGTTTGTCCCATGAAGAAGAGAATTGTGGATCTTCAGCCTCTCCCCAGAGAGGCTTCTCTCCCATTAAGTTTTGCTAGATCAGTGGTCTTTAGGCAGGAACCATCATTACTGAGAAATGACCATTTTCTTTGTGTTCCTGCATTACCAATCACTCTCACAAGAACAGAAAATTGCTGAAAGAACCTTGCATTCTGCAGAAGTTTCACCCTCTTGGGTTGCATTTTGCCTTTGAAAACTGCTGTAACTATTTCCTTCTTAAAAATCATTCCCATGAGATGGCCGGTTTATGGCTTTATCCTCCCTGGTTTGTTTAGCTCACACAGTCCCTCTGGCCATGCCCTTGATCAGCTGATATCATTTACTAGCACCTGTAGAGAGAAAAAAGACCTAGCACTTAATGTACTGTTTTTTTTCTTTTTAATAATGTATAAAGATGAGAAGAAACCTATCAAATTTAATGTATTATTTTTAATCTTTTGGTGCTTTGTTGGTCTCCTTGTCAGAAAGGAAAATAACAGTCCTAAGTGTGCTTTAAAGTGGCCTCACAAGATTAAAAAGAATGATATAAGATGCTGATTTACATATGTACATACATATATATACATACATGTACACATACATATGTTAGGTATCAAACTGTGCTGTTAAAATTTTCTATCTTATTACTTTGGTGGAATCAGATGGTCCCTTCCGCCCGTGTATTTCAAAGCTAAGTAAGCCCATGGTGAGGAAAACCATTTGAATAAGGTACATTTCCTTTAATTCCTGCTTTAGATATTACAAGTACCCTCCTTGTGGAAAATAAGGCAAATTACTTTTGTGGCGAGTAGTGTCAGGTAGTTTATTGTTGAGTGCTGGGGAACAGGTGTGTGCAGCAAACGTAGTTATTCATTTCCAGCCTACAGCTAAAATTATGGTTAAATATTAAAGAAAATACAAGGAAGAATTATGTGTTGGCAAGAAACTTTGTAGTTTCAAAAGACATTTTCTTTATAATGAAGCGTGCCAAAGAAGTATCTAGACTGGGTTTATTTTGTTTGGTACTGGGAACTGAACCAGAGGGATTCTATCTCTGAGCTACAGCCCCAGCCCCATTTTATTTTATTTTATTTTATTTATTTTGAAATAGGATCTCACTGAGTTGCTGAGGGCCTTGTTAAATTGCTGGGGCTGACTGGGCATGGTGGTGCACGCTTGTAATCCCCGTGCTTGGGAGGAGGAGACAGGAGGATCACGCAGGTTTGAAGCCAGCCTCGCTGGTTTAAGAGACCCTGTTGCCGGGCGTGGTGGCGCATGCTTGTAATCCCTGCGCTTCAGGAGGATTGTGTAGGTTCGAAGCCAGCCTCACTGGCTTAAGAGACCCTGTTTCCAAAAATATAATAGGTTTGGGAGTGTAGCCCGGAGGTAGAAGGGCTTCCAGGAACCCCAGTACCACAAAAAAGAGAGAGAGAGAGAGAGAGAGAGAAAGAGAGAGAGAGAGAGAGAGAGAGAGAGAGAGAGAGAGAGAGAGAGAGAGACAGACAGACACCCTGTTCCAAATAAAATATAAAATAGGTCTGGGAATGTAGCCTGAAGGTAGAAGGGTTCCATCCCCAGTACCACTAAAAAAATAAATAAATAAAATAAATTGGTGGTGCTGGTCTCAAACCTGCAATCCTCCTGTCTTAGCTTCCCAAAACTGGGATTATAGGTATGCATCATGCCTGGCTAGACTTGGTTTTGAGTCCGTATTTTATCATACCTTGATCAGATCTTTCAGTTCACAAGTAAGTCTGGGCTCTACTTCTTTAACATTAGATTCCACCTCCTATTCTGGTTAGTTTCACCCAGACTGCTTGAACCTTCAGCTTTCGGCTCACAGAATGCACATCTGGGGGTACCAGATGAGTATGTATCTGTGTCAGGAAAATGTCCCGTCACTAAAATCACATGCTGTGTTCCTTTGGAAGCAATCAGGGCACAGTTCTTTGGGAAAGCTCCATGTGGGTTATGTATTAAAATGTAACATACAAGCAATATAATTAAACTTAGAAACTTTATGTTAATGTGCCATAAAATGCTTCCCAGAATAAACTCACTACACTGGAAATACTTAAGAGCAAAGGTGTGTCTAAATTAGACTGTAAGCATTGCCCAGAATACATCGGCATCTAGGAGAGCAAGAGAGTCAGGTGCCAGCCTGGCGAGGGCTGTTCTCCATATTTTGAATACAGATAATATTTAGAATATAACTATAGTGTGTTTGGAATCCAAACATAAAATATAAATGTCAAAATACTGTTTCCTGTTGACATCTGCATGGATGCATATTTTCTGCATTTGCTTGGAACTTGTTATGGGGATAGATAACGGAAATAGTCTGTTAAATCTAGTCCTTTGATGATGACAACAGTTCTTTTCGGGGGGTTATTTTTATAGGTGGTCATAAAACAGACTAATGAGTATGATGAAGAAATAGAAAATTTGAAACAGATCTTAAGTAACTACTCAGCCGAGTTCTCACTTGAACATATGTCACGAGACCACGCTGTCGACTTGCAGGTATGTCGCTTCATTCCCTAATCTGTCAGTTCATTCCATAACCACTTATTAAGCTCCTGGTATCTCGTAGCCTTGGGGTGCTAGAGTGCCATGTCTGTCTTCTCTTTTCCAATGGAGGCTATTTACTTTCCATCCTATTTCTTAAAATAAATGGTTATATCATGTCGCTATTAAAATATGGTAAAATTTTAGGCTGGGCAGTTCTAACCCCAAAGGCTGGGCTGGGGCTACAGCCTCTAGTTCTTTGATATGAGGCTGGCTTTTCACGTGCCACAGCCTCAGCAGGGCATGTTTCATTCTGTGTTGACTCTTGTTCAGAGGTAGATGCTATGTAGGACACATGGACAGCCTGATTCTGGCTAGTTTTGGGGGATGAACGTTAAACAGTTTGGCAGGCTGGGCTTAGAGGTAATAATAAAACTTAGAACACTTTTTTGTTTCTTGTTTTTGTGGTATTGGGGTTTGAATCCAGGGGCATTCTACCTCCAAGCTACACCTCCAGCCCCATTTTATTTTTTACTTTGAAACAGGGTCTGTCTAGTCAAGTTGCAGAGGGCCCCTTTATAACTTGCTGGGGCTGGCGATGAACCTGGGATTCTCCTGTCTCTGCCTCCCAAGTACTGGGATCGCAGGTGTGCGCCATCAACATGACTTGGAACGCTGATAATAAAGGAGTTCTAGTGTATCACAAGCTGTATTTTCATTTGCTATAAGTAAAATGTCAAGTGTACCCATAGAGCTGCTAGCTCTCCACGGCTATGCTTTTTCTTTTGCTTCTCTGTTCTTCAATCTTTGGTTTTGAATGAGTACTTTTATATTGAAAAAAAAACTGATTGCATGTGAAGGATTATAGACAGCTGTTTCTTTTTTGGCACTGTTTTTTCCCTCCTATCCAGTTGATGCAGGTAAGTAGTTAACATGGTACTCAAGGCAGGGTTGCAGCACTTACTAGCTGTGAGGCCGAGGGTGAGCTACTTAACATGTGACGGGAGGTACAGGCGGTGAATCAGCTGTGAAGTGGTAGAATTAATAATGCAAACGATGCTGTGAAAAGGTCAAGTTTCTTTGTACGCTAAAAAGAAAAATTCAGGACCGCAAAGGCTTTTGTTTTTATATCTGAGGATGTAGAAATTAAAACTCAGAAATGTAAAAATATTTTAGTTTGTTGTAAATTAATAATAAACCCAGTATACACTAGCAGAAATAACATTTTATTAAGATAATTATGTCTCTCAAAACAATTCGTGAAAAAACTGACACAGTTTTACATTTTTGCAAATCTCTTTAACGTCTGGCTTAATTGAAGACAGCTAGAATCTCACCTACTTTTGTATTCTATCTGTTGTATCAATCTTATTTGACCTATATAAAGACAATCCAATCTCTCAAAGACATACTTAGAAAAGAGAGAAGAGTTTAACAGCCCCTTTTGGGTAATTGTGCACTTGCTTTGAAAGTACATTAGCCTTTATTACAAAGGTATTGCCTGTAGTTTGTGTTCCACTTTCAATAAACACTAAATTTCAGAGGTCCAGTGCACCCCACTTTCCAACAAAAGCCATTAGAGTAATACTCAGGGAGCGGGCCGCCTGCTTACGCCTGCGCTGTGGGGACACAGGGTTCCCTGCAGCCAGCTCAGGTAGCGTCTGCGGGCCTAGGGGGCCACATCATTTTCAGAATGCTACTAAAATGTTACTGGCCTTTCTCACTGAGTTGACATTTGTACCGATGGCACAAATGTAATGGTGGGCAGCCCAACTAGGAGTTCTCAAGTCCAAAGACCCAGTCCCCGGACCCTGCGGGTTCCTAGCAGGTGCAGGCAGTCTTCCCTACCAGCAGTACTGGAGTCTCCACTATAGTGTACTGAGAGTAGGAGAAATAAAGTGCCAGGCTCACTTAAGAATGTCCTGGATAAAGATGTGTACCACTAGTAGCGTGATAACAAAATGGGAAATATGCATTAAGTATTTTTCCTAAGTACCAAAGTACAATGGTTGTGGAAAAGTACTTGCATAAATGTCTGGGTTGTTAAACTACCCTCCCCCTTCTTCCCACTATTTTCACATGAAATAAAACAGCTGAGGAACTATATTTTTTTACTTAAATGCTATGCTTAAGCTGGGCCCATGTGGTGGTGCACGCCTGTAAGCTCAGCACTTAGGAGGACCGTAGATTTGAGGCAGCTTCGGCAATGTAGCGAGACTCTCAACAACCTAGTGAGAACCCGCTTCAAAAAAGAAATAAATAAAAATTAGCTGGGTGCGGCGGCACACGCTTGTAACCCCAGCATTTGAGAGGCTGAGACAAGAGGATCGTGCAGGTTCAAAGCCAGACTCAGCTACTTAGTGAGGCCTTTGCAACTCAGTGAGACCCTGTTTCAAAATAGTGAATAAAAGCTGGGCGTGGTGGCGCACGCTTGTAATCCCCGCGCTTGGGAGGCGGAGACAGGAGAATCGCGCAGGTTCGAAGCCAGCCGCACTGGAGTAAGAGACCCTGTTTCAAAAATATAAAATAGGTCTGGGACTGTAGCCTGGTGGTAAAAGGGCTTCCAGGAACCCCAGTACAAAAAAAAAAAAAAAAAAAAAAAAAAAAGTAAGTACATTAAACCTAGCAAATAGAAGTTATAGGCTAGTTATAAATGGAATCTGAAGCCATGTTTATGGGCTTTTCATTTTTTAGATACTTTTATTGATTTATTGTAATCACAAATCATTATGTAGTTGAGAGCAGTAGGGACATACATGTACAGTGTGTGGTGAGCTTCCTCAGGACTTTTCACATTCTTACATTAAAATCCTGCAGTGTACCTGGGCATGGTGGCACATGCTCGTAATCCCAGCATTTGAGAGGCTGAGACAGGAGGATCGCAGTTCGTGGCCAGCCTCAGCTACTTAGTGAGGCCCTTTGCAACTCAGTGAAACCTGTTTCAAAATAAAGAATAAAAAAAGAGGGCTGAGCATGTAGCTTGGAGGTAGAATGCTCCTGGGTTCCATCCCCAGTACTGAAAAAAAAAAAAAAAAGGTAAAATCCTGCAGTCTTACACTTTGAAAGGATCTTCTAACCATGCATGACTCTATAATACTATGCTTTATCTTTTGGAAAACATTGATTCGCTAGGTTATATAAATTTTCCATATATTAATCTAGCTTAGTCGTCAATATTAAACACCTATTTCTTCAGAGAAATATTTAAATATAGTTTTCATTCTACCTCCCAAATATAACCCCAGCCTTTATTTATTTATTTATTTATTTTAATTATTTTTTTTTGCAGTATTGGGGTTGGAACCCAAGGGTATTCTATCTCCAAGTGACACCCCCAGCCCTATTTTTTATTCACTATTTTTTTTTTTTTTTTGGTGGTACTGGGGTTCCTGGAAGCCCTTCTACCTCCGGGCTACACTCCCAGACCTATTTTATATTTTTGAAACAGGGTCTCTTACTCCAGTGCGGCTGGCTTCGAACCTGCGCGATTCTCCTGTCTCCGCCTCCCAAGCGCGGGGATTACAAGCGTGCGCCACCACGCCCAGCTTTTATTCACTATTTTGAAACAGGGTCTCACTGAGTTGCAAAGGCCTCACTAAGTAGCTGAGTCTGGCTTTGAACCTGCACGATCCTCTTGTCTCAGCCTCTCAAATGCTGGGGTTACAAGCGTGTGCCGCCGCACCCAGCTAATTTTTATTTATTTCTTTTTTGAAGCGGGTTCTCACTAGGTTGTTGAGAGTCTCGCTACATTGCCGAAGCTGCCTCAAATCTACGGTCCTCCTAAGTGCTGAGCTTACAGGCGTGCACCACCACATGGGCCCAGCTTAAGCATAGCATTTAAGTAAAAAAATATAGTTCCTCAGCTGTTTTATTTCATGTGAAAATAGTGGGAAGAAGGGGGAGGGTAGTTTAACAACCCAGACATTTATGCAAGTACTTTTCCACAACCATTGTACTTTGGTACTTAGGAAAAATACTTAATGCATATTTCCCATTTTGTTATCACGCTACTAGTGGTACACATCTTTATCCAGGACATTCTTAAGTGAGCCTGGCACTTTATTTCTCCTACTCTCAGTACACTATAGTGGAGACTCCAGTACTGCTGGTAGGGAAGACTGCCTGCACCTGCTAGGAACCCGCAGGGTCCGGGGACTGGGTCTTTGGACTTGAGAACTCCTAGTTGGGCTGCCCACCATTACATTTGTGCCATCGGTACAAATGTCAACTCAGTGAGAAAGGCCAGTAACATTTTAGTAGCATTCTGAAAATGATGTGGCCCCCTAGGCCCGCAGACGCTACCTGAGCTGGCTGCGGGGAACCCTGTGTCCCCACAGCGCAGGCGTAAGCAGGCGGCCCGCTCCCTGAGTATTACTCTAATGGCTTTTGTTGGAAAGTGGGGTGCACTGGACCTCTGAAATTTAGTGTTTATTGAAAGTGGAACACAAACTACAGGCAATACCTTTGTAATTCTTCCAATTATCGTTTGCCACCAGTAATCACGAGAATTTTACGTGGGGCAGAATATAGGGATATTGGTGTAGATGAATGAGTCATCGGGGGAGCCCCTGGTTTCTGCATAACTCATGAAGCTACAGCTTTGGAAAAGTCACCTGCTTTCTCTGGACTCTAGAACACTCACTTGCATGTGGAGACAAGGAACCTTCCTGTCTCTAAAACCGTGAATCACTCCAGAAATATCTTTAAGGCAAATGCCTGGATGATGGATGGAGATAGATGATAATAGAATAAAATTGTAAGGAATATATTAGGAGCAATTTTGTTTTTGTTTGTTTGTTTTTGGCTGTGCTAGGAACTGAACCCAGGGTGTGGTGCGTGCGAGGCAAGCCCTCCTCCACTCAGCTGTGTCCCCTAGTCTAGAATAAATTCTGTCCTAAAGGAGCAGGCTGCCTTCTGGCCAGCACTCATGGTCTGAGTGGGGCCTCTTACGATGCTAGAGAGGAGGTTACTAGACTACGTGATACCTGCTGGTCCTTCTGCATCTAGGATTCTGTAATTCTAATCCCCCCATAGACAGACAGTGGGCGCTTGCCTATCTACCATGGGTAAGAAACTTTATTCGCTCATATCCATAGTCCAGGCGTTCAAGGTAACATTATGAAACCTGGACTCATGTCATCACCATCCTCATAGTAAATTTCCCTGAGAGGTAATTTTCTCCCCTTGTTTATTCCCATTTGATAGGCAGTTTGGCCTGTGGGAAGAGGAAATGAGTTTAGTAAGACTGGAGAAGTCTTCATTTCTAGCCTTATTGTCTCTCAGAAGTTCCCAGGCATTATTCTGCTTCAGAATCTCCTGGGGAAAACATGAGAAGGTGTCTCCTGAGAGCGGGCATTTGTAAGTCTGTGCAACAAAATGGGAAGTCCACAGGAGGCACTTCCGCTGTGCGTGCTCATGTGCAGACGACTGGGTCCAGGCCCCTTGCGCTCCGGTTCCGTCAGTCCGGTTGCCAGGCACCAAGGCGGTGGTCCCCACCCCAGCTGCGTGCCTGTCACCAGTGGAGCCTGTTCTACTTTTCCATTCTTAGGCTCAACCCCCAGGTGTTCTGATTTCGAAGTCTACCCCGGGGCTAAGGCATCCTACAGATTTTAAACCCGCCCTTTGGGAAGACAGCCAGGATAGAGAGGAGCCATACTGTACCAGAGACTTCCCTCTGGCTTTGCCAACCCAATAATCCTCATGGGCAGGAAACCAGCTCCTACGCCCATCCAAAGGACTCAGACTTCCCACAACAGTGCAAACACTCTTTCTTCTCAGGGAGAAATTGAAGATATGGAGAAGCAGATTCTGAGTTTCAGCCAGAAAAAAGAAGACCTGTTGGTGGACTTGAAGGCTGCAGTACTAAACCTTCACCAGCATTTGGAGCAAGAGCAGCAAGAAGGAGAAGATCTGCTGCCAGCCGAGGAGGGCGGAGCCGCTGAGATGGATGCGCCCGAGTGGAAGGTAGGTTAATGCTGGTAGGTAAGTGCCGGCCCCACATTCCACGGGAGTGCCCGGTGTCAATGGCCTAAAGTAGAGGAATTTTTAAAAGTGGAAGTAGTCCCCTTGAGGTTGTTTGCGAGTGAATACAAAACCTCAGGGTGTGTCTATTCTGGGCTCAACCCAGAATTCTAATGCCTGAGTTACTTGAGGGCGTGCTTAAATTCCTTGGGCCTGGCCGCAAGCCACCTTCGAAATACCTACCTTCCTGCGGAATGGCCAGCCCAAGGCAGATCTGAGCACAGCCAGCTTCTCTCAGCCCACTCGGAGTCCACATCAGCAGCGAACCCCACTCCTAGGTGGTTTGCAGAGGGGCCCCAGAGGGCAGAGCAAATGACAGAACACAGGGACAGCCTCAGGGTATTTGGCGGGATTTGCTGAAAGGTGCAGGGCCAGAGGCTGCTCCTGTGGGAGAACTGCGTGGGTAAAGTGGGTAAAAGATTCGCCAGGCTCCCTGCGCCGCAGACCTGCAAGCTGACCGCAGGTGTTCTCGTGCTGTGCCTTGCAGCTGAACCGAGAGAGCTCCATGTCCTTCCTGCCGGCCGTCAAGGAGGAGGCAGAGGATAGCTCCCTGAAGAGTGAAGTAAGGAAAACAATTTTGTCACAAATATTTGTTAGCATCAAATCTCAGTAGAGGTTAAAGGTCTTAAAATGCATGCTGAGTTTTTTAAAGTATTGGCATTTTTTAAAGTGTGGATTGAAGGAGTTCTCTTATGTGGTTAATGTTGTTTAAGCACATCTAAACCCACTTTACTATGGAAGAGTGGGATGAACGTAACACAGACACACTTGTTGCTTTAGGGAGACGATGAGGTCCTCTGTCGTATCCTGACTTCTTGGTATTTTCTCCAAAGTTTTAAGAGTATGCCGTTTGGTTGGCACTCCTGATGTGATTTTTAGAACTTTATAATTTTTCATATTTGAGTTACTATTTGGGTCTAAAACAGTGTTGTCAAGGACATGAGGTGTGTTCTCCACTAATGTAGCTAATTGTTGCTACTTCATTACAACTGGCTGAATGAGACATCTACACTTGACCTTCCTGGTATGGGTTTCCATTTCATACTTTAAAAACTAAAATTATAGAATGCATCTTCTGCTAAAAGGAAGAAAATTAGAATGGCATACAGTTTTTGTGACTCACGTGTAACCGCTAGGCGCTTTTTATGCTTGTTTGGTAGATTGTCCCATGGCTCCGTTGTCACGCGGAGCTGGCCACTGGTCCCACGGTGGAGCTTTAGGGCTCGGTGTGACTGAGGGAGGTTAGGGGACAGCGCAGGAACACCTGGCCTCTGGCCCTCAGACAGCTTCACAGGCCCATCGGGCCCCTCTGTGGCAGAGAGACTTGGGAGAACAGAGGAGGGACCAAAGACAAGGCTGCTTCAGTGGCATTTTAACTTCAGACATGTATTTGCTTCTGAGCTGATTGTTTATCTTTGACAAAAACAAAAACAAGAAACACATGCTTATCACACTTTTCAGCTGACCAATAAAAATTATATGTTATGGTGTAATAATATATATTATAAATTGTAACTATTTATAACATATAATTTATGTATAATATGTTACAAAATTATGGTGTACAACATGATGTAGTGATATACATATCCATTGTGGAATGGCTAAACTGAGCTAATTAGCAGATGCATTGCCTTGGATTTTTTAATGTGGGCAAACACTTAAAATTTATTCACATTAATTTTTAAATATATATTTGTATTAACTATAGTCAATAGGATGTACAATATATCTCTTGAACTTACTCTTCCTCAGGGAACATTTGCGTCCTTTGACCCACATTTCCCAATTCTCTTCCATCTGCTCCAGCCCTGGAAACCACCATTCAGTCTTTGTCTCTACAAGTTCAACTTTTCTTCATTTTATACAATTGAAATCAAGAAACTTTTTTTTTGTTATTGGTTTATTTATTTCACTAATACAGTGTCCTCTGTTCATTCATGTTGTCACAAATGACAGCATTTCCTTCTTTTTGTGATTGAATATATAATATATATGTATATGTACAATTTTTTTATTGATTGATTTTATTCACTGATGGGTGCTTAGGTTGATTCCTTATCTTGCTATTATAAACAATGCTGTAATAAATATAGGAGTGCAGACATCACTTGGACATACTGATTTTATTTCCTTTGACTATAAATCAGTAGTTCAGTGGATCATATGGTGATTTTATTTTAATTTTTGAAAAACCTCTATAGTCTTTTCCATAATGGCTATACTAACTTATAGTCCTCCAAAAGTAGTCAAGGGTTCCCTGAATATATGTGTGTGTGTGTATATATATATATATATATATATATATATATATATATATATATATATATATATATTTTTTTTTTTTTTTTAACTTTAAAAAAGGACTTCAGGAAGGGTAACTACATTTGAAACAGGATTTGGCTAGCAAAAGAAAGAGAATATAAGGGTAGGAGAAGAATTGGGCCTATGGTTTAAATACTTGGCTGAGTCTTGTATAAAATAGACCAGTAGGATGCCGGTCGGGAGGGTAGGAAAGCGCTTCCCTTTGCTGACCAATTAATCACTGTCTCAGGATGGCCGTGATCGAGTGGAGCCCTCCTCCAGGTCTTGGTCTTTACCCTGGAAGCCTGACAAGGACTTGGAGGAAGACCGAGCATCCTCATCCTCCGCCACCATCGTTCCAGTAAGTCTTGGCATGCTGCATCCAGGTGGCATTAGGGATGGGTAGCTGTTTTTTACCCAAATTTGTTCCTCCTTTTCCCACTTTCCTTGGACTGGTTTCCAGTCATTCACCCCAAACTTTCAAATACCAACCTATGCCCAGGTGAAGAATAAAATTAAGGGACAATAAGTAAAAAAGAAAAAAAAAGAATTTCTTGTTTGAATGAATATTTAGAGGAGGAAACTCTTTAGGCTGAATTTTTGTCATGAACAAGTTAAAACCGTATATATTTATGGTGTATATAGTTAAATACATATACATTGTGGAACAGCCAAATTAAACTAGCTAACATTTGCATTTATTCATTTATTAATTTATGTATTCTCTTTATGTTTATCCATCAGTAGACACTAAAGTTGGTTCCACCACTTGGCTACTGTGAGTTTTTATTTTTTATTTATTTATTTATTTTTGGTGGTACTGGGGTTCCTGGAAGCCCTTCTATCTCCGGGCTACACTCCCAGACCTATTTTTACATTTTTATTTGGAAACAGGGTCTCCTAAGCCAGCGCGCGCGGCTGGCTTCGAACCTGCATGATCCTCCTGTCTCAGCCTCCCAAGCGCGGGGATTACAAGCATGCGCCACCACGCCCGGCTACTGTGAGTTTTTAAAAGCTCCTTACCATTACCTCTGCACAAATTCAAAGACAGTTTTAATCGTATCCATTTAGTATTATGCAAAGACAGTTTTAGTAGTATTCATTTAGTATTTGCATTTCTATGGTATAGTCCCTGATATTACAGTATTTTTTCTAGGGAAACAATTCAAAAAGTCATCCAAATTGGGAGGCTGAGACCATAGGATTGTGGTTCTTGGACAGTCTCAGCTACTCAGTGAGGCCCTCTGCAACTTAGTGAGACCTTGTTTCAAAATAAAGAATAAAAAATAGAACAGGGGGTGTAGCTCATGTCCCTGGGTTCCATCCCCAGACACACACACACACACACACACACACACACACACACACACACAAACACACATCATCTAAAGCTTTACCATGGTGTTTCTCCAATGCACTTAACATACTTCTTTTGGGGGAGTAATTGAAGGGTGTGTGTGTGTGTAGGGAGAAATGTCTTTCCAAAATTCTCTTAAGCAAACTATAAGATAAATCAATGCAGTAAGTCTTTTTGCTCCTTATAAAATTCTAAATCTTCTTTAATATTTCAAAATAGAGCCTCACTTTAGAGGGTCATCATATATGACCTGACATGAATATGCTGTCCTTCCTGGGCTCTTGAAGCACGTCTGCATCAGCGTCTCCATCATCATCATGACCCCCCTCCTGCCTCCTGCCTCCCGCCTCATCTTCCAGGGCTCACCCCTTCCCCAGCTTCCGCTCCAGCCCTTCATTTACAATTGTACCCAAGCTGTGCCTGTACCTACTGCTTAGGGTTTCTGCCTCTTGGTGGATTCTTCTCCTCTCTGTCTCTGACATATTTAGGTTTCATTGCCTAGTCAATTTCCTCTCTCTTGGCCCCACCAATCAGCACAGAACCCAGCCTGCCTCTTCGGAAGATGGCCGACATCCTTGGGCTGTCTCCCTTCCACATCTGCCTATAGACTTCCTATCCACCCATAAAGGCCCATGTCAGCATCCTCCTCCATGAAACCTCCCCAGATCCCAGGAGGGAAGGTACTGCCCCTCCTGTTTTGTACACCAGTGTTCTGGACCTCAGCTATGGCTCACCACGTTTTCTGCCCACAGCTGACAGTTTTGCAGAGCCAGTCCCCTCCCACGTGTATATGTCCTGTGCTGGCCCAATAAGGTGCTCTACTAAATTGAGCTTCTTAATCCCATTTCCCATGTCAGTTATATACTTTTTCCTTTTTCCACTTGGGCTTTACCTGATATTCCTTCAACTCCTTTTATAATTTCGGTTCAGCCTCTGGCTATGTTTAACCTGCTTTTGACTCATAGCCCTTTTTTTTTTCCATTGGTGCACTGTATTCATACATCATAACGGGGGAAAAAAAAAAAAAAAAAAAACTTCTGTAGACATACATGCACACATCGCCCAGTTAGCCCCTACCCGATCCCCACCCCATTCCCTCCCCATCCCTCCTTCCCATGCTTGGCTTAATGATTGACATCTAGTATTATGGCAATTTATCCAAAATTAAAAATGATAATCTCACATAACAGTTTCATTTGTCTGATACCAAGCTTTTGATAACTTAAAGATAACATTTCAATATTCTTTTTGCTTTCTTTCTTACCAGAGAATATTTTTTCTTTTTTTTTTTTTTAGGTGAAACTATAATATATTTATTTATTTATTTATTTTTCAGAAAAAATCTATCCTAATATGGAATATGGACTCTAGATACCCAAAACAAACTCAAAAAAGAACAAAGCTAGAAGATGTATATTTTCTGATTTCAAACCATATAAAGCTACGATAATTGAAACAGTGTAGTACTGTTCTAAAGGCAGATACATAAACCATTGGAGTTAAATAAAAGCCTAGAGATAAATTCTTCCATATATTGTCAAGTTATTTTTGACAAGGTTTCCACGAACATTTGGTGGAGGAAATAATAATCTTTTAACTAAATATTGTTGAAAAATAATAATTACATAAAAAAGAATTACCTAACACCATATAGAAATATTAACTCAAAATAGATAAAAGACCTAAATATAAATCTTAAGACTATAAACTTTTAGAAGAAAATATGGGTCATAAAACCTCACAACATTGAAATTGGCAGTGATTTCTTGGATATGATTTTAATGGCACAGGCAACAGAAGGGTAAACAAGCTCCCTAAAAAATAAAAAAAAAATTGTATATCCAAAGACAGTGTAAACAGAGTTAAAAGTTACTGATAGAATGGGATAATATATTTCCAAATGCTATATCTGAAGATATATTAATATTCCAACTAGAAATCCTAAAAATTAACAACAATAAAAGCAAACAATACAATTTAGAGATAGGTAAAAGACTAACATAAATAATAAATCTCCACAGATAACCAATCTTAGTTGTCTGTTGGATGGAAAATTTTGTTTCTCTGGTTCTGGTGTGTATCTATTTCTTCTTTGTAGTTAATCTCTTTGAGTATTTTCTCTAGCGCTGGTTTTGAAGACATAAATTCCTTCAGTTTTGGTTTGTCATGGAAGCTTCTTATTTCCCCATCTACTGTGATAGAACGTTTTGCTGGGTAGGAAATTTTTGGCTGGAAGTTGTTTTCTTTCAGAGTTTGGAATGTGTTACTCCAAGTCCTTCTGGCTCTCGTGACTTGGTTTGGGAAGTCTGGAGTGATTCTAATTGGTTTGCCTCTGAATGTCACTTGGCCTTTGTTTTTGTTGTCTTTAAGATTCTCTGCTTGGCTTCCACATTGGTTATTTTGACAATTATGTGGCGTGGGGATCCTCTTCTCCGATCCTGTCTAAAGGGAGTTCTATAAGTTTCCTGGACCTTTGTATCAACCTCTTGCTCTATGTTTGGGAAATTTTCTGCTATTACTTCCTTGAAGAGATTGTTGATCCCTTTGGTTTCACTTTCTTTTCCCTCCTCTATTCCAATTATTCTTAGGTTAGCTCTCTTAAAATGGGCCCATATTTCTTCAATGTCAGATTCCTGCTGTCGGATTTTTTTTTCTAAATTAGAAACTATGCGTTCATTTTTGGAGTGATCATCTTCTAGGAGCGAGATTCTTTTCTCTATGTGGTCTAATTGGTCATTTATACTTTGAATTGAGGCCTTTACTTCATTGATTACATCCTTTATCTCTTTTTGGCTCTCTCTGAATTATTTTCGAAACACCTCTATTATTTCTACAGTTATTTTCCTGATTTGATCTTCTAGAAATCTCTGAATTTCTGTTTTATCGGATTCTCATGTTGTGGGGTTGTGGGCATTCATTGCTCCATTGCTATTTCTCTTTCCCATGATTTTGGAAGTTTGTGCCTTCTCTGGGTTCTTCCCTGGGTCACTACGTCTTCACTTAAGGTGCTCTGGATCTCAAGTCTGTGGTATCTCAGTCCCCACTACTCCTTTACTGGGTTGTATCGCAGAGTCTCAGACCCATGGAGTCAATCGAGGCTGCTTTAGACCATGGGGGTTGCCAGGTTGGGTGTTCTTCTATGGTGTGATATCTCTGCCACCGCCACTCCCCCACTGGATCAAATCCCTGGGAGTACAGTACTGGGATTTCTCCTCTAGGGGCCGCAATTTGACTCACTGTTGTTGAGTGCGCAGATGGAGCTGTAGTGGACTCGGTGAATTCGCTGCTGCTGCCGCTGCCACTGGTGGCAATATGGCGCTGCTGCCACGCCCTCGGCCGTGAGGCTGGCGTACTTCTCTGGTTTTGAGCTCCGTTCTGAGTCCCTGCAGGGTGTGCAGAGCCCAGCCCCTGGGAGCTTTAGATGCTCCCTGTGCCGAAAAATCTGCCGAATTCCACCCAGCTGTTCTGCAGTGGCTCACCTCGGCTCGCTGTCCACCGCTCCTCTCTGGAGCCTGGTGGGTTGTTGAGTGTGTTGGTCTGATGCCGTCCGGTGAGCTTACTGCTGCCGTCGGCAGTATTGCGTTGCTGCCGTGTCCTTGGCCGTGAGGCCAGCATATCTCCTCTCTGGCTTTGAGATCCGTTCTGAGTCCCCCTCCTCTCTGGGGCCTGGTGCTGCAAGGGAAATGGCGCCTGCCTCTCCGCGCCTTGGCTCCAGCCACAGCACTGCGGTCTGGTTTCTTTCTGGTGTCTCATTTTTCCAGCCCTCTTTTTCTCTGTCCCTTGTAATTACATTTTATGTTTCTCTGCTGATGGTGTTTTCTGGCTATGAAAGGCGCTGAGTTTGTGGTAATAGAGATTGGTTGTTAGTGGGGCTCGTAAGCCCCGCTTTTCTCCGTCACCATCTTCCCGGAAGTTTCATAGCCCTTTTATTAGTCTGGATCCTTATTGATCTTTCCAGGCTCAGACACTGTGGACCATCTCTTCCTTCCCAAAATGAAGTGTTCCTGGGGATTGAACATAGGAGCCTTCAACCTCTGAGTTATACCCTCAACCCCCCTCTTTTGTTTGTGAACAGGGTCTGAGAGCTTCACTAAGTTGCCAAGGCTGGCTTTGAACCTGTGATCCTCCTGCTTCAACCTTCCAAGTGCTGGATTACATATGTGCACCACCACACCCATGTTCCTTTGACTTTCTTAATTCTGAACTCCAGATCTCTTTACCTCTGCTGCCTCCTCCATTTCCTCCTCCTGCCCCTCCCCTCTCTGTCTCTGTAATGACAGGCATCCCCCGTGCTCTCTCCTCCTCCTCTGCTCTTTGGTCTCACGGTGATTTCACCTCCGTGGACTTTAGCACATCTCTGTGCCACTGACGCCCACATCAAACCTCTAGTCTCGCCTTTTTTCTCCAATCTGTTCCACATGTCTGGCCTCCTGATAGACTTCTCTCTTGGATGCTCTTCCTCTCAATTGCATTTAGCAACTTCCTTCGTGTTTGCTCTCTCTCCCGGTCGCTCAGTGCCTGCTAACAGCACCACTGCTTCCCCAGAGTCCTCTTGGGCGTGCCACCGCCTTTTCACATCCAGTTGGGGCCAAGTGATACCATCCAGTCTTTACATCCTTCTCCTCCTTCCATTACAGGTGTTGCCATCCTCTCTAAGGCAGTTTTTTCTTTGGACTTTTGGAGTAGTCTTCTAGCTGGTTTCACGGTCTCCAGTATTTTCCCCAACACATCTTATACAATACTGATGACTTTTCCTAAAACATTATGATAATCCCAGTTTAAAATCTTTTATGGAGCTGGGCGTGGTGGCGCACGCTTGTAATCCCCACGCTTGGGAGGCGGAGACAGGATGATTGCGCAGGTTCAAAGCCAGCCGCACTGGCTTAAGAGGCCCTGTTTCCAAAAGTAAAAATAGGTCTGGAAGTGTAGCCTGGAGGTAGAAGGGCTTCCAGGAACCCCAGTACCACCAAAAAAAAAAAAAAAAAAAAAAAAAAAAAAAAAAAAATCCTTTATGGATTCCAGTTATCTATTAAGTAAAATATAGGCTTCTTAGCATTTCAGAGTTTTATGATCTCTACCTACATTTCCAATTTTATCCAAATTTTGCCTTGAACTCTTAGTTCAGTTTTTTTTTTGGGGGGGGGTGTTTCTTTTTTCTGTCTTTCTTTCTTTCTTTCTTTCTTTCTTTCTTTCTTTCTTTCTTTCTTTCTTTCTTTCTGTACTGGGAATGGAGCCCAGGAGCATTCTACCTCTAAGCTATACCCTCAGCCCTATTTTAAAGTCTTTGTTTTGAAACAGGGTCTCACTGAGTTGCAAAGGGCCTCACTAAGTAGCTGGGACTATCTGTGAACTGCGGTCCTCCTGTCTCAGCCTCCCAAGTACTGGGATTACAAGTGTGCACCACCATACCTGGCTCTGTTTTTGGTTTCTGATAGTGGTTATTATTCCTGGTAGAAGGAGCTAGAGAGAAACTAACATCTTTTTAGAAACTACTAAATGCTTTATGTACATCATCTTGCTTAATGATAAAAAAAAAAAACCATGAGTGAAGTGGGCTTTATTCCCACCTTCAAGATTAAGTCACAAGCCGGGCGTGTGGTCTCACGCCTGTCATCCTCGTACTTGGGAGGCTAAGACAGGAGGATCGCAGGTTCGTGGCCAGCCTTGGCTACTTAGCAAACGCCCTTAGAGTAGCCAAACTTAGCCTTAAGTTTGGCTACTCACCAAACTTAGTGAGACCCTGTTTCAAAATAAAAAACAAAATAGGGCTGGAGGTATAGCTCATAAATAGAATGCCCCTGGGTCTAAGCCTCAGTTCCCCAAATAAATAAATAAATAAATAAATAAATAAATAAATAAATAAATAATCGAGGGTCCGAGAATCCATGTTATCACACAGTTTGCAGATGGAGCGATGAAGACTAGTTGACTACAGCATCCATCACTTCTTGCCACACGGTGTTAACTATTTCTGTACATATCATTTTCACACTCTGTAACCTTGATTAACTCTAGAAGTAGAACTGCTGAATCTAAATATACTTTCATTTAAAATTCTCACAAATTGTCCATCTGCATATTAAGAACATAACACTTCGTAAATAGTTATTTCACCTTATTGTTTCTCATCCTTCCTCTCTTTTTCTCATGATATTGAGGATGGAACCCAGGGCCTCTGAGCCATACCCTCAGCCCCATATTATTATTATATTTTGCAATCAGGTCTCACTAAGTAGCTGAGGCTGGCTGTGAACCTGTGATCCTCCTGTCTCAGCCTCCCAATTACTAGGATTACAAACGTGCGCCACCATGCCCGGCACATTAATTAATTAATTAAATTTTTATTTATTTATGTTTGATGGTACTGGGGTTCCTGGAAACCCTTCTACCTCCAGGCTACACTCCCAGACCTATTTTATATTTTTATCTGGAAATGGTCTCTTAAGCCAGCTGGCTTCGAACCTGCGCGATCCTCCTGTCTCTACCTCCCAAGCGCAGGGATTACAAGTGTGTGCCACCACACCCGGCTAATTAATTAATTCATTCACTTTTTGTGGTAGTGGGAATGGCACTCAAGGGCATTCTACCTTTGAACTATACCCCAGCCCTATTTTTTATATTTTGAAACAGGGTCTCACTGATTTGCAAAGGGCCTCACTAAGTAGCTGAGGCTGTCTGCGAACCTGGATCCTCCTGTCTCACCCTCCCAAGTACTAGGATTACAAGTGTGCACCACCATGCCTGGCGCATTATTTTCTTTCTTTCTTTCTTTCTTTCTTTCTTTCTTTCTTTCTTTCTTTCTTTCTTTCTTTCTTTCTTTCTTTCAGTACTGGGGATGGCACTCAGGGCATTCTACCTTTGAGCTACACCCCCAGCCCTATTTTTATTCTTTATTTTGAAACAGCGTCTCATTGAGTTGCAAAGGGCCTTACCGAGTAGTTGAGGCTGTCCACAAACTGCAATCCTCCTGTTTCAGCTTCTCAAATGCTGGGGTTACAAGTGTGTGCTGCCACACCTGGCTATTATTATTATTGTTTTTAATGTTGTCTCTATTAATGTTCTTTTCTTTGTTGACAAGCTTTAAAAGTCCTTCCCTACCTCTAGAATATTTATGGCATACCTTCTACATTTCAATATCAGGTACAATTAGAATTTATTGTTAGAAGTGAGAGAAGGATTTTACTTATATTTTTCATAAAATGTCTGGGGGATCATTGTTCTTAAATTTAATAGTCCATCTTTTATCCCTTTGTTTGGAATGTGGTGGCCATTTATCATAGACTCTCATTTAAACTCATAATAATCTTAAATGCTCATTAAGAAGAAAGTGTTAGAGATTTTCAGTCTTTCAAAAAAAAAAAAAAGGCAGGCTTGAAGTTAATTTTTTTTCTCCTAATGAAGCAACTTCTTTTCTAAATGTACCTGACTTCTCCAGATGTTTTTGTAAAAAGTCGAAGCGCAAGTAAGCCAAATATGGTGGTACACACCTGTAATTCCAGTACTTGGGAGGCTGAGAAAGGAGGACCACAGGTTCAAGGCCAGTCTCAGCAACTTAGTGAGACCCTGTTTCAAAATTTGAAATAGGGCTAGGAATGTCACTCAGAGGTAGAAAACCCCCCGGTTCAAACCTCGGTACTAAAAATTAAATAAATAAATATAATTAAATATTATTTTAGCGTGCACATAAGCAGGGAAGAAAGATGGGCTGCCCACTCTTGTACTGGAGTAGGACCTTTCCCAGACCTTTGCTTTGTTCCTTTGCAGACTACAGATGGGAAAATAAGCACCTGTGATCGCTCCATGGCACAGATTCTTGAACCAGACTCACAGAATACCCAGGAAGGCCCAGAAATTTCCCTGAGGCCCAACCCAACAGAAAAGGTAAGCCCCCATCAATAGTAAGTCACCTGCTCAGATACCTGGACCCTCACTCACAGGTGACCCGCCTGCTGCCTTCTGCTTACGTTGTATACCAAGCCAAGTATTCCTTGTACACTTGAAACATCTTTATGTGTGCCATCAAGATACCAAACTGGGGCCAGGCGTGGTCACGCACGCCTATAACCCCAGTATTTGGGAGACCAAGACAAGAGGATTGCAGGGTTGAAGCCAGCCTCAGCAACTTAGACTGTTTCAAAATAAAAATAAGATCAGTTGGAGGTGTAGCTCAGAGGTAGCATGCCCCTGGGTTCGATCTGTAGTACCAATATATAATATATAAAACAGGGAGCTTTACCATCGGTTATTTACAAAGAAAATAAGCATAGCGCAGAGCAATGAAACACCTCACTTACTCACCAGTTTTTGGCCTGAAATAGGCTTTCCATTAACAATGGCTTCTTTATTTTCTGCATATGACACATGGAGGCAGTGAACATGGAATAGAGCTAATACCAATTACTGGCCTGTTACTTAAAAGGCATTTATATTTGTTTTCTGCTTAATCATTGAATTATATAAGGTAGGTTAATAAGTTTACAAATGAGGAAATCTAAATTCAGAAAGTAGTAATGAGACCGTAAAGAATCAATTCCAGAACATTCCAGTCTGTCTTCCTAATTGGAAGTCTGCTCGGAGGTTCTCAAGGAGGCCTGTGGAGGGCATGGCTTCCCAAGTGGGTTCTGGTGTTTACCTGGACCTAAAGCTCTATGATCTCACCAAGTAGTTCCTGAAAGAGACAGCAGAATGCTTTTGCTGCTTAAAAAAAAAAAAAAATGCTACCTGGGTGTGGTGGCATATATTTGTAATCCTAGTACTTGGGAGGCTGGGACCAATGGATCGCAGGTTCGCGGCCAGCCTCAGGTAGTTTTTGATGCCCTCCACAATTTAGCAAGACCCTCTTTGCAACTAAAGAATAAAAAATAGGGTTAGGGGTGTAGCTTGGAGGTAGAGATTGACCCTGGGTTCAATCCCTGGCACCACCAATAAATAAATAAATAAATAAATAAATAAATAAATAAATACTCCTTTTTTATGTGGAGTTCTATTTCTATGTCTTTCCCCCCAACCTTTTATCTGTTCTTACCGAAATATGTATTAGTTGCCAAGTTGCTATTCCTTTTTACCCTTCTTCCCTCTTATTCTCTGTCTCTCTTAACAATATGTGCCCAGCAAGGGGACAAATGTGAGAGGCTCACAGTCACTGGAAATACTTGGGTCTAAGAAAATTATGCTGACCTGCTTGATACCTTGATTGCTGGCCAAGAGTTCATATGTTGTTTTTGAGACCTAATAAAAGTCAAATGCAGCTTCTGTTGTTTTGGGGCTGCAGTGGGCGTTCTGTATCGTATGTGTTTTTCCTGGAGTGCCTGACCATGCTAATGGTAGCTAACAATGGCAAAAAGAAGAGAAAAAGGAGGAGAGGGAGAATAGCAAACTATTTACTGAACAGTTATGATGAGCCAGGCACTGGGTTCCACGTCCAGTCTCTCTTTTAATTCTCATACCAGGTCTTTACAGATGGACACAGGAAGGTTCAGAGAAATTAAGTTGTTCAAGGCCATAAGTGCAGAATTAAGATTGAAAATTAAGATTGAAATCCAGATCTCTCTTGAGAGCTTTTAACTCAAGGGCTCTAATGACTCTCTTTTAAACTGATCTCCGTATGTATATATTTGTATTTTCTTCCTAACAGAACTTTTGTTCTGAGCTTGCCTAGTGGATTCTTGGAGCAGAAAAAAATAGTTAGATATCCCCTTTTACCACAGCGGGGATTCGCCCACCTCTGACCACTGGGGCACAGGGGGGTTTCTACCTCCTGCCTTTGATTATCTTAGTCTCATAGACACATCACCAGAGAGGGAAAGGAAACACCGGGCAGCACGTGTATCAGTCTCAACAGACATTTCATTGTGCAGATTAAGAACATTGACTAAATGAGAATTACACAATTTTCAGTAAAATTCTGAGTCATCCATGACCCATAATTGCAACCCATATTGCAATTAATGGTGAAAGATGTGAAACCAAAGTAGGCTTGACCTCTTCGGGTTGGCTGCCACCCCGTGCTCCTGGCGGTCTGTGTGTGCAGGCGGGCGCTGCGCTGCGGCAGGCAAGTTCTCCTCCTTTGAGAAGTGGGGAATGTGCAGGTGTTTGCTGAATCGACTTAGACATTAAGGGATACATTTAAAGAATCGGTATTTGGGCATGAAATGTAGCTAAAAGCAGAAAATTGGCCTGTGTTTTAACTGCAGTCCTCTTGTTGAAGTCGGTGATGTGTTGATGCAGGATCGTACAGCGTGGTAGCATGGTGGACACACCTGTAATCCCAGCGCTTGGGAGGCTGACACAGGAGGAGCCTCAGCTGATGAAGCCAGGCTCATTAACTTAGTGATACCCTGTTTCAAAATAAAAAATTTTTAAAAAGATTGAGGTGTAGCTCAGTGGTAGAATGAGTTCTATCTCTGGGTTCTAGACCCAGTACAAAAAAAAGGAAGGAAAGAAGGAAGGAAGGAAGGAAGGAAGGAAGGAAGGAAGGAAGGAAGGAAGGAAGGAAGGAAATCTGTTTGACTCACTGAGGGACTAATGTGGATACTAGAGAGTTGGGGAAATTATGTCATGAATATGGACTGTAGATTCCAAAGCTCGGCGTTCTGGTCGGGTGGCCATTGGTGGTGGGAATAGCCTCTCGCAGCCTCTGCTTCCTCACTGTGCCCCAGGAGTAAACCTAGGCTTGTGGTATGAAATAATGAAGTGGTCTTTGTTTCACACTTAGCACAGTGCCTAGCTACTAAACAGAGCCCAATAAAGACTAGGAGTTATGAACGTAGTTATGTTATAGAGATGACATCATTCTTACTTAGTAAGAAGTACTTGTGGCAGTACTTTTTAGCTTCCCAAAGTGTACAGCTATGAAACATTTAACCTGGGGCTCTCATATAGAGACGATATTTTGCTGGAATGCTCCTGGAAAAAAACAAATCACAGAGCTTAGCCAGGTATGGTGGTGCACACCTGTAATCTCAGTATCTGGGAAGCTAAAACAGGAGGATCGCATTGTTCAAGACCAGCCTCAGCAACTTAGCAAGACCCTATTTTGATGTAGAAATATAAAATGGGCTAGGAGTATAGTCTGGAGGGGGAGCACCCCTGGGTTCAATCTCCAGTACAAAAAAAAATCACAGAGCCGTGGATCTTGGGCGAGTAGAAGGGACCTGGTTTGGTGGGAGGCGGTCGAGTTGAATGAACATCCCCCAGGCTTGGGTGTCTGACTGTGAGGAAGGTGGGGGCTGTGAACTGTCACTGAGGGCTCCGTAGGCACTTTCAGCTGCTGGGTTCTACAGTTGCAAATAATCTTTTTCTTCCACTCCCTTTTGGATTCTCTTCAGTTTCAAATAAGTAGAATATAAAGCCCTGATTAGTCATCCAGCTTGCTTATTTCCTCATTAATTCAGTGAGCTAGAGAGAAAGCCAAGAAACTTAATACTCTGTTTTATGCTGGGGATTGAACCCAGGAGGTGGTCTAGCTCTGTTCCACACCCCCAGCCTTATTTTAATTTTTATTTTGAAACAAGATCTCCTTAAGTTACCTACCATGCTGGCTTCAAACCTGTAATCCTCCTGTCTCAGCCTCCCAAGTATTGGGATGACAGGCATATATAACTGTGCTTGTCTCTATCAATGAAAAATATGTGGCCTTTTCTAAAATTATAAGCGCTGTACCTACCTGTAAATCTTTTTCATAATATCATTTAAGCTTTTGTTTGTATTGTTGATTTGCAGCTTAGTTATTACTCATTTTTTCTTTATAAGAATGCCTTCATTGTGCATGCTTTTATGTTTTTCAGCAAAGGGTGTTTGGGGATGAAAGTAAAAAAGAAAAAAAAAATATATATATATATATATGTGGGGGCAAGCTGGGTGTGGTCGCACACACTTGTAATCCTAATACTTGGTAGGCTGACACAGGAGGATTACAAGTTCGAGGACAGCCTCAGCAGGTTATGAGACTCTCGTTAGCCTAGAGAAACCCTGTTCAAAATAAAAACTTAAAATAGGAGCTGGACGTAATGACACATACCTGTATTTTCATGCTTTGGAGGTTAAGACAGGAGAATCTCAGGTTCAAAGATAGCCTCAGCAAGTAATGAGACTCTCATCAATTTATTTCAAAATAAAAAATAAATTGGGCTGGCAGAGTAGCTCAAAGTTTCAAATCCCAGTGACACACACACACACACACACACACACACACACACACACACAGAGTAGCTATATGAGGTGCTAAAAATCTGAATAAATCAGTAATGCAGATTTTAAATCTTTTTTTATTTTATGGTGGTATTAGAGGCGGAACCCAGAGGCTTTCTACCTCTGGGCTATACTCCCAGACCTACTTTTTATATTTTATTTGGAAACAGGGTCTCACTAAGTTGCTGAGAGCCTCACTAAGTAGTTGAGGCTGGCTTTGAACCTGCGCAGTCCTCCTGTCTCAGCCTCCCAAGCACTGGGATTACAAGTGTGCACCAACACGCCCGGCTACAAATCATTTTTATAAATCAATTAGTATTAATAGATTGTCACCTTGGGTGGCATAAAAGAAATATCCCCAAGTCTTTTCCACTAAGATATAGTAATGTGCGAAAACTAGAAAGTGGTAAGTTAGCTGGAATGGTGACTTCTGCTATAATCCCAGCTACTGGGGAAACGGAAGCAGAAGGATCACAAATTCCAGGCCAGCCTGAGTAATTGAGTGAGCTCGTTTCTGTCTCCGATTTTTTACAAAATAAACGAAAGGGACTGAGGATGAGGCTCAGTGGTTGAGAGCCCTGGGTTCAATCCCCAGTACAGTCGTCATCATCAGATGGCTACAGATTGATGTCTGGCAGCAGCAATATCACACAGCTATTGCTTCAAAAAAATCAAGATTAAAAAAGAAAATTGAAATGAATGAATCCAGGTGCAGGCCTGACTGTATTTGAAGTTTAGAGGAAAACACAAAGCAAAGGAGAACTTCCTTAAGAAGGCGATTCTTAAAGAAATTATTACCAAAATAGATTGATGAAGGCAGGGGAGAAGCAGCATTGTGGCAGAGAAAAGAAAATATGCATGAAGTTAATAGATCATCACAGGGAAAAGAACACGACCCAGAGACCCTCAAGCCGACGTTCTTAGTACACACGGCTGTGTATGAAAATCAATGGCGTTTTTAGCCCAGGCGTGTTTTGTTAGTCCCTGATAGCTGTATTCACTCTGTGGCACCAAAAGTTCTATTTGAAATATTGGTAAATATGCATTTGCATTGAATTAGGCTATGCATTGTGAGCAATTCCTATTAGAAGGTTGTCATTTGACTCAAATAGTGCTTTATTATACGCTAACTAGCCTTATGGGGAAAAAACACTGTGATTTATCAAAATCTTAATAAAATATTAAGAGGCCAATGTTACCTCAGGTGGCATAAAATGTTTTTATAGAGCAAAACACAAGTCCTTATTTCTAAACAATTTTCTCTAGAAGGGTCCATATATTTCTCAGTATTCAGGAGCAGGGTAAGTAATATAGTGGAAAGCAAAAATACCTTTGTATTAAATCACCTTTACCTACAACATGAAAATATCAAATGTATTAGAATACTTTCAGCCAGGCATGGTGGCCTAGGCCTGTAATCCCAGTACTCAGGAGGCTGAGACAGGAGGATCACAGGTTCAACAACTGTCTCAGCAAGTAGCGAGGCTCTTGTCAACCCACCGAGACCCTGTTTCAAAATAAAAAATGAAATAAAATAGGTCTAGGAGTATAGCTTGAAGATAGACTTCCCCCCAGGCTTAATCCCCAGTAACACATGCACACATACTAAATAAATAAATAAGTAAGTAAATAAATATAAAAAAAGGTCTTTCATTTGGGCTGGGGATGTAGCTCAGAGGTGAAATGCTGGTTTAACATGTACAAGGCCCTGGATGCAAAAATAAAACTGAAAAAAAGATACTTATATTTGATCTCTGGGAGAAATTTTGTTCTTATATTGGTAAGCAGCTCAGTTGTTTTAATATGAAAAGAATATATCACACTTTCCTTATACTTTAAGTGATTTGTCTTTAACTTGGTAATATTTGGGTATCTAAAAGGCAAAAGTTACCTGAGGGATTTGTTCTAAGAAATAGGAGGAGTTTCTAGAACCTCTCCTCTAAAGTTCCTTACTTAAAGCAAACTGTTCTCAATAGGGCAAAGTTTAGAGGAGTAATAGCAGGTGTAAAGAAAAGCAAAACTGCCGGAGAGTCTACTTAAGACGATGTCAGGCTGAACGCGCGGGCATACTGCCCTGTGTCCCCGTGGTATGCAGAGACGGCTTTTTGTTTTGCCGTCTCTGTTTTCACAGAGTGCACAGCAGCGTGAGTGTTGCTCAATCCTGTGGCAGGTGGCTTTACACACCGGCTGGTTCCCTGCCGGGCTCGGGCACACACCCGCGCGTCCTCACCTGTCTCCCGGGGCTCGCCGTTAATGAGCTGCCAGCTCGCTCCGTGCCTGGGCCCACTGTACCTGTGTGCGTGCAGGCCGGCTGCCTGGTAACCTGTGCCTCCGGGTCACGTGACCGTTGCTATGAGTTTGGAGGTGCATTTTTCTTCTCTTTCTTCCTCCTTCTCCCCTGATTTTGTTTCATTCAGCTGGAGGAAATGTTGCGGGTTCGCAGGTCTTTGCAGGCCCGAGACTGAAGTCTTTGGACTCCTGGCTTTTCATTGTCGGATTGTCTTTGGGTTTATCTTAGGGCGCCACACCCCCTATCAAGGCTGCAACTCTGGACTGTTCTGACGACCCAGGTGCCTTTGAGGCCACCGTGGAGAGAGCGAGGCCCCAGCCCGCGGAGGTCCTCCATGCCTGCAAGACCCAGGTGGCCGCCCTGGAGCTGTGGCTGCAGCAGGCCAACGTGGCATTCGAGCCAGAAACACTAAACGCAGACATGCAGCAGGTGGTGGAGCAGGAGCTGGTCGGATGCCAGGTAGGACTGATGGGCTGGAGTTCGGAGTCCGCCTTTTTACCAATCACCTGCCAGTGTTGGGCGGATGTCTCTTAAAGCAACAGCATGTCTCGTCTGTCACTCCAACCTACACATTTATTTTGGCCTTAATTTACAGTTCTCGGGATAATTCTTTGAAATGCTTTCTATAAGCAGCATATTTGGGAGGGCAGTAGAGGAGAAGAACTCAGAATCTAGAGTCCGAACCCAGTTCTGTCCCGTTAACTGTGAAGTTGGAGAAGTTAACTTCTCTGCCTTATTTTCTCCAGATCATAGTAAGTTAGCTCCTAGAGGTGTTGTTGGGATTAAATAAGGTATTTGAAGCTGTGCCTTTTTATGTGATTTCTATAAAGTATGTAAGAAGTACTCAATAAGCATTCTTGGTAATAATCATAGCTACTTTGAGTATTCTTTCATCAGAAATAAAACTGAATGGCCTAATTTCCAAGATTGCAAATACAGCATAAAAAGGCTTTGTGGCCACTTAACCAGGAATGCTCCTGGTCTTGCTTGGGAGGAGTGAGGACATGAACTTCCCTGAATTTTGTCACTTTATGAAAGCCTGCCAGCTCAAGCCAAAGGTTGGGATCTCTATCCCTACAGGGAGGGGCTAGAATGAGGACATCGCAGCGGCTTAAGTGTGTGTCACGACAGCAGAGGCTTGCCGGCTGCCTGGGAGGGCCTCTCCCCAGGCTGCATTCAGGACTCCCGCCTCAACCCCATTGCTTTCTTATTGGCTGGGCTGCCAGTGATAAGGACATCCTCTAATCTCAGGGTAATCCACATCACTGGCCAGAAATTAGTGCTCTTCCTGCAGCACCCTGTCATGAAGTAGGAGCAGCCCACCTTGGATGCAGAGGCGAGCCGTCTGCCCCCTGCTCAGGCCCACAGTTTTGCACCATCCAGAACTGACTGCGAGGGCAGGGCACTGGCAGACCGGCTGATTCCTTCGCAGGGCAGCCTGGCGTCTCTGACCCCTACAGACATTTGCAGTGGTTACTTTTCAAAGTCAGTTTACGCAGACACTGGCAGTACTGTCTGTCTTGCCTGACACAGCCAGGGAAAGCTCTTAAAAAAGAGTCCAACACAGCCCAGAGTATACCCTGCACTTAAGCTGAATGTGAGGCAGTCCAGATTTTGAGTTCCAGCTACTTAAGGCCATATCCATTTGCCACTGCTTGTCTACTGCCTGGGCAGACCTCTGGCCAATTCCTCAGTTGTGACTGGAATCTCATCTGCCTTGCCACTCGTACTTTTTTTTTTTTTTTTTTTTTTTTTTTTTGCATTCTACCTCCAAACCACCCCACAGCTCTTTTTGTTTTTTATTCTGAAACAGAGTCTCCCTAAGTTGCTGAGGCTCGCCTCAAACCTGCAGTCCTCCTGTCTCAGCCTCTCAAGTTCTGGGATTATGGGTGTGCACCACCACACCCAGCACACTTGTACCTATTTTGAGGATTTGGGGGCTGCTCAAAGAAAAGACATGACCACCGGGTGGCAGTAGTCCCAGCCAGGCCTTGTGTGGGCAGAAGTTCCCCAGGATTGTGATAGGAGGGACACGGAAGTTCTTCCCAGGAGGAGACCTTCCAGAGGCTTTGGCTGGCTGGGGTGGGGAGGAAGAAAGGGAACCCCAAAGTCCATTGTCTGCACAATGGACTCAGAGAACTCCATAGGACAGGAGGCTTGGGACTTCTTATGTCTCCAGGGTTTGTTTAATCCATGTCAGGTACACAAGGCAAGCTTTATATGGCTAAAAGTGTGTTTATTGGCTTATATTTAAAGCCATCACATGTAGAAAAAAATTGGGGTTTGGTATACCAGTGTTTTGGCCTAATGGTTCGGGTTTTGATCTATGGTTCTTACTTGCTGGGAAGGAGTAAACAACACAGGGACAAGATATAAGGGCTTATTTTGTAACAAATCTTTGGCTCATTTGTATAACAACCCTATGATTTCATATTGAAATGTGTAAAAAGGCATAAAATGGTATATAAAATACTGAGTTCCCAGTGGGAAAAAATGGCCCAACCACAGGAACAAACAGGTTAGTCAAGAAAAACTTTGTCAATTTAATATTTGAAAAGAATTGCTCAACCTTGACTATTAAAAACATGTTTTATGAACAAAAATTATATTGCCCTGGCACAATGCCAGGAAAATAGACCCACTGATGTTTGGTAGCCCCTTTTTACTGGTCCAGTGGTTTGAAAGATCAGTGGTGAGCATATGAAATGTTCATCTTTTTTAGCCTACTAATACCAGTACTTTAAATTTACCCACGGAGTCAAGTGTGGTGGCGCACGCTTGTAATCCCAGCATTCAGGAGGCTGAGACAGGAGGGCCGCAGTCCCCACAGCCTCAGCTACTTAGTGAGGCCCTTTGCAACTCAGCGAGACCCCGTTTCAAAATAAAGAATAAAAAATAGGGCTGGGGGTGAGGCTTGGAGGTAGAATGCCCCTGGGTTCCATCCCAATACCACAAAATAAATAAACTAATTAATTATTGAATTAAGTTACCCATGAAAAGAACCCAAAATGTGAACCACATTGATGACAAGAGTGAGGAACTAGTAATAATTTCAAGGAGTTACAAGAGGGAAGTTGTGACGTAGATCGTGAAATACCAGCTCGCAGGTGTTAACATGGGAATCATGAAGCATGTGTATATGTACACATGAAAAATACATAAAGTAGCCATGTGGAGAAACCAGCACTGAAGAGTAGTGAGCTTTGTCTAGAGCCATTATGAAACCCATGGTTGTGTTGTTTATGCTCACAAGAATCTATAGAGAGTATAAGTCATTAACTTAGATGGAGTCATAAGATATATTATTTACTCATTTTAAGGACAGAGTTTTTTCTGGAAGTCTCTCTCAAAGGCCTGGACTTATTCCTGGCCAACGTATGACCGTGGTGCTGGAACATGAGCCTGCGGGCTGCTGCCGACCGTGTGCCCAGCCAGCTGGCACAACCCCGGGGGCTCCTGAGCCCACGAGAGGTGAACTTGATCTGATGAGGAGGAATCCAGTGCTGTTGACTTAGTGGGAAACCTACTTCATCCAGCTGATTTATTTTTAGACTTATATGTAAATTCACCACTTATATCAATGACTAAGCATTTTAGGTTCCAAATCATTTCTTCCGCAGTGGTATTCTCCTAGTTTGGAGGCTTATTTGGCTTGAGAAGGAAAAGGAAAAAAGCCAGGGACGAAATTTTCAAATAGTTGTATAGAATCCTTTACTATGTATATTCCAGGAATGATTAAAACAGGAAAGAATGGAGCGTGGGGGAAATTATCAGAATTGTTAATACTTTTCGCTTAGCACTTTTTGTGGCTTATGTATCTGATTTTTAACCTACTAAATCCAAAGCACGTGGATTAAGGCTAGACCATGGATTTAACTCATGAACTCTTCACAGTGACCCAAAAAGGTGAATTCTGTTGTTATCCCATTTTATACATGGCTAGATGTGCACACATATAAAGTGCGGTGCCTCAGTGCACCGGCCATTAAGTGGCAGGGCTGGGATCCAGGGAGCTTAGTGTCAGAGTCTGTGTTCTCAACCATGGTGCTCTCCTTGTGTTTTCCAAAGTGATGATAGAATCATTTGTTTCAAATAATTTTAGAGTGGCATCTGCAATTGGGGTTAGTTGGGTTGCACCCCTGCTGGAAAGCATAGGGAATATATAAAATTTTTGTTTTTCTAAGGTCCCTTCCATCCTGTGTTCTGGGACTTCTTGTATATGCTTAAGTAAAGATAGTCTGTCTCACTTATTTGGAGGAACCATACTTGTTCAAGAACAACACTGTGGCCAGCCATGGTGGCACATGCTTGTAATCCCAGTGCTTGGGAGGCTGAGACAGGAGGATTGCGAATTTGGGGCTAGCCTCAGC